>NC_139555.1:59711492-60311492 GCF_965112155.1 Podarcis liolepis | reverse complement strand
CTAAAAACCTCCAAGCTTCTGTTATGTTCACTGTCATCATCCAACTGAGAATTATTTTGTTCCTAGAAAGTTTGTGTTCTTGTAAGTTCCAGCTCTTCTGGGATGTGTAATGCTAAGGAAAGCAGCCACAAAAGATTAACAAGGAAGTATATCCTTCCTTTCTCTTCCAACCCCTTACTACGTGCATTTTAAAGGTGGTGTGTGTGTGTGTGTGTGTGTGTGTTTCCCGAAGAGCACTTAACTTATTTCTTATGTAGATAGACAGCTTTTTTATCACTTGCCAAATATCAAGAGTGAAGTAGAATATATAACTGAACTTGCTTTGAACAAGTGTTAATAAGGTAAGATTCTATTATTTTTGACAAGGGCTTTCATCCCTTAATTGGATATAAAAACAAAACAATTTCCTTAAAAGAGTCTCAGTGCTACATCTCATGATACCTTTTGTACTCTGGCACAGATACTATAGTACAAAATACACCTGAAGAATGCACATACAGGGTGCATAATCACTCTTCAAAACACAAGTGAGCCAGGTTGTTGCTTGCTCAACACTTGAGTATTTTAAAGAGGAACATGGCAGTTTCTACTTTGTATTTCCGAGAATGCAGCCAGCAGCCAATGCATTGCTTCCAGGGTTGGGGTAGGAAATCTCTTTTCACGACCTGTTTATGCATTATTCTTTCTGTGTGGAGGATATTAGTCTGCTACATATAGCCCCTGGTCTCTCTCTGTATGAGTTCTGGGCTGCAGCTCTAATGCTCTGCATTGTTTATACTTCTCTAGTGTGGAGAATTTCTATTTTGTTGCTTTGAATGTCTTGAGAGCACTGTGGAGATTCTCCACAGGATAGCAGCAGTCTTTAGGGCCCCACAGCCCTATATCAACTTACCTGGGGTTAATCTCCATTGAATTCAGTGGAACTTACTTCTGAATAGACATGTAAAGGATTGCATTGTTCAATCACAATAGCAGATGTAGATCACTCAATAGGCAGAAGATTATTCCTGCAACCTCCACATGAAGAAATGCAATGTGTAAACCACTTAAGGCCATTTAAATACTATGAAATCTTGCCCTCTCATATTGGTTGAAGGATCATTTAAACACTAAGAGTACACCCTTACCTCATTTGATGACTCAGTTGTCAGACACAGATGCACATGTACTGAACATGAATTGATTTTTCTGTTCCATTCACCACCAAAACTGTATGCCAGTCATATATATCCCTTGACAGGCAGTGAATTTTTTAGGTTAACCTGATCTATGATTCATTCCGAAATGGCACCTATGTCCATATAACACCTGGAAAAATTACAAAAAAAAACACCATGGTGTACTGAGTATCCATAAATAGTCAGGACCATAAATGGCCTTGCTCTCAGTCACTTACCCACTAGCAAATGGTATATGTCACTTCTGTGTGTAAACTTGCAGTTAGTGCAAGTCAAGTGACCTCATTTTCCAGCTATGCAATATTATTGCTACATAATAAACCAGCTGCAATAGTCCCTTTAAAGCGCATTTGAAATATCTCGCATTGTGTGTGCATTTTTAATATTTGTACTGTGCCGATAATCTGAGCCAGATCCTTTCAAAGGCTGCCTTTTTATAGGGCTTGAAAATAATAGCTTTAGAGCTTGCAAATTTTAATGCAGCTATTTTTGTAAGATAATTCTGAAGAGTTCTTGGATCTCCTTTGATTTTGGTGGCATTATGATTAGTGTCTAATCCTTACACCATGGGCCCAGTTCTCATCAGCCATTTGTGTATGGTGTCTTGTATATTTTTGCTTGAAAAAGGGAAAATCCTTTGGCTTCTCTTGATTTTATGAAAAGGACACTTCTGGACTTCATGTTAATTAACAGTGTATTGTTTCTTCCATGATTAGTAACATCATAAATTGCTGGATTTATAAGAAAACAGTTGAATTCATTTTTTTGAACTTTGAGTTGTGATTCACTTTCTGTACTGTTGGGCTGGACAAACAGTGCACAAAGTATTTGTGTACTAATACTGCTGTATTTCTCTCTCTGTGTGTATGTCTTGCTCATACTTGAACATAATGTTCTGAAGCTAAATGTTAAAAGTCAGAATAATGGTAATAGGTTTGGTTGTCCTCTAACTCCTTTTACAGGTTTTCCTTGGACACTGTTCGGAGATACCCAAAATCCATAAATCTGTTTCTACAAATACTCTTTGATTAAAATGTTGGGCAATCTTTTATCCAGAAGCTGGCTTATCAGGTTGTGATGGGATGATAAGATGAACTTCCATAAGAGTTGTGTGTAGGCCCAAAACCTGGACGCATCCATGCTCTGCATGTGACGACAAATGCTTTGCAGACATCCTTTCCCAGAAACTCCCATCACAGAACTCCCACATGCACTTAAATTCTTAAAAAGTAATTTGGCATGACATCAAAGGGAAACTGCTAGTATGCCTGTGGTACCTCCCCCCCCCATCTTCCTCATTTAAATTGCTTTTGTAGCATATCTTCAACCTGTTTTTCAGTCTCAAAAATTAAAGGAGTTTTCCAGACAGTCAGCTTTTGGATATAGCCAAAAGCATTATCTTCAGGGGTATTCAGCACTGCACTGTTTCTACAAAAATCTGAAATGAAGCTATTTTTATTGCCCCAGTCTTTTAGCACTGTTTGAATTTTGTGTGCAAGTTTGCCCGAGTAATTCATTTCAACTGGATCCTATTTTATATTTAACTGTGACTGTGGCTAGCATTGCACAACTAAGCCACAAAAACTGAAGTTTTACTTTTTGCACTATTTGTACACCAATGACTTAAAATACTCTGTTTTAGGAAGCTTATCAACCGAGCAGCTATATTTGTCCAAAAGCTTATTAGCTCATTCTCCCTATTAACTCATAGGACAAATAGATAGAATAATACAGTGTAATTAAAGTTGATTCACATTTGAAGCATCTGGAATGATATGAAATTTTGAATTTTCTTAAATGGCACTATTTAAATATAGCCATTCTGTTACATTGCCATGCCATTCATAGGTTTTATTTAATAGTAAAAGGGAATAGCCTGTCAACCCTGTAAGAATGGTAGCTTTGCCAAAATGTTCCATTGCTGAAAAATATAGTGGCGACATTTTATATGCAGCGTGAAACCATGGTTTGGTGTCATGTGTATGAGCAAGCTTAGCTTCAAGATATGTACATGTATTTCTCTCCTTGTTTGGCATAGTTTCTAAACTGACTTCCATAAACTGACTTCCCAGTCTCAAGACACAGCTTGATCCCGGTTTATGGGCAAACTGTAGCCCTGCTCAGGTGTTATGCCTGAACAGGAAACGTCCACTTATGTAGGAGACACAAGGTCACATGCTGTCCTGGCCCTTCTTGCTCAGTCTTCAGTCTTCCTGTGTTTATCAGGAGAGGTCCGAAAGGGGCTTTTACCAGCATTTCCTTGAATACAAATAGAAGCCCCCTCGTGGTTCCTGATTGCACAGAGGTTTCTACTTCTGCTCAAGTCAGCAGTGGTAAAAGGGTTCAGATAAACAGGAAGATCAGTAACAGAGAGGGTGGAGAAGATGCACACGGGGACACTGGGGAGTGTGGGGCATGCACAGCCCTGTGTCTCCTACATGGATGATGATTTCCTGTTCAGGGTTGAGCAAGACTTATGTTTGAAGCATATCCTAGTTTGCCATGTTTGGCTACTATGACAACTGGAAGCCGGTAAGGGCGAAATCCCATTGGGTGAAGCTTTTCTGACAGCTGCTAGTCAGCTGCTAGTAAGACTGGCTGGAGATCCTGTCCAAGGCACCTGGTTCTGACAGGGACTGTGCAGGCTTGGTGTTCCGGCACTCCCTCTACATACTGGGGCTGACCATGCAAGGGGAGGAGGGACCCTGCAAGCCCCAGGGATGGTTTTGCTCATGCACGCAATACCAAACTATGGTGGAATGAGCTCATTGTTTGATTAATATATTGTGGGCATAAGAATACAGTAAACCTTTTTTCATGAGATCCTAAATTATTTTATTTTCTTGTACAGTAGTGATAATGCTAAGAAGTTTAATTTGTAAATATATTGTATAAAATATGTTTTAAGGCTAACAGAAGATTGTAACAGCATTCACCTTGAATGCACAGATTTTTTTTTTAAAAATAATAAAATAGACTGAGAAAATGTAGCTGTGATCCATATACAAATTAATTCAACATGCTAATATTTCTTAGGTTTACAGCCCACTCCTGTGCACGCTTACTCAAAAGCAAGTCCCACATTGTTCATTGGAACTTATTTGAAAGTAAGTGTATGTAGGATTGCAGCCTTCGTTAAGATCATTCTTCACATCTATTGGTTAGTTCCTTATAATTGCTGGTTACTGCCATGGGACCAACCGGTTTGTGATGCAATTCTGTTTCTTTTCAGAAGCAAAACCTAGAATTTAAACTCCACAAAAATGTTAACAACAAAAGGTCAAATCTGTTCTCAAGGACATTGAATTTGGGTGGAATAAAGTTGAGCAAATGAAATTGATCTTGTGTTTATTCTGATTCTGCCAATGTTTTGGAGTTACAGTGAATGGAAATGTAGGACCAAAATAATACAACCATAGAATTATTAATGATTCACTGTCAATAATCCTAATTATTTTCTGCATGTGTACACCAAGAGGTCAAAACCTGCATGTATCTAAGCAGGCAATGGATAGTCACTTGAAAAAAATCCTGAGATTTTTGATGCACTGCTTATCACATGGCATGGGCAAATTTATTTTACTTGGAAAGAAAAATCTGTTGAAGGTTTTTGTTGTAGTTGACAAGCACAGGCCTGCTGTGCCCCTCTTTGTTAAATTTGTGTCTCGCTTTCCCATCAAATGGTGCTCAGATGGTGACCTGGATGTATGTGGTCACTAATATGAAGTATCACACAAGCTGTATAAAAGTGGTAGTTTGTCATGTAAATTGGTTACCAAGATGCATTTTTTCTCAGTACTGTCCAATTTTAGTTAGCTAAAATGCTGGTATGCATGAACATGTTGCACAACCCAGGTCTTTCTCCATCCTTAGGCAAAACACAGCTTCCTTTGTAGGTGGAAGACAGACTTGAGCAGATTTATGTAATTCCAGAGATGAGGAATTGGCCATTGTGTGTTTCTTTTTCCTAAAAGGATTTGTTGCAACCTGAAATCTGAAAAGCCAACTTTCGTTGGCCCTGGACAGTATGATCAATGGTCAGGGATGATGGCATAGCATCTAATAACATCTGGAGGGCCAAAGGTCCCCCACCTCTGTAAGACAAATATCCAGGGTGGTGGATGGTATAAATCGCCCAATACTTTGATCCTTTGTGAGTTTATTTGGAAGCAATTCCTTCTGTGTTTAATGGGCTGACTTCCCAGTAAACCTGTTTTAGTTAGGGCTGCAGGCCAACTAAGCTGCAAGTGACTTTACTTAAGTTTCCCTAATGTGAAAATGCCACCACCTACAGTGCAATCCTGGGCATCTTTACTTGGATGTATCCCCACCCCATTCCCAATTCAGGAGAAGGCCCATTTTTGGAATGCTAAAGCATGGTGTAGTGTTGCATCCTAATGCAGCCTCTTTCTCTTTCAGTGATGAAAATAGTTCTGTGTCCCACTAATCCTGGGACTGGCAGGGGAATGGACAATATGAGCTTTGCTGTCCCAATGATTTATTGTTGCTAGGTTAGGACTTAGCAGGATGGGCGTAGGATTCTGTCAGAAAGGTGGGATTTTTTTAAGGGAATGTAGAGAATTACAAAAGACTGGTATTATTTTCCAGAAAACATTCTCTTCCATGTGGAGGAGGATCTGATTCTTTCCCATATGTTTTAGAGGCTACTGCTCCACTCCTTTAGCAACATTATGTCTGGAGGGGATGGAAGGGAAGTATCACACATTTTGAAAAAAAATGCAATTCATGTACTAAGCTCTTCTATGCATCACTGATATTGAAATTCCCACAGGAACATTAGACCTAAAATGCTGTAGGTTATAAATATAAAATTTTTGATGTCTACCACAACGTCCCACATTCTATCAAGACATTTATAAGGTGCAGATTTAATGGTTTTACCACTACTCAAACTCTGTCCTCTTCTCCTTGGTTGCTTTGTTTACCATTTAGCCTTAGAAATTTTGGATGCTATTTTGTGACATTTTGGTTGGCCTAATAAAGGTGTTTTCCTAATACGGATTTTGGATTCCCCCCCCCCCATCAGCCCACATGGCTACCTTCGCTTTTTGTTTGACTTTTTCTATCACTTATAGTACAGAGTGGCAGATAAGTTCCTTGATATAATTTTTGTGCGCATCTGAACAACCGAGGTGCTGCACTGTGCAGTTCCTAAAGTATTCTCCCTTGATTTCTCCCATGTGTCACTTCAGGTACTTTTTTTACATCTGTGTATTTGTGTCTAATTAAATTTTCTGGTTTTGAGGGCATGTAGCAATTAGAACCAAAAGCTGATAAATGTATGCTCCAGAACCCTCAATTAGAAAGCAATCAGTCTAAAATTCCAAGGGTATAGCATCTCCAGTGATAATCCTTTCATTTTCTTGTATATAACTGGCAGTTGGAAAAAATGGGTGCTAAAATAATGACGAAAGCCTTTGGCCTTAGAAAGTGCCATCTAAAATCAGACACTGGAGGTCACTGTAGCCCAAAGAAGAATAATGTGTAGAGCAGCTGCTGTAACTAAAATTCTCTTTCTCAAAATACCTTTCTAATAGTTGCCCAAATTTGAATCTTTCTCCTAATTGTGGGTTAGCATAATAATAGTGGTGTGCACTAGAATTATCATGTTCAAGTAGACTATTTTTTTTGCTATGTTTTCCCCAGTTGGTGTTAACGCCACATAGTTAACTTAAAGCATGAATTATATGAGAAGCACTTAGTAGAGTTGCACAGATATATGTACAATACCAGTTTATTACCTACATGTCTCATAGGCTAAGTTGGGACCAAAGTCCATTTCATTCCTTGACTGGAGACCAAGATGTTAAAAATAATGGATGCCTGCTATTGTCAGACTAAGTCATCACTATAGCAGATGGTGCACTTCATTGTGGTTGCTCTATGCATTATGATAAAACTATTAATAGTAATATCAACACACATATAACCTTTGTAACTACCTTTCCTGTAAATCCTATAAAGAGTGGAGTTTATACTACAGTATACCACCAAGAGGAGAATGCCAGATGAGGCTAAAGGCCCACCCAGTCCCAAATCCAGTTCTCACCAGATGCCAAACGGCTCTGCTCACCTGTGATTATCAGCAACTGGTATTCAGAAGCATATTGGCCCTACAGTGGGGGCAGAATCAAGCCATTCTGGTTAGTAGCCATTGACTGTCATATCCATAAATTTGTCCAGTCCCCTTAAAGGTGTCCAAATTGCATCCACTGCCTCCTGTGGGGGAGCAATTTCCATAGTTTTAACTGTGTGCTGTGTGAAGAAGTACTTTATTTTTATTTTCCCCAAATCTTCCAGCATTCAGCTTCATTGGATGTTCACAAGTTCTAGTGTTGTGAGAAAGGGAGAGAGAAAGAAATACTTTTGCAGAATTTTATAAACTATTGTGTCACTTGCCTTTTCTCGAAACTAAAAAGTCCCTTGGTTATTTTGGCTGCCCGTTTCTGAGCATTTTCTAATTCTACAATATTCTTTATGAGGTGAGCTGACCAGAACTGTAATTATCCCTGGCATGCTACTTGTCTTTTTTTATAGCTGCCATGGCAGCTGAGGGAGCCGAGTTGCCGCTTGGTACTCTTCCTCACCACAATCCCTGTTTTTTAAAAAAACAGTTGCTGGGAATCACAGATCAGGAGAATGCTGTTTTTTGCTTGTGGAGTTCTTGTTGGCATCTGGTTGGCAATTGTGAGAACAGGATGCTGGCCTTGATGGGCCACTGGCCTGATCCAGCAGGGCTCTTTTTATCAGAATAATGTGCATGTGTGGTTTTTTTAAGCGTTTAGTCAAACATTACTTATTTTACTATTTGCAAACTACTCATTCTACAGTACTTACAACATAGACCACATGAAAGCAGTCATTTTTGCAGTGCCACATTTCCCAGTTAACACCAGCACAGTAACACAGCAATCTCACACATGTTTAGGTAAAGGGACGCCTGACCATTAGGTCCAGTCGCAGACGACTCTGGGGTTGCGGCACTCATCTCGCTTTTCAGGCTGAGGGAGCCGGCGTACAGCTTCCGGGTCATGTGGCCAGCATGACTAAGCCGCTTCTGGCAAACCAGAACAGCACACGGAAACGCCGTTTACCTTCCCGCCTGAGCAGGAAGTAGATCTATTTACTTGCACTTTGACATGCTTTTGAACTGCTAGGTGGGCAGGAGCTGGGACCAAGCAACAGGAGCTCACCCCATCACAGGGATTCAAACTGCTGACCTGATCGGCAAGTCCTAGGCTCTGGTTTAACCTACAACGCCACCCACATCCCCCCATGCATGTATACTTGAAAGTAAACCCTATTTTGTTCAATGAGACTTGCTCCCAGGTAAGTGTCTAGGCTTGCAACCTAAATGAGTGGGTAATTCCCTTTGAAAGTTGAATATTGTTGCAGCTATTCTCCACAGCCTTGTTCACTCCACCAACCCCAAAGGTAAATTTTAATTCATTATCTCCTAGAGTTGGAAGAACAGGCAGGGCTTTTTAAAAGAATACAAGCACTCCCGTAAGACCGTAAGAAAACACTTGATCAAGCCTGATGTAATGGAGGGAGAACAAAGTATGAAAAAGTTAGGGCCCTTCCAGACAGTTGCGCTGTTGTTCAGGTGCCAGTATATACCCTTTGCACAACAAGAGCACACCTTCATAACCTGCCACAAAGAAAGTACAGTAGGTTCATTATGAAGAACAACACTGGCTAAATGGAGCAAATGGCAACAAATCACCTGGACCTTCTGCAGTGAGAAAAGTGATGGAAAACTACAGGAATGATCGGGGTAACAACCACTTGATGGTAACATATAATGAAAATTGTGTGAAATCAAACCAGGACAATACTGTATATTCTTTGTCTGGAAGTGACTTTAGGCTGCCTTCTGGTTTGAGAAATTTTTGTGCCTTCCATTTCTGGTAGCTGAATTCTTTCTGCACTGCAGCCTTTTACCTCATTAGAGTTGCTTGACATGTTTGTTTTTGCTAAAGGAAAGTAAACTGTCATTAGAGCAAATCCCCGGAGAATCGGAGTATCCCTTGCCATTAAAAAAAGGTTGTTTTCTGCCTTGTGTCAGATTCCTTTTGAGCATTTGTCACCACCTTGGGGACCCGTTTCCAGCCAGGGAAACCTCAAATGCTCTTTGGGGTTACCTCTCTTTTAATATGGCTTGCATTTGATAGCTAATGTGACCTAGGAAGGCTTTCCATCCTGGCATTCAAAGCTAAGGACTGAGGACCAGCTGCAAGTGCTCTATCTACTTTTGTTCTTCAACTCTGGGGCATTAAGAAATGACTTCCACATGCTTTTGTTCTACTCCCTCAGGCTGTTGGCCTCTTGGGTATTGGTCTCGACCCATTGCTCATCCATGAACAAGGGCAATTGCAGCAATAATTTGATAACATTTCATTGCAGTCTCAGTTTCCTGGAAATGTTTTCTGTTGCCAGGAGCAATATCATACCTCTGCATTGCCATTCTCTATTCCAAATACAGTGGTGCCCCGCAAGACGAATGCCTCGCAAGACGAAAAACTCGCTAGACGAAAGGGTTCTTCGGTTTTGCGCTGCTTCGCTAGACGAATTTCCCTATGGGCTTGCTTTGCAAGACGAAAACGTCTTGCGCTTTTTTTTAAAAGCCGCTTGAAGAGGCGCAGTTGCGACGGACCGTACTTCGCAAGACGAAAAACACCTCAAGACGAAAACACTCGCGGAACAAATTATTTTTGTCTTGCGAGGCACCACTGTACGCTACAGTGCATATTTGTTGACCGGCATTGAACACTCAACATAATGAAAAGCACCTTAGCAGTGGAAAGTGACTTCCTAAATGATTCTGTGTCGTTGAATGGGATTTTTAAAGAGTGATGGGCAAACTCAGTTTAAGAGCTGCTTCTTTCCTCAGCATGGAGTCCTCCAGATGTTTTGGGCTATGTCTCTCATCAACCCCAGATGGCTTAGAGCAGATAGACTGCTCTAAGTCATCTAATAAATGAGGAATTCCCATAAAATTTGGAACCAGCCATGACAGAGCTAGTTATCCCTCTGTTAGGAACTGATTTTATGTAAGCTCTTGACAGAAAATGGCTGCATTACAGAAGATGGTGGGCCTTCTGCCTCTTTAAAAGCTTTGAAGCAACAGTATAGTTGTCCAACACTCTAATCATATTGCTATGGCCTTGGTGTTCCTAGGAGGCAGAGTTAGGGCTCATCCAAACTTAATTTTGTGCCACATTTCTAGGCACAGGCCCACGCTTTAAAGTCCAGTGCTTTTTTCCTAAAAAAAAGGTTAGGGGTACTCTCATTTCCTACTCATATTGAAATACTGCCCCTCAATAAGGCCAAACTTAGATTCACAAAATATTTAGGGGTATGCATCCCCCTGCGTCCCCCCCAGAAAAAAAGCACTGACCATGTCTGAGTGCTCCCCCTGCCCCTAGTGCTTTCCCTGCCAAAAGTAAAAAAAAAAACCCACTCTTTACTGTTGAACTGAAGCAAATGGTAATCCACAGAAAACTCAAATTGTCATTTGTTCCAATTTGGCAGTAAAGAGTGAGTTTTCCTGGGGCGAGTGGCAGACCAAAAATAACATAAAATAAGTGCTCAGACATGAAGCTTTAAAGTGCAGACTTGTGCCTAGAAAGCGTGAGGCAAAAGATAAGTATGGATTAGTGTCGCTGCCTTTTTCTGGTCAGGCTTCTGTAACCTTAAATAGCTTTATGATAACCCAGAGGTTCAACAGATGAGGCTTCCAAAACTTAAAACTGTTGCAATTTCTGCTTTGCCATCTAAAATGGGGGTGGGGCCCTCCAGATGTTGGACTATGATTTTTTGTCAGTCCCAGCCAATATGGCTAATGGTCAGGCATGATGGGAGTTGTAGTTCAGCAACATCTGGAGGGGCTGCATTGGAGTTAAAATGAGCAGGAGCTATACCTGTTGCATATGCTCAGGACAACTGAGGAGAGTAAAGGAGACTGCAAAAAGGTATTGTCAAACCAAGTGGTTATGTATAAACACAGTCTTGTCATTAGAACATACGATTCCTGAGGAAATTGGGTACCGTAGCATCATTGTAACACAGGGTATGCTCCGGCGTTCAAGTCTGGAATATCAAATTCTATCAAAAAAAGAAAAAAAACACCCACCAAGCTGATTAAAAATACATAATTTGCTTGATGATATCATATAAAAATAATATAGGCCATCAAACAGGAAAAGGTTTCATGATGAGCAGGAGATTAGCTTAATGGCCTCAATTTATATGAAGTGGTGATTTACAGAGAAATGTGTGTATGTGTGCTTGTTCCCACAGAACAATAAAAATGCATAACAGCTGAGGAATGGAGAACTGCTTAGACTCAACAGAACTTGTAACTCCATAGGAAAAAACTGTGTGATAATGACAACTTCATAGTCTGCAGATGTGAATATTAATCTTTTAAATAACTGCTTAGCCTGCTGAGTGCCACTAATGCAGCTTTTGCAGAATGAACTATTTGCTGTAGTGGGGCCAGTCCTTCCATTATGTGGCTTTTGACGTGCTGATGTGTGTTCATTTATTCTACTCTGTGGCAAGGGGCAGCAACCTCTATTAAATTCAGACATCTCCACCTGTGGGACTGTTAATTTGCAAATTGCTGGCGACACATGTAGATGCAGGACAGGGAAGGGAGGGAGATACTAATTTTAGGAGCTGAAAATTGGCAGGTGTGGCATAATTTTGGGAGGTGATATTTGACTTTGTGATATGCACAAGGGACAACCAATCACATTTTTGCTGGAAACAGGAAGTACTGGTTGCCTTGACTAGTTGGTGAGTATAGCACTGTAGTGGGCCCTGCATGATCTTCTCTATGCAGGCTAAATACTGGTAAATATTTTATTTATTTCCTTGATAACTGGTGTAATGGCAGTAGGAACCAAGATGTTATGTGAGTGGGTATGTGCAGCAAGGTAGCTCATGGGGCAGCGGCCATTTTGAGATCAGTTGTAAGAATTGCAGTGAGAAGTATGTTTGTGTTCTACTTTTCTGTCTCCTGTGGCATAGCTTAATAAACTCAGTAGCAGCCAGTATTATTTAACAGGCATGGAAGTTTGGAGTGGATGCATAGACAAATCAAGTTTATTGTTTTGTAAATTGAGTCAGGTCACGGGTTTTTTCCAGCTGGAACTCACCGGAACTCAGTTCCTGCACCTCTCAGGTGGGCACCATTGCCATTCTAAGAGAACAAAGGAGGCACTCATGGTGAGTCCTGGCATCTCTTTTTCTAGAAAAATAGCAATGAGTCAGGCAAGAATTGAAGCCTGTTGATTCTCGCAGGCTTAGTTTTGTTGGTCTGCAGTAAGGCAGACCATATATATATATATCTTTAAAGCACGCCTGAAATATATTATTTCCCTCAAAGGAATCTGGGCACTGTAGTTTGTTAAGGGTTGCAGCAAATTGTAACCCTGTGAGGGGAAAACTGCAGTGCCTAGAATTTGTTGAGGGAAGTAGTGTGTTTCGCAGCCTAACAATACATGTTATGGGAAGGAAAAGGAACAGGAGGGAGAAGGGAAAAGGCACAAGTTTTCAAAGTTAACAACCAGCCTCAGCAGTGGTTCTGGCTTTCTTGCCTTAGATAAAGAGGAGTGCTTCTCCCAGCGTCAATCTGATCTGGGTGCGGAGCAAGTGAAAAGGGCCAGGCCAGGAGGGCAGGGCATCCACAGCTGCCTTGAGGGCAGTTAGGATCCTTGCAGGAGGGGATTGGCCAGCTACTTCCCCATGCCAGAAGGAGGCACAGCTGCTTTTCTGCCTCACACTCACCAATTAATGGCACACAGCTAGTTTGTCAGGAAAATGGGAGGCAACTAGGAGGCAACCGAGTCTTTATCCGGAGAATGTTCCTCTGCTTTTATGCTTTAAAGTTTAAATGCCCCTGAAGCACCAAGTGAGAAAGCAGTTGCTATGCCTCTCGCTCCGTTCCTCCACGGAGCACTTTGGCCACAGGCTATGAGCGAAATCCTGGGAGGCAGGTGTCAGAAAAAAGGCAGCAATCCGAAGTGTTTGTGTACAGCTCAGCATCAATCATCCTAGCAGCTTTTTAAAAGATGGAAGAATGCTCCAGAGTGGGTCCAGTTTAGAAAATCATTTGTGTTGAATGGGAAGGGAGGGTTACTATTGTTATTTTTAAAGCCTATGTACTCTCAAGCTTTTTTCCTGTAGGGGTTAGAAATGTGTGAGTTTCTCAAGATACTAAAATATGCTAGATTCGCGATGTGCACAGCTTCCTAAAGCCATGGTTTTGAAGCTGTGATGTATGCAGACATTGTGAACTTGCATTGCATGTCACGGATAAATATGAAAACCACAAGTCTCTGGCTATGACTTCTCCTGGGGAAACTTTTGGCTGCAATATAAATGTTTGCAGTTTGTGCAGAACAGAGATAAGACAATTAAATATTTAGCAATCAATCTAGAAACCAATGTCCATTTCCTCATTTTGTGTTATTGTTGGTTAACCAGCTGTCCACTGGCTTCCTTGAAAGAACTCTCAATAAAAATCCCCGAAATTTAGAAAAATCCTATGAACAAATCTTAATTGGCATCAAGGCTTGACCTTGGAATACTTCTTTGTTAAGGGTACAGCATTGGAAGTTGAGAGAAAACATCACAAAGAGAGTGACACTGAATATGTATGAACTTGCAGACTGTAAAGAACTTCCTTCCATGGATCTGGGACTAACAGGTTAAATGGCACAATTGTTAGTCATTCCAGAGCCTTTGTAAACATATGAGTCAAAATTCGCTAAAAGTGATCCAGACATATGTTTTGTGTGCTAGAACTCCTTTTTCTATGCAGATGTATTAGGGAGGAATCTTAGTGGAAGTCAGTGCAACTTATTTCTGGATAAACATATGTAGAAAATGGGCTGGAAGAAGCTTTCTCTAAGTAGACACCTAGTAATTTATGTGCTATCACCTATTCAAGTTTTAGGGCTTTGCACTACATGAATGTGAATAAAGTTTAAACTGACAGGAGTAGAATCTATGTGCTTGCTTTAGCTCTAAGGTACTTATTCATATTGACTGGCAATTGCTATTATTTTGAGACTGCCTCAGTATAGGTCTGTCAGGGTTGCAGGAGAGTGATATTATTGCATATGCCTTTTCACTGCATCTATTTTGAATTCGGAGTATATCATTTATAAATAAGGCAGCTTCCCTCCTCCTTTTGAGTAGCTTCCTTATGATGTCTCCTACTCTTAACAACTAAATGGAATTGGGATTTAATAACTATAAAATTAATGGATCAATTGGTCTTAATATATATATTTAAAATTGGTGGTGATCCTTTTTTAAAAAAATCAATATATAGTAGTGATGGGATGGATGTTTCTTTATAATTCTGTGTTTGAACAAAATAAGCATGAGATTTCTAGCTTCTTAAGTGCTGCCTCTGGCCATTCACTCTGCCTTACAAGCGAAGGTTATGATTAATGAGTCAACTGATAATGAAGGTATAAGTAGCAAAATGAGTGGTGTGCCTGGAGGCTGATCATCAAGAATTTCAAGTGTGGCTATAGCTAGTCTGTTATATGACAGATTCCCATACTGGCATTTTAAAATTTATATGCAATAAAAGGTACCCACAAGCAATTAATAAAAACCATTGCCAATTTAAATCCTCAGGAAGAAAATATTAACCAGAATAGATATATATGGTTTGTGTGTGTGTAGCAAACTAGCCTATTTCTGAAAGGCATTATATCTATATATACAGAAACCCGACCTTTTTGCCTCGCTCTGAATTACTGTTAAAAGCCTTCTGGAGTAGCAGATGAGAAGGACAGGCTGGTGCTACAGTGGGTGAGTTTTCCACATTTATCTTTGTCATGTCTTCTCCTATGAATGAAGCAACTGTCACAATAGCTGCCATGTAGGAGCCAAAGGCAAGATGCACCATGTTGCTGGTGGTTCTGCTTGGCTAGTAATGTGCAGATTTTAGTTGCACTGGAAAAAGTGCCTCTGACGTGAATCAGAAATTCAGCTCAGGTGGAAGCAAGGCAACCAAGCACAGAACTGTCAGTGGATCCTTATGGGCACCTTGGCTGCAATGGACAAGTAGGGTGTACTGGAATGGAGTGGGAAAGGAAGTTCTGTCACATGTCATTAGTTGAATTTTCTCCCCCTCTCCTTTTTATGCTTATCACTAATTATAGCACATATTACACAGAAAAAGAAAAATACTCTGTGCCGCTCTTTGTAGGCAAGAGTAAACACCAGTCTGTTTCAACAGAGCAACATCCTTCAAGATATGGGAGTGGTTAATCCTTGTTAGTTGTTAAGTAAGACATACATAAGAAGAACACATAGGAGATGTGTTTAGGAGATAAATTCTTACGTATTTATTTTTAAAAAATTATAAACCACTCAATATACATCTAAGCAGTGAACTGGATCATATAAAAATACATAAGATATAAAAAAATCATGAGAATATTGTGTTATAGATAGAAATGGTTGCAAACTAAAAGCAACAATTCTGCTGGAGACCTGATTAAAAGGAGAGGTTTTTCAACATGTGTCTACAACACAGAGTAGAAGACACCTGTCTAATTGCCAAAGGGACAGAATTTCAAAATGTTGGTGCAAGCACACCCTGAACATGTGGCACTGCCAGCAACTAGCACTGGCCCCTGGACCAATCAAAATATACATGATCAGTTGTGATTAAAATATAGATTATTTAAAACATTAATTTTGTACATTAAATAGAGAGTTATGCTAATTAAAGTTAATCAACTGAGAATGGAGTCAGACCAACATAAGCAAGCAGTTACAGCGAACAGCGCTCATATGTAAGTAGTAAACATTAAAATGAACAGTTACTGGCTTTAAGCCTTAACTGAGATAGCTGAAAATGAGATCAAATAACAACTAAAATACGCCATACATAAAAGAGAATAGTAAATGTGTGTCAATGTGGCTTTGACTTCACAGCAGTACAGGAGGTGCCAAGCAAAGAATGCATGTGTTGTAGGCCTGGTGAACACATTTGCTATCACTGTGACGATTAAAGGCCCACATCTCTTTCCCATTGTGATGCATTTAAAAAGGACCATGACTATACATGGGTTTTGTGGAATACTTGACATTAGAAACCAGTGGTCAAGTGATATGGACATCCACTAAAAACTAGAGAGTAAGAACAGTTCTTTATTTCCTGTTTGATGGCAGTAGAGCCTTTAGGCTGCAGTCCATACACACACAGTAAGTCTATTGGAACCTACTTCTGAACAGGTATGTATAAAATTGTTAGTCTCTTGTCTCTCCACCACAAGATGGCACCAGTACACAATAGCTACACCTGCTGGATTTTTTAATTTTTTTTTCAGTAAATGGTCAATTTATCACTCTAGTGTCAATGTGGAACTGTTTCTCAGTCTGTTGTTTTTGTATTTATGAATAATAGGATTATTACTATTATTATTATTTCATAACATGATAGCTGATGGCAAAAGCAGCTGGGTGAATAGTCTCCTGCTAGCACATGCCACATTGCTCTGCATCAAAGGCTACTCTGGAAATTCATAATGAACAGCTAAGTGACACTAATTAGAGCCTAAAATCATCATCATCATCGTCATCATCATCATCAAACCTTTATTGACATCACTTATAAACATTCAGAATAAATAGGCCAGTGCGATCTTGTCGCCATTTCAACAATATAGTCATTTGCCAAAGGGAAGAAGAGGGCCTAAAAAGCTGTGCGGAAGTGTTATTTCTGTAGTTTACATTGTTGGGACTAATTCTGGGCTTGTCTCTAAGACCTATTTGCTCACATCACAAATCATGAGGACATGCCAAAGATCAAAGTGTAAGGAAAACCGAAGTCCCCTACATCTAGAGTTGTGATGCTAAAATGGCAGATCTTCCTTTTTATTTTTTACAGTAATCATAGAAGCAGTTATTCTACAGCTTCTGTCTGAACCCTTTTTCAGTGTCCTCACTCAAATTTCCTATTGCTTAGTCCTTTTAAAACTCACATGTATTGGCTTCAGATTTGTTCCCAGCTCCGTTCCACTTTGGCTTCTTGGGTAGGGATCAGCATGGACAGGTCATTTGGTCCACTGTTTTGCAGACCCAATATGACACGCCCAGGCTTGCTGTCAGTCAGATTATGCACTGTTCCTGATTTCACGATGCAGTTTCAGTCCCCAAAAGTGCACACAAAAGCATGTATTTTATGTGAAAAATGTGTTCAAAATGCATACAATTTGTGTGTGTATTTTTGTGCATGCTCTTTTAGAAAACACACGAACACACACACACACAAAATGGGGCAGAACTGTGAGCATTAGTGAAACTGACAAGGAACAGCTAAAAGCTGGTTCTTTCATCTCTATTCCTAGGTCATCCCACCATTCCCCAACCTGATGTAGCGCGGTAGGAGAGTAAGCATAAAGAAGTCTTCTTAAAAATCTGTTTGCGGCAGTAAGCTTCTCAGTCTTATTTGTGCTCCCCGTGATTAATTCTGCAGATGCTGCGAATCCACGATGCCTGCCTGCAGATACTTAATCGTGGCTTCAAATGTTTTGGCATCATTGTGCCCATGCCAAGAATAAAAATGTTTATT
Source organism: Podarcis liolepis (assembly GCF_965112155.1). NCBI lineage: Eukaryota > Metazoa > Chordata > Lepidosauria > Squamata > Lacertidae > Podarcis > Podarcis liolepis. The sequence continues at coordinate 60,293,681 of NC_139555.1, read as the reverse complement.
CATAAGTGTATGTACATCATAGGGAGAAGGTACTTTCATGTGCATGCTGTGCTTACTTAATATGTCTGAACAAAGCTGCATCTTGAATACTGTGCATGTGACAGGCCTTTTTTGTTTGCTATCAGATCAACGTTTTTAGGATATTTCCTTTTCTGTGATAAATCTTGAACACGGTCAAGAATAAATTTAGGGTCAAAATATGTCACAATAGTTAAATGCTAATAGTCTCCTTTTTGCAGAGCTTCTTCAGGACTGGGTGGGATTCACAGCATTGAAATTAATATCTTACCCAGACTGAAATATGTCCTTAGGGGTCTCCCTTTTACCAACCCCCCCAAATACAAATTGACCAGCTATTTAGAAATTCTGTTGAAGGGCCATACAACAGGCCATGCTTGGAATATGCCAAGATACTGCTCCCAGTGACAAAAGGTGAAATACTATGAAATACCACAGTTGGCATGGGATAAAACTGGGTAGCCTAGCCCCACTGCAGAGCTGAGAAGAACTAGGCTTCGAGCATCTGAGGCACCCCACAACAGCAGCATATGGGGGTCCCAGAAAGGTTCCCCTCCAAATCTGAGGGCAACACTATCTAAGAACCAGAAATCGCTGGAGATGCACACCAGCTATCTAAAACAGAAGCTCTATATCACTTCTTCTTCTCTCCCCTGGTACAATTTCTTAATACAAAATATGTGATGTGACCAAATTTCATATCCACTGATCCAGGCAAATGACAGTCAGTAAAAAGGTACGCAGGTCAGGGAAAGTTGTAGTGTGGTCACATCAAGGCGCAGCAATACCAGCAAGCTGAACAGCATTTCAAAAGTCTTCACTTTGATCTAACGAGCTCAGTTTAGTTCTGCTCTAATTGATAAACGGATGGATTTGGATACTCTGGTGATGGTGAAATTGTCCAGAACGAAGATGAAGCTGAGAAATCAGTTTTTCAAGTGGGAGCACGAGAGGTTAGTTCTCAAATTTAGTATTTCTCCCATGGTGTTCTGCCGGATACACTGCGTGACAAAAAGGTGATATATATAAATTCTGGAGATAAGTATAAAAATAAGGAGAGCTGGCAGATCTGCATGTAAAGTGGGTTTCTTATTTCCATGCATATTGTTGGGGATAGAGTTGGAGGTCTGCGGCTCAGGTGAAACATACGACAAGTCTTCCAACATCCATCCTAATTCAGTACGTTTTTGCATAGTTTCATTGGTTCTTGAGTCCCTGCAATTACATAATTTGTTTTACTCAGTGGTTCAAAATGCCCCCCCAGCCAATCATTAAATTAATGATTTAAACTTCTGCTTTTGGTTTGATATGTAGCCTCAAAAAGATGTGTTTTGAAGTCTCAGTGATCAAAAATGTCATGCTGTGGGAATTTGACCCTTGACAGGGTGGGATTAATCATCATGTCAGTGGATCTGGAGATTGATTTACGCATCACCCACAGGTCTTCCTCCTATTTTTGTATTTTTTGTTTGTGTGTGGCTGGTAGGGTTTTACAGTGTGATTCACAAATCACCTACAGTTGCCTTATACACATTTAAACTGTTCTAGTCCCTTTGAGTTTAGCTGGTTGTTGTTAACTTGCTTCAGTTCAAGGATGCTGCTTTAAATAGTTGTGAATCACAGAATCATGTTCCTTGTCTTTTCAGCCCAATTGAATTAATGTATTAGCTTAAAACTGATTGTAGGCCAACTTAATGACCCTGTGGCAAATGCCCCTGCACCTTGGACCTTGCACTTAATGGTATTTTTTAAAAAAACCCCATCAAAGTGGGCTCTTTTTTTAGACAGCATTGATTAACTTGTGAAACATGTACCGTATTTTTCGCTCTATAACACGCACCCGACCATAACACGCACGTAGTTTTTAGAGGAGGAAAATCCGTAGGCATGCCACCCGTAGGCATTCCCTCCATAACACGCACAGACATTTCCCTTTACTTTCTAGGAGGAAAAAAGTGAGTGTTATGGTGCAAAAATTACGGTAATTAACATTTCTCTTCTTACGTATCACAAGCAGTTGTAAATTATGTAACAACAAAAAGCCAGTTGACCAACCCTGATAAAAATATAAATATTATGAGCATGTGCAGATATTTTATGCTCACCTAAGCAAAGCAGTAGCATGACTTCAGGAATAAAATGGAGTTTGGTTCTGCTGCCTTAATGCTAAAGACATTGACTTGGGAATAAGCACCATTTTGTTGTAGGAAAGGATAACATATTTAAATGAAAAGTAATAAAACAAGCATTTGTAACTATGTACATGGCTGGCAGGACGCCCCTTCTCTATAAAATGTTTTATGCCAGGTTTAGCACAATGATTTATCTGTCTTCTCCAAAAAGTCACTTCCTTTACCACCACCAATAAAACATATTTTCTCCAAATAAACTGAAGTGGTTTTGCAGTAGTGGACTTTTTGAGCCCTCAGTGGTTTTCCTCCCAGGATATCTCTAGTTTTATCTGCAGTTGCAGAAATGGCCAGATTCAGCACAGAAATACAGTGCTTTCTTGTGAAGTATTACATTTCTATTGTAATAGTATTGAACAGCAGCAAATTTCATTCAGAAACCAGTTCATAAGTTCAACAATACAGTATCTTTATATGTGCCAGTTAACTGCTGGTATGGGACCCAAATTTCTTTGTATTTGAGGAAGGTCAGATGGTTTAATTGCTTTATAAGGCTTCATATTAGACTCTTGTGCTTATGTATAGTTTATCCAATGAATACAGAGTGATGCTGTGATCTACTTGGGTTGGTATACTTATAGTTGAACTGGTTGTATCCAGAGATTAAGAGCTGTTTTTTCCACTAACTTCCCTTCATGGATGTCATCTCCATAGAGGAAAATGTGTGCATATTACGATGGGGTAGTTCCTTTGTCTTGAATATTAGACTTGGGAAATGATATACACAATGGCTACCCAGCCCATGGATACACATGGTAGAAAGGCATATTTATCCTGAATTGCAAACAATATAATATACATATTTTTATTCTGAGAAGTTCCACTTTTTGTTGTAGCCCCAAAGTTCCTTAAGTGCAACATGATGGCTCAACTGTTTTATGGATCAAGCTTTTGCATTACTTACTGCATGCACCAAAAATCAAAAGAGGGAGGCATTGTTTTAAAGCAAAGCAGTGGTTCTTTCTATGCATTTTGAGAACTGTGTGCAGTGACTTTTGTCCTTTTCACCAGTAAACTTTTGCTAAACCAATCCTGTGACAAACACTATATCCTAAATCATCACCTTCCATTTTTCTCCAGTGAACCACATAAATCATTTACCAGCCTACTCCTGCATGGCCCAAATCATTTTGAAGTTTATTACCATTGCCTCTTAAATTGACAATGATTCGCCCCTCCACTTTGTGCCATTATCCTTTTCTTTATCACCTTGCTACATATTTTTTTTCCAGACCACTGACACAAAAAGTGAATAAAACCAGCCTCGATAGTAATCTTTATAACATTTTCCAAGAGAGCAACTTTCATCCCCCAAATGCAACGGAATGAATGTCAAAGAGAAGGTGGACTGGATCCTGCCATGCTTAAAAAAATCGGTTCACTGGAAACTCTAGGTTTAAACAAAAATGTGTGATAAATTTATGTTACACAGAAATTAAATAGATCTGGGACTTGGGAAAGTCAATTTGGGTTTCAGTTACACTTTCTTGGTTATTGTTTGCAGTTTCTTCTGAGCATGGGAAGTAATGCTCTGTTCTCCTTGTAAAGTCAATCGGGTTCTGTGTGTGGAAGCAGACAGAGAAACTGAATGCTGGTTGAGGAAAATCAGGCAGGCCAGGGAGAGCAATGAGGCAGTTCTTTGAGGGAATGCTTGCTGCCTGAGCCCAGTAATAGAAGCAGGATTTGCTCACAGCTTCTGACTCCCCAGAAGCAGCCTGATGAAGGGTTTGGACATGGGGAAGAAAGGGGCTGCTTTCAGGTGCGCATCCTGCTCCTCTCCCTGTCTTCAGTCTTTACCACTCTTCCACTTCCCAGTGGGGACTTGTGTTCCTGCTTCCTTCATATCTGTCAACTTGTCCTTATACTGTTGTATTTCAGAACTTTCTCTGTTTAGATTACTTCAAGGCAAATTCATACAAGGCTGATGTCACAGTAGTCACTGAGAAGCTATTATTTGATTGATTGTCTCCCCTCCTGAAACAGGAGGGATGATGAGGGGCCAGCTGTCTTAAGTCTGGCATTGCCCCACCATCTCTTCAGCCTTGGAATGTGCCGTCTGTAATTTTAGTGACTGAATTTGAAGAGTGACATCTCCAAGTACCCAATGCATTTACTGAGACCTGCTTTCCAATCCATTCTGCTAAAGAGCCAGGGGGCTCCTTTGGTATACACACTGCCATGCTGTAGAGGCAGAGGCATGTGGCCAATTGGACATTATAGCACACACTAGCTATAACGGTTTAAATCAGGTAACTTTTTATGCTTGGAAACTGGGCAAGTCACACTAGAGCTGGTTACAGCTGCACAGTCCACAGGATTGTGCTGCCAGTTTATACGGAAAGTGACGCAGTTATTCCATCACACATTATGCTTTTTGCCAGCTGAATCTAACATCCTTATTAGCACCTGCTGTTACAATGCGAACAACTTTCGGGTATGAGAATGGGACTAAAGATTAGGGAGAAAATAAACACACATGTCAAGAAGCACCCAGTTGACATCCAATGCAATTAACAGCATTAATGATTAGGAACTTGATAATTTTATCATCCACTCCTCCTCTTGTGAGCTAAGGGTTGTGTTCATGGGATTTTTATTTCAAGTTATTCATGATTTAGGCGATAGCACCCTTATTTCCCAGTGATTAAGTGAAGATGTGACTTACTGTTACATTCAGTTGAAATGGACATTGCTTGAGACTCCTGCTAGCTCCTTCAGCTGAGGATTTTTTAAAATGCATGTACATTTCATTTTGAAACCACTCTGAATTTTTTATTTTTTATTGTACATCAATCAATCAACCTTTATTAGCTTACAGAGAAAACTGTATAAAACAGTCAACAAACAAAATTTGGCATCTGTTCATAGGAGGGGATACTATGGGAGAAAACCATACAGGCCTAGCGTAGAATCATAGAATCATAGAGTTGGAAGAGACCACAAGGGCCATCGAGTCCAACCCCCTGCCAAGCAGGAAACAGGGTGAAGAAGAGCCAGTCTTACGACAACGTAGTTTCATGGCTTTTCACAGATAGTCTGCTACTTCCTCCATGCTGTCATGCCTGCAGCTATTCAATAAAAAGGAAACCCTTTGGGAATCAGAACAATTTGACCACTCCTTCAGCATGGGGCTCAAACATTTGTTGCAGATTACTACATAAAATAGACAGTGGAGTTTATTTTACATAAACTTTGTCTGGACAAGTATAACGATATTTGGAAAACGTTTATAAAAAATATAGTAGGTTATAAATACAGTGGTACCTCGGGTTAAGTACTTAATTTGTTCCGGAGGTCTGTTCTTAACCTGAGGTACCACTTTAGCTAATGGGGCCTCCCGCTGCTGCTGTGCCGCCGGAGCACGATTTCTCTTCTCATCCTGAAGCAAAGTTCTTAACCTGAAGCACTATTTCTGGGTTAGTGGAGTCTGTAACCTGGAGCGCCTGTAACCTGAAGCGTATGTAACCCGAGGTACCACTGTAACCATCTATCTATTTGAATAATAATAACATTTACATACTTATCTACCAGACAAACATATATGGAATTGTTGTTGTTTGCCTATATAGTGATGTAATATGCCTTTTCTTTTCTTTTTCTTTACTGTATTCTTCCCCCCCCATTATTCTGTTCAATTGAAATATTATCAATAAAAATTAATAATAAAAGTATGGCCATAATTTCTGTATACTTAATTATAATTCATGTGATATAATGTATGAAAAAATTGGAAATGTTATTTGCTAAATATTTAATTGATTTGGCACATATCTTAAGTTTAGACATATCATTTTCCTAAATTTATAAAAAGCGATTCAGATTTGAAGTAGCTGACTGAGAAACCAGAGAGATGTACTTACTGAGTTAATAATGTTTTAATCTTAGTGATAGATGAGATTGGATCTGAAATCAAAAGAACTCTATTATCTGCAAATAAACTGATTTTTATGTTGTGCACCAGAAACTTCATAACCCTCAGTTTCTGAATCCTCCCTCACTGCTGCTGCTAGAGGCTCCATTGCATGAGCAAAAAACAATGGTGAGAAAGGACAGCCTTGTTTAGTGCCTCTTTTCATTTTAATATTGGTATTACATTTTCTTAACACGCTAATATTGGATATATCACTGCAACAGGTATTATATAAGAAATTAGTTCTCTGGCTTTGCAGTCTATGTCACATAATTACAGTGGGTCCACAACCTAAAATATTTTCTAGTGACATATATAATTTCCCTCCAATATGCTTTTGCTAAAGAATAGATGTCCCCAGCGGCGGAGCATATACCCGCGCTGCCCAAGGTGGGCACGCTCCTGGGGGGGGCGTGGCATGGAGGGTGCCCTCCCAGGTGCGGGATAGCCGTTCAGGTGCCCAGAGCAGCGTGCCCTGCAGCCGGGCCCTGCAGCCGGGGCCCTGCAGCCGGGGACGGAGCGAGCTGCCCATGGAGGACATTTGGTGTGTCGCCTGCCTGTGACTCCCAAGCCTCCCCCAAGCTGTCAAAACATATGGGGAAGGGGGGAATGCCGCTGGCAAAGTGGCGCAGCTCCCCCCTTACCACAATGGCTCGAGGTAGGCTTGGGAGTCGCGGGCAGCACGCCAAATGTCACCCCCTCGGGGGCACCCGGAGTAGTCTGCCCCCGCCGCCTCCCCTTCCTACACATCTGGATGTACCACATATGGAAAATATCTGCCCATTTTAAAGTTTTCAGCAAAGGTGCTGTGTCTGCAATTGATTTTGCTTTTCTTGGCTGGAGTAACATACCATTTAAATACCATTTTGAAGTAATTTTCTCTAATATTCATATTTAATGAGTAACTATGTTCTGGGTTTCATAAATATTCCCATAGATGAATATGAATATTGATACTAACATCTTGGGCCCAGCACACTAGAAACTCATTCACTTCTAACTCTGCTTCATACTGAAGCAATGAAATATATATATATTAGAAATATATTTGTCATGCTTAATTTTTTTAAAATTCAAAATCTGGAACATTTTTATATGAATATAGTTCATAAACAAATACCAACTATGTTTCTCAAATTTGAAACTATTCAAACAGTAGGCGAGGTTCCCCCCTTAAATCTTATTTTAATATCAATATATGAGAATACATGATTATGTGGAAATTAATTTTAAAAACTTTGTGCTTTTGAAGTCTTAAAGTCAGGATGATCAGATATAAATGCAACAAGCAACATTGCTGGACATAGCCAACTGAGTCATACTCACAGTCAGTCCATTGAAACCAACAGACATTGATTTCAATGGGTCTACTGTGGGTATGGCTAATATTGAAACCACCCTTTATATTTGCCTTCCCTGCACTAATATAGAACATTTTTTATTTTTTTACTAATGGTGGTCTTAATCAGTTATCTATAAAGTAATACATTTTGGGGAGGGTTAAAAAGCAAACTTCAGTTTTGTTTAGGCAACACTGTGTTGGTGCATTAGCTGATTCTCAGCATCTGCAATTAAACTGTAATAGTTTATGCTTTTGGATTGCAGTGACTTTAGCCTGAAACTGCATTCCAGCACGCTTACCTAGGGACTCAGCTACATTTGTAAAGATAAAGCGCTTTATATGCGTCATAACACTGGGACACCAGATGGTGCTGTGGGTTCCTGTCTTTCATCAATGGGATTTCTCTGCATGAAGTTTACAACACGTTTAACTGAATCACTTTTTTGATGTGTCTAGATCCAACCTAGGAGTAAGTCTAACTAAACTCAGGGCATGTTTCTGCGTAGATGTGCACACAATTGCATTTTAAATGATGTTCCAGTTTTTATGTTTACTAGTTCTTAATTATTTAGAAACTACCATTCTAACATGATGTCCTTATGACCTAAGCCTAATTATTCAGCTTTACTACCATTAGGATTTTAAGCATTGCAAATTCCATTGACATTTGGATTGAGATGTCAGTAATGAAGTCAACATTATTAAGGTTTTGCTTTTGTTTGGAATATTTGTTAGCTCAGTTTGGGGCAAAAGAGATGTACCACTCCCCCAGGCCACTGCAGTAATGTTGCCAGATATGCTAAAATTAATTAAGCTGATTCTGGGTTACAATTTTAATTAGTTTGAAGTGGGAAAATTAAACAAGCAGAGTTTTCTGTTTTAGCATCTGTAATAGCTCTGAATGTTAATATGTTGAATAAAATTCCAACTTCAGCCTTGAAACCATTGTAATAGATTAATTTTGTTTTAGGTGGGTAGGTAGGCCCACCACAGGAGCACACAGGGGTAGTGTGTGCGGCAAAATCGGAAAGAGTCGGAAGAGAAAGAAAATGGATAAGAAAAAGCACAAGCCAAAGAAACAAAAAGGAAACAATGGTCTATAGTGGACAACAAGTCATTTCTAGGGAATGTTTTTAAACCAGTGTCTAAAGTGCTACTACAGAGTCAGCCAGAAGTGTGTGCATATCTAATGGTAGATATGACTTTCCCCTTCTTTGAACAGGAGACTGTTGTAAACTGTTCTTGAAACTTCAGTTTCAAAAGCAACTTTCCACATTGACTTTTAGAGGCAGGGGGACAAGTCTAAAGGGCCCATGGCCTCATGGAACTATTTGTTTGGCTCTTTAGTTACCTAAAACCCTTACTTCTATAACTTTTGTCTATTTATCTTGTTTCCCCCGTGAAGATAAGTGCCACTTCAGACATGTTTGATTTCCTACTGGGATAGCAGTTCTAAGTTTGAAGACTTTGTACGTCATCTGTAACCATCCTGCACAGCAGTTGTGTGCACACTGATTTTCTGTCTGCACATGAGCAGGGAAGTCATTTGTCAGTTTTTCAGGGAGTGGCAGTGCAATCAGATAGACATACAACACACATGCCACGATCTATATGTGGCTTGTGCTGTTTTTCAACATGGAAGTGCTGTCTGTGCAGGACACTCATTCCATATCAAGTGGTCCCAGGTGAATCAGTAAAATAAATTACATTGATAGAAAATGAATGTTCTTGCCTCTATAGCACTCCCACATGATATTTGCAAGAGTAGCACAGGTTGAATTGGTTTTGAATAATTCACATCAACGTTATTTGCCCACCTGTTCCTATCAGTGTTTGGAGCAGATGTTCGTTGTGTGAGCTGAAAGTTTCAGAACACTGTGTGCTGTTATTTCCTGGAAAGTTAATAGTTCCACTTTTGATTTGTCAAGAAGGAATTAAGATTCTCAACCCTCCCACTTATTCCTGGCCTGAGGTTTTTTCAGTCTGCATATAGTCTCAATTCTGCATGTGGTTGCCTTGCCTCTGGTTGGAAAGTTTCTCTTCTTGAGATATTTCTTGCTCTGTTAGAGAAAGCAAATAAGGTTTCCAGTAGTTGTTTTAAGCAGTATATTTCCTCGCCTCTTCATTTGATAATTATTGAGGTTGAGACTTGGGAAACTTTTATTAGCAATTCATTATTTGGAATTAACTTCAACCATGTTGCAGCATGGTGATTATGTAAATCTAGATATAAGGGCATACATGATGTATATCATTCATATACATGACTCTTGGCTGTGCCCCTGCTCATTCTTCTTGCCACTCCCTACCCCACATTCATCCCCTAGAGTCTCCCATTCCCACCCATGCAACTACTAAGCTGTCTTTTCACCTTTCTAGCTGCATTTCTGAAGCTACACCTCTCTTCTGTTCTATGGCCTTGTTTTATACCCATTTTCAACTTCACCCCACATCCATGCCTCTGATCCGCCTTCTTTTCTGCAGCACCCCTCACACACAGACCACCCCATGGTGATCTCCTAAAGCTTCCTCCTCCCCAGACATTAAAACTACTAGACATCCAAAGCTGGAACTCACTGGAACTCAGTTCTGGCACCTCTCAAGTGGGCACCATTGCCATTGTAAGAGAATAAGGGAGGCATTCATGGTGAGTTCCATGAAAAATAAAAATAAAAATAAAACTGTAGACCCCCCTTTTACTTGCCCAGCTATGAAGCCATCATAGCCTCCTGTTCTGCAGCACCTTTCATGCCACCACTTTCATCTTCAGCCATTACTGATTGGAGCCAGCCATGTTCCAACATTATTTGCTTCACTTAAAATACCTTTAGCTTTCAGAAGTGATGTTATTATAATAAACTGTGTGCTTTGGGGAAAGTATTTTAGATTACTGAGTTATCAGAGTGCACAATATAGATTTACTGTACTCTTTAATTTAAGGTATGCAGCAGTGTGTGGGTGGGTTTATCTATATACAATTCTTGCTGCTATCCAAAGCATCCACTGTTTTGATAATTTAGTCCAAAATCCTGAAATTGCTGTATGCAAAACAAAACAAACCATCTATTAGTAACAGAGAAGAAAATTGCTCCTCAAACTTTCAGAACTAGTTTTGTAATAGTTCTGGATGGGGATTTTGCACACAGGTCACAATGGAATGGTGCTGGTTTGCGATATTGCTAGAGGCAGAGGTACCACTGTATGGCCCGGGGCCTGCAAAATGGAGCTGTTTCCCCTGGCCTTCGGCTTAGACTCACTCTGACCCTTATATGGGATTTGGTATATAAATTTTCCCTTGGCTTTTTTGCTGGCCCAACCAGCTGGCCCAACCAGCATGGATAGCTGATATCTGATGTTTCCTCCCTTTATGGTCTTGATTTACCGGCTACTACTAAAATGAGTCTGTATTTTAAGCCGTATTTTAATTAACTGTTTGTTTGTTTGTTTGTTGTTGTTTTCCCTATTATGTTTTATTGTAATTCATATTTGGTGCTAGCCGCCCTGAACCCGGCCCTAGTCGGGGAGGGCGGGGTATAAATAAAAAATTATTATTATTATTATTATTATTATTATTATTATTATTATTATTATTATTATTAAATGTTAGATACCACACCATGCTTTTTTTTTGGTCTCTATTTCTGTTCACTGTCTTGAGCAGTTGTGGGAAACCTTCCACCCTCCTGATGTTGCGAAACTGCAACTCGCATCAGTTCCAGTAAGCATGGCCAATGACCAGGGATGATGGGAGTTGCATTTCATCAACACCAGGAGAGCCAAAGGTTCTCCACTCCTAGTCTAGATCTTGTCTCAGGAACAGGACCTGAGCCCCTCCCTCGTTCAGTGGAGGCTTTAAGTTAGGATTTAGAGAGCGATGACAAACCTAGACAGCATCTTAAAAAGCAGAGACATCACCTTGCCGACAAAGGTCCATATAGTTAAAGCTATGGTTTTCCCGGTAGTGATGTATGGAAGTGAGAGCTGAACCATAAAGAAGGATGATCGCCAAAGAATTGATGCTTTTGAATTATGGTGCTGGAGGAGACTCTTGAGAGTCCCATGGACTGCAAGAAGATCAAATCTATCCATTCTTAAGGAAATCAGCCCTGAGTTCTCACTGGAAGGACAGATCCTGAAGCTGAGGCTCCAATACTTTGGCCACCTCATGAGAAGAGAAGACTCCCTGGAAAAGACCCTGATGTTGGGAAAGATGGAGGGCACAAGGAGAAGGGGATGACAGAGGACGAGATGGTTGGACAGTGTTCTTGAAGCTACCAGCATGAGTTTGACCAAACTGCGGGAGGCAGTGGAAGACAGGAGTGCCTGGCGTGCTCTGGTCCATGGGGTCACAAAGAGTCGGACACGACTAAACAACAACAACAACAAGCTACAATAGGATTGTAATAAATTGCCTTCGTTGGATAAACAAATTTTTACTTTCTTTGATGTATCTACCATGTCTTTACTTGTTTACATTTTAACACTGAATGCGATTACCTGAATGAGAAGCCTTGAGTTGATGAATCTGCCTAGCTTGGATTTATTTCACTCAATGCTTGAGCTACTCGACCATGCTGAAAGGAGACACAGGAGGAAAGGTATGGATTGGGTTCTCACCTAAGCATACCAGAGAGCTTGCTAAAAGTACTTCCCCCCTCTCAGATAAATTATCATAGCTTTTAAGTCCCTTCTGCCTGGGAAGTAATGGAAATCAAAGGAGCAGGTGGTAGCTGCTTTTATTAGGGGGGTGCACTGCATCTCTGCTGGGAGTGCCTCTCAGTTCATTACACTGCTAGATTATCAAAATAAGCATGCAGAAAGCCTAGATACGGTCCCACTTTGTGAAATTGGCATAGCTACAAATACTCTGGCGTACCTTACTATATTGGACAAAGTGGAAGAAAGCCTGTTCCCTGAATGCTGGAGTAGCACCTGGCTTTGCAGAAAGCACTATTGATTTGTATCAAGTTGCTACTATATTCTGAATCTTGACTAATGAGAATGCTGAGAGGCTTTAGCTTACAGAGAAGGTTTTTATGTTACAAATGAAGGTCTTTAGTATACCTAATTTCTTTCCTTTACAACTCAGTCAAAGATAAGGATGGTGTCATTGTTTGGATGTATTTCATGCCTAGATAGACTTTATCGTTCCCCACCCCCACCCCATTTTTGCTTGGGAACCAAACTTCTGATGTTTAATTGGCTGCAGTAAAAGGGAAAGATGAATGCTTGCCAAGGAATATATAGACTGTTCGGGCTCCCTCAGATTGCTCACTTTGTTGTTGTCCATTGTGCAGTTTTCTCCGACTACTTCTATATTTGCATGCACATGCAGCATTGCAGGCCTAAGGGACAACAGGGCTGTTCAAGGCTTGATAAAGTTTTTGTTTTCTGTAAAAACAAAACATATACCAAGCCTGTAGTGGTCCCCTCAGATTTGCAGAGTGTGCAACAGGCAGCAGATGCTTTTGTAAAACCAAAACCTAATTAAGCCCAGAGCAGTCCCTCAGGCACGGAAAACACAGATTTCTGGATTGCTGTGATAACCTGTGTTGGATTTTAAGTGGTGGAACATATTTGTTTTGTTTTCCTTCAGTACAACCCTAAGATGTAAATGTTGACCCTCCTTCACCAGAGGGACACAGACAAAGATCTTTCTGTGTATCAGAGTGTTCCTTAATTGGTACTAACTGAGCATGTAGTATTTCCTTACATCATGGCATTGGCTGTTCCTCATCACTTTCCAGTTGAAAATGTTGGTATTTGTTGAAGGCATGGAATTCTGAGTTGTTTCGTTTAGCAAACATGAAGCATGTAGACTTTAAAGAGCTAGATTTAGCAAATGCCAGAAGAAGATAAACTGGCTTTTGAGGCAGTTTTGTAGAAAATGTATCAGGCTGACTTTTAACAGGGGCTTGATGCTCTTTTCTTTTGCTGTGGCTTCTGAATGAGCAGATGCTTTTGTACTAGTATACTGTATACTTAGCAACACCATTTTGTTGCACATTCTGGATAGGGTGGGAAATCTGAAATAAAGGTATGACGTGACATTGTCACCCCATTTGTCACTTTCCCCCAGTGTTATCAAAGAACCATTAGTGAGCACTCTTTGGGTTCGGTCAGTCAACCAGCTACAAATCCACTGAATAGTTACCTCATACAGCCCACCTTTTGCTGAGGAGCAGAGCTACCACGATTACCTCCAAGTCACATCTCAACAAGATTCCACAGCATAATCCTCCGTCTAGATTCTGGCACAGTTGTCTACAAAGGTGACCAAAACCACTTATGTCCCAGACTGGAAAGGATCCGAATAGTTTTGGGCTTCTGCAGTCATAGTGGTCAGGGCATTTTTTCTTCCTGTCTCTACTTCAGAGAGAAAGTAAGCATAGTGATAACTTTCACTAGATTTGTTTCCTAGATACAGATTTTTGAAAGCTGCAAGGATCTTCTTGTTGGGGGAAAAACAAATTAATTTACTTGTTTTTCCCTGGTATAGTATGGCTATAACATTTAGCTGCCAGTCTTGTTTTTGAAATGTGTTGCATAGGTTAGCTTTTTAAAGTCATGGATTCAGAAAGAAATCAATGTAGGGGACATGAAGTGTTTACTAATGGCTAGATGTCTTTCATAGAAACTTTGTGTGGCTTTTCAGAGCTCCATCTGAGTGCACAGAAGGCATGATTGTATGCACTCAGCAGAACTGTGATAAATCCATCCATAGTTAACTGAAGCTGTGTAGAATATTCGAGGTCAATCTTTTTGACAGAGTTCAAAAAGAAAAAGTAATTGGTAGTTTGGGGCAGAGCTGAAACTTTTATGTTTCCAAAGACTCCTGATGTCATTTCAGAAACTTCTTATGATCTGGTCTACAATATTTTCCTGGTCATTATGAAATTGATTCTCACACTAATGGTGGTTTATGATACTATACTGTATGAAGATGAATTTACACAGTAACTTGTGTGACTCTGTTTTTCTGAGCCCAGATTCCACTGGGCATGTGACAGACAGGTTACCTGAAGTGTTTTTCATGAATACAAAGTATAATTTGGTGAATGATTACAAACCTACTTATGCTTCCTCTCAGCCTGGCTAAGTTTTGGAATTCTTCTTCCCTTCGCATGGCTAAAGAACAGTAAGATGCATTTTCTAATTGTGAGTGCTCCTTTGTTTCAGTCCAGTTGACCTAGTTATAGGGATGTTAAATTGAAATGAACTGATATGATCTGTACCCCACTCTTATGAGGCGCCCACCACTAAGCCTGCCTGCCATTGGCCAATTTGGCGGACAGGCTTGGATTCAATTTCCCGGCTGGAGAGGAGGCTACTATTTCACAAATCAAGGAATTAAATAGATTTTGATATGTTTTGCTGGGCCTTTCTCAGATTCTGCATGCAACCAAATCCAAGTGTTCCAAGATATTTTAAAAGGTTTTAATATTTTGGGACTCAACTCTGGGTATACAGTGAATAAATTGATGTTTCTCAATATAAGACCATGGTGCAGTGAAAATATTTAAAATCACCTTTTAATTTAGAAGCATTGTAGGAGTCCTGGCATTAGAAGGGAGTACCGTATTTTTCGTCCTATAGGGCGCACTGGCCCTTAGGATGCACCTCGTGTTTATTCCCCCCCCCGCCGCGGCTGCCGCCCAAGCCTTGCGCACACCTGCCCGAAGCACGGGGCACCCTCCGGAGGGCTCCCCGTGCTTCGGGCGACAGGCTGCCGCCCCAAACCTCGCGCGCTCGGCGGTACCTCCTGCCGGGTGCGCAAGGCTTGCGAACACTCGCCCGAAGCACGGGGCACCCTCCGGAGGGCTCCGCGTGGTTCGGGCGACAGGCTGCCGCCCCAAGCCTCGCGCGCTCGGCGGGACCTCCTGCTTGCGGACACTCACCGGGGTTGCAGGCTGCTGCCCGCAAGCCTTGTGAGCCCGCGGGAACTCCTTCTGGGCTTGCAAGGCTTGCGGATAGCTTCCTGAAGCTTGGATAGCGAGAGGGGTCGGTGCGCACCGATGCCTCTCGCTCTCCAGGCTTCAGCGAAAGCTGCATTCGCCCCATAGGACGCACACACATTTCCCCTTCATTTTTGGAGGGGAAAAAGTGCGTCCTATGGGGCAAAAAATACGGTAACTTTTTAGAACTGCAGTTCCACCAAGTAAAAATATAAAAAACAGCCTCAATTGCTTAGTGTTGTAACCAAAAAGCCATGTCAATTAATGGAAAAGTTAAGGACAACCCATTTAATAAAAAGTAAACCCAAGGGGAACCTGTGAAAGATGAAATGTTATACAGGTTCACGTTTCTGCATGTTGTTTTTAATGGAACAATTAATTTTGGTTTAATTCTATCCTCCTGAGAAAAGTAGGTAAGAAATAGGGACTAGCAGGTCAATTTTGTTAATGAACCAATTTATATGTAGCTTTACAAGTGTCAGTTTGTAAGACAAGGTATCACCAAAAGAGAAACAAGAATTATTTTGTTGGAACATATAAAGAAGGAGAAATAATCATATCTGATCCTTGATGCCCCACTCCTGCCAATAGGTCCACTATCCTACATTCCAAGCATGCCAGGTCTATGCATGTAATCTGAAGTGTTCACAAATAATTTATATAGTCTGGCTTTATGTCTTGCAAAAGTGTTATGGTTCCCAGTGTAGAAGTCAGGATTCCATAAGATATTGTAAATGCCAGCCACAGGAAGCCTGCCCCAGCATTTACTTTATTGTACTTCAAGGTATTCACAAGCTTTGCCTGTGTAGTTTCATTTAAACCATCTCTTCTTAGCTGTAAATGTGATTTGAGATGGCCAGTACCTTCAGCAGGGCTCAGTTATCTGTTAGCTCTGAGCAGTAATCTACAATACACACATTAATCTTAAATGGCAGCATGCACAGAGGCAGGAATAAACAGCTATTGATACCTGTGAGGTGATGCTTGTGCTACAGTCATTATTCATTATTAAGAAGAAAGATGTCATGCTCTGTAAGTAACACATATGGCCTTGCACTGTAGGGAGTTGAGACTCTACTGGTAAATGAAGATTACATTCTGCAAGCATAGACACATATTCCTGGGAGCATCCTCTCCTCCAAAATCCAGCCCTGAAGGGGCAGCAACTTTCTATACGCATCTTAGCTTGCCCAGAGTAGGAATATTGGCCCTGTTGTGAGCTAAACAATATCCATAGTGTTAACAGTAAAGTGTAACATGTGCAATTTTCAGACTTTTCAGGTAATCAGTGCTAAATGTCAGTTTCCTAAGTGATCTGGAAGTAGCTCAACCACTTGGGAATATACTATACATCCCTGTTTCTATTCCTTAGTCTTTGAGACTCCTGGCTTCCTCTGTAGATGAGATGGATGAGTCTGTCAATGTTAGTTTCTCTGTTTTCCAATCTCAAGTTCAGCTTTCCATATTTTTGCATTTAAAACAAATTCTCATGAAAATTCAGCAGCATTTTAGAGCGAATTTATCCTACTACACAATGTTTTGTATGTAATTTTGCTTAATATCCACATTCCTGAAAGCATGTTTCCTTAATACAATGCATTTTAAAATATTATTTTCCCTAATATAAGCATTTTTATGCACACTTTTGCCTTATATGCACTTTTTGGGTACACTATTTTGTTGGTGATCATGCGAAAGGCTAGGCTGGACTGGATGAATCCCAAACCAGAATTAAGATTACGGGAAGAAATATTAACAACCTCAGATATGCAGATGACACAACTTTGATGGCAGATAGTGAGGAGGAATTAAGGAACCTCTTAATGAGGGTGAAAGAGAAGAGCGCAAAATATGGTCTGAAGCTCAACATCAAAAAAACTAAGATCATGGCCACTAGTCTCATCACCTCCTGGCAAATAGAAGAGGAAGAAATGGAAGCAGTGAGAGATTTTACTTTCTTGGGCTCCATGATCACTGCAGATGGTGACAGCAGTCACGGAATTAAAAGATGCCTGCTTCTTGGGAGAAGAGCAATGACAAACCTGGACAGCATCTTAAAAAGCAGAGACCTCACCTTGCCGACGAAGGTCTGTATAGTTAAAGCTATGGTTTTCCCAGTAGTGATGTATGGAAGTGAGAGCTGGACCATAAAGAAGGCTGATCGCCGAAGAATTGATACTTTTGAATTATGGTGCTGGAGGAGACTCTCGAGAGTCCCATGGACTCTTTGTCATTAATACATGGCTCTTCATTCAAGCCCATTTCCTATCTTCCCTGCCTTGCTGGTGAGCAGGCCTTTATTCACAAAGTAACCTTGCTTCAGTTCAACAGAACTGTTTGGGCTATCATAGCGTCAGTGCTTTACTCCTCCCCTCCTGTACTTTCTGATAATGCTTCCCCTACGAGTCCCCTCTCTCTCAAATAACCTGATCTTACATCTAAGAACAATGTAAAGGTAGGGGTGTCCCCTTCACCCCCACAAATAGCTCTGTAGCTGCACTGGAAACAAAATTGTCATGATGATATCAAAGCCCTTCCATGGTGGCTGTGCTCCTGTGGAAAGAAATTGCTGTGGACCTTCAAAGCTTCTCTCCCCCTACCCCCATTATATACAGCCACATTTCTTATTGGATATTTGAGGGAAGGACTGTGCCTGCTTTTGAAGACTACATCTTCTGTGCATCTCCTACAATACCCTTTTAACATTGTGGGTAGACCTGCATTTCTCTTCAGTGCTGAAAATTCCCAGCATTAACATCAAAATATCTGCAAATGCAGTCTTGAAATGTTTGCTGTGTTTGAAGAATTTATGTGTAGGGGATGTCTATTTCTACTCAGGCTGATTCCAAAGCTTTTCAGCTGCTGCTGGCAAGTTGATTTCTATTTTGTATTTGGTTAGTTAAAGCATTTTGGGTGTTCCAGGGTGACCTGTAAACAGATGTAATGCTTTGTGACTCCAAGATGATGCTACTTTTTCCCTAATCTTGTAAAGGACTGTTTTGCAGCGTGAACTAGGAATTCAGATTCTGCTCATGTGATTGTGAATTTTATTTACTTGGATTTGTTTTTAAAAGCTGTGTTCCAAGCTCTTGGCAGGAACACAAACTATTAAAACATAACAACGCTAAAAATCAATATCATTGTACTTAAATGTATGCATCCTCCTTAAACAAAACCACTCTTGTTTCCCCTCAATAAACCTACTATCATAAACTAATAAGTGAAATAATATGATTTCATCTTCTATAGCCAGATGTGTTATATGGACTAGATGTTTCCTCTGCTACAGTAACTTTTTTACAGGGGGGCTTCATAGAAATCTCTGGCTATTTGTTTATGGGATCAAGATTAATGTGATGTGCATGAGAAAGTGTGTTTATTTATAGGACTGTGGCTAATGTAGCGTGCACATTCTACATGAATAAACATTGATGAATATTCCTCTATGAGATTTAGTTTAAGTGAGTGGACTGGTGTATTAGTTCCTTGAGGGAAACTGAAGATGCAGCAATGAGGTAAGTTAATTTTGTCATCCTAGAATCACCCAGCATTTAGTCTGATCCAGCATAAACTCAGAATAATTATAATAATAATAATTTTATTATTTATACCCCATCCATCTGGCTGGGTTTCCACAGCCACTCTGGGTGGCTTCCAGCAGAATATAAAAACATAACAAAACATCAAATGTTAAAGACTTCCAGATACAGGGCTGCCTTCAGATGTCTTCCAAAAATTATGTAGTTATTTATCACCTTGACATCTGATGGGAGGGCGTTCCACAGGGAGGTCGTGACCACCTCTGCCTCGTTCCCTGTAACTTTATTTCTTGCAGTGCGGGAACCTCCAGAAAACCCTTGGAGGTGAACCTCAGTGTCCAGGCTGAATGATGGGGGTGGAAATGCTCCTTCAGGTATACTGGGCCGAGGCCACAATTAAAGGCTAGTGAATAGCAGTTGTAGGCAAACCATATGCTTTTGATGTGTTTATTTTTTTTTAAAAAAACTTCCTGTTTCTACTTAATGAGACAATTGAAGACTGTTCATGCTGGAAAATATAGCACTATAAAATATGTACATTGACATTAATAAAGCCAATTTGAGAAACAACATGAACAAAGTCAATCAGCTCTGCCCATAATCTTGGCAGAACAAAATACTTTGTAGTCTCAAGGAATTGACCTGGATCGGGGTGGGGAGGGGGATAGTGTCCCTAACTCAGAAATGATTTTATAATCAAGGTACTGAAAAGGTCCTGTCCAATGAAATAACCATCCTTAATTCGGACAGTGGAAGTTCAGGAAGTAAGATCTCATTATTCTCAATAGACAAGGTGGTATGTGCATGCATGCTCATTGAGGAGAATGTGCACTAATACATTAATTCATCTCATTCGGTATTTTATTCATGTAGTAGCTTCAGAGCCTGGAGAGCAGGGAAGCTCCTGTTGCTTGAGGTCAGAATAGAGATAAAGGAGATTTTATCTCTCTCCTTGCTTAAAATCCTTTGCTATTTAGCAGGGTTAAGGAACAAAACACATTTAAGTTTCAAAATCTGAAGTGGATTTTGAATTGAATGTTGAAGACCACAGCTTTTCTTCAGAAAGGAACAAAGTGGGCAAGCCCATCTGTAGAGCTCTGTATGAAATATTTTGCTTTCTTTCCGTCTGGCACCTGCCTACCCCCACCCCACTTGCCCTAGTGATAGACTGATATCTAAATGCTTGTGTGTGTTTGAAACCTACAATCTTTATAGCCCAGAGGCAAGAATGCTACCCTCTGAACTGATCTGATGTGTTCTTTTGTCCTGACAATTCCCCACATGCCTTTCATCTGCAGAAGCATTTGGAATTCTGCAGGTAGTTTTTGAACAGGTACTGTAACTTCATTTAAACGCTGGAACAACTCAATGAATGGCTGTTCTGTTCCATCAGTCATATTTAGGATCTGCTACATTTCAAAGGAGGAACATGTGCACATGTAAGTGTCTGGCTCGCTTGAGATGCAGCGTATGTTCACAGGCTTCGTTGTTCCAGGCAAAACTATTCAATATTGAATAGGCATGTGGGGAGCGAGGTCTCCTCGTGCAATGGGAGTTTCCACCCTCTCCTGTCCTCTGCACCCCAAAACTTGTTCTGGGGGTTCCTCAACCCCCAAAGCAGATTTAGGGGTGCAAGTGAGGGGGGCACGAAATCTCACTGTGCAAACAGACCTCGTTCTGCACACGCAACAACTTAGTTGAATCACACCCATCGTCTCGCCACTTGGGAAAACAATTTGATAATATCACCACACCTTTCCTAAGGCACACACTACACTGCAGAGCGTTGTGCGGTGCTGTGTTGCAATTACAGAGTCGGAGGGTGCAGGTTATTTTTATATTTCATTTTATTAACAAATGAACAAACGAAAAACAACCCAGGAATTCATAACATACACAAAGGTGCACAAACAATTCAGAAAATGAGCAATTGTCCATAAAACACCTGCAACAAAAGAACAAGCTCTCTCTATACTTTGTAGGCAGAAGGCTCAGAACAGTTTAATATAAGCCTGACCTTCTTCCAGAGGTTTACCAAATAATTGTTTGCCCTTAATAAGATAAACAACACTTTACTCAGCTGCACTTTGCTGCTCCTGGTTAGGGCTGTATGAATTGTTCTCCTGGTCACAGCAGTGTTTTTCGAAAGAACAGGGCAGTGTAATCACATGATCTTTTGCATGCCTCAGGCTTGCCAAAGCTGTAATGTCTGTGGATATCAGTGCCATACCCTATAATATTATGTGAGTCAGAGGGCACTGGTGGGGGATCTATGGCCCTGTAGACTGGTGGACTCAAGTTCCCAGCAGTCACAGCCAACATGACCAGTGGTTAGGGATGTTGGGAGTTGTAGTTCAGCAATGTCTGGAGGATCAAAGGTGGTCTGTCCCCCCTCCGCAATAGGAGATCCTGTGCTTTCCCATCTATTAGTGAATAATGAAAAGGATGGACAGATATGTAATCTTCACGCTGCTTCCACTGTTTTGCAAGAGGGTGATATGGAGGAAACATGTTACATTACATATTTTTTTTTGTATTCTGCCTTTCGTGAGTTAAAACCATGCTCAAGGTGGCTTATGCCATGAAAAGAATTATATAATTAGAACTATATCAAAAGTATTCCTAAATAAACAATAAAACACATCAAAAAGTACACAATGAAACTGAACAATTTCCACATAAATATATGCTTTCTACCAGGGGTATTTCCTCTTGTTAATCCTTCATAATATATTGAAACAAGAGGAACATTTAGAAAGAATATGTAAAGGTTTGGACTAGTTACATCTTACAGAATTATAAAAAGGGATAAGGTTTACAATCTATTGTAATCTTTTTATTTTTAATAATAATACCAATAATTTAAGAAATACAACATATAAGGCTATTAAAAAAAATCAGTATTACGTGGAGCCATTGGCTCATAGAGCAAGATGTTTATAATGCAATTTGAAAGCATAGTGATGATTGTGGGTGATGATCATGTGGGGGTGGAAATAGCACATTGTGCTTAGTGAAGACTTTGTGAGGTGCAATGTGACCTTCCTGTGCCTCTCTCTGAGGGTCCTGACACTTTTCTCGGCAGAAGTGCTACTGGTGTTCTTAAGACATGTTTCTTATGCTACAGGCAAGGAACATTTGGGGACTAACTCATGTCACCGTCCTATTTTCGCATTCCTTCTTTCCGTCTCCAAGGCTCAGAGATAAAAGCCTTGAATGTCTTAATATTTTATTCTTTTAAAAATAACTTGACCATCAGTCACATAGGGGAAAAAATACCATTGGCCTTCAGCAGCGCCTATTTGGATGGCTACAGTGCCATCTATATTCTGAAGCCTACAATACTGTGTACCTTTCCTTCTTGCGGCTGAAAATGATCAGATCTTACTGGAGTAATTGCTTCCTCTTAATATTTGTGAGAATAATGTCCTCAAAGCTCTTTGAAATATTTCCAGGTGCCTGATGGAGCTCTACATTGTTTGCAAAGCACACCTTCATTGCTTTCATTTGCACAATCCTCTTTCAGGTAGCTCATAGTACTAGATCAATCAGTCTCTATAAGACAGGATATAGATTGGATAAACAATTTGTTGCAACACACACACACACACACACACACACACACACACACGTATGTATGGGGTAGGGAAATGCAGAATGTCACATCATTGCACCAGGTAATGGTCTACTTGATATTAATGGAGGGGGAGAATGGTGCCAGACAACTACTTTGAACAGCATCCTGTAATGCTGTTCTTTTCATCAGGACAGACATGTACATAAGAACAGGTGACGGGTATGTACAGCCTTCAAAAATCAAGAGATAACAGGAAACAATGCAGTAAATGTGACAGGCATATTTATGTGCAGTGAGTGAGCAAATAGTTTTGCTAAAGCTAAGGCCTTTAAAAGGGCTATAATTAAAGGTCTAAATGAATGCCCTCAGGTGTGAGTACTATACAACAAGAACAATAAACCACTGAAGATTTTTTTTAAAAAAATTGTATGGTTGAAGACTGTTGTGCTGTTTGATGTTAGTTTCATCCTGGGCACTATCCAGAATGTGTGTTTGATATTTATGCAGGCACTATTCACATAGCACCTGTTATTGAAACAGAAACCCTAGTACTGAGTGCTGAGGAAAATAACATTTTCCAAGCAGCATTATGTAGTTTATTGCTGGGAAAATGCAATTTCACCACAACAGAATACCTTGGAGGAATGTTACCTCGATTCCATGCTTCTTTATAGATTGTTACAGAAGAAAATGAGAAAATTCAAAGTAGACCACACAGGTGTGCAAACTTATAATTCACAGAGACAGAAGTTGCGTCATTAAATAAAGTGTGTGTGTGGCACTAAAGCCAAAAAAGGAATTACTTATACTTGCTTTCTAGAGCAGCAGTTGTTGCTGTATTGGCTGATTATACTAAATAATTATAATTTTAAAAATCCTTTGTTATACCTCTTTGAGAGAAGTCCCATGAAGCCCAGTGAAGCCTATTTCTGAATTTGACCTACATAGGATTTGGAGTTTCAATCTGGGTTCGCCATGGTGGCCTTTATTCTAACTAGATAATTTATTTAAATTGATATCTTGCCCCTCCTCTCAGAGGAGCCCAGGGGGCATCCACTTTTGTGCAGCCCCCCCCCCCAATCTGAGAGATTGCAAAACCCTTGAAAGAGAACAGGTATCCCACCTCTAATTTCGCAGGAAGAAGTATTACAGAGTTTTATTTGTGTGTTTACAACCAGGTTCACTGTAAAAGCAACTTTTTCATGGCATAGGTAGGTGACAGCAGAAAGATTAAAAAGATATGTCATCAGGCTGAGTTCAAAGCGGCTTTTCCGCTGTTCCATCCTCCCAAATTATTTGAGCAGCATTCACTCATTCTCCTAGCTTTTCCCTGTACATTTCACAAGTGCCCTGCAGTGCAAAAAACACATAAACATCAAAGCATGGAAAATAATTTGACTTTCTTAGTTCTGTATCATTTTTATATAATTCCCTCAGTAGTCTGTGAAGGCACATTAGAGTTCAGGCCTTTGAAATAAGGTGGCAGAAGTTTATTTTTTTGGAAGAACTGACTGCTTTTATGTTTGCACAGTTCCACTGCAGACTTCCTTATTCAACAGTCAGCTGCTGCCTCCTGTTGAAACATAATGGTTATGGGAAGAGAATAGCTTTTGAGATCTTCCAGGCTCTGCCTAGAGTGGGTGGGAGAAATATATATATCTATTTTTTTAAAAAAGTTTGCATTAGCAAAGCCGTTCTTACTTGAAAATAGCATTGAAACTGAACTAACCTAAACCATCCAGGAGAAGAAGAAATAAAAACATTGACTCTGGTTACTGAGACCCTAATACATTGTTGTTGACATCTGTCTGTCTCAAGAGTCAATGGAGTGTGCCTCCAGGGGTCAAACCACTGGAGAATTACAGTGCCTGCTGTGACCTCGGAGAACGGTCGCTTGCAACTGCTGCCTCCTGCATTGTTTTTGGTGCATTAGCAGCAGCAAAGTGGCCTCTCTGGGGCACAAGCCTGGGTAGTGTGGCATGCATTCCATACAAAACACTTAATCATCACAGTATGCATGAGACCTTACTCGCTAACACCAGATATTATTCGTGATTTGTTAAGAGCAGCTTCACAGTAATCTTGTAGGACTACACAATAGTTTGGTGACTTCAACATTGCTTAAAAAGAGAAAACATATCACCAAAAAGGGACATTGATTTGTTTAAAATGTGCTCACGCAAATTTATATGTATAGAAGCAAATTTAGAAACTGGAAATACAGTATATGTCACCATATTGAGGAAGACAGAACAAGGAATCTATAAACCTGCACAGTATGATGTCCACATCCTAGCAGCTGATGGGCAACTTCAAGATCCCTGCTTTTTTAAAATAGTAGCCCTTCAAATAGAGGATGTCTCTCTGTAACATAGGACACATGGCCACTCTTCTGCACAACTTGGGACTCACAAAGCTGAATAAAGCTCACTAATTTTATATTTTCCCCTAAAGGTACTTGACAACCCCTCTGTTTTTCAAAGTTCTAGGCAAAAATAGATCTGTCAAACTTCCAGTGGATTTGACTTTGTGAATCACAATTGGGCTCATAAGTTGTTCATGTCTGCTCTAGGACGCTCATGGAGCATCATTAAATCTGATTTTATCTTACTACATGCACTAAGTTTTAAAATTGATTTTTAAAAAGATAGCATTTAACATCTTACACCCCCCTCACTTTCCTATCTTACGTTTGCTGCCTCTCTAAAAGAATCTGCAGCTGTGTCTCTTTAGCTGTTGTGATCACAGCTGCATTCTTCAGCTTAAGGAGAGAAAAAGGACAAGGGAAGATTCTGACAATAATTGTGTGTATCTTCAACTACTCCTTCATCCTGTGTAGCTCCATGCTGCTTCTGTAAGGCATAAATTCTTTTAAGGAAATCATTCTCACCAAAGGCCATTTCACACTTCAGGTGGAATTGTGCTTGCTTCCTATAGACTGGTGTTTGCAGAAGACACCAAATTCTCAAGAATACATGCATCTCCATAATGTGTTCAGTACAAGGTTAGATACATGAACCTTCCCTTCACAAGGGAGACAAGCCACAGCTGTCGCTTAAGGTGTGAATCTACCCTGGCAGGCAATTGTTGGTTGCTTGGGAGTGATCAGGAGAGAGGAGCAGGTGAGTCATAGTCATAACTGAGATCTGCACTAACCCTGGGATCATCAGGAGCCAAAACCAAAAACATAAGGAAATATGAGTTTTATATTGGGGAAAGCAAAGAGATTTTGCCTTTAAAAAAAGTTTAGCATTGCAAAGGAACTGGTAGTGATCTGCAACTATTCTAGACCAGGTGGTTGTTGGCATCTGACTGTCTTGGGAGACAATGGAAGAGTATGTGTTTGAGGGCAAAGTCAAACCATTGGAGAGTTACAGTGTCTGCTGCAGCTGTAGAGACCAATATGGGAGAGAGATGTTTTATTATAGGTGGGGCAGGTGAAGGTTCCTGGTTTTGCTGCTACAGGTGCACTGTGGCATTTCTTTTTCTCTGTGCTCCTCCCAGCAGTCATTCCTCCTCTGGTCCTACATAGAGGATAAAGTCATGATAGGTGGCACATTTAGATAGGTGGTTACAAGGAGGAAGCAAGGACCGAGAAGGAGTAGCAGAAAAAGGAAAGAGAGCAAAGCCATGAGCAAGCCTTGTCACAGTGACTTAGGACACAGCCTGGGAGGAAGGAAAAGGCAGCAGCTCTGGGGCTAGCCACCCCAGTGGCAGGTCAAGGAGGGAAAGGGTTACCGTAACTGACGAAAGGGAGAGGCTACCTACATAACTGATGATAGAGGATTAATGGGAAGCAAGACCTCAAAAAGTTTCTGAAGGTGAGAAGGGTTTTAAACTCATCTGAGTGAAGAGCTCACCAAGTGTTTCCTGAAGGCAAGAAAACACTTGGATATCTGAAGATCCTTGTGATTCACAGTGGAAAAACACTCATGATTGTATTTAGACTTCAAGTATTATAGGAATTGTTATAGCAAGAGTTGCATGTGTGCAGTAGAGTTCTTCCTAAAATAGCAGGGGAAATGGGATCTCACCTTGGTAACATTCCACCCATTTCAATAATTTGGCCATATTTTGGGGAAAAAATACAAACAATAGGGAACTGTATGAGTGCTGCATCAAAACCAATTACACACATAATCCAGATATCAGGATAATCAGGTCAGCAATGCAGACCATAACCAACAACAGTATTATTTCTTCAAGTGTTAAACATTTTGCCATCCCTTCATCTCAGGAAATGTCTGGTGCTCATTATACTTCACATGGTGATGGTTATGGGTGCTGCTAGGCCACCATCAACAGAACTGAGAGCTGTCAGGAGCTTGTCCTACACTCTAGTAGGACCTTGGCAGAGACACATGCCCGACTGGTCAATTGTTCAGGAGCTTCATTAGCTTTCTTCAGCCCAAACATCACAGCGACCGATGCCAACAGACATCGGCACACTTAGGGATCCGCAGAGTCTTTGCAGCTTGCGTGACAGACCTCAGCAACTCAGCATTTTGGCTAATCTACTTTATTGACATTTAAACACATACGGAGCACTGCAACGTGGCTCCCTCTCTCTCTAGCATCAGACAGCAAAGAGCAAAAGAACAAAGGACAATAGTCCCACTTCACGGAACACAGTAACACAAACATCCTGTCTTCTTCACTTCCTACTCTGTGGAGTCAAAACATACACCGTCATGTGATAGACAACAATCTTATGACTGCAGTCACAGAGCAGGTATTCTAACAAGAGCCACACCACACTACCAGCAGCCTCACCTGTTGTTGTGCTGCACTGTTGTACAATGCAGGTGGAATGCCCTACTTGCAGTCTGAGGCATACAGTGCAGCTGTAAATCTACTCGCTGAAAATATGTTTCAGCTTCAAATCAGATAGGCAGAGGAGGCTTTTCCAGAACTAGCCAGGGTAACCCTGTTTTAAGCAAATTTCTTTGCATCCATTATCATCGTTCAAATCTAGTGGCCTCGGATGGTTTACCCTCATGTTTCTATTCAGTGGTTGGGCATCACCCGAGTGAAGCAAAGATGAAAATGACTTCATTTTCTTATTAAGCTGTGAAATGTCTCTGACACTTACTGTATTTGTTTTATATTTCTCTCTCTCTCTCTTTCACAGCCCCGCCACCCCACTCTTACTTACTGCTTAAATGACCTAATTACATTCCCATGGGACCTCTTCCATCTGTCTACATTTTCTTTGTGGGGAAGGAATTCGACCCATGGGATCCTCGTTTGCCTCTCAGGAGACACTACTAAAATGAACAAGACTTAGGAGAAAATGCACATGCAAGGGAAAGCAACAATGGGGTCCAAGCAAAACTAAAGCCGCTGGGCTAACTTCTTAGGGTGTGAGTCCTAAAGTTGTGCTTTCTGCGATTCATGGCTGCTTCTTGATCATGTGCATCTTTGTGTGGAACAGAAGAGCACTATGTAATATGCCTGGGTATGCCTGGTTTCATTAACATGCCAAATTCATGCTGAGCAATATGTTTCCTGTGGCATCCCCACAATAATAAAAGCACACCTGAGATCTAACATCGGCTTTTTATCCAGAGGGCACCACTGCTATTGATACAACAAATGGTGATAGGTGTGATGCTTCACTAGATAGGGTACTAAAGCGAAAATGTAGTGCCTCTTCTGCGTATTGTTTCTGAATCAAATCATTTCTGCTGACAAGGAACAAGTACAGCCAAAATGACTTCAGATTTGTTAGCAAAATGAACCTACCTCTACAAAGGGCTTCATTTTGTGACCATAGAGATGGCGTGCCCTACTGAAATAACTGCTGAAGTTCTTACCATGATTCATGGCACCTATGTGACGTTTAAAACTGATTAGGACGAGGGAAATAGCTAAGTAGCTCTACTACAGATTTCAAGCCTCCCAATTTCCCGAACTGTCTCCCCAATACATAAATAAATCCAATTAGTTATGGATTCCTGCAAAAGCACCAACTGTGTGTACTTAGAACTGGTGAGGGATCTGTGAATTGGCCTTGAAAACTTTTTCAGATGAGCTGCTTTGCATGAGACGCTCTGTATTTAATTTAATTTCCGATATCATTAACTAGCAAACATTTCTGAGACACCTGAACCACCCCTCTTTTTTCTTTCCCCTTCGTGCAGTTGTGTGAATTGATGGAAACTCTTTTAACACTGGATGTTTTCGAGCACTGTTACAATATGAATCATGATGAAAAGTAGACTGTCAGTAGAATTCAATTAGGAAAGCCATTTAAACCGCAAAGAGCAGCTCAGATTAAAGTGAACAAGTGGTAGAAGTATCACATCTCTTTGTAAACAGCAGTACTGCAGGTTATTTATAGCAACATGTTTGGGAATCTAGATTAAATATGCTTTACTTGTTAGAGTCAAGCTTTATCAGAAAATAAAATGATCTTGGTAATCTAAGGTATCTCTGGGAAAGAGGGAGCTTTGTCTGTGTGATAATGTGTCCCTGTAGAGATAACACTGAGTGCCAAAATGGAATGTGTACAGGGAAGCGTGTGTACGTGTTTCTTTTTAGTGTCTTCTCTAGAAAAGCAATTCAGATTTCAATTGGCTTTCAGTTGTTTTCAAATAACTTTTCCCATCACTGTTTGCTGTTCAGATACAAAGATATGTTCTTTCTGATCATGGAGTCCTGGGGTGGAGTAGAGTGAATTGTTCCAAAATACATTCAAAGTAATGTGTGCAAAGAAAATTGTGCGAAGTCTGAGAGAAATTCACTGTTGTGCTAAGCCTAAGGCCATCGTTCCATTGGGGTGAGCATTCTAGCTTGTAAGACAGAATGATTTCTCCTCTCTTCCTCCCATTTGCTGTTCCCAGGGTTCTCTTGGCCTCCCCACAAGGGGATAAGGCAAGTGTGCAAGTGAGCCTGAGGTGCCGGACTGTTGGTTCAACTAATATCAAACAATGGTGTGGTGTTATGTCTGAATCACCCTACAGTTTTGACGAAGTTAATTTCTATGTAGAAATTAAATGTCCAGAGGCAGAACTTAAATCATGTTAATTCAGGGGAAAAATATATTGCTGGAGCTTATTTCAAAATATTCTGTGCCTTCCTTTCTCTCTCTTGCTGTCTGACTTGAGCCAATTCTGAAAAATAATAAGGGAAAAGATAAAGAGTTGATTTAGTGCTGAGCAAATACTGAGGGGGAATTGTGACTGCGATTAGAATTTATGTGTTCTGTTCTTACATAGCACAAGATGATTTTATGTAATGGCTGAGAGAGTATGTATGAATAGTATTTCCGAAGGAACACTTATTAATGCTGATAGAATATGAACTTGAGATAGGTAGCTTAATACCACATTGCAAGATGGGAAGAGCCCTGCTGGATCAGACAAAGGCCTTGTTTCCCACAGTGCTTCTAGAAAGCCCGCAAGCAGGCATGAAAACACTAACCCTTGGTTCTCACTAGTATTCAGAAGTAAACTGAATCCTCCAATTTGTTGTCATGGATAACATTGATAAACCTATTATCCTATGCATTAATCTCCATCTCAGCAAGGGGCCATCACCAGATCCTTGTTGGAATGAATTCCACAAATTAATTGGGCAATATGTGAATAAGTGCTTTCTTTCATCTGTCAAGCTTCTGCTGCTAGTCAATTTTATTGGTTATACTATTCCTCTACTCAGCTTGTGGTGGGTGAAGCTTAGGAATCCCCCCTCCCCGGAGCCACAACTCTATCTCTTACTACAGAGAAGATTTGTTGCCAGTTTATGAAGGTTGGGAGCTCAGTTCATCATTAGACATTCCTTTTCATTTTAACTTTCACACCCTACTTCTCTTCATAGTGATCCCTTAGTGATCCCTACTATCTAGTCTCAGCCCTGTAGCCAGGGTGGGGCAAATGGGTGTACTGCCTTCCCTGGGCTGTTTTCTCCATCCACCAGGATGTTATTTTTAAGATTGTCTTTTTAATTTGTGACATGAGAGACAACAGAAACCTCCATTTAAAGAATGACAGCTTATTTTAAGAACAGGAGTGATTTAAGAATAGAACCCTCTGAAAAATTCAGTGAATTTGGAAGGGTGAGTACACAACAAAAGGCTCATCTGGAGGAGCCCCCCCCCCAAAGTCTGTTTGCTGAAGACTTTGTCTGAAGGTGGATTTTTCATGAAAGAAATCACCCTATAATTACTGAAGTGATCCTGTGGGTAGACAGCCTGTTTTTCCCCTTGAAAAACACACAAAGCTTGAAGAGTTAAACTTTGTGTTATGGGTTTCTGGGTGGAAAAATCAACCCACCAACCAGCAATAAATAAATAAAAATATAATAAAATTTATTTCCACAATTAGTTTCCAGTCACTTAGTCATTTATATAACAACCAGTTAAAATGTTTTCTCTTGAGTGCCCAACAGCAAGGGAAATTTAAAGGTCAGGAACAAGAGTAGAATGGAGTTAAACACACCCCAAAGTATTTATTTTCTCTTTGCCCTTTCCTAAAGTGGTAATGTGGACATTTTTTTGCAGGGTGTGTGTGTGTGTGTGAAATCTAAAACATAGATATCTAGTCCAAGCTCAGGAGCTCACTGTCTTTCACAAAGTAGCTCATTTCATGAAGAGTAAGAACACAGGGACGGACTACAGATGAAAGATGACTTTAACTGTAGGCAAAGTGAAACTTTTAAGTCTGATATGACTGAGGTTTTCTAGCTCCACACTAGTTTTTAACTTATTGGTTACAGCATAAACTGTTTTGTTTGTTTTACACCTTTTGGTATCCCTTCATTCACTGTATCCTTAAAATCCTTTTTTCTTTTGAAACAGAAAATTTGGCAGTGATTTACTTCCCAGTATTCATACTACATTTTCTGTTATGCAAGCCCATTATGCAAGTTAATACTCTTTGCATAGAGGAGGAGTAGTGTGGGGAGAGGTTCGTGCATTTCCCTTCCCCATTGTATGGCCCTCACATCCTTTCCTGTAGCAATGTGGGGGGCGGGGGGAATGTCTGGTGCTATGCACCTCCCCAATTAAATTTTACTCAGAGTAGACCTATTGAAATCAATTGATACAAGTTATCTATTTCCGTTAACTTTAATGGGCTTACTCTGAGTAGAACTAACTTTGACTATAACCCTTTGAGAATTTTTTCATCTTATGCTTATCTCTAAGTACACAATCTGTAGTATGTATGTTTAAAGGACACATGAGGGGGAAAGGCTATAAAGGTGTAGGAAAGTGAAAGCTAAGTTGAAAACCACAGACACATCCCAACAAAAAAAAATATTTATAACTATTATTGAATTCAGTGGAACACAACACAAGTCAATTACTACTGAATACCATTCCATTGTTTTTAATTTGTTTCAATTTGACTTAGTTGCAACTTAGTTTTGTTGCATTGTTCCCCACAGTCCAACAAGTGTACAAAGGTATTACAATAATGCTTTTTAGTTAATGTCTAGCTTTATATTTATGTTCACAAAATTTTTCTTTGCAGTCTGGAATATTTTTTAAAATAAATTAATGCATGCAAAGAGTTACAGTCACTACTGAGATCTGACCCCTTCTTTTTGAAGCAAACATGATTGAATTTGCCCTTGTAATGAAAGCCTGTTTAAAATAGAGAGGAAAAGTGGGGGGGGGGGTGGAAGAGAGGGGATTTGGCACTAAAATTGGAAATACATTTTCCCCCCTTTAACACAATTTATGCAAGATAGAAAGGGTTTATAACAAATCAGGCTGCAAATCAGGCATTGTCAGGCTGCAACAAGGTCATCATTTTCAAAGGAAGTAGAAAAAGTCAATATTAAGCAATTGACATAAGATGAATTGTTAAAAATGAAAAATAAAGTTCTGCCTGTCAGAGAATGGCCTTGCAGTAATCAACATGTAAGGTCCCCCCCTTCCTTGGTAGATTTGTTTTGGGGTTATTAGCAAGGTGGCTCTTTAAAATAAATATTTGAAAGAAAAAAGATTAAATCACAGCCTTGAAAACTTTCAGATAAGTAAAGAAATATCAGTAAGTGGGCCGTGTTAAGTTAATATATGAAAAAATAACTTCTGGTAATGCCCAGAACAGAGTGCTGCATTTAAACATCTTATGTGGGAAGTGAATGACTCATGTGTAAACACTACAAAAGCGTATCATCAGTTATAGATTAAAATTCAGAACTGTATAAATACTAGTTGGTAGAATCCATGCAGATTCTGCAAACACATTTATAATAACCTACCAATTCTCCTTTCACATTAGCCCAAGTGAAAGTAACATGCAAATAAATTATTATTATTATTATTATTATTATTATTATTAGGCTATCATATGTCCTCTCAGTCTCCTCTTTACCAGGCAAAACATACCCAACTCATTCAGCCATTCCTCATAAGGCTTGTTTTCCAGACTCTTGATCATCTTGTCTCCTATGTACACATTCCAGCTTGTCCATATCCTTCTTAAATTGTGGCAGAATACAGCAGTACTATGCCCTTCCTTTGACCTGGAAACTATAATTCTGTTGATGCAGCCTAGAATAGCATTATATTTTTTTGCACTGCTGCATCAATCTTTTGACTTGCATTAAGTTTGTGGTCTACTAAGAGCTCTAGATCTTTTTCACATGTATTACGGGTAAGCCCAGTGTTGTTGTTGTTAATTGAATTTATGTGTTCCCCAGCTTATATTTGTGCAGCTGGTTCTTCCTGCCTAAGTGTAGAACCTTACGCTTGTCCCTAATGAAAATCATTTTGTTAGTTTGGGCCCAGTTCTCCAATCTGTTTAGGTCAACTTGAAAACTATCTTTGCAATATTGGCTACCCCTCCCATTTTTGTGTCATCTGCAAATTTGATGAGCACCTCCTCAACAGCTTCATCTAAGTCATTTATAAAGATGTTGAACAACAATGGGCCCAGGACAGAACCCTTTGCCACCCCATTTGTCACTTTTCCCCATGATGACAAGAAATCATTAGTGTGCACTCTTTGGGTATGATCAGTCCACCAGCTACAAATCCACTAACAGTTACATTGTCCAGTCCACATTTCACCAGCTTCTCTAAATCATAGGGGACTTTCTGAAATAAATATTAACTATGTCCACAATGGTTTCTGATCACAAGCATTATTCAAATAAAATTCTAAGAAAAAAACCTGTATTTTTCACATGCTTTAAAAATGAGAGCACTATAGGATTTCCACCAGCCTCCTGGTATTTTGCATAGCAACACCAGGCAGGAACACTCCCCAGTTAACCAACTGAGATAGAACTGAGTTGCAATCAAATATAATTCCCAATTATATATTTTTAAATACTGCCTTCTCTTTTTCAAGTAATGAAATGACAATAGATGTGCTTCCAACAGGCATAATTTGAAAGTATATTTGATGAACAAATTTTAATTTTTAATCACTGTGCTGGGCTTGGGGACTGTCATTCAGAAAGCTAGGCAGTGGATTTTATGATCAAACTAAAAATGAACTTGTGTTATTTGACTTTTGAAAGGGGAGGGTTTTTTTGTTTTTGCAGAATTTTTGGGTTGTAATCCACCGGGAGCAATCAAATACAACATTCCTTGTTTTGATAGAGTGGACATGCAAGGGAATGTTTGGTCCAGCCAGACTTCCGGGTTGGTGCGATCTGGAAATGGCGGATTCCCTCCGAGCTCCGGAGGGAATCGGCTCAGCGGTGGATGGGTCTTTGCCGTGCCGGCGACACGGGGACCAGGGGGTTTAGTAATAAGGAAATTACCCAAGAAAAAATGAGAAATCGAGGGAAGAGAATTGGGGTCCAACTTAGGGAAAATTTATTTTTTGTTTTTATAAAAGGACTAATATTAAGACGGAAGAAATGCTAACTTGCTGACATAAACCTGGGAACAGGGATGCAAGGGAGGGGGTGGGGGGAAGTCAAGGACTAGGGTTAGAAAATAAGATTTTCTGGAACTATTCATGTTTGTTGTTTTTTATGTTTGTCTTGGTGTTATGTGTTTTGTTTTTGTCTATATAAAATGTGAAAACCCAATAAAAATTATTAAAAAAAAAAAAAATGTTTGGTCCAGCCAGTCAAAATTTCCTGTTCCTCCTGGCCTGGAGCATCTTTCCTTGCACGTGACTAGTGGGTGGGTGTGACCTTTCCAGACCTAGTAAAAGGCCCACGTGACTAGTGGGTGGGTGTGACCTTTCCAGACCTAGTAAAAGGCCAAGGCATGCTGCCCCCCTCTCTCTCTTTTTCATCTTCACTTCGTCCTGTGAACTTTCTGGACTGCTAACTGCAGTCATTAGGTCAACCCACATACGGGGTAAACCTGTTTGCATATGCTTGTAACTTTAAGCCTTAAGCCTGCTTTCGCTCTGCTTGATCATGAGTTTATTGCTTATGAATAAGAATATAGTGTCTTTATTCTTTTAGGAGGGATTCAAGGGGTCTTACCAGGAAAATATTAGAACTCATTTCAATCCAGACAAGCCAGATTGAATTGCGTATTGTCTTAAGAAACTCACACAAGCTTGCAACTAGTTTTCTGCTGTGTAAAGGGGTATGCTCTCTCCTAAGTAAAGGAACTTGCTAGTGCAAGTTAGGAAGGATATTAATAAACAATATATCCTCTCCTGCCATCTTGAACATTCCCACACAATAGAGGAAATTAGGTTGAAATGTGGTGAACTGCGACCCTGTCTTATTTTCAATGTATTTAGTGCTGCTATGGCAAATATTCTCAGTTGTTCCTTTTCAGTTTGATGTGCAATAGAGGCATCTGAGAAACCTCTGACAGAGGCATGGCAAGGACAAGAAGGGAATGACTACCCCAAGAATCATTGCAACAGTTTTAGTGATTTAGTTTTAGATTTAGGTTGATACATGAGACCATAATACTCTTCTACTCGTGGAAGAACTGGGCTGAGAGACAAGTGACCCCAAATCTGGAGGAATTCCTCCAGCTGCAAAAAAAAACAACCAAGCTCTGGTGTAAGACTTTGCACAAACTAATCCTCAACATCTTTGGTCCATTAGCATTCACACACTAGAGCCGGCATTGACACTGTGTACTGTAATGCAACCCTTGATTAGATTATGGTATTGTATCATGAGAAGTCTTTTACTAGATCTTCCTCAAGAATTCATGGAACAGTGCTAATGCTCCCTACTTCCCTTTCTTTGCGAGTTTTGGATCCAAGCCAATGTGCTTTTTTCTTTTAAAGGGGAGGAAATAGTGTAATGGCAAATGAGATATAACTGCATTGCTCTGACCCTTTCTTGTCGAGTATAGTAGACCACTTTAATTGCAACAGAACAAAGCAAGGCTATAACTAAAGTAGACTGCTATGATTGGGCCACACTTGTGATTAATGCAGCCTCAGGAGCTTTAACAAGATGGAATTTTACTTGCACTACACCATATTTTGGAGCTGAAAATTAAAGTATATTAGTAGGGTTTAAGCATGGAGTTATGATTGAGCTATCCATCACCGCAAAGCGTTATCAATCAGCTAAGGCCCATATAAGATGAGGCTGAAAAGAAGAGAACTGACAGGCTTGCCCAAAAGCGGAGGGAACTATATGATAAAACAAAATGTGCACAGCAATGTGACAATTACAGATTCGTGGTCTGTCTGGGCAGATGAAATAGAAGTTGATTGAGTGGCAAGATTCAAAATTAGGAGGAAACGCGTGGATATGGGCTAGAGAAGAAGATGTGTGCAAGATTGAGAGGGGTTTGATTAAAGTTTGAAGAATAGGAGAAAGAAAATTGTAGCACCAAAGGAAAATGTTGAAAATGAGTTTTCTGAAAGACAGCAATTTGTCAGTACAAGCAGAAAAGGGATGAAAAATTCTAATAATCAGCAGGAATAGGTGAGCGCTCAAGGAAAGAAGATAACTTTTCATGTAGTGGCAATGGGGGTGAAGTTTCTGGAAACACATAAGTGGCTTAGGATTTTAACTCCCCAAATCCTTAGGATTCTAAACCATATGACAGTTTTCAAAAGAAAGTGAGAGAGTGGCAAAGGAGAAAGTGAGGAGGAAGGCATTAAAGAACAGATGGAAGAGTAGGAAGGGAAAGCAATTTGTTGCTTGGCAGTGGGCTCCAACCTGAGATCAAGCATTTATTGGTTTTTAACTTGTCCCATGTATGTTTATGCTTCAGAAACATACCAAACATGTCACAGAAGCCATGCCAGCCACTGATGGAACACATTGCTCATTTTATTGGTTTGTGGCTGTGATAATAATTCTACTGTGGGAAAAGGAGGGATGTGGTGTGGGAAAATGTGGCAAAAGGGGCTAGCAAACAATGCCTGGATTGTAGACAGTAAAGCAAGGATAGGTGCTGAAGAGAACTACCCAGGAAGTGTGGGCTTGGGTATATAAAGAGGAAGTAATAGGGTGAATCTGCCAATTTTGGATTCTTTCAGTTTCTCCCTTTCTTATTTCAGTTTCTCTTTTTTCCAGTCTTAAGTTCAGTTCTTCTCATTTCCCCACCAGTTTGCAATTTATTTTTAAAGTCTTTATGAAAATTCATCAGCTGTTTAATGTAAATTTCTTATAATATGCACATCTGTGTAGGCAATGTTGTCCAATAGACACATTTTTGCAAAACAATGTTCCCTAAAATAATGTATCTTGCTATGTTATATACACTAATATATGGGTACTTTGCTCCAGTACATGCATTTTGTTTACATGCTACTTGTCTAGAGACCTTTACTGCAAAATCTGGAGAAGTGCAAATTTCAAAAGATTACTGTATTTCCCTTCTCATATTGTTTTGGAAATTGTGAATTAAGTAGGTACACCCTTAAAATGCAGACTGGATTTAATTTCTCCCCCATCCCTGATCAGAAGAAGCCCATAATGATGAGTGGAGTCATCCTCCTAGGTTATTGTGACATGCTCTGGCACTACACTGTCATTTACATTTCCCATGTCTTACCCTTACATGTAATCTGTATACAGAGGCGTACTTAGGCTTCCTTGCGCCCTTGGCAAGGAGCTGTACCGGCGGCGCCCCCCCATCTCCAGAAATTCAGTCATTGCAAATGACTCTTAAACTAGATGTTTAACAACACAATCCTATAAAATGTCTACGCAAAACTAAACCTCATCGAGTTCAATGGGCAAGCCACAGGCAAGAACTTCTGACAATACCTCGCTTGTCTTTCCGTTGGTTCCAACAAGGTGCCAGCAGAAAGGCACTAACTTGGAGGTTGTGTCCCAGTGCACACTTTACTTGGAAGGAAGCTCCACTTAAGACAACGTCCCTGACTCTCTGGGGTAAGCATGCAGCAGCGTGCACACCGGAAATCGGTCAAGGCGGAAAAGAAGCCAGGGAAAAGCAACTCGGCTGTGGTAAATTAAGAGCCTCATCTGATGTTTCTCCATCACCACATATGCTGAAAGGCCACTCTAGGGGCAGTCGGGGGAGCAGAGGGCAGGAAGCAGTGGCCGCGCTAGAATGGAGGGCCAAGTAGCGGTGTCTTCATGGAGAGTCCCACTGCACAAACTAGCCACCAGTGCTTCCGGCAAACTGTGGAGGTGGCTCTGCAGGGCTGCTGCAACAGCCCACGTCAATGTCCAGATTGCTCTGCCAAAGCACCAAGAGAGGTGCAATTTTTGTGCCTCCCCCTGGCCTGTGTTGTTGATAGGGCCAACCTGACCAACTCCTAGGTATGCATCTCTGTGTATATCATGGAATGCTTATTGTAGTAGTAACAGTAGTAAAACTCTTGCAATAGTTTGGATCCTATTGCACACGGCTGGGAAGCAATCTGTGTTCAATTTTACCACTGCATACTCCACATAAAGAGCAAGAGAAAGCAAGGTGTGAAGCACTACAAACAGAAAGTAATGTTCAGATGATACTGTGCAGTTTTTGATCACTCAGGATTTATTTATTATTATTATTTTGGTACTGTTCTGGTTGGAGAATGGTTGTTTCTACTCCAGGCAGGTTCACACATGCAAGTTTATCACTTACTTTGCCATCATTAGATAAAAACTTTGATGTGATTGAGCCATCATAGACCAAAATGAGAACTATTAAAATCAGCCTCGGTCAGCCTTCCCCAGATGCTGTTGGACTACAACTCCCATCATCCCTGTCCACTGGTCATGCTGGTTGGGGCTTATGAGAGTTATAGTCCAAAACATCTGGAGGACATCAGATGAAGGAAGGCTGGTCTAGGTAATCTGAAATACCATATTTACTATGGTAAAAGTCAATCCACACCTTCAGCTGCCAATCATCAAGTATAAGATGGAGTTAAGTGATGTAACAGGCATGTGTGCACCATGGTTACTTTATGTGAGATTAGAATACTGTGCATCTGTACTGTGTGCATACTACTAGAAAGTTCAAGTTATAATAAAAGCACTCTGCTAACATTTGAACAAGGCCTTTGCTTTCTCTTGGGGATTAGAGTGTGCAGCAAGCTTTTATATTGCCCCTCTCTTTCAGTAATAAAGAGCAGGGTTCCTCTCTGCTTTTCATCCCGCTTGCTACTTACCAGCATATTTTTAATCTCTATATCTTTCTATTCATGCTCTACAAAGGACCAACCCTCTGATCTAACAGAGGACAGGCTCTTGAAAGTGCCATGCAAAATTCTGCTGTGCAGATTTCTAAATCAAAGGTTATGTTGAGCAAAAAGAATTGGGCTGAGGAAAATTATATTTTGAAGTCTAGACTGAATCAATGGCTTTAGAGGGTAAAATGTAATTAAAAGCCTGGAGCCAGACTGAACTACCATGGGTAAACCAAAATTAAACATGATTACAGAGCCATCTGATATAATGAGATAAGTTACATAAAAATTAGGCATAGGGTATATGACAGAAGCAAATCAACAGAAGGTCCTTAGGCACCCATCAGTCCTTGTACGTTTTTATGTCCTTAGCCAAAAAAACCCCATCCAACATTTCTGATCGTGTAGGAGAAGGGAGCCAGTACTCATGATTAACAAAGCCTTGCAGCAAAAGTCTAATTGATAGGCAGTGGGGACAGGAATTTGCAGCGTCTCGGCACGTGATGACATTTATTATCTAACGATTATAAATTGCTACAATGGCTACATTGTTACAGGAGCTCTTTTCTAGTATTACAAATGATTGCAAGTTTTAGGTGAAGAGAATCTGCATGTAGGATTTTGCTTCTTGTCCAGAAATGAAGAGTTAGAATGGATAATAGTTATGCCATAACATCTGCCAAAGGAGTATTGGCTTCAATCCAGTGCTGAGTTAGGCATGCTTAAGCCCTTTGAAATCAACAGGTTGCATTGGATTGTGGCCATTGTAGATACTGAAGTCAGTGTGAAAATCCATTAGGAGCTGCTGCCTTCTTCTGAAAGGCATTTTATGACTGGGAGGCAAAAAAGTATTGCTGCACAAAGTTTGGATCACTGATGAAAGAAACTTCAAATGTAAGTGCCTGGAGGGTAGCAGAAAACAAAGGCTACCCTTTGGATACTGCCTAAATGCAACCAATAAATAAATCAAAACAAAGTTGTGTCCTTGCCAAGTCATGAAAGCCAATACCATAGGGCAGGCCTTCTTTCGTGACAAAACTGATAGTGTAATTTTTAATGTTTGGGTTTATAGAGGAGCCAAAAGTGTTGGTAATCTGTGTAAATCACACACCTCTGGAAGGTGGGAACTCCTGGATCTGAGATGAAAACTGCATGATCATAGAAAGTTCGTATTAATCTTTCAGTTAATTATTCATCACCTAGCAATAAAAATAATAATTAGTTGTTAAATTTCTATACTGCCATTCATCTGGGGATCACAGGGCAGTTTACAATATAAAAACACTATCACTATAATATTTTGCCTCTTAAATTATAACACTCTGGACAGCTTCTTCTTGCACTTGTGTTGAGTTGCAGAGGCCATCACTCTGAAGTTAGCTTTGTATACCACAGAACAGGAACTACCACATAACAATGAATTTTACAAGTACACCAAAGTTTGCTGAAATGGTGGACTAATTTGGTGGAGTGGGAAAGCTTCTTGCTTTTTGAACATTATAAAAAACAAAGAAACAATGCTGGCTAAATGACCCATTTCTATGATAGCACTTTAGGATAGTGGACATTGGCTAAGGAGGGAAGGGCAGGGTTCAACAAAGTTTTTGTATGCATTGAATGACATCCACTCATACAAAAGAACTCCCCCCCACCCCACTTTCTAAATCTGCTCTGAAAGGTCGGGGGAACCTCCATAACAGGTTTTAGGGTGTATGTGTGCAGGGGGGGGGAGAGAGAAGTGAAAAGTCTTGTTGCATGAGCAGACCTTGTTCTGAGCACACATGACCTGCTTGGTGCTATGTTGCATTCCAACCTGAGGAACATAAAACACTTTGTTGAACACGTTACTTGGCAGTAAGCACCACTGAACACAGTAGGACTTACATTGTAGTGGCCAGATGAAAAACAGGGTAGGGCTCCTGCATCTTTAATTGTGTAGGTGTACCTAGCAGTCACATGGTCGGCGGTTCGAATCCCCGTGACAGGGTGAGCTCCCATTGCTCGGTCCCTGCTCCTGCCAACCTAGCAGTTCGAAAGCACATAAAAGTGCAAGTAGATAAACAGGTACCGCTCGGGCGGGAAGGAAAATGGCTTTTCCTTGCGCTGCTCTGGTTTGCCAGAAGTGGCTTAGTCATGCTGGCCACATGACCTGGAAGCTGTACACTGGCTCCCTCGGCCAATAAAGCGAGATGAGCGTCCCAACCCCAGAGTCGGTCACGACTGGACCTAATGGTCAGGGGTCCCCTTTACCTTTACCTTTACCTAGCAGTTTGAAAGCATGTCAAAGTGCAAGTAGATAAATAGGTACCGCTCCGGTGGGAAGTAAACAGCGTTTCCGTGTGCTGCTCTGGTTTCGCCAGAAGCGGCTTAGTCATGCTGGCCACATAACCCGGAAAAACTGTCTGTAGACAAACACCAGTTCCCTTGGCCAGTAAAGTGAGATGAGCACCGCACACCCTGAGTCGTTTGCGACTGGACTTAACTTTACCTTTTTTTTAGCTTGTATGGCAATCATAACTTGCCTTTCAAGATGAAATACAGAAGGTTGCTCTTGAAATGATGATACCAGTAGCAATTATGTGCCTGTGTTAACTTACACAATCTCATTTCATAGAGCATGGATTTCACAGCTTGGAGGAAAAGTGCAGTTCCTCAAGGTACACCATATAATGCAACCAGTGCGAAAAAATGCAATGACTCTACTACAGGTAAAGGTAAAGGACCTCTAGATGGTTAAGTCCATTCAAAGGCAACTATGGGGTGCAGCGCTCATCTCGCTTCAGGCCGAGGGAGCTGGCGTTTGTCCACAGACAGTTTTCTGGGTCATGTGGCCATCATGACTAAACTACTACTGGCGCAACAAAATGTCATAACGGAATCCAGAGCCCACAGAAACATTTACCTTCCCGCTGCAGTGGTACCTATTTATCTACTTGCACTGGTGTGCTTTCGAACTGCTTGGTTGGCAGAAGCTGGGGGAGAGCAATGGGAGCTCACCCAGTTTGTGTAGATTCAAACTACCAACCTTCTGATCAGTAAGCACAAGAGGCTCAGTGGTTTAGACCACAGCATTACCCGCTCCCTGGACTAGAGGAGTATTACCAGGCTGGAGGGGGCGGGGATGTTTCTAGACTCTGCATAACAAATAAGTAACAACTGCACTATTATTGTTTCTGAAACTTGAACATCTGGAAAAAAGTATAGTTCATGTATTTTTCATGTTTGTGTTGAATTAAACAACACTGTGTTACGTTATTTTATGTATCCTCGCTGTTCACCTTTCTGTGGATTCTGATAGTTAGGCTTCATTCTTGGACACAATCTTATGAGCAAGTGGCACTCTCGGCAAAACAGAGAACGCTGTAAGGCCTTTGAGATATCTGAGGTACATGCAAACATCTTTATAAGTTTATTTTATATGGATAGCACTTCTGTGCAGGAATAACACATATTCATTGTTATTTATGGATCAGACATGCATCCATTTCACTGTGTGTACAGACAGAACAATAGACATGTGGGAACATTGAATGTGGCCATTCCTTTTTCTATACACAGGTGTTTGCCATGTAGGAAATTAATGTTGTTTGAAATTGTTCTCACTTGGAACCCAGCAATGCAATTGGGATCTGGACCCGGTTTTTGGCTTGAGTAAGCTGGCCGCTCTCTATTTCAACTGGTTTGATGTTGAAGCAGCTGGGAGCCTTTCACTGATAGTGATTATAATGAAAGCTTCCTATATGGCTAAGCCCCAAACAAATTCTCTTCAATGGTATTGGCTTTCTTTCTCATTTTACTAATAGGAGTAATGAATTTATCTATCTTTAACTCAAAGTGCCCTTTGCACAGCTGAGGAAAAACAGGATGAGTAATTGCTACTTCTTGGTTTGATTTTGCAAACAGGAATTTGCTTCGTCAGCTCCATCTATTTGGGCTGCTTGGCTCATGGATCCCCTAATTAGTTTATTTGATGGCTTTACCCTATTCTGTAATTATACTGTAGTTTCATTAAAGAGCACAGACCAGTTAGATGATCCAATTAGTCTCAACTCTGAGCTATGAGTGTAAGAACTTTTTGCTCCAAGGATAAAAACCTCTTCAATTCACTTGCTGATGGTAACTTGGAAAGGTAACTGGTAGAGAGATGCTTAACATCTTTGAAGGCCACACAATTCAAATGACTTAGTGGCAGTAGTGGAGATGTTAGGGTGGTTGGAATGCTGGGTCTGAAATCAAGTTCATTTTTTTAAGTGGAATAATTCCTAACCACCCAAGACTGAGACAAAATATAAAAGCCAGCTTAAAAGCAAGATAAGCATCCCAAAGACCCTTCCCCTCACCCATGGGAAGGAATATCAGTGAAAATTAATCTCGCCTTTAATTCTTTTCTAATGCACTTTCATCATTATTTGACGGAGAATTGTAAAAAAAGATTTTTGGGCAAAGCACTAGATGTAATTGACATTTTCCCTTAGTTTTTAACACTGTATTTACCCTTGTGGTTTCCTGCGAACAGGCACAATTCCAGCCAAAAGCAAGTCTTTCAGATTCAACAAATGCTAAAGTGTGCTTGGGATGGCAAGCCTACATGACCCTTTTAGGGAGCAAGTCCCATTAAACTCATTGGAATCTCTCAATAACTGGAGTTTAATCAGTCAATCATATTGTTATAAGTTTTCTGAGGTGGCTGGGCTCCCATTCTAATTGTGGATACCCCATTAATTCCTGGGTGTCAGACATTGAATTTATTATGTTAAAATATAAGCCATGCTAAAAAATAAGCCAGACTGGCTTCTGGCGGTTCCCTCATTGCGAGAAGCGAAGTTACAGGGAACCAGGCAGAGGTCCTTCTCGGTAGTGGCACCTACCCTGTGGAACGCCCTCTCATCAGATGTCAAGGAAATAAACAACTGACGTTTAGAAGACATCTGAGGGCAGCCCTGTTTAGGGAAGTTTTTAATAACAGATGTTTTAATGTATTTTTAATCTTTTGTTGGAAGCTGCCCAGAGTGGCTGGGGAAACACAGCCAGATGGGCAGGGTATGAACAATAAATCATCATCATCATCATCATTATTATCTTGATGCCTGGACTGTCCAGCTTTGTGCCCTTAGGAGGTCACTTCTGTGCTGCTAATGCAGCTGTTTGACTTCACCTGGGAGGTTCACTCCATTGTCTCTCAAGACAGACAGATGCCAACAACAACAGAGACCCTCTGGGCTGGACAGCAATTGGGGAAAGCCCCTCCTTGAGATGTGAAACAATTAGCAGAGT
Organism: Podarcis liolepis; assembly: GCF_965112155.1. Lineage (NCBI taxonomy): Eukaryota > Metazoa > Chordata > Lepidosauria > Squamata > Lacertidae > Podarcis > Podarcis liolepis. The sequence continues at coordinate 60,249,381 of NC_139555.1, read as the reverse complement.
GCCAGGAGAGAGTGGCAGAATTGTAGTAGGCGATGAGGTAGGCAGAAGAAAAAACAGGCAAAGTAGTTATGTGTGTTGGCAGTTTTTGGATCCAGTGCGGCAGCCATTCACCTATGAGAGAAGTAAGAGACCTGTAATTCTGGGAACCTCCCCACAACAGGCTCAGGTTGTGTATATGTGTAAATTAACCATATATCATAAAGACACCAGCCTTTGCTGTGCTTGGTGTCCAGAAGGAAACACAGACCCTGGCTAAGCGTGCCTGGTACCCTGGAATCTTGCACTGCTTGGATATTGGAGTGGAGTGTAACAGTATTTTAGTCTTTAATTGATCTGCCAAGGAGCTTAATTATAGACTGCGCTTCACACTTTGATCTCAAGCTAGTCCCATCAGCCATGTTGTAGCCAGTGTGGGTTAAGCAGAGGCCATTGATTCTATATACATCAAAACCATTTGGCTACAGTAAATCTGAATTCCCTGCAAAACAAAGGCAATTTAATGCCTAGGCTTACGTAAGCAGTTTTAGTAAATCTGGCCATTAAATAAACTCAATTTATAAAAAAAAACTATGAATGTATATGCTACTGTGACAATAATTTACAACGGGAAATTCCATGTTAAAAGCAAGTGAACTGTTAGGATGAATGCAGCCTTCAGTTGGGAGCCAGAGTGCCACAGGTTATCCTTTAAAAATGAATAAGTTGGAGAAGCAAGTTCTAGACATGTTGACAGGTTTGAGAGTAGACATGCTAATTGGGATTAAAAGAATTAAGTTAACATTTCCCACAGGGGAGCTGATGTCTTGTTTATCATGATTACCTAGAGATAGGATGCACTTATCCGTATTGAACTTTAGCCTGGCTGCAACTAATTTTAGCTCACCTCCTATCACAAAGCAAACTGCTAACAGTTATCCTAAAAGATGATACATGAAAAGGAGCTGTATATAAGCAATAATATGACCGCCTCAGCAGGAGAGGTGAGAAATAGGGCTTATTTCATCAACTCTGCTGAAAGGCCAGCGCTGTCAGACTGCTCCTGCCCCTGAACTCTTTCCAGCTGATCAATATTTAACTTTAAGAACTGGTGCCTTAGTTGTCTCCACACTCCCCTCTTTTCTTCCTGTTCCCTTTCTCTCTTTATGCCATGTTTAGTTTCTAAGCTTGTGGACAGGGGGCCACCATGTTTTAAATTGGTTGTATGTGAACTACTCTTAGAGCGGGACACAAATGCAGCAAATAAATAAATAAATAATAAAAGAATGGATAATCAGAACAGAAGCCAATACATATAACAACAGAAAAAAATAAACCACACAAGGCATTAATAACCCGACAAAGGAATAAGTAGGTCTTCAGCTGGCAACAAAGATTTGGCGCTAGGCCTAACTCAGAAGTGAGGGTAACCACATAATGAATTTCAGCTGGTTGTGCAAAACCAAAAGGGTCGTCTTCAACTTTCTCAACACATTGGTGGGTAGATACGAGGAAATGCACTCCTTAAGGTACATAGGTCCTAAGTTGTACAGAGCTTTGTAGGTCATTACCAGCAGTTCTTACATTAGCATATTGGCAGCCAGTGCAGCTCTTTCAGAATTGGTGTTACATGATCCCAGTAGGCTGCACCACTCTATAGCCTAACAGGTGCACTTTGTACTAGTCTATCTACAAGGGCAGCCCCAGATGGAGTGCATTACAGTAATACAACCAGGAATGATCACAGCTAATGGACCAGCTGTAGCTGGGGGAAGGGGCTCCTTGGCAATGAGGCCAATTACACCCTCAAGAGACAGTGTTGGATCCGAGAGTATCCCCAGACATACATACCACCTCTTTCAGGGGGAGAGCAACCCAAACTCATCTACAATAGGTTGTGTATCTAATGTGAGCATAGGACTATACAGTGGTACCTCGGGTTACAGACGCTTCAGGTTACAGACTCTACTAACCCAGAAATAGTACCTTGGGTTAAGAACGTTGCTTCAGGATGAGAACAGAAATCACGCAGCGGCTGCGTGGCGGCAGTTGGAGGCCCCATTAGCTAAAGTGGTACCTCAGGTTAAGGTACCTCAGTTTCAGGTTAAGAACAGACCTCCAGAACGAATTAAGTTCTTAACCCGAGGTACCAATGTATTACAAACCATTGTTACACAAAGCTTTGAAGATTAACTTCCAAGGATGAAGGACAGATAAACACTTAGGACAGGGCGGTCCAACTTTTTATACCAAGTGGGCCACAAGAGTACTTTGACACAGAACCTGTAGGCCGTGCACTGAATTAAACTTCCATATCCTAAAGATGATCATAGTTATATATTTTTTTTAATTGTTGTCGTTGGTATTCCCCCCCCCCCCCGTAAATGAGCGTGTACGTATGATGCAAGATCAAAACTTCTAATAAAATTTTATGTAAAATGTTACCAATAAGCAGGCTTAGATTTTTAAGACTTTTAAGATTTTTGTTGTTGAATGTTTCTTAAGGGCCGCAGGAAGAGCCCTGCGGGCTGAAGGTTGGACCACCCTGACTAGGAGTTTGCTATATTGGGCAGAATTAGGTGGAACTCTATACCATAAGACTTTATATATGTCAGTCTTTGCAGCATAAGTGTAAAGCCAGTGTTCTGAACTCAGTGTCTCTTGCTAACATCAGTACTTCAATTCACAATGTGTGCAGTCACGTCTACCAGTCTAAGACTAGTTGGAGATAGAAGCCATAAGAACTAAAGACTCAAGCTGACAATGGCTGCACAGCCACCTGGCATAGCAACAGGGACTGACAGGGGGAGAATAAGAAAATTACTATTTCCCCTTCATTAGAGAGGGGCTGGCAGCTGCATTAAAGCACATATAGCAGATGCTTCTTGGTATGGAAGCAGGATGTAAAAGGCAATGCGCCCACAAGCCTTCACAGTATGAGTTTTCAAACACTGGTAGCTGGTGTAGCTTTGGACTTAATTTCCATTTTTATCTATATTGGTGTAAATTAGCTGCCCGTCATTCATTGCATTAGTTATGCCTATGTCTGCATTCTCCTATCTCTAGTTAGCCTTGGTCTAAAATGCTGAACATGGATGCTGCAATACCAAAGTAAACTAACATTTCGAAATAAAGAATTGCTGCCTCAGAGTGCATTAAAATGTACACTGTAGGAATGCAGTAACTACTTGTGTACCTGTCAGATCTGAAAGTTAACTTGGACATTTCTTCAAGCTTGATTCCTCCCCCCCCCCATTCTTCTGTGCCATATTGTGCACAGTTGTAGTATTAAGCAAATCAAGGTTTATAGAGAATCCCACTTAATGTTACATAAGCAGGCACATTTTTGAATGTGCAACAGGTGTGATAAAGCACCAAGTACAGATGTTTCAACCTGCCTTTTCAAAAGACTTGCAGTTCTTCTTTTCTGCTACAGTGGACTTTGAATTAAATTTCCAATGTGTTGATAAAGTCCTATCATGACTGCAAATTTTATGAAACAAAAGAGATCACTTCTGCCTTTTCCTAGGATCCCACATCCTTCCTTAGGAGGTCTATGAAATTGAGGCAACTTCCATTTTATCATTACTTGCATGGCTTCCCCCCCCCCGTCAACACTTTCTGGAATTGGCCACATGCAGGAAAGACTAGGTAAACATGGATTTTTGTATGCTGTTTTCGCTTTATATATTTTTATTACTCTGAATATAGAGATTTTTGTACACATTTGATTGGAGAGCTGTATCACTAAGTGTGGAGAATGCCGATTTCAAAGGATAACTGGATTTCAATTCCTGCATTGTTTCAGGAAATGCAAATTATGTAGAGTTGCATAAAAATCTCAACTGAATTGTATTCCCTTCCCTCATCTTTGGTTGATAGCATGGCAATATGCAACAGCCCCCCGTTTAGGAATATGCCCAGCTTGGCCTGTTCATTGTAATGCCTGTCAAATACAGCAAACCTATTCCCTTTGGCTTTCGCAGAGAGAACTTGCTGCTAGACTTCTGCAAAAAGGGAAAGAAGAGGTTTAAATCTTTTCTGGGGTGAGTAGGAAAGCTTGAAAGTTTTAAAGAAGCAGTGCTACTCTGGCTAAGAGCAAAATGTTTTCAGTTGTTCAGCCGTTTCTCATTCTCAGCTTCTCATCTGTGGTACTGACCCCACCTTTCAGAGCTGTTGTACGTTTTACTAAGAAAGCGTATGTGAAGTGTTTTGATGCAAAGTATGTGCTGATGCGAATGATGGTTTGTCTATAAAGTTTATCTAGGCCTTGACACACCATGTAGTTTCTTTGTGGAAACAGATTTTTGTTCTTGGAAGTCAAATCCCTCCTTTGTCCTCTTCCTGTATTCTTTCCATAGGGTAGAAGAGCAGATGTGAATGGAAAACACCCTCCGAGTTTAGAGCAACATTATGATTTCCATTAGCAAAGTGCTTTATTGTATTCACTTTCACTATAGCTATATGAGATAGCCAACTATTAAACCCATTTTACAAGGTCTTGCGCCTTGCTAGCACCTATTTTATTTATTCACCTCTCTTTCTGTGAGTGCGTCGTGACATCTGCAGTGTCCTCTTTTAAAGTAGTTTGAGGGAAGAAAACATTACAAAATAGCTTCTTTTGATTATCCTACTGTATTTTTAGCTCCACATTGTTGCTAGAATCTTCCCAGAAGCAAGGATCTTTCCTGACCTATCTATGCCCCTTACTATCTGTCAGACATTGATTTTCTTGTGTTTCCAACAGAGCTTGAAATTAACACAGCTGTGCTTATTATTAAAATACAACTGAGCTTAACCACTGCCTTTCCAATGTCATTAGCAGACTCTAAGCAATTTGTACTGCATGTGTATGCATGTGCTTGCACACACAATTTTATTTAAAAATAGATAATTATTTATTGTGACTCAACTTATGGATCTTGGGCACAAAAGAAGTTTGGGTTTTTTTGTCACTTGGAGGTCTAATTCCAGCCCCATTGTAAGGACAGTATTTGGCAAGTATGCTGGTGCCTCCCCCCTGTTCTGGCATAAATGTGCTCAGCATTGGTAGAAGGCAGAAAAGCTAGGCTACACTGGCTCTGTAGTAGAGGAGCTGTGGATGGGAACAGGGGAAGTGTGGTGCAACCATTTCACAGCTTTAAGATAAAAACGAGTATTGAATTCACAGATGCCATGCATTGAATTCTACTTTCCCCAAGGTGACAAGCCACTGTTTATTAGGGCGGTTCTTAAAAAAACTTTTTTTAGAAAATGCATGCTCCAAAGGTCTTATCTTACTACACTAGGGATTATAAAGCTATATCTGAAATTTCATGCCTATCAGTTAATATCTTGACCCTCCTCCACGAAAATAGCTGTTTACTTGGCCGTTTTCCTATGTCATAAAGGCTGAAATTTCAATTTAGTGGAGCAGGGTCAAAATATTAACTGATATGCATGAAATTTCACATATAGCTATATAATCCCTAGTGTAGTAAGATAAGACCTTTGGAGCAGGCATTTAAAAAAAAAAGTTTTTATGAACCACCCTACTGTTTATGCCACCGACCACATAAATACTTGGTTCGAACCACTCCTCCAAGCGCCAGGAATTCGGGTCATTGTGATCAAGTGAGGGTTAACATGATTATTATTTTGCCTCTCTACATCTGGTGACACAGAATGGTCATTTTGTAAGCAGCATGAAAATCTGTGGCATACCCTGATTTGAGTAAAATGACGGTTTCACATCAGGCTGCTTTGCTGCAAGATATAAGTGTTCTCCCTCTTTACCCATCCAATCACTTTCATCTCTCAAATGATAATGTTTTCCTCCTTCTTGACATGGTGCAATGCATGAAATGCCACCCCAGACAATCAAAGTCTTGTCCATTGGTTTCCATGGCAACCGTTTTAGATACATTCATTTGAACCAATTTTGGGAGGCAGAAGGAAACCAAATAAGAAAATTGAAGTCCTTTTTTGCTTTTCACAATTTGGAAAGCACAGACCTATGTCGGATTCTCTCTTCTCCTGCCCTCCATGAGTAAGTTGATATGAGAGGGAGTAGAAGAAGATGAAAATCTTCACGTGAAGAATATAAATGCAAAACCGAAGGGCTTTACCAGGTGCAAAATGGTGACAGAGCAAAAAGGAGACACTGGAATACTATGTGTCGTTCTGAAAGGCAATATGCAAAAGTAGGATAATTTTTTGTCGAAGCTGTCCAGGAACCTCAATGCCTTTTCTCCCCCCCCCCCGAGAAACTAAACCAAGCTGCTTTGGGAAACACCCAGAACTTCAGAGGAGAAGGGGTGGGGGAGGAGATCTATTGTTTTGGTGGAAAGATCTAGATTTTAATTATTGAATTATTTTCCCATGGCACTCCACTCACAGTGTTTTGTGGGAGGGATTAAAAACTGAGATTCCCTATGCTAGAGAGTGGGGAGATCTACAATGCACCCCCCCCCCAAATCAGTGGGTTGGGTGCCAAAGTCCACCCACTACTAGTGACCATTGGCAGAGCATGACACTTGAGGGTTGAGGGCAGGTGTTATTTTTCCACCACTCCTTTCTTCTGTGCAAGGCAATAGATCACAATTGTATCCTAAAATATCCATGGGGAGGAGCAGAACACCCCCCTGACTCTTGGGCTAATAGGGTACTTTTGGGGGAGTGATAGTTTCCCCATCCCAGTCTTTGATGGGAATCCATGGTCTTTGCTACCCACTTTGATTCCCATTATACCAACCCCAAAATAGTAAAACCTGCCTTGTGGGATAACCACTGCATCAAATTCTGGCAAAAAATTAGAAAAGCTATCAACTTTTCATTTATCTTTATTTTATTTTATTTTATTTTAAACCACACTCTAAATGTGTCCTGCATGAAAACCTAGTACATATCTGCCTACAATCTGGTTGCCTCCAGATTTCATTCGCTTTGAAAAGGCAAAAAGTTATTGCCGTTATTGCATTCCCTATTGAAGTGAAAGGGGGAAAGACAGAGATTCACTTTTAATAGATCTAAGTCAGTCCCAAATTATGTGTCAAATTGGAAAGATGCAGAGTGACTCTGAAACAGATTGATCTGCTTTCCAGAGCAAGAGATACAAGTCAAATTCAGCACACTGGATCTGGTTGACTTCAAATGGTCGATCTACTTAGCCCTGTCCACTAGTAGTGTTCTTACTTTTCTTTATAGTGGTGGTGGTTCCACACATTCAAAAGCAAAACCTTTCTGCAAACATTAGAAATCACATATGACTGTGCCAGGTAATTCATGTGCCAATGTTTCCCCTGCCTTTCTGTGACATTGATGACACAACTGCTTTGATGCGAGAGCCAGGCCTATTGCCAACTTTTCTTTCCTGACTGCCTTGAGTTCCACACATAGCTTTTCATTGCCCCAAATTTGCCCTTCGTTTGTGACATGAGTCCACATATATTTTTCATAATATGACCACAAGAAATTTATATGTATAGATGCAATTTTACACATTCTATAATTTAAGAAGAAATAAAATCTCACCATAATGGGGAATACCAGAACCTGTGTACTAGCTCAGTTTTCATCCAGGCACTAAGAGTTCATGGGCAATTCAAGTCCCTGCTTCCCCTTTTTATTTAAACTTGGGTTGCCATATTTCATAAAGTAAAATTACTGACACCTGCAAAGTTGTTGAGGAGACCCCAAAAATGTTGAGCTTTTTTTGGGGGGGGGAACAAACCCAAATTGTTGTGCTTTTTCCATCACGTTGGCATACATCCAGGATATGTCAGACTTGGACTAGATCACAATAAGACACATGGCCACTCTATATATTAAAAACAATGGCTATACTAGATTTAGTATCTTAGGGAGTGTTTTGTTTTGCTTTGTTTCATGGGGGAGCACTGAATAATGAATCACTCTACCTTCAGGAAGCACCAGGCAACTTTCCTCTGGCCTGAAGGAGCAGGTAGCATATGTGCAGCTGCCCAGTGGTGGAGCCTGGTAGTGCATGCTTGTTGTAAGGAATCCCAGAGGCATCGTTGAAAGGGTTGCCATATTCTGAAGAGCAAAAAAGAGGACACATTTGCCAACTTCTACTTTTAACTATGGATCGCTATGACGGCTCTACCCATGAAAAGGAGGGTGTGTCCTGGAAAAAGAGGACATATGGCAACCTGATTTGGATGTTGAGTGGTGCTTCAGTATGTATATGTTAACCAAGCAACACTGGTAGGGGGCTCCTCCACAACCACCCTCACAAAGTAAGAAGAGTCAGACTGGTTCACCTTGAGCCCAATGTCACTAGGAATACAGGTGTATAGCTGTGGTCAGGGAAGTATCTCTGAGAGGACAGAAGCAAATTAAAATTGGGAACAGTCGTGGACTTTGGGCTCTCAGATTTCAGCAGCACCTTGTGTGATGCTTAAATTCATGCCCCTCACCTCTCACGCTCCGTTCTACATCATTGCTGCAGCACCCCCTGCAGTGCCGGTGCCCAGTGCAGCTGAACCAGTCATGCTACCCTAAAACCACCTCTGTTGGGAACTACTCTTTTCCATGGTAGAGTAAAAGCTGAAGAGCTAGTTGATTGTTGTTAGATCTTGTTATAACCAGGTGTGTAAGAGCTGAGCTATTGCTATGGTGGATGCTAAAAGCAGGGATTTGTTAACCCACCTAGAGCTTATGCTGCAGTTTCTATTGGCTGAAGTCACTAGGAAATGGACTCATCCTTTTTGACCAAAATCACTACCGGACAGAGAGGTTTGTAATCCACACTAGTATCTGGGGTCTTGCTTGCACTTCCTAAAGGCTGAAGTGGCAAAGAACATAAGGAGCTGCAGGAGCTTCTCTGTAGCCACCTGCCTTTGATTGGATGAAGTAATTGCAGCACACTCAAACTCATTGCTGTCACCTGTTGGAGAACCTGAATTGCAACACTCAAGTTTTTGCATTTCATGGAACATGCAAGGGGCCTCGCTTCACTAGCTGTGTTCTTGAATCAATGTAAGGCCAGAGGTCATAAAGTTTCATTGGCACACTTGGACACTGGAAGGAGGTGAGTTGTCTATAGCTTTATGGTTTTGTCCTAGTTACCAGTCTCTTGTTGATGCTGCTGCTGTTTATTGACTTGAATAAATAATGTTGATTAGCCATAGCAGCAGTGTGTGTGAGTCTGCTACCCAGACCTCAAAATTGAGGTCTGAGAGTTTCTGAGTGGGAGCTCCAGCCAGAATTGAGTGCAGTACAAAATGAAGGAAAATAACCCTTTGGCACTGAACCTGGCCAATGGACGTTGACCCAAGGCTGAGCTGACAGATAGTCTGAAGGTGGTAAAGACTTACTATTATCGTGGGAGAGAATCCTATTGGTGGCAAATGGGAGGATTCTATTAAAAGCATAATAGTGGCAATAAGTTTGCAGGATAGTATAAACTGCAAAATAAAACAAAGGTCTCTCGTTAGCTGGCAAAACAGTTGCCATTTCCTATTGAGGGCATTAACCTATGAATCTATGGCTACAGTTTGTGTCTTTTGAATTCCAGTAACAATTTAAATCTGCTCTTTGTTCAAGTGTGTACATTCTGCCCTGGACTCCTGACCTAACATCTAACAAGACAACGTTTTGCCAAAGGGGGACTGTGTACTATATTGCTCAGCCAGAGGGAAAATCCAGTGACATTACAAGGCATAAGCTTTAATTAGGCAGCAAGGTAATAGATAGTTTGCACAGTGTGCTGACTACTGAGCATGTTCCTAGTGAAGGTCACTGCGGCCCAAATAGTCCATTGATTATAAGACTGCACCTGAGAGGGGTTAAAAGTTTTGAACTCTATGAAGTTAATATTGATTTTTTTCTTGAAAGCAAATGTTGCTCACAGTATCTCTCATTCAGTAGGTGGTGATTCCCCCCTCCCAGGAGCGCCATAGTTTTTTTTAGAAAAAGAGGTTGGATTTTTCGTAGTCAATTAGCGGGGTGGGGGGGGGGGAGGAGGCAGTTGCCATGAGACAACTGATGTCTATTAATGCTATTAGTAGCATATGCTGTTGGTAGCATAGCTGTTAATTTGTAGTTTTTCACCTGTGTTTCTTTTCTATTGTCTGCAGATTTCCTGGTTCATAGTAAAGCTTTTGTTTTAGATATATCATAAAATTTATTCACTGCTTGATTGTACAGAAAAATCAAAGCAGTTTTTCTTAGGGTGTGTGCTTCTAATACTTACCTTTATAGCACTAATCAATCACTGTTCTGACTTCACTCATTGGCTAAAACACTGAAAGGTAGAAGCAGATTCATTTTTCACAATGCAGTGGGTTATAATGGTGCCTGCACATTTTGCTTCTTAATTATTGTTCTACAATGGCTACAGATGTGGTGGTGGTTGTGGTTGTTGTTAAAGTGAGAGCTCAGAGTCTGTCCTGCCCCACAGCTGACTTTTTGACCTGATATAGCAGTAATTCTGCTTTGACCTGATACAGCAGTAATTCCTGTATCCCTTTTTGGTAGGAATCTCTTGCCTTGAAGGGCAACACCATTTTTGAAGACTGGACATTCTAAGTCTAAGGCTTTGCAAAGGACAGATGTTAAGTTGGCAGATGAGAGCTGGTGTTGAAGTGGCTAAGAGCTAAGCAAGACATGCCATTAAATTGGGTGAAGGTGATTAACTTTTTCATTATGCAGATAGTAGCATTGGGAACCAGGTAACAAGGAGATTAAGTTTAACCCTTTTTCTCCTGACATGATCTTAGTGAAAATGGCATCCATAGTTGCTGTATGCATCAGAATCCTCCCCTTCTCCCAACAATTGTTTGCAATTGGCACCAATGAAGGCTTCTCTCCTTATGCAAACAGCCAAGGCATGGGGGAGATTTTTAGTCAGCATCATATAAGTGGGGGGAAGGGGTAAACTCTCCTGCCCTCTTCAGGCCACTGGTGCTTGGCTTCCCCATTACTGCTATTTTCACAACAAAACCTGTGCATGTTAATGGCATGAATTCAATTAATGTTAAATGTAATTGGTCCCGAGAGTGTGAGGTATAAGCCCCAAGTCTCTGGTTTAAATGTTGCCTCTATAAAGAACTCATTAGGTGGTTTTAGACAAGGCACTCTCTCAGGTCTGAGGGGGTTCTCAGTAACTTTTTGGTGCCCCTCTCCCATAGCTTTCCTTCATGGCAATGGTGGGTGACTTCAAGCTCTGGAGTATTGTAGAATATTTAAATTTGTGGTTCATAACTGCCCAAGGCACTTGGGGCTGCAACATGTGCCTGGAGGTAGCAGGTGATGACAATGGGCTTGCACCTCTCTCAGCCTTGCCTCATCTGTATTATGGGGATAATACTAATGTACTGCATAGAGTTGGAAGGAGATGCCACACCCAGAAAGGCACATCTAGCTCTTCATTGCTTGTGTGGGTTTTGTTTTTCTGCACTTTACTCTCATTGTTTTTTGCTTTTTAATTTGTTTTGTGTTTTTTTATTTTTAAAATTTTTGGGCAGTTTTTATTCGGAAATTGTTGTACTCTACATTGAGCTGGTATTTGCTTAGAAAGATGGGGTATAATAATAATAATAATAATAATTTATTATTTATACCCCACCCATCTGGCTGGGCCTCCCCAGCCACTCTGGGCGGCTTCCATAGAAACTAAAAATACATATTATTTTTAAATGAGTAAGTAAATGTATGTTCAGCACTTAGAACACTTTGATATGGTATATGAATACTAATCATTCATTTGAAGCATGATCTTTGGCCATATTTGCATCCTCCCAATATGTGGTTATGCTTTATTATAAAGAAGATTGGTATTTTGTGTAGATCATTTTTAATTTTTTTTCTTTAAAACGTCGGATGGAGGAAACATATTTTTGAAGCTCTTATGCAAACAGTTTCTAGTTCAGTTGTAAAAATGAACTTCAGTGTAACGGTAAGCAGTTACTCTTTACAGAGTAGGCAAAAGAATGTTTAGAATTTTTCCGCTGGGAAATAACAGCTTTACCAATATTCCACATGCTGGTGAGCATGACCAGTAGCTTTGCTCCATCATAATTATATATTTTCTCCATATGGTTTCCCCCCAATTAAATTCAAGTGCATGGGCATTTAACTAGGCTTCAGTGTTTTTCTCATTAACTAGCGAGCCATTTCAGAAAACCAGTACAGCAACCTGCTGTAAAGCTTACATTGCTCATGTGTCTGACTTACAATGCCCATAGCTTTTTTCCACTGACTCTTTGGAATATCTGTGACAATGGTAGTAACTTTTGCCGCTGCTTTAGCAAATGAAACAGGAGAATGGAGGTAGCTTGATTGAATGCACAGTGACCTTTAGTGGGAGACAGAGATGTGCTAATATTGAAAGACAATTATCTGAAGTGCCAGTGGGTACCAGCTTCCTGTTGATAACCTGCAATTCTAATTACCTACAAGAATCCAGGGCAGATGTTTGTGACTTGAATTAATTGGCACTCAGGAAAGAGTATTTATCGTGGTCACCAGCAGAAAAGAATACAAGAAACAAAGCAGGTTTGTCAGCTAAGAGTGCAGACCTCTTACAGTTCTCATTTTCTCCAGTTATCATTAGGCCACAATCACAATTTTTATTTAGCTTTATTAAAATCATTCCTGCATTACTGTTTGCCGCATCACCTTTAGATTAATGAATTTATTGTGCTCGTCTAACATTGCTGGTGATCAGATGTCAAACTGGATCTTACCTCCTTATCTTTCTCTATTTGAAAGCTTTATAGATCTATAAAGGAATGAGGGGGATCAATGCCTTTTGAATCGAGATTGGTATGCATGAGGTGAGAAGGAGAAATTGAATTGGGTGCCACTTGTATACTAATGACACCTCACTCCATCAGCAGATTCATATGAATGTTAAACAACATGGAAACAAAATAGAACTCTGAACGTTGCAGCATAATACCATGATACAAAGCAATCCCTCCTCTGCCCCAATTTCTAGAAGTGACCTGTTAGATAAGAGCAAAACCATTGGAGCATGGTGCCTCCTCCTACCATTCCTGACAGGTAATCTAGAAGGATTCCATGATGGATAGTATCAAATGCTGCTAAAATGTCTAGGAGAATCTAGGGCTGCCATACGTCTGGGTTTTCTTGGACATGTCCGGGAATCAGACTGTCAGAATGGCATCTGGGTGAACATATAGCGACTAGGGTGATTTTTGTAATAAAAATGCTTTAAAAATTCCCCCAAATCCCAAATACTTTTTTTTGGGGTGGGACATGTTCCCAAAAAATCTCAACAACTTCATCCCCTCCCCAAAAGTCAACAGCTTTGTCTGGATTTTCACTTTTGGGATATGGCAACCCTAGGAGAATCAGCAGGTATGCATTCACCTATTTCTCGCAAAGGTTATCAGCCAGGGCAACCAAGGCAGATTTAGTTCCGAAACCAGGTTAAATATCAGATTGAAATGGGTTAAGCTAATCTGTGTTATTTGGGAATTCCTGGATTTGAGCCACCGCCAGAAGAACAGAGCATCTTTTGTCAATCCTTAATATAGTAACCTCCATACACCTGGTATTAGAGAAAGTATCATCTGGGTGAAAGGCTGTCCATGTGAAAGGCTGTGCGTTTAAAAGCTACTATTTCGTCCTTTGTCCTCCAGCCCTTTATTTCAGAAATTAAGCAGAATAGAAAAGCATCAACATTCTGTGCTGTTCTTGTGGGAAGGAGTGTGACGTATCTAGAGAAAAGAGCAGAAAAGTCAATTGAGACTCTTGACACATATTTTAATTAGGATGAGTAACGGAGCAAGGCTAACTAGCTTTCTTCGTTGCTCACATTTGGGAAGATGCACTGAGTTTTCTGTCTACTGTTGCCCTATTTAGAATACGCAATTACCTTGACACACAAATGAAATCGGAGACATATTCTGATCCAATGAAACAAAATGGAAACTCTTACTGGCTCCAAAAGTGTGTCATTGTTTCTTTTTGACTTGCAGAAAGACAAAAAGTATAAAATGCACAAAGAATTGATCAGGCATTAAGAATGTTAAAACACATTAATAATGCTAAGGACCAACAACCCAATTATAGCAAAAGAATAAGAGAAACACTAAAAAAACTCCAGCCTTCAGATTTGAAATTCCTAGTTACTTTGTGCTAGTAGAATTTAAGAACTTCACCTGCCTTTCAAAGGCAAGGAAATAACTAAATGATCAGGGTTCATGTGTGGAGGAAGTTTTGCACTATGTATGAAGGTGTCAAGAGCAAAACAGCCCTGCTGCTAGCAGAAACGTATCCAATCTAAGATGAAGTATCCAAAGCAGGGCACCCCCACTTTAGATGAATTTTAGATTGCTTATGTAAGTAGTTATTTACAGATGTTATCTGCACCCTCTCAAAAGGGTTGTTTTCTGCCTTAATAGGAAGTGGGTAGTTCCTTGGAGCTTTGTCGTGCTTAGATTCTAACCATAACCATATGAACCATATGAACGTAAACTTGGGGTTTGCCCCCGACTGTGCATTAATCAGGGACCCGCAGCCATCGTAACCCCCTGACTAGTGTATGATACCTGTTGCAATTGCACTTTATGTTTTTAAGTGTAAACATATCTTAAGCTTACACCTACAAATGCAGTATTTTAAGTGGCCTGGACACCTATGCATGCACACTTGAACTTAGTGGGACTTGCAAGTAAAAACATGCATAAGATACGCTTTGCTGTACAACTGAGATTTGTTGGGAGTGTGACATTTTTCAGAACTGGTCTTCAGAGTAAGTTGTTCATGACCACTAAGGAAATAATAGACAGAAATTTGGGGTGATGGCATTAAAGGTAAAATTTGACATGCAAAATATACCAGAAACAGTTTTGCCCAAATTCATTGTGTTTTCCTTAGGCACCATATGCCAGTGTTGCCTTACAAAAGTAGCTGCCCCACGTACCTGAACTATTAGTTATCTGAATGACTTGAATGTCCCTCAGGGAAGGGGAATAAATGAGGTTGTACCGTAATTAAAATTTGACTGGATCAGTCATGCTTGCAGGCTACATACGTGGCATATGTCAAAGTTAAACCATAATTGGGAAGGATTTACCGTCCTTAGATTATGCAGTCCCCAAATGCAGACAAAACCATCTGTAACTATTTCCCATGCAGATAATCATGCACAATGTTATGAATATTGAGTTGATGGTTCCTGATTCTATTGTATTTCCTCCCTAAACAAATTTTAAAGATTGTTTTTATGATTTATAAGATCTAGTTCAAGTAGAGTATCCACTTGGATGTATATGAACATTTGAATGTTTGTTGTTCATCCTGCTCTCCTGCTAAGCATATATTGACATCATCACTAGATATATATGAATTTGCGTTACTCCTGGCTAGAAACATCATTGTACATCTAATTGTGCATCTTTCACGCTGAGCGTATGAATCAAATCTGTCATTCATTTTGGCTGCTCTACTGCAGATGAATTTGGCTCCTGTGTGTAGTATATACATAGCAGTTTAGGGTGGTTTTGTTCCAGCTGTTATTTATGGTGAAGTTACAGCTTTAAGACATGTCTTTTCCAATGTCATGGAGGGGGGGGGGGAGATATCTGTGGTTTGCTAGGGTAAACCTAAGGGCTATAGTTAACTTACTGTTTTTAGTACAGTCACTTTCAAATTGCTTTGGAACAAAAAAACCCAAAAACTAAGAAGCAAACCAACCTTGAAAAAAATTGGATAGTTCTGGACAGACAACCTTTATTTGTGGTTGCCAGTTGATTGTTAGGTGTGCAGAGCACATAGCAGATACCCAGGGAAGAAGGGAAGCATCAGAATGAGTCAAAGAAAATCTTTGGGACTTGGCAACCCTTTATAACAGCACAAAACTATGGGTATTCTCTGCAGTGACTAGAGTCTTTGGATCTGGGGTGCAAGCTGAATTCCATGCCTTGTTCCTATGCTATTTCAACCTCTATCCCCATTTCCTGAAGCCGTTAGCACAGTCGTTGCCAGCCTGGTGCATCCCAGATAGTTAAGTATACAACTCCCATCTGCTGCAGCTGTGCTGGCTTTTGCTGATGGGAACTTTAGCCCAAAATACATAGACTGCACCAGACAGGCAAAGGCTGCCTCACCCTCTGTTGCTGGTAATGTTGGCCGAAATAAAATGACATTAGCATAGGCAGAAATGACTGGCAGAATCCGAGACCAGGGAGAAGAGTCGGTGGAAGAAGATTGGAAAAAGTTTAAAGACTATTTACAGAAATATTGTAAAATTTATGAATGTTAGAATGATGTTGGATAGAAACTAAGTGGTTTATAGCTGTAATGTTATAAGGGAATATGAGAAAATGAACTATTAATAGGTAAAAATCCAATGCTAAAATATTTTAAGATTGCAGATCAGGATAAACAAAGAGGGGAGGGATTTGCTGAACCAACAAACTGAACTGGAATACAGAAAAGGGAGGTGTGAGGAGGTCTGGGAAATAAACAAATGAAAGATAAGTTACTGAAAGATTGAATTGTTTTTAACTATTTTTATTTTGTATTTTTCTTTTTGTATTTTTCTTTTTTTCTTTTTCTATTTTGTAATACTTTGAAAACCTTAATAAATATTTTTTTAAAAACAAAAAAACAAAATGACATTAGCATATTGGCTTCATGCAGACCTGATCTCTAAAATATTCTGCGGCAGAGTGTATAGCGGCAGAGGAAGAATACTATTTCATGAAGAAGCTTAGGGTCCTACAGGTGATATGAAGCAACCAACACTGTATGTCAAATGGGAACCCAAAGTAATAAAAACCACATAGGGGCCCCGCCTTGAATGCCACCCCCTGGGTGTGGGGAACTCTCCTGTGTGCCAGTATTGTGGCTAGAATTCTCAGGCTACTGCTTTGGTAAGGGACCTGTATCTATTCAAAGGCCTTGTACTTTAATAAGCGCACAATGCACTGCACTCCTGCCACTCCTAAGCAGAGATTGAGAGAGGGAAGCCAGCAATGATTAGTTTGCCCCACACAGGTCTTATACATCTTTTAAGTTCCAGCCTGGAAGGCCTAATTGTGTTTCTGGAAAACTAAACCAGGAAGCACTTGGGATCTCTCCTCAGTGCACCAAATGCCCCGAGTTAATGCTTATATGATCAGATTTGTACTTTTATGTAACACTGTTCCTTTTCATTTTTACAATATCTGCAGGAACAAAGAAATGTGGAGCTCAAAGTTAACAATAAGTACTTGCACATAATAAAAGTTAAACAGCAGTGGTGTTAGACTAATTCCGTTTGAACTTCCAGGGATTGCTTTTTGTTGGGATTGGAATATATTTGTATAATCTCTAAGGATGCTTTCAGAGTGTATGGGCAATGATGGTTCTATCTCCAAGGCCAGCCATGCCATGATGCACTGTGAAGCAGTTCCTTCAAGTGGCAAATTTCATAGTCGGGGCCATTTCCTTACCTTCCACCCCCATCAGCCCGGACATCGAGGTCCAGCTCTGAGGGCCTTCTGGCGGTTCCCTCACTGCGAAAAGTGAAGTTACAGGGAACCAGGCAGAGGGCCTTCTTGGTAGTGGCACCTGCCCCGTGGAATGCCCTCCCATCAGATGTCAAGGAAATAAACAACTTTTAGAAGACATCTGAAGGCAGCCCTGTTTAGGGAAGTTTTTAATGTCTGATGTTTTATTGTATTTTTAATATTTTGTTGGAAGCCACCCAGAGTGACTGGGGAAACCCAGCCAGATGGATGGGGTATAAATAAATTATTATTATTATTATTATTATTATTATTATTATTATTATTATTATTATTTTATTCCAACTGCAATCTTGAATATTATTTTTTAAATAATAAATATTCCAGTTTACTTACATTTTTGCAGGAAACAGACTATAAAATATCTACATAATCATGACAGTAGTCTATGAAAGCACTGTTGTACCATTAAAAATAATAATTAGAAAACTGAAAAAGTTTACCAGTACTATACAAAATGGAGTGCATGAGCATGACTAAACAGGAAAACTGAATAGCCTCATCCTCTACCACAGTACTAGATGATAAAATCTGCTCACTAGTTGCTGTGATATTTATGAAAGCAATCCTGAATGCATGAGCTACATGCAGTAAATATTATTGTTGTCATGTTAGTGTTGTCATGGAAGTGTATCTAGCTCCTGTGGTTTGAACAGTGTATCTGATTTGAAATTTGATCATTATCATGTTCATTTCTTTGTTCTGTTTTCAGTGAACGTTCATGGGAATATCTTTCAGTCTCACCAGTTCTTTGAGCACAGGGCTTTTATTCCTGTGAATTTGAGCAGCTGTACGTGAACTAGGAAAATAATAAATAATGGCATGACAGAGACTCAAGGAAAAGAATGAGCCTTCAGTGATAATAGGCCCCATTCTGCTTTATTATTTTAAATACATTACCTGCATGCGCCGTTAGTGCACTAGAACCCATTCTTTAGGAAGATAGATTCCTGGGTAAGTTGTTGAATTTTGACATTTGCTGTGAGATCCATCAAATAAATTCATTATTTCATTTATGTTCCCATAAAATTGAGCTAGCTCATGGCAAACTAAAATATTACCCCTTCAACATGCTACACTTTAAAATAATGATTCCCCAAAGGTGGTAGATCATATTGCACCAGTGGGTTGTGGAAGGGGTGTGTGTGTGTGTGTGTGTGTGTGTGTGTGTGTGTGTGTGATGTGAGGAAGGGAGGGAGGGAGTGAACTAATCACAGTGAAGGAAGGGAGGAAGTATAGGGCAAAAAATTCAGCTAGAATTACCAAGTCTGACTTCAGAACATAAGGCAAATTTGGAACCCTTATATCCAGTGCAGAAATTCAGGCCACAATCTACAGAAATAGAAAACAAGTATTAAGTCAATTTCTAGAATATTGTTACTCAGTAGCTTCAAGTTGACCTTGCAGGGAAGTGAGATACAAATAGTCATTTCTTTTAGCATACTTATTTCACAAATGACTGTTACTCTGATATCTTGGTTTGCTCTACCTCTGCTGAGGTCAAGAGCACATTGCAAGTATTCTCCAATAATGCCAGTTTTCTCTCCTTCAAAATGAACTGTTACTTTTTGACACAAACAGATGGTTCCAACTGGTTAGCATCTGCAGAACTTAGTAACAGACTGACAAAATTGATAATGACCAGTTTCAGCAACAGATGGCTTATAGTCAGATTTCTGTGTAAACTGACAACGGTACATTTAAAACGAAGGCTCCAGTGAACCTGTACGTTATAGCTATGATTACAGCACCACTTATACCCTGAAAAATTAAGCCAAGCTTTAACATAAGCGTTATGTAATGTCTGAGACAAAAGGTTAAGAATGATTGATTTGGCAATTACCATTGCTTTACAACATCTGCAGCATTCTTGTATAAATATTCCCTGCATGAACCGTTACAAAGCTTATTTTAATACTTATCATGCAGACCGACAAGAGATGCATTTGCTTTGTGAGGTGTATTTGTTTCAAATTCAAGAACCTCATTTAGTAGAAAATTATCTGCAGTAAAAGACTGAAGTGCCAAGATACAAGAATCTGACCAAATTAGGATGGAAAAATAAAACACTGAAGCCACCTGTGGAGTAATTTTCATTCAAATATGAAATATGAGGAAGTTGTCTTTGTTACTGAAGCTCATTGACTTGGAGGTCCAATTTTCTATCCTCAGCCGCCATCTAATGTTGGTACTTTCCCCAAGAAGCTCTCTGTCTCAGTATCGCCCAGCAGCAGCTCATGAATTGCATGTCCTAAAGATAACCTATTACAGTTGCCTAGAATATGCCTCTCTGCTGCTCTCTAGAATGTCACCACCATACTTCCCTAAGCTTCCGGCTACAGTGCAGGTTCAATGTCTACATGAACAAAACAACAGGGAGTTTATTTTTCTTGAGATCCATAGTTGTAGGCCTGTGGCCAAATAGGGAAAAGAGAGAGCATGCCTCTCTTCCCTTGGCATGCTCTGTTGGAGATGTTGAAAGAAACCCTTCATTGCTGACCTACATACAGTGATACCTCGGGTTACATATGCTTCAGGTTACATACGCTTCAGATTACACACTCCGCTAACCTAGAAATAGTGCTTCAGGTTAAGAACTTTGCTTCAGGATAAGAACAGAAATCGGGCTTCGGCGGCACAGCGGCAGCAGGAAGCTCCATTAACTAAAGTGGTGCTTCAGGTTAAGAACAGTTTCAGGTTAAGAACGGAACGCATTAAGTACTTAACCCGAGGTACCACTGTATAAGAGAAAGAAGAAAGCAGAGAAGACCATTAGCAGAGGGAGCAGAGGGAGCAGAGTAGAAAGTCAATTGAAGTAAACAAACAAACATAGGAAGCTACTTTGTCAGGCTATGCCCCCCCCGGCTAACCCGATTGGTCAGCAGGGGACATGACGTGGCTGGGAGTCCCGATGATGAGGGCGGCATCACTCTGTCCCCTGCCAAGTCACAGTGAGGTCTTGGATGCCTGTCCACAACTCCACCCCCCCCATGGAAGGGGAGTGGTCTAAACAGACAAACATAGGAAGCTACCTTATACTTAGGCCATAGGATCATCTAGCTGAATATTGGCTACACTGACTGGTAGTAGCTCTCTAGGGTTGCGTGGCTATTCCCTCCCCCCCACAGGTGGAATAAATAAAGACAACGGACACAGCGATTTAGGTTTAATGGGCGAAATTGGCCACAACTTTATTGATTACAGGAAAGAAGGGTATTGGCTTTAGGCATTGGCCCCTAACCGACTATCCGGTCTAACCGGGAAGGGTTAAACACCAACAGGGGGAGCCACCCGAGATGCGTATCCCTAGGCACTCCCCGAGGGGTTACCGCTCGGGGGCGCGCTTTAGGCCCTAGCCGCCGTAGGTTTCGGACGAGGCGTCGCCCCTCGGAGTCCTTTAACGAACTACCCTTCAAGCATTGGGGGAGGTGATGGCGTTCCTCCCCCCCCAACCTCATCTGCATGACAATACCCCGGCCAATGCCTACCGCCAAAACCAAGGGAGTTGTGACGATTTGCTACGAGGTAGGCGAAAAAACCAAGTGGCTCACAAAACCAGCCAATTAGCCAAATGGAAAAACTCCTACCAGGTCCCTTGCGGCGACCAGCCGAAGCCCATAGCAAGAATTGAGGGACAATGGTTTCCAGCACAGCTGGAGTTTGAAGAAAGATCCATGTGCAGGTTTGTCTTCTTTGAGAGGATTCTATAAAATGTTTCAGTGCATGACCAGTCAGGGATTCTGAATGGCCAACTAAGGTGGAACCTGGTACCTATGAGATTCAGAGGGTACGTTATGGTTAAGGTATGCAGGGTTCAGGCATGCGGATGAAATATTTTTCAAAATTGCACTCTATCTGATTTTACCAAGTATTTGGTGAATCTGATATGAAGGAAAGCTGATCTGAATATTGCCAGGGGTTAGGGATCTCACAGTTGGATCTTGTGTACTTAGCAATGGATTGCCGGCATGGGTGTTGGTAATATAGGTAAAAAAGGTAAAGATAGAGGACCCCTGGATGGTTAAGTCTGGTCAAAGGCGACTATGGGGTTGCGGCACTCATCTTACTTTTCAGGCCGAGGGAGCAGGCGTTTGTCTGCAGACAGCTTTCTGGCTCATGTGGCTAGCATGACTAAACCTCTTCTTGCACAATGGTATAACATGATGGAAGCCAGAGGGCATAGAAATGGTGTTTACCTTCCCGCCGCAGCGTTAACTATTTATCTACTTGCACTGGTGTGCTTTCGAACTGCTAGGTTGGCAAGCTGAGACAGAGCAACGGGAGCTTACCCCGTCGCGGGGATTCGAACTGCCGACCTTCTGATCAGCAGCCCAGGAGGCTCAGTGGTTTAGACCACAGCGCCACCAGTGTCTCTGTTGGCAATATAATACAGTAGTACCTCGGGTTACATATGCTTCAGGTTACATATGCTTCAGGTTACAGGCTCTATTAACCCAGGAATAGTGCTTCAGGTTAAGCACTTTGCTTTAGGATGAGAACAGAAATCGTGCTCCGGCAGCGCAGCAGCAGCAGGAGGCCCCATTAGCTAAAGTGGTGCTTCAGATTAAGAACAGTTTCAGGTTAAGTACAGACCTCTGGAACGAATTAAGTACTTAGCCTGAGCTACCACTGTAGTTCCTTGCAGCAGGAGATGGCTTCTCTACACCATCCAGTGGAAACAGATTTTCTGACCATTGGGTGGGTACTGAGGATGGCTCTGTGCAAATAGAGCATGCCTTACCCATATCACCTTCAACACCTTGACGGGAACAAATTGACAGATCCTCAAGATCAAAGGGAGAGATGAGAATCATTTCTCTCCTCTGATGAAGACTCTTTGCTTTAAGTGGCACCTTTAAAAAGATTTTGGGTGAGGTGTTTGAATCATAGAGTTGTAGAGTTGGAAAGCAGGGATGTTCTCTACACAATAGGCAAATCGGCTTCTGATGGCATCAGAAAGGTAACCAGAGAATCAAAATCTGAGATTTTTGTTTTGTTTTTTGTTTTAAAGGAATTCTTAAAACAGAGTCTTACCTTCATTTTAGATGATTCCATCACTTTCTGGCTTAGTCCAGGTTATGCAGGACATAGTTAGTGCTGGGTAGAATTCTCTGTTAAAATCCTGGGAGGCGGGGGTGAGAGAGGGAGAGAAGAGAGAGAGAGAGAGAGGAGGAATTCACACTGTAATGGAGAGGAGGAGTGTTTTTATCTTGTGAATTGCCCTGTGATCTTCATATGACGGACAGTATACAACTTAAATAAAAAAAAATAGAATAGAATAATGTTGGGAGGACTAGGCTGAAGATTGGAGGAAGCATTTTATAGATGAATGTCAGAAACCTTTGGACCCAGTCTGCACCATAGATTGTAATTAATGTTCTCCCCTCCTACCATTTTGTATGACTTTCCACACATCACCAGTGACAATTTTTCTCTCTCAATTGCCTTCACGATTCACTACTGTTAGGAGAATATATTTTCAAGCTTTTTCTTAAACTCTTTGTTACTTTTCATTGAATTGCAATGATTTATGTGCAGTTTCCAAGGGATTAGTACATCTGATACCAACTTGAAATTGAAGCTGTAAAAATACAAAAGTGAGCTCCACTGTGGCTTGTTCTGTCTTACATCAACCTGCGCAAAATAATTGCCCACTTCAAGAAAGAGAAACATTTAAATTCCCAAGTTCCCTTAACCCATAAACTCATATAAATAGTATTTTTTAATGGGAGGTTCTGTGCACTTTGGCTTCAATGGTCTGTTTTGCAGGTAGGCAATGACTGCTGCTCTGTTGCATGTCATAACTCTTGAAAATCATTCTTTTCGGTTGTCATTTTTGCTAAACTATCATTTAAAGTACATGAGATTCCAACACAGGGGGAAAATTGCATAGTCAAAATGTATCAAAATTCTAAGCATAGTTAATTTCCATAAAATATTCAATTCAGTTTACTCTGGATTACTTTCCAACACAAATCACTTTTTCATGAATGTGCAGTGCTTTTATAATGACACAAAGGCTATTATGGTTTCAGCTTCTGAGAGTGATCAATTTGTAGAATAAAAAAGTGTTCTGTGTCCTAATCCTCATGGCAAAGGCAGGTGGCTTATTCCTTTGCTAGCTTCCAGAAAAATGAATACCCCTCCTCGTTTTTTATTCATCCAGATTCTCCTTTTATAAGGATGCTGGTGTACTAGGATTAGATTTTGCACCCTAAGTGTCAGGCCTACAGATTTACTATTTGCAATGGAGAAAGCCAATTATTTACTATCCTCTAATCAAGAGAGGGAACCAAGGTGACAGAATTGGGTTCTTGAGCTTCTGCATTGTGCATAGCTGCTTTTAATAGATGGTCTCTTTTGCAACAGAGTTTAATTAGTCTTAAATTAGTGCAACAGGATATGGAGGGTTATGAACAGAAGTTCCTTCACTCACCAGATTTTTCCACAGCTCTCCTTTTGAAAGCTACTCTTCCCAGAATCCCTGGAGTGCTCTTTACCCCTGGTTAAAAACAAAAACTAAAGTTCCCAAACAATTTTAAGAAAAGAAAAGAAAGGAAAAAACCTAGTTTGTTAGGCCAGCTTTTTTTAAAAAAAAGGAAGTGTAGAATGGGGGACACACCTTTGGTTGTGAATGTGAAAGTTGTGTGGATGAATATCCTTCTGTATTTCAGCATATAATACTAATTTAAAGCTTAACAGTTTCTGAGCCGCATAGTTGGATTTATTCAAAGGTCACGGTAGTAAAATTCAGTGCTTGTCAAAAGTGGGAATAGATGGTACCAGATTTGAGATTGCTGCCTGCCTGGTTGTATGCTATCAAAATAGTTTTCAGTTTCTCCTCTCATTGACTCTTTCTTGGCAAACTTAGGTTCAATGTTATTGGGACATTGGAATATTCACTTACATGTCAATTAATTAGCAAATGAGTAGTGAGGAAGCAAGCCTTGAAATAGTCATAATAGTGGTTGCCTGTTAATATGTGTGATGTATATGTTAAATAACATATACTTCAATTATATATGATGTCAGGGGTGGAGGAAAGGGTGTGTGGTGGGTGTGGGCTGCCCCGGGTGTCACCACTGAGGGGTGTGTGTGTGTGTGTGTGTGTGTGTGTGTGTGTGACAAAATTCTGGGCGGCACTCACTGCTGGGCCTGCAGTGCGCCCGAGCCACACATGTCTCCTGGTAGAGTTGCGGTGGCTTGGGCCCGCGTAGGCTCTGGGCTGCCCCAACGGTCCATTTGCTGCCCCCCACAGCTATAGGATGACTGAGTGGGAGGAGGCAGGCAGACTCTGGAAGCCCCGTGGTGCGCCCTGCCCCTATGGGTGGCTCACCCCGCCCTCACCCTGCCCCTGGGCGCGCTGCCCCAGGCGCCCAAGCGACTTCCTCCACTGCTGTATGATGTCATTTTTAGTTATGGTAGTCTGGTTTAAGGAGGTCATTACAGCAGATAGACCAAGACATTGGTAGAGTCTGGAGAACATTTCAGTGACATTACATAATGTAGCCAAAAGGTGTAACCATAATGTAGCACACACAATCTAATGAATATGTCACAAACACTGCTGTGATTGCAGTTAAACCTTGATTGCAGTGGAGACAATAATTAGAGCCTCAAGTGTTCAGGCAAGATGCACCAACTTCTGTTTTTACCACCTAACAGACGGACTAAATATTGAGATTTCATTGGGAGCTATAAAAGAGTCTGTTTATGCTACTGCTACCCAACAACCATCAAGGACTATTTTATGACTATGATCATAAACAGCAGCATGAGATTTTTCCTCTAACAATGGAGCAAATCCCCAGAGCACCATAAAATCAAAGCTAGTCTCTGATAGATATTGACAGCAAAGAAACAAAAAAGAAATCTGCAGTGCTTAATTAATGGTGCAAAGGCAAACTGCAAGACTGATTGATTGATTGATTGATTGATTGATTGATTGATTGATGTCCGGTGAAACCTGGTTTCCTGTATCATTAATGCTTCTCATAAATCCATTACAACCTTATGAAACTGTCTTCTGTTCTAAGTGTGAAGCCTTGTACAACTTGTGACCTCCTAAGCTTAACACAACCCAGCTTAGGTTCTTAGCAGTAAATTTAACAAAATTCAGTAGGATTGAGTAAACATTCATAGGATTGTGCTGCTAGCCATATATGAAAGGACAGCAATGCTCAGTAACTGCCCAAGCTTTGCTGCCATCTGATATGGCAAAAATAGTGAGTTTTTTGGCCTCAATATATTGATAATGATGGCATTGCTCACTAGGATACACATGCACCTAAAACAATTTTGCTTCACTAACTATTATTTTTTATTCATATACCTATTTAGGCAATTATGATCACTTAATTGACCAATCAAGCAAGTCTCATAAAGTGTGACTTCTTCAATTGTGCAACAGCCCTAATAGTGATTGTATTTGACCTTTTCATCCTCTAGAATCTTCCATGGAATCTGAATATTGCCTTGTTTTGCTTCATTTACTTGGCATCTGTTGTCTCCCTTGAAAGTTCCAGGGTCATGATCACCAGCTGGTACTGTTTTCCTTTTTTCTAATTGGTACAGATAAGTTTTCAAACCAGATACTTCATCTGAAACCTAACCAGACAGTCTTATGGTTTACAGTAGCTTCTATTTATATATTCCATTGCATTGGAAATAATAAGCTAAAGTTCAGCACAGGTAACAGAAAAGGTTAGGTAAAAACTAACAGAACGTCTGCTTAAATTATAACCACAGCGCTGTCTTTTTTTTTTTTTTGAGGGCAAATCGTTTTTAAATTAGAACTCCTAATTTTAGATGTAATGTAGAACATATAAAAGCTTATGTGTAATAGAGAACAGGCAGGGCTAAATTGTGGACACTGCTGATGGGTGTGAATTTGAGCTGTAATTTTGGAGGAGAACGTCTCTACTATGCCTGCTTCTAGATTGATGGTTTGTAGGCAGAGTGTGCATTGGCTTTGTGTGTACTCAGAATTATGAGATAATTAGACCAGGGATCACCAAGCTTTTTGGACCAGTTGGCACATTTTGAATTAGGACAGAGTGTTGTGGGCACCAGTCAAAAAATGGCTGCTATGGGGTGCTGCATAGTACAAAATTAGAGAGAGTACAGTTATTGCTGCTTCTCCAACCCCCCCCAACTCAGACAACTTCATGTTAGTATAGTTGTAAGTGTCACGTGGGAGACCTGTACGTGGGAGACCCGATTTCAGCCTTAGGAAAGAAGGGTGATAAATGATTAAAGCAGGATTTGATGTGATAAAAAACAATATAAGCCACAATTAGAGCAAATGAAGCTTTTTTTTTTTTTTAGTGCTATGCAAGAGAAACATTTACTCTGGTTCCAATTTCTTCACAACAGCTGCAAAGAATAGTAATAATACTGTACAACCAAACTCAATTCAATGCTAGCCAAACAGGGATGTTTGGATACTAAGGGATGGAGACAGGGATGTTTGCGTACTAAACTCAGATATTTAAAGCACAGTTAATTAATAAAAAGTATTGTCTGCACTTTAAGTGTCTCCAATAAAGATTTAATTTAGATGTATTTGGTCAATGGTTAATTAAATAGCAATTGATTATTAGCAATGTTTAGTGAGGTGGAACAACTTTTAACAAGCTATACATATCATTCAGAAGAGGATAACATTCTGTAAGCCCCATCACAATCTTTGCATCAGCATTTCTTAAGGTGTAGATGGGAAAAGTTTATTTCTTAATGGAAAGGGGGTGGGGAAGAGAAAGTGGTTATGGCATGAAACAGGGAGGCAGTGTAGGAACAATGAATTTCAGTTCCTATATTCAAATACGTATTTGTCTGAATTTCACATGGTCACAATAATCTCATGAGTAAGGTTCACTTTTGCAGTGCAGCAGAAACATGAAGAAAAACATGAAATAGACCACCCTTATTTTTCAACAAGTGCGCCATTAACTTGGTAATAAAATAGAAGCAGGTTTCCAGACACTTGTACAGTTCCTGCCCCATCCACCATGGTCATATAACAGAAGTCAAAATCCGGACTACGGTCCAAATACAAATAACAGTAGCATTTCATTGGGAAGTCAGAATCCATCCGGGATTGCTGGGAGCAGCTTTTCCTGTCTTCCAAGAGACCATGGTGGCAGATAGTCACACTAGCTCAGAAATCTGAGTACAGTATATGGAGACCATAGAGAAGTACTGTAATGCCTTTGCCCTCTACTCCGTAGTCAGGAACCCTGGGCAGTCGTCTTATTTCTTCTCACTGTTCTTTTTAGCTTTGGGTAAGATTGAGAAAGCATACAGGCAGAGGGTCTGGAGAAATGTCCCTATATTCATGTTTATGTTCTACTTTTGTCACTTGTTCTGGCTTTGCCAACTTTGCTGCAATGTGGACAACCAGCAGGTTCTGATCAAAGTAGTGCAGGCCTCAGCTGGAAAAAGGTTCCCTCTTTCTGGTGTAAGGGATACATTTTAAAATGTCATCAAAATTTGTATATCTTTTATTGACCTCTTGTTACATTTAACAAACAGTTAAAAGGTCATAACTAAGTTTTCTTATTAGCCAAACCTGATATACTGGAGAGAGGAAGTTTCTGAACTAGTGTCTTACTGAGTGACCTTCTAATATAGGAAGGAGTTACCTTCAGCGGAGTGATTATATAAATACTAAAATATAGTCTGGTACATGGAGAGCCTCTTTAATGGATTTTGAGAAACTGGCAATTAAAAGATTTCTAAAGGTAAATTATAAAATGTGTCATCAGATGCTCAGCTGGATGTAACGTCAAACAGAAATAGGGGGAAATTACTTGGGACAACTATAGTAAAACTATTTTAGTACAAAATGTTACCAAAGAGTTTATTATTTCACCTATATAGAACATTTAAAGGTAAAGGTACCCCTGACCGTTAGGTCCAGTTGTGGACAACTCTGAGGTTGTGCGCTCATCTCGCTCTATAGGCCGAGGGAGCCGGCATTT
This sequence comes from Podarcis liolepis, assembly GCF_965112155.1. NCBI lineage: Eukaryota > Metazoa > Chordata > Lepidosauria > Squamata > Lacertidae > Podarcis > Podarcis liolepis. Next base: position 60,220,937 of record NC_139555.1, on the reverse strand, counting down.
GTCCGCAGACAGCTTCCAGGTCATGTTTTATTAACCATGTTTCAGACAAAGAGCACAACTGACTTCCTTGATTCCTTCTTACTCTGGAGCAACCATTTATATGACAGCTTCAAACATTGTTGTAGGAAATGTTGCTGGGGCTGGAATTGTCCATATCATAGCCATGTCAGAGCCTGAGAACAGCAACTCACAGGTTGGTTCCGATTATATCTGTGTAGATGGTTCTGATGAGTTTCTCAATGCTGGTGAAGTATAGTGGATTGAATGCTAGATTTTGAATAGGGTTCAAAACTCAGGTTTGCCCTGCTGCATGAACTTCCTTAGATGAGTACTTTCAGAGAGTGGTTGAAGGTACTGTGGATAAGCCCCGTATATAGTTCCCTGAGGAATGGGGAGAAAGAGTAGAACACAAATCTGATAAATAGGTACAGAAATGCATCTTATTGGCTAAGGCTAAGAACAGGGAAGTGCAGATTATGCTCCCTTGTGTTGGAAACAACAAAAAATGCCATGTTGAAGGTAGCCTTGGGCACAAGGGTTGGAGATTGGGTTTAATAAGATGAGTAAAAGAAGTGTCTCTTTCCTCCTTTAGAAGTCGCTGTTTCTCCTCAGTTTTAATGGATATATAAAACTATTGCTGTCGAAACTAGACATTTCTTCTCTCTTCACCTTCAGGACTTCAGCAATTTAATTGGATTCTAAGAGTCAGGAAAACAGCATTCATCAGTATTAATCATCCTCCTCTTCTACTGCCCTGCACATTGAGTGGGCTTTGCTTTGTAACAGTGTCATCCAGTCACATTTATGTGTGATATTAACATCAAGTGCAAAAACATGTTTAAGCTCTTGATGCAAATGAAATTTTCATCAGAGAAATCACACCCCACTAGCAACTTTTACAGCATCAAGATTTCGATAAGCCTCTTGCTACACTTCACTTTTCCATGATTAATTTCACCTTTCCAGGCCTCCTTTGATACTCCAGTGAACCTAACAGCTAAATAAGTTTTGTTAAGGCAGATGAAATAGGCTATATATTTTATTTGGTACAGCGTATTTTCATTTATTAGCTACCCTGTCCAATCCCAGCTATTTAGTTTAAAGGATTTCACTGTATAAATAGGATTCCAACACTGTAAATTTATCCCTGTAGCCTTCAGAGATAGTAATTTGATTAGGTTGAATGTATTTGGATTAAGCTGTTATCGAGCATGGTGATAAGTACAAAATCCGGGTTCATTTTTCTCTAAACAAGGTTGAGCATCTCTATAAAGTTTGGCTTTATCTTTAGATGCTGATTTTAACTTCTTAGCATTTGGGAGGAAGTATATCTTAGGAAAACAGCTTAGAGAAGCATTTTGCACCATAAAACTAGTAGCTTGCCTTGGGGCTTTTCTCTTCCAGGTTTTTGTGGGCTGTTCATCAAGCAGGCTGTTAGGCCTCAAGTGCCATCATGCTGCCTCCTTCACTCATGCCCATTTTGCCACACCTCTCCCCTCCTGTGCCCATCCCCTCCCTCCTTTTCCCATGGGTATTTAACAATGCCCTTCCCATTCTTCCCCAGTTAATTAACAAAGGAGTGAAATGAATGAATGCCAGAAAAAATGGTTAATGCTGTTTACAGGTCATAAAGTTTGATTCACATGGCAGTATGTATCAAGGATCTAGCAGGTGCATAGCAAGTGGGTGTAACACGGCAAAAGAGTCAAAAGCAACCAGTGGCCTAAGCCATAGAAGCAATTCCAGGTTGTTGTTTAGAAAGATGATTTGATCAAGGCATACCATTTATCTGTTCATTTTTCTGCATTTATGTTGGTGCCCCATAATAAGAGTTCACTGGGCAGCTCACAAAACAAAATGGCAAGACAGAATTCTTAAACACTATCCACTCCTTGTTCACTCTCATCTTACAAATGAGAGTCAGAGGCCGGGAGATCAGCTGTTGCCCATGCCTTTACTACTTATAACTTTTAAACTTTTCTTTTTTATTGTTTGTTTTATTGTTTAAGTTATTGTAACTTCAATTAGAAATATTAGTTTCAACATAGCCTGCCTACATTTAAAAAATGCATTATTAACTTTAACACCTAAACTAAAAATCAGAGCCTGGCTCCCTTCTCCCAGCTCAGCTGGCTAGAAGGTGTTTTATTTATTTATACAGTTGATAGTCCACCTTATAACTGAAGTTCGCTTCAGTATTTTATAGGTATTAAAATAGACAAAAGTTGCAAACAGTAAAACAACTCTCTCATCTACTTAACTTGTGGTATGGTAAATTCATTTGTTCTCACCAATAACTACATGACAGCTACTTTTCTACAGAAAAATTAAAGAGAATAATCCAACTTCCTTTCCTTCTATAATAACAATCTCAAGTCATAAGAACAAAAGAACCCTGCTGGATCAGTCCAAAGGCTCATCTAGCCCAGCATCTAGTTCTCACAGCCGCCAACCAGATGCCTATGGGAAGCCCACAAGCAACAGCCCTCTCTCCTCCTAGCCAGTTTCAAAAATACATCTATGTGACGTGTATGTGTGTCCCATATTCACAGATAGAACTATACACTGAAAGGGAGGGAAACATCCACCTTTTCACTTGCCAATAACCATCCCATTTAAGTCAGGATCGCTAAGGTGAAAGAAGCCTTATTTTAATGCTCTTGAGTGTGTCCCCATAGACTTCCTCTAAGTTACCTGACAACCCTTTTCTGTTCTGCTCCTTTATGTCTCTCAAATGACTTGAAAATGATAATCATCCTCCTGCTGCAAAGCATGGCTAAGGCACTTCTCTGGCTTCCACTTGACATTGCACGGAGACCATTCATTAAGGTCAGTGCTGTGAAAGTTGTCAGGCTGTCATCAAACACAGGGCAACTGCCAATACAATAACTTACTATTGATTGCAAGTTGGATGATTCTAAACCCTGGCTAGCCATAATAATTGTCATTCCCCAGTGGGCAAATTGAGAAAAAGGAAGAGGCCTAAATGTGCCTGATTTGTAGCGTCCTGGCACCATGCCACAGCTACGCTGATGTCACTCCTGATCAGCTTGTTGTTGCCAATATGCTGCAAATCTCCTAGCAGTTGTCTCAGTTCTCATTTATCACCAAGAGCCAGCAGCTGAAACAATCCTGTTGCTCCTGAGCCCCCTGGCAACTCTGATGTCTGCTGAGATGCAATTCTCACCTATTAACACAGCTTTCCTTTGGGATGATCAAACAAAAGGTCGAAATTGACATTAGCTATAATTATTCCTTTGCAAACATTCTGCTGGGCTACTTGCAGCACTGGCAAGGATGCAAGCAGCTTGGTTCTGCTCTTTAGGAACTTGGAACTGTAGCCTAAGGAGCGAGTGTTTAGCTGTGCAGGCAGGTGACTCTTTGCAGATGGTCACCATCAATTGGATTAAAATAGGCCACAACTCTATTTAACTCTCAAACTTAGCAGTGATCAATGTTCATGGGAATTGCTTAATATTGAAACAATGTTTTAAAGTGTTTTTAGATTTAAAAATGAAAACATTTTTATTGAATTTTACTTTTGCATACAAAAATGTGTAGACATAGGAGAAAACAGGCAAGTAACAACGAAAATGAAAAAAAGGGTTGCGGAATGAAATCAAAACAGCAAACCTGTATACCAGACTACAATCATACGTCACTAAATATCAGGTGGTATTTAAATACCCCAGCCATTATGAAGACTGAGAAGCTGGAGGGGAGAAGATCCCTCCCTGTTAAATATATTCAAATAAGATGTTTTTAACCATAATTTGCTTTTAGATAAAGTAATAATCCCACCCTAGTGGAACTGCCCTAACTGTCCTCCCATAAGAGTCTCCTGGAACTCCTAGCTCAATCATGAACCAGAAGTCTACCCTGTGGACACAAAACACTGCTTTGCACCTGGCAGGTGGGACTCCCAGTGGCAACAGTGGGAGCATTCCCCCACTCACCTACCAAAGATTAATAGCAGCACAGAGGGAGGGGATTTTAGTCAGGATCATTGCTAGCTGTTGTGCTGTGTGCTGAGGCAGGGCAAAACTCAGGCTGGGTGCAGGCTGAGGTTCAAGTTGGGTACAGGGCAGACTGAGACAGGAGTGGGTTAGGTATGGAAAGGTTCAAGTTGAATGAAGGTACTTAGACTGTAGTCTATGAAAACAAAACTCGTATGTTGCTTCAGCAGCGAACAACTGCACCTCCTCAGTCATGTCATATATATATATATGAAAGGTAAAGGACCCCGGACAGTTAAGTCCAGTCGCAAATGACTTGGGGGTTGCGGCGCTCATCTCGCTTTACTGGCCGAGCGAGCCGACGTTTGTCCACGGACAGTTTTTCCGGGTCATGTGGCCAGCATGACTAAGCCACTTCTGGCGAACCAGAGTAGCGCACGGAAACGCTGTTTACCATCCCGCCGGAGTGGTACCTATTTATCTACTTGCACTTTGACGTGCTTTCGAACTGCTAGGTTGGCAGGAGCAGGGACCAAGCAATGGGAGCTCACTCCGTCGCGGGGATTCGAACCACAGACCTTCCGATTGGCAAGCCCTAGGCTCAGTGGTTTAGACCACAGCACCTCTCTCTCTCTCTCTCTCTCTCTCTCTCTATCTATCTATCTATCTCTCTCTTTGCAGCACAACCGCCACTTATAATGTCCTACTTATTTTTGAAGACAGTGCCTTGCTTAAAAGGGGCCCAGCATCCTCAATTTCTTTTTTTCTGTGATGTAACAGAAGAGTCTCTGGTCACACTGAGTCCTCCATGAGTCCAAGGAAGGCAGTGCCACATCCTCTGGCCAGGGGAAACACTGGCCCTGCAGGCTAACTGGGCAGTGACACTTCTGGGGTTTGCCCTGGAAGCCCTTCCCTAATGTTGTTGGACTTTTCAGTCTACCATCCCACTAATTTTAATTGAGCTAAAGGAGTGAAGTGATGGGATATGAATGCTTTCAATGACACCACTATATGTGAACTTGTTGTCTATTTATCTCATCTGTTTTCCCCCCAAGGCTGCTGTTTGGCTGTGAATCATTTTTGCATAGTTAGAGGATGCTGCTTTCAGTACTAATTTTCAGTAGTAATTTTCAAGCAGGTGAGAAGTTAAACACCGTCCTCCTGGGACAGACTGAGAAATAAGCCTTTGGTGCTCTGTTATTAAACTCAACTGTTTGTTTTGGGAGTAGGTCACTGGAAAGAAACAGAAATGGTGGGGGGAATGAATGTGAAAATAGCAATTAGGTTTCTCAATTCCCTGTGTAGCTATATCCACAAAACTGATCTTTATCTGTGTTTTCTTCACTTATTAAGAGATGCATGAAGCAAATTATTTTATACCCAAAGTTTGTATCATAGTCTTAAGGGACTGCCAATTAGTGAGCTGATATGCACTTTCCCGATGTCTAGGTAAACACTTTTCCGTTGCTTATAGTAACTTCCATCCCATTTATTCAGCTAATTACAAAAAAGTGCCCCTTTAAGTAACCATTTAGGATTTTTCTTTTAGTTAGTTTTGATAAATCAGCAAGTGGTCTTCGCCTGTTTTTCATAAGACAGAAGAAATATATTCTATTCATTAGGACATTCAGTGGATGACTGAAAGATACCACAAGTATGGCTGGGTGAAAATAGGTTAGGATGCTGTGCAAAGATTGCTTGTAATATCCAAGTATATCCTTGGATTGCAGTACTTCTGAACAGATATTCTGTAAAATATATTCAGTGATCATTTTTAAATGTTATACTCCACAGAGCTGCATTTAGAAAGCTTTGCATTTCTTCATATGGGACTTCATTTAAAATCATTAAGTGTTTGGGTTGTAACCTATCTATAAAGACATGTATAAAAGATTACATGGAATAAGAAATGGCTTTCCTGGCCTCTCTTCCCCAACATGCTTACTACGAAGCAAACACAGTGAGACTTTTTTTGAGAGAACATGTACAGGATCACATTGTTGGGGTACAATCTTATGATACTTTTTGACAGGCAGAAAGGGAAATCCACCCATGGAGGTTTGATTGCTGCTGCTGCAGCTCTCCTTTCACACCATCAGTGCTCCAATAGTGTGGAGGGAAAAAACCAGGTGTTCCAGGATGTATGTTTGACATGTACCCTGAATGAACTGGGGGAATATAGCTGATACACTGATTTTTTTTCTCCTGTTGGAACCACTGAGAAGGATTTTTTTTTTTTTTTGAGGGGAATTCAACTTCCCTAGAGCAGATTTTGGGATTTGGCACCTCTGCCTTGTTTGATTCTTCACCATCCTTCCCTTTGGATCAAGTGGTGGCCAAACTCGGCCCGCCAGATGTTTTGGGACTTCAACTCCCATCACCCCTAGCTAACAGAACCAGTGGTCAGAGATGATGGGAATTGTAGTTCCAAAACATCTGGAGGGCCAAGTTTGGCCACCACTGCTTTGGATTATTCTTTCTTTGTGCTAGGAGCCTCCTGCCCATTCTTCAAACATTTGCCCACTACTTCTTTGCACAATCCTTGTTCATATGATTTCAAATAACAAGTCCTGGTGTCTTTCAGTAGGGTTACGTAATCCTCACAGAAAAGATCAAGATGTAGAATGTCAGTTGAGAATTGTTTCTCTGATGCTTAATACTGTGAGATAGAATCATAGAATCATAGAGTTGGAAGAGACCACAAGGGCCATCGAGTCCAACCCCCTGCCAAGCAGGAAACACCATCAAGAGCACTCCTGACATATGGTTGTCAAGCCTCTGCTTAAAGACCTCCAAAGAAGGAGACTCCACCACACTCCTTGGCAGCAAATTCCACTGTCGAACAGCTCTTACTGAGATGATTGACATGCTTGATGCAGAAGTGCAGCCTAACACTTGAGTGTTTGCATTACAGCATTATGAGGATGACTTATGGTAAGCTTCAAGCTCATGCACTCTTCCTCTATGCCTCACACCTCTAGGATGGCAGGGGGATGGAGTTTAAAAGATTTTGCTGGATCAATTTTATATTCTATATTAGGTTTGTCTGAGAGCCATAGGCCTCATTTTCTGACTTCCTTTATGTAAATATGTCAGACACTGTAGTAAATCTTAGATGCCTCATTATTGCCTCATTTTCTTGCCAGAGTAAGGAGGGTCCATCAACTGCTCTAATGCTGTACAGGTAGTCACTGCTCCTGCATAGGGAGAAATAAAACCATGAAACTGCATTCCTCTTCTTCATAAACGCATTTAGGAAGCAGATTTTGTCTTCACTAACCATAGTTAAGACTAACCACAGTTTAGTGGACATAGTGCTAAACAGGGGTTAAGCTAAAAAGGAATTAGGAATCTTCTATCTATTCCTTGCAGAAACACTGGAGGAGGATAAGGTATAGAGGATTATGCAAGCTCAAGACTTGCCTAGGCTTATGTGCAAACTGGGCATCCATGTAGTTTGTGCAGCTTTGATTTGCAGTAGCTGAACAATCAAGTATTTGGTGAACATAAACACACACACACACACACACACACACAGAATTCATGAACCAGACTAGTTTTTACAGGGTACCTTCAAGTATATGATACACTATAATGTTTTATATCATATATTCAACTTTTATTTTCTAAAACTGCATTTTTAGTTGGAAAAAATGTCCATTTTGCAAGGAGATTTGCTTATATTGGGATATATAATAAACCCATTCCAAATGGTACCTACCTCTCAATTTTCTACCTTTGAACAAAAATTCAGAGTGACATAAAGTTCCTTTATTGTTTCCATAGTAAAATGTTCTTAGTGTTGCCTGAAAATTCTTTCAGAAATGTGTTTGCCTCTATTACTCATTCCCATATGTCTTTTAAAACATATTTTGACACTGTCCTCAGCCACAAGAAATGGATTCTTGTATAAAATGAACTTTTCATACCATGAATGCAGAATGGATCACAAAAGAAAATTGTCTCTTCTTCCTCTGAAATATTGCCTTCCTTAGAAGAATTTTCATAGGTAGGAGTGAATGTACTCAACATAATAAAAGTAAAATAAATCTCAGGGTTGAATTTTATGACTCCCTCATTGCTTGTTACCATCATAAAATATTGTTTTGAGAACATGGTTGGTTGGTAGTTGTGGAAAATGCAGCTGTGCGTTATGGGTCTTGCCGTAAGCACCAGTTCCATGTTTTCCCTGTAATATAGGAAGCGGCAAATGGTGTGATGTGACCTCACACTCCAACTTGTCTGCCCTTGTTCCAATTCATTGACTACTGTTTGCAGAGAAAGGGAAACTCGCTGCAGTAATGTCACATTGGGTCTTCTAAGTGCTATGAACTAAACATTACAGTGGAGAGATGACAGGGCTGATGCTTTTGGTGACTACAGTGCGCTGATTGAACAATGTATTTTCAACTACAGACTCTGCAGATGAAACTTAAATTGACCAAATCAGATATCGATAGCTGACACGGAATTTTTTTTAATGCGTACATGTGCTGAGCAGTCAGAAGCAGGCACTGTTTTAGATGCGTTGAGAACAGGATGTGAATGTTCAGTGTGCCTTTTTTTTTTGCCAAGAAACAGGGTAACAAATGCGTTTTACCTCTTAAAATGTTAACAAAATCAAAAGCAGCAGCCACTCGGGTTGTATATGGTTGTGCCTGTCACAGAATTGGGAAAGAACCGTATATTTCTAGCTTTCCTTTTGAATTTCCCAAGTCGTTCGAGACGGGCGAATGCAAAGAGCAGCTGATCACCTGTTTTCTCATTTTTTAAACATTTTCCCCCAATTTCCCTCTGAATAGCCAAGCAGTGTGATCTTCAAAGCCTTGCATTGGCTCAGGCTCTGTGGACATAAAAGGGGCTTGCACACAGAGAGGTTTTGAAGCATTCTTCAGCAATACCTAGAGGAGAAGCTTTGAGGCGAGGACAGATTTGAATCAGGAAATAGTGAGGAAAATGCTACTGGCTAGCCCTTTGAAGTGTTCCCCACCCTTTCTCTGAGAATTTCAATGGTTACTTTTTCATTCCCATCTGGAAAGCAATCAAAGTTGGCCATGAGAGACCAGAGCCTTATGTAAAGCTTAACAAATGGCTTCTCTGATGCCATGTACGACAGTCATTTTGAAGATTTTCCCTATTGTGCTTCATCAAGCTCCAGATCAGCTGCAGACACTGCACAGCCTTGGGATGAATGTTGTGGGGAAAGATCTATATAGAGAAATGTGGACCATCTAAATAAATGTGTAAAAGCAGAGAGCACGTGCCTTGAACCACTTGAAATGCGGAAATGAATGCAGCAGGGAAAGATAAAGTCCTTCACATCCTGATCCTTGCAAATTACCAGGTTCTACACACCCCATGATATTGGGAAAGGAAATGATAGATTCTAAAAGTCAGATTGTTATTGTTACATGCAAGGCTAGGAAGCGCTTCTGTCATCAGCCCACTTGAAACCCAGAGCTATGTAAAAAATGTGTGTATGCGGGAGAAGCTCATCATTTTTGTGTTCCTTTTGTAAAGAAAGCACTTGGTTATGAAACACAAAGATCCTCTTGGGTGAGAATAACTAAACGAAGGCGCACACTTCATCTTAACTTTATCTGATCTGAAGAAATTCCAAGGCTTGGAAAATTTTTCAGCCCTGTAAAACCTTATTGAGCTGTTACTTTGGTAACCTGAAATAAAGCTGAACTATAGAAGTGTGGGTTAGTTTGTAAGCGAAGTCATAACGCAAGAAACTTACTTAGAAAGCATAACAGCATTGTCAAAGCAACCAGTGAAGCATGTTTTGCTTGTACAGGCTAAGGTCCATCTAGTCCAGAAATGGACAGTGTGGTGTTTGACTCCAACTCCCATCAGCCCTAGCCAGCATGGTCAGGGAATGGGGACTGAAGTCAAACAGCAGAGGACCACCTCCCCCCATATGAACCAACTTGGACCCTGTGATAACCATCTGAGGCTTTTCTTCATGTGCCTCTTTCGTGAGAGGTCTGGAAGGCGGCAATATGAAAATGGGCCTTTTCTGTGGTGGTTCCATTTGTGGGATGTTCTTTGCAGGGAAACTCACCTGGTGCCTTTGTTGCCCATTTTTAGGTGCTAGGCAAAAACATCCCTCTTCTCCCAGGCATTTAGCTAATTAAACAACCACTTGGGGGTGGGTATTGTTTTTATTTGTTACTATGTTATATATACTTTTGGTTTTATTTTGTAAATATAAATATAAATATTTTGTAAATGTGATCCTCAGATGAAGAGCTGAACTCTTTTGGCTGTCCCCAGCATCTACCATTCAGACATTGGTGGCTCCATTTAGTTATAATGGTTAAATCACCAATAACCAGTGATATACCTTTCTCCTATAAATGATTTTTTTTAAAAAAGAGCAATTTAACTTAATGGTTATTGTCACATCTTGTGCTACTGAATTGCATTAGTTAACTGAACATGGTATTATATACCCTCTTCATGTGAAAACTACATGAGGAGTGATCACATGAGAAGGAGGCAGTGGGGATGAGCACTTTAGCTCTGCCCTAGAGGTGGACAAATCTGTCGGTCTTGATTTTCCCAATTTTCTCATTTTTCCAGCCGTAAATCGAGTTCACCACATTCCCACAGCTGTTTGGGTTCTTTTTGGTAACTTGCCTTAATGATAAGAGTATTCTCATCTTCAATAGATTTTAAATAAATATTTTGCAAGCTGCTTTAAACTTTTGGAAGGGAAAACACACATATTTATAAAATAAATGAAATAAGACTGACAAGTTGACAGTAAGGTCAAGACTGAGATTCATTTTCATTGAGTGACCCTAAGTTGTAGTAGTTTGAGAGAAAATAAGAAATCTATTATTTTTACAGTTCTTATTTTTTCAAACTTCTGTTTATGTTCTCCCTTAGTCTGTCAACATTTTTAAAAAACAACCAACCAACCAAATGCTTTTCCTATACTTCAAGGGGAGATGTTCTGAACTCTTGAAGAGCCTGATGGTGTTTTCTCTATCTTTTTCACCTGGAGATGGGTGGCAAATAGATTGTGGGACTTTGGCACTTTAGCATAATGCTGCATACCAAACCACAACCCTACTACACTAAAAGAAGTTAGATAAAGCAATGAAATTAATATGATCAGAGATTACCCTGCTTCTGTTGCTTTAAAGTGTGGTGTGAATGTAGACAGTTTCCCCCCTGATGTATCCTGCCAACATGTTTCATTCAGGGGCAAAAGGTTTCCTGCATATTTGTTTTGCTCTAAAAGCACCATGTCTTTGAATTCCATACTGAGCTCCAGAATGAATCATGCTGTCAAAATTCATGCAATAGGAACAAATTGTGTTCACTAAGAATGAATCTTAGTGATATAATTGATAAACTGACAATATGGGGAAATAATTGAAAAAGCTGGAAGGGAACTTAGAGGATAGATGAGGAAAATGGGAGAGTAATGAGCATTTGTAAATAAAACCCACAAACAATAAATTCAAATTACAGACTGACAAGCTGGAAATAATCAGTGCATTTTGTTAAGCTAAGGCATGCTGCTCCTTCAGGGAAACCCCAGCTTGGAAAAGTATTGGAAGAGCATTCAGGACGAGAATAAGAATGAGGGAACTTTCTTGTGGGCTTTTCTAAATGTCAGGCACGAGCCGGCAAGTGTCTGATTTAGCCCTTGGCGTCTCTCCTTAAATAACTTAGCTTGCATAATAAAAGCAAAGGTGCTGTCAGTTCCTTTTGCTTCTGTCAATGTCCAATCAATCAGTGCCGCTTTTTGCTAGTTTCTGCATGAAAAGTAGTTGGTAGAGAAAGAATTGATTGGCGCTTTGGCTAGTCTCTCTAATGCAGCTGCTTTAAGTGAACGAAGCCTCAGTCCTATATTTACTAACTTGAACTCAGTGAGACTTATGTCTGAGTATACATGTATATGAGTGCATTGCTAATTAGGCAAACTAGACCTTACACGATACATGCATGTTACCACCTCCCAAAGAGTACCCTATTTTTTTCTTTTAACAAAAACATCTGTGGAAGGCGGCAAACATTAGTCAGCATGTAAGCACAGAGGGCTTGTATTGATTCCATAGTGGTTTTTGCCCAGTATATAATTAGTGGTATGGTGGTATGGACAACCAGTATAGACTGCTCATTTGATGCTGGCTTTTGTGTGCATAACTAACCTCAATATTTCCATCACTTTTCATGACAAAGGATGGCATTCAACTAATGAGTTCTCCCCCTCCTGGTGCGCCCCTGTGCCCCCCAAGATTGGGGTGAGGACAACTGCTGGAAGAGCATGGCAGGGAAGAAGGGGGGATCACTCTATCTGGCAAGCCCAAATTCTTGCCCTGACAGAATAATTTGCCTTAGTGTAACATTTAATTCCCCCTAAAGGCTCTGTGCCTGTAACAAAATACACTATATGTATTTGAAAGAACCTTTATTTAATCCCTAATTAGGTTCTCACAATTGTTGTGGTTTGGGCTTCTCCATTGGAATCATTCTAGAATGTGAGAGTAGCAAATCTCTTTAGTACAATATAACAAACATTTTGAACAGCTTTGACAGGTTTTGCTTTGGGGAACAGTTTGGATGCTCTTACAGTTTGGCAATTTACATATATTTGACATGTAATTTTGTTACTAACAGCTGAAAAACAGCTAAGAACAAACTGAAGGTGAGTTTATGACTAAGTTTTATCAATGAAGCTCACAAGAAGGTAATATTTATTTTTAATTTTGTGCTTATAATACATCCCAGTGTGATGAAATCAAGATAATAGCCCCCTGAAAGAAACAAGGGCTGACTATAGCAGAGGTCATCAGTGTGGTGACCTCCAGATATTTTGGGCTACAAATCCCAGCATCCTTGACCATTGGCCATGCTGAGTGGGGCTAATAGGAGTTGTAGTTCAAAACATATGGAAGGCACCATGTTGGGATGAGTGTGTTAGGTCTGCCTCCCTCATTGTTAAGTCATTCTCCAAATCATGGTGAAGAAAATTCTGAAGTTGGGAGCCTCCTGTACTCAAGAAAGCTCCCCACATGCTTTAAAACTCTGGTTTTCCAGAATGATGAAAGAGGGGCAGAAGTAGCGCACTCCCTGAATTGGAGGGCAACCGAAAGAATGGTGGAGTGGAATTAGGCACATGTCTCCACGTTCTCCCTCACGTGTTTTGTTTGAGGCAAGTATAGAATTCTTGAAAAGGGCTTCAGTCTTTGTCTCCTACATAAACACACACAAGGGACCTATGAAACGGTCTGCCGAATAGCCTGTTACCTGCCTGTAACTGCCACCACTGCTATCAACACTACTAGCCAGGCCACTGTAGCTCTTCATTACTTGCCGGAATTTATGTTTCTAGCACTGCTGTGCCAACCTAAGATCTGTGGGCAGCAAGCCCGGCTTCTCTGAGGAGGAGCAGAATGAAGGGGGTGCTGGCAAGCCGTGGGGCTGTTGCTGCAGAGCTGGCCTGACCTGCAATAAATCCTGCCTTTCCCATTGCTGTGCCCACCACAGATCTAAACTGCTTAGTGCTAAGACTTGTTTTTTCAATTTTATAAAATGATTTCAAATATTCAAACAAACTAACAGCCAGCAAAATAAATAGCCAATTATATTTTGTAATTACTAATAGGAGGTAAATATATTTTACCTATTTTTCCTCTGTACATGTAGGTGAGTATGCATGTAAAACCCATTGAAAACTGGATAGTTTTTGGTCAGATTGGGGCCTTCACAGAGCAATTGTTCTGTTTCTGTACTTTTCTGTGTCAAAACTGTTCTGTATTTCCCTGTATTACCTTTTTGTCCATGGACTTTGCAAAAAGTGAGGCTGTTGAAAATGTTGCTTGCAGAGCACAGAGGATATCTAAATTGTTCGTTGTTTTTAAAAAAAGAAAAACCTCCATCATTGTGCTTTAAGTTCAAAATTTCATTTAAGCTTTTCTTTTTAATCCTACGTTGCTCCCCAAATTCTTCAGAACTCTGCAGGCAGTGTTTTAGATAGCTTCACATTGTAAGACCTCTTAGAAACCTGTAAAGGAGGCTTGTAACAACCTGTAACAGGGGAAAAGCCGCCATGTGAAAGATGTCAGCAAGCTTTAAAATTTTTAGCCAAGAATGCACACCACTCTGGAGGATCGGGAGAACCCTCAGAGTGGTTGGGAATTGCTTCCTAGGGTTATAGACATACACTTTCCCAACTTTACTTGGATATGCCAAGGGAATTGAACCTGTGAGCTTTTGCATACAAACCACGCACTTGAGCTAGAGCCCTTTCCTCCTGCTTTGAATAACATGCCTTTTATCAATCAAGGTGGGTGGGTTTTACCCACTAGCAATTAATTTCCAGGTGAGAGGAATTGGCTTTCTCCAGCACAGATCGCAAAGTCATCCTGTGCAGTTCATGTGCATTGCAGCACCCACACCCAGAAACAAATTGCTTACTTTAGTTATACTATTTTCATTATAAGCTGGTAACACAGCATAGGTTTTCCCTTGCAATGCTAATCTTCCTAGTGGGGGATTCTTAAAGTGGTTTTTTTTAAAGGCATTAACTTCAGTCCAGCTAAAGAAAGCCTTATGTATAAGCTAGAGGGATGTGAAAACTATCAGCCCTATTTGTGGGTAGAGAAGCTGCCAGAACAGTCATTATACACAGTACTGAGCTTGATAAAGTAATGGTTTGACTCAGTATAAGGGAGTTTCCCCAGTCTGTTTCACCAGAGCTACATGCATGGAACAGTTCTAGTGATGTTGGTATGCATAGTTAAATAAAGGCCAGTGTAGATATGTTCAATTTCACAAAGTGCCAACAAATTGTAGCAGAGGTAGTAACAGGGTCTCCATCTGTCTTCCAGGTTAAGCGAGGCATGGATTGCTATAACCTGGAGGGTAGTTTGGTCCAGATCTTGCCTATCTTTACTTCATACCACTCCAGACAAAGTGGTACATGCTACTTCATCATATTCCAGAAATTTAACAAAACAGAAGTCAGACAATGGGGACTCGCAGACAAATTAAAATTTATTGAGACAGACAAAAATGCAACTACTTAGTACTACAATTCAGCATTTACAATTAACCAAGGAAATCAGCAACATGTTCACATTCCATTTAAATCTTCATGGGGGAAAAAGCATTCATAATTTACTATGCTACTCTAATTAACTATGATACTGTACATTCCATCTACAGTAGGGACATAAAACTTAAACACTTAATATCTGGATCTCTCCTTACAACGCTACACATTAAACAGTAACGGACATCAGCAGCATTGAGAAAAGTATAAAAAGACCAAATACCACCTACTGTAGAAAGGGCTCTTTGATGTGTATTAACAGTACAAAGCAGTCTGTGCAATAAAAGAAAACTGAATGGCAGAAAGAAGAGTCTGCAGTGAAAGCCATCAAATTTCTATGGAAAAAAAAGAGAGTCAAATACTGGGAGTTCTGGTGGTCTGTTGCAAATAATGACCCTAGATTTAGTGGACACAATCCGACCAAATTTAATGAGTTCCCATTGATTTTAGTGGGAGAAAATTAACCACATGCTTAACACTGCCATTAACTAACATCAGTGTGACTTAAACATCTTAACTTTGGCTGGCTGGTGTTCTGTGTCATTTGCTACCTGGAGAAAATGGTATGAAATTTCTAATATTGAAGTATTGACTGGCAGATTGTGTTGCTTCTTATATGACTGTTGCATGTGAAGTACTGTTACATATAAACTCATAGGCAACAACTGAACACAGAGGCGGTTTGATCCTACGTACGTTCACTTGGAAGTCCCACTAAATCAATGCAACATATTCTAGTGTGCATAGAATTGCCCTTTAGCTATATTTTAACTCCACTGAAATCAATGGGTTTATCTCACCTAATTCTGTGCTGGATTGCGGACACAATGTAGTTTTAAATCAGGTGTGAAAGAATGCAAAGCACAATGGAGGCTAGAAGTGAACAGATGTTACCTTTTGTGAAATCTGTAAAAAGAACACACCGAAGCGCAATACAAAAACCTAACAAGGCTCCAAAATATTATTATTATTTTGTAAAGTATCATGAAAAAAATAGGATGCATCCTTCAAAGCTTACTTCTTTGAAAGTCATTTAAATACAGGGAATAATTGGCTTGAAGACTACAGAGTAGCCTTGGTTTTTTTTGGTGCTGGAGGTTTTTTTTTCATTGTCCATAACTTTTTGGAAGGTCAGTAATTTGAAGGAAATGCAGTATTTTAGCTTCCAATGGAATCAGAAATTTAAGTCAAGCTGTAGGCAAGTTAAAAGCTTTAGATTGTCATAAGGGAGAAATAGAACAGGTAATTCTGCTGTGGGATATAAGAGCCAGGGGGCTCTACTGTATACTGCATCAAAGGCCTTATTTCTTTAACATTTTAATGATCTGGAGTATCACTTTTTTTTCTTGAGGCATGCTGTGAAATAGGGTGGGGAGAAAGCAATAAGAACTCTGAAATATGAATATAATGATACTTGCATTAACCATGTTGACTTTTGTATTAATTATGAACAAATATGGTGGGCCAAGAATTTGACAAAGATTCTGATAACCAGTGTTGTTGATATTTTGGTTTGCGGGTTTATAAAATAATTCCATTGGATTATCAAGATTTGTTTTCAAATCAACCTTTTTATTGTATAGGCATTTCCAGAAAACCAACAGGCGTAATTATGGCGAGGGTTGTTTGTTTTCTTAAATAGCAAGATCAACCCTGTGATACCATGGCCATGGGAGGCATCAGACCTTCTTCTCTGAGAGAGGGAGAACTGATGTTGGATGCACCCTCCCTGCCATTGCAGAAACTTCCATAGTACTTGCTCCACTGATGTTACTGATCTGTAGGGCTGAAAAGGGTGTGTGCTAGAGGTGAATTGGAGCTGTGCTGGGGGCAAATTAAGGGAAGTTACGATCTGAAGTATACAGAGATTTCCAAGAAGCCTGACATGCCCCTGAATCATGGATAGTCACGAGACCTGTCCCTTTTCAGTGGGCTGTGAAGAATTGAAAATGATACAGCATGTATTCAAATAAGTACTCAAGTCATTTAATAATCCTTGAAAAGATACTGGACTGACTCCAACAGATGTTCACTTGCACAACAGGATTTCAACTTTTGCTCCTCCCACTCTATAGTAACCTGTTATTATTATTGTTATTTCTTAAATTTGTATTCTGCCCTGTACCTGTAGATCTCAAGGCGGTTCACAGCATAAAATCATACACACCTCCCATCTCCTTTTGGAGCAGATTTTGGGGGAACATGGGTGTGGGAAGAGAGGAAGGGAAGTCTTGCTGTCTGAACAGAGGCCTGCTCCCACAACATTGGATTACACCGTTGTGATTAATGTACAGTGGTGCCCCGCAAGACGAATGCCTCGCAAGATGAAAAACTCGCTAGACGAAAGGGTTTTGCGGTTTTTGAGCTGCTTCGCAAGACGAATTTCCCTATGGGCTTGCTTCGCAAAACGAAAACGTCTTGCGTCTTTTGCAAGTTTGTTTCCTTTTTCTTAACACCGTTAATACAGTTGCGACTTGACTTCGAGGAGCAACTCATAGAACGCGGTGTGGTAGCCTTTTTTGAGGTTTTTGGTGATTTTTGAAGCTTTTCCAAAACTTTTCCGACACCGTGCTTTGCAAGACGAAAAATTCGCTAGACAAAAAAACTCGCGGAACGAATTAATTTCGTCTTGCAAGGCACCACTGTATGCCGAATTGCAGACTGGATGTTTTGTTGAGCTAACAAAGTAAATTTATTGCATAGTGGTTGACTGAAAAACAACAACACTATTTTGAGTTGTAGTTTGTGAAAATAGTCAAAACGATCACCCTAACATAAAGAATGAAGATGCTGTTCCAAATGATGTTTCTGATATGTAGAAATATGCAACCATTTCCTTGACATTGATTTTAGGATTCTTTTTCAATAAGCACTTGAGCTTTTTCACTTACGTTGTGCAAAGCTCTCAGCCTAACTTATCAGATGAAGGCAAATATCATGCAATAGTATATAGCATGAGCTGACTATGGCCACATTCTGTAATCAAATGCACATACTGAATGCCACTGATTTAGATGAAGTAAATCTCTGCTCTGATCCATAATGTATTAGATTATGTTACATTTGGTTTCTTATGACCCTTCTCACTGGTGGAAAAGTAAACCCTTTGAATTCACATTTTATATTACTAATATTGAGAAGTGGAAATGCATACATCACCAGAAGTAGTAAGGATGAACCATGGCATGTATTCCACAGTTCAAGCACCAGTTGGTAGTGATATGGCATGCCTAATTCATGTTCCCAAATAATGTTAAGGTGAGAGCCACGTCTGCACTTGAGCTTTTAACATTTTATTTTTGATTCAGCAGGGCAAGCTACTGAACTGGGGAAGGATTAAGGAGGCTGGGGTTGCCAAACTGAAAGTGAACATCCCCCCCCCCATGTTAACCGCCTTTTCTACTTTCCTTTATACTAGATTCTTGCATTACTTTTAGACAGTGTCTAATACAAATGTATATTGAAAAGCAATATTCCCTCAGCCTCTGAGCTCAAATAGATATGCTGTGCCTTGTTTTCTGTTCAGATAAACGTCAAGAACATCTTGAAGTAACATTAAGGTTATTCATGTTTGGATAGGAGAGCATAGCCCTTCATAAATGTGCATAGCTATTTAATTTTGTTGTGAGGGAACTGGTGAATCTGATGAGCTTGGGAAATATATATGCTGGGTGGAATTCCCATCATTCCCAACCATTGGCCATGCTGGCAGGGACTGATGGGAGATGTAGTCCAGCAACAGCTGGGGAGGGGTGGAGCCTACATTGGCAACTTCTGTGCTTCACAGTGTCTTGCAAATTTGGCATTGGGTTTTCGGTGTGCTTTTTACTTTCTCTTGCACCATCATTATATATACATGCAATGACATCCAAAAAGGTGGAAGCTGGATTCTATGCATGGGTCACCTTTGCTGGCTGCAAAATATACTCAGACTAGAATTAAAAGGATAAAGTCAGTTGATACGAAAATTCCCGCAGTCTTTGCAGTTTAGTATGTGGAGCTGCCACTAAGATTAGTAGATAATTGTATGTAGCTTACTGATCTTTAAAAAAATGATTTAAATGAAATAGAGATGGAAAGCTGCACTTTCCGAGACAAATCCACAATAAGGCTGGGACCAAACTGTTGTTGATTGAGCCTACTGCTGATGCATACCACTGTATCAAAATTATATATACTATTGTATAAAATAACCTATTGTATGTTCTGGTTATATGGCATAGCAGAAATTAACCATTATATTTTATCTGGTAGAGGTTAAAGCCATTAGAAGTTATAAACAAAGTGTAATTTTCACAGAGGTGAGGACAGGAGGCCTATTAATGTCTTGGTCAGCCAGTATTGTAGGTACATTTATTATTTCTCCCCCAGAAAATGTAATGAGAAATGAATTACAGCATTTATCCTGTGTCTTGATAGAGAACTCAAGAGAACCTGTCGTGGCTTTGGATTGTGTTAGTTCTGCACTGTTGCAGAATGGAACAAAAAGGCTTCTGAGACTTGCTTGGTCAAATTTCATGTAGCTTCGCCATCTTTTCCGAGTTCCTGAATCTTACATGGGCAATGGGGGAGACAAATGGTTCAACAGGAGGTGACACTGAGTCATCATGAAACAGATGACACTGCAACTTTTCATTGCCTCTGAAGGCACCACTTCATTCTGCTTCTCGCATTGCTCTAGTATTTTGCTAAGGGCTTTACTACAAAGGATTCATTTTTCCTTCAAATGCTATTGAGAATCTGACAAAATTGTAGGTGTGTCTCCAATTGCTGCTGCTTCAGGTTTTCCACCTTTAGTTACAATAATAAATGGTATTTTTGTACCTCACCCTTTTCTGATTTTAATATTTTTCTCTCCAGACAAACAGGAAATCAAATAGCAAGAATTTTAGAGAATGATTATAGTCTGCAGACAAAACTGAGCTTAATTTGTCTTTAAGAGCTTATTTTTAAATGTACTAACTCTCAGGGAAATTATTGAATCTAAGGACATTGCCTGTTTTCACTTTCGTTAATGAATTCTATACTGATATGTATGAAGTAATCTATATTATCATGGGTTTGCTTGGGAGTGGGGAATTGCTGGGAAAGAATTTGAAATGGTTCTTAAAAGAAAAAACAACCAAAAACTTTGTGTTGGTTAATTTTTATACATACAAACCCCATATAAACAAAAGTCATAGTGTTTAAGACAGTGAGCCCAGCAATTAAGCATTGCTGCTAAAGAAGCAACATCAGAGGAGGCAGGGATTATGGTTTTTTTGTGTGTGTTTATGTGTAATGAGATTAATTACATCATTAACACCACAACTGACTTTAAGATTTAATCTGCAGGGTTGTTGTTTTTTACTCACATAAATAAAATGTCCCTGCTCCAGAAATTAAATGTCTCCGGTATCCTGTTGAAATCAGTAGAATAGGTTAGGTATAGTATGGCTAATTTAAGTCTTTTTTATTGATTTCAATAGGACTTGGCTATGATTTGGAGCTGAAGAAGGCAGATCAGTTGGGAAAGACCCATGTGAGTGGCCTCACCCATGTGGTTTCAATCTTCACACACACCCCAGCAATGATGGACTTCCCCAGAAAGCAGCTGCATTCACACTGCTCTGCGTGCGTAGCAAGAACAAAGGCTAAATGGAAACTTTACTGTAAGTATATAAAAGATAATAGCACTTCTCTGCAACCACAGTGAATTTGACTTCTGCAGGTTTTATTAATTGAAGTAGGTAAGCAGTATGGTGAAAATGATAGCTATGTTGCAGCTTCTAATTGGATGGTATTACAGTAGGTGACTTTTATTGTATACTAGTCCAGCCAGTGTTCAAATACAGCTTAAGAGTGCACCCCAGAATACCCATATCCTTAAAACATTTAGTGGTTAACATCACTTTCATTTGGAAGAAAGCCCCATTAATCTCATGCAACTTACTTTCAAGTGTGAGCTCTGGATAACAATGCCATTAGCTGGTACTCTGAGGTGCTTTGTGAACATGGTAACTCACAGGAGTGGAGTAGTCGTATACCGGCAGCTGCTCCCTACCCCTTAATGTGTTGTAGCTGGCCTATTCAGGATAGCTACATGGCTTTACTTGGAGATGGGCAAAGCTGAGGAAGAGCAGGGCATCCACAGCCCCCTTGCATGATAGCCTATGTCCTTTTACAATAGCAAGGAATGGACAGTGCATTCCTCGATGAGGATTGGGATAGAGGTCAACTGGCAATTAGGGCAGAGCCCAATGGCTTCATTCATCAGGCATTGGATCCTACTTTAAGCACGACAGCACAGGACACAATTTGCATCACTATGGCTAAAGAAGACAGAAAGGCCAAAGCAATTGTGTGGGTTTTCTTCAGTGGAACTGCAGAGTTTTTAAGTGTATATGATGTACATTTCTGGATTGTAGCAGTGGCATCTTTAAAAGTCAAAGGACAACCAACTTACTTAATTACTGGAATCCATTGAGCTCAGGGTTTCAGGCTAAGGCTGTATATCTGGGAGGTAACTTCTCAGCTGGATATTATCATAATTTCACAAAGTCAGTAAATTTAGGATGCACTTGTTGGGAATATTAAAACAAACTGAAATGTAATATTAACATCATGACATTTGGCATTACTATTTGAAGGGTTCATTAACAAACCAGACCTTGTGTTAAAATGAATTGTTAAAAAACAGCAACCCCAGACTTCATCACACCAGAAGCAAAAGGCATAAACAAACGAGAGTATCACACATAGCAAACAATAGTCTGAGGATAGATGCCATTGTGCAGCCGCCTGAAAACTGTATAGAAATTCACACTAAAAAATTAGCACTTTCTCACAGAAATATAAGCTTTCTTTAAAGTGTACAGGCCATGTTCAGTTCTGGTATAACAGCACTATAATTGCCCTGATCAACAAAAGTGGTATGGTCCTTAGTGTTTGCAGAATTTAAGACCTATCTGGCATTTATTTCCTTCCATTTAATGAGAAAAAGATGGGGCTTGTTACAAATCCATCTTTTCCCTCCCAACCAATCATAGATGCTCATCATGTTTTGTCCTTGCGTGGACAGCTAACATAATAAAAGGTCTGCAATGGCAAATTCATTTCCCCACACTGAATGGCAATGGGGAACAATGAGATGCTGCTATGGAGATATAACTATGTGGAATATTTTAATCACATTCTCTTCTGGTTCATATGTGTAAGTATTACATGTCATATTAACCAGAAGTGATATTAAGCAGAAACGCAACTGCCTAAAGATGTTTTCTTTTTTAAAACAGAGCAAATAAATATCAACAATTTAAAATAAAGGGAAGACAGCTTATTACTGCTGATGGTTAGTGCCTCTGACAGCTTCAGCACTTCCAAATGAGGATTCATTTAGAGTAAATGAAGAAAAAGCGTTTTCAGCAAAACCAGTGGTATGCTATCCAGGAAGCAGAGGCAGCTTGCATAGCATTAGTGCAAACTTGATCAAAGCAAAATCCAAGACTTGCAAGCCTGCAAAAACGATTGTAAAGAAATGCATTTGCAAAGCATTCCTTTTTCACATGTTTTGAAAGGCCATTCCAGGCTTGTTTCCTTTGCTAAACGTTGTGTGCATATACTATACCAATCATCAAGATCATGATGCTTAACTTAAAGTGAACTAATTTTGATTAAACAGTCATCTGAGATCTTATCCTGCACTCCTGGTGCGGGGGAGAACTTTCATTGAGTTCTGCAGTGGTTCTGCCAACCATGTTAAAGAAAAACGAGGAGGAACTAAAATGGAATTATTTCTGACTTAAAGCCAGTGGTTGACCAAATCAGAATGTTAAGGCGATTTTGATATTTTCAAACAACTTCCAGATGGTGAGACAGAAAAAACCCCAACCCTACCTGCTTTTAACATTAAAGTAGCAAAACCACAGTAGTAACAACAAATGGCACAATTAAAAAAGATCAAGTAATTGAAAACTTTAGTTCTGGTAACATCAGAAGAGCCCAGTGCTTGGATGTGCTGACCCTCTTGCTATGTTCCATATTCCATTTTTATAAAAGACGCATGTGAGCAGATTAAGCTATGAAAGTCACCATGTCAGTAAAATAGAACAATGCTTACAATTATGCCAAAAAATAGCTAGTCAGGTGGGAAAGCTGTCTTCCAAATTAAACACAGTGTACTAAATTAAATTGAGTGGAGAGATAATTGCTTCCATCCAGCAGTTTGCTGGCCACAAGAGCTCCAATGCACATGAGTGTGCCAAGTCCCACATGTGCAAGGAGCTCCCAGATGTGAAAGGTCTTCCCAGTTCACTTCAATGTCAGGTTCAGCTCTGCATGCTCATCTCCATTGTGCTTGTGGAGTTACGCCCAGCAGTAAAGTGAAAGGGAAGCTCAATTGTAAGGGATACCTGTGTGCATATTGGAATGCCCAAACGGGTTTAAATTGAGCTCCATATGCAATGCCTGATGTTTCAGTTACCATTGCAGAGATACGAAATGACTTGTGATATTGTGCAAAACATGAGTCCTCAGAGTTATGGGAACTACCATATATAGCCAATTTCATCCTCCTTGTCGTCATCTTCATCTTCATCATCATCATTAGCTGCTCTTACATGGATCTTCTGTTTCCCTTCTTGGTCCTTTTTTGCTGCTTCATGTTCCTCTTCCAGATCATCCAATAATATCACTGATCCACCACTACCGAAATCCCCCGAGGTTTCTTGCTCCTCTTCTGCAACCGGGAAGAATTCACAGTTATACTTTAAGCCCAATTTTCTATCAAAACATGTCAATGTTCTCATTATTTAAACTATTTAATTCATCCCTCCCCCCTAACATGTCTGCCTTTTTTAAATAAAATAAATAAATAGTAAAACATTTTTACACAGTAAAGTGCTCAGAGTACACCCACAAAACCACACGTTTTCAGGAGGAAGCAATAGCTGAAGACAGAACCTTACATCTCTAAATTGTTGGTTCAAATCCATTCCAGGTCAATGGTGACTGAAAGACACCACCATCTGATGAGTGTTCGAAGAGATCTGAAATGAGTTGGTGGTCTCAGTAAATTGCGTACCTCATAAAAACCTCACCACAAACATCACCAAGTGATATCTTTGTTTCTGTCCTGATATTGTCCAGAAAAAGTTGGAATGTAAATTGGCCCAGAAAATCTCATAGTGGCCCTGCCAGCTGAGACAAATAAGGGTTACATTTGGAAAGGTCCATTTCTATTGCCTCAAAATAACCAGGCTGATTTGCTTGTCACTTTACTTGTTCATTTAACTCGGTGTTTTGATTTTTGTTTTTGTTTACCTTTATTGGTATAAGTTTAAACAATAAAAATCATACAAAGTCATCCAAATGCACTAATAATCCAAACACATACAATATATAAAAGGCTTGGTGTTGCTAATAGGTGACAATAAATGTTCTTTCTGGGCAGCCAAAGGCAAATTAGGTGGCAAATTTTCATGTGCAATGTTGTCTTAAGTTGTAATAAGGCTATTGAAACTGACACCTTGCTATTTTGATGTCATTATATACTCCTGTGAGTCTACTACTGGTTTTTTTTCAAATTTGGCATTCAAACAATGGGTTCCTTGGTGCTCCCACCACTGCCGATTTCCTCCCGCATTGTGAACCTGTAGAGGTGTGCTGAATGTGCTATGGGGCTCATGAGCAACTATTCAGGTCTGGTTCTGTGCTGTGCCCCTTTGAAATGTGCTCTGCCTCTGTAATGAGCCCCATAATTCTTTGAAGTACAAAGGAGTCTCATGGCAGTTACACATATATCCCTTCTCTTGTAGACAATTGGATGTGTAAAGGGTTCTCAAAAGGAAGTTAGAATGCTACTACCTTTCTTTTCTCTAGCATTTTTGGGAAGGAAGAGCATACCACTAGAATTGTTTTCAGTGCTTGAATTCTGAAGATGAAATGTCACGCCTGGAACTTTTATTTATAGGAACTTCAGGGCTTCAAATTAAGACTATAGCTATCAAAACTGGATGAATCTGCCCATTTCCGCTCCACATCAATTCCACGTTTCCATTAATTCTATTTTATCCTGCTTCTGCATTTGTCTGTAGGGTTGTTGTTGTTGTTTTTAAATTGTACAAAAATCCATATTCACATTTAAACATGCATTTTATCTCAATGTACACATTTCTAAAGAAACTTACCTAAAAATATGCATTATAAAAATCCATTTGGGTTGTTTTGAGCTGAACGGCATTGCAAAATTCAGAGAACTGCAAAATCTGAAGTCTTATTACATTATGACCTGTCTATTAGTTCTCCTGGAGGTACAAATTCGGTCAGTTCACTTAGAAATGCAGACCAAATGTAATTCTCCTCCATCCCTACATGTTTGTAGCACTTGGCTTTTAAAAGTTCCAAAAAGACATTTTTCTTATGCCGAGATGTTTCATTATAAACTCATTTTCTCCACTAGAAGAGCTGTAGCGATTGCCATATACGGCACACATTTATATTATGTGTACATGTGCTCCTTGTGGGGTAATTTCAGCAGCAATTGTTTGTTCAGATTAAACCTCCATGGGGTTAAGTCTTTCTTTCAACAGGCAGCCCTGATGAACAGGACTCCTTAATTTTGTGCTTTCTGTTCCAGGGAGCAACATGTTGATTTTTAAATTTTGGATTTTTAAATGATCAGCCTGCAATAACTTCCTAACCAGTGTATTTTTTTTAGCAGTACAAACTACTGCAGTTTGTAAGCTGGTGAAAAGAAAACATCAAATGCTTTTGCCAATTTCGTATTGTCACACTTACTCAGGAAGAGAGCTTACTTGTATGAGCACATTTGTATTATAAATATGAAGGCCTGAAGATTCTTGTCATGATGGCTAATAGGTTTCTCTTTTTGCCATTCTGTAGACTCATAGTCAGGCTTGCAGCAGCAGGCAAGGGCTCTCACAACACTCATTCTTATTTTATCTGAGAAAAGCATGCCATTACTCACCACAGCTAACAGTCCCTTGCTTCCTTGAGCCAGCTATCTCATTTCCATACTTATCAACACACCAACATTGCCCAGTACTTCCATGACACTGAGTTGCTTTGTAATATCCTTCCTCATTGCACCGTGGAATGAAAGTTCCTAGGGATAGCAAATGGTGCCCTTGTCAATAATACAAATACTTGTAGAGCTAAGCAGGAAGATAAACTTGCATTTGTCTGGCCCTGACGTTCAAGGAGGGCTTTCTTTGACTGTTTGCACAGCAGGTTGAAATGGTCAGGCATACTGTTTCTCTCCCCCCCCCCCCGCCCACCACCACCAGTTCTTTTGTCAGTAAGGTTCTTCCACACAAATAGCATTTAGAAGAGATTGTGAGGGTGCAAAAGGGCTGCAATTCAAATTGTTATCTTGAAATAAAGAAAAACAACAACAACAACCGTAAAGTGCCTTCATTTTATAAGAAGTGCAGTGACAACAACTGGTTCTGTTTATCATTGTGGCTCTCTGTTCCTCTCTCACGAAAGCTGATATTTCTGCCATCAGCTTCAATGGATTCAGTGCAAATGTACTTGCATAAATTTAATACAAACCACGTCTACTTGAAGATCAGTTAGAAGAATATTGAGCATGGGTTTTATATAGCAGTTTCCATCATCTACTGTTTGCTTCTGTTACAGGCACAGAAGAGCAGTCTTTTACTGGGTCTGGCTATATCTGAGAAAATACCTAGCACCTTTGTTGGAGAGATACTACCGGTACTTGATTTACTACTCAAAATAAATAAAAGGCTTCCTTCACCAGTACTGTAGATCAATGCATCTCTGCAATGTGCACACATAACGTCAAAAGGGCTATTTTACTCCATTTCACATGGATGAGGAATATCTGAGGCGTTATGTACACTGGCATTAACAGCCATTGGCCCACCTTTCTGAGGAGTTGGCTGTGGTGATTTAAAGGGACCTTGTCTGATTTTGCAGGTGCTGACCTGTACTGTGGAAGGAATAGGTTTAAGGAATGTGGAAGAGCTGCATCCTCAGGTCAGGATGGCCCAGGGGAATGGGATGAGTATCTCAGCAAAAATTATTTCCTCCTCATTGTTCTCTTCCTCATGGTAGTGTGAGGGGCCCAGGTGCAGGAGTCACAACAGCTATAACTGCAGTTCATTTAGGTATCACATCATGCATGCATTAGTTACTCGTCTACCAATTTGTTGCAAATGACCATTAAGAAAGTTTGCCCCTGGGCTATATGGATTAATAAATTTGATCTCATGAATAATGGGAATGCCTCATGGGCTTAATGTAGCTTCCTAGTAACAGCAATTGAATACCTTCCTACACTGTTTTCATTGTTAAGTTCTGTTTTGTGGGAGGAATACTTTCATATAAGGAAGCAGGAACATATACGTGGCACCAACTCAGTCCTTAAAGGAGTCCATTGAGCTATGTAGTACAGTGGTGCCTCGCAAGACGAATTAATTGGTTCCGCAAGTTTTTTCTTCTTGCGAAGCACAGAGGGGAAAGCGCGCGCCTTCCCCTCTGTCCCCGGACCCCTTTTGAACCAAGGGGCGGCAACGGGGAGAAGCGATCTTCTCCCCGCCGCCCCTTGCTACAAAAGAGGTCCGGGGACAGCGGGGAAGACGCGCTGCGCTTCCCCGCTATCCCCGGAGCTTGCGGGGCAAGCTTCATTTTGCGAAACAAGCCCATAGGGAAATGCGTCTTGCGAAGCGGCTAAGAAAACGAAAAACTCCTTCGTCTAGCGAGTTTTTCGTCTTCCAAGGCGTTTGTCTTGCGGGGTACCACTGTACAAGGGTAAACGGGTTGTTCTTAGGAGCACAACGGAATAAAAGCAAAACCTACCTTCTGTCCACAGATCAGGGTTATTACTACCTCCAAATGTGTCCTGGGGGAGGGGAGTACTTGAAAATAATATTCTTGAAGGGAGGGGGAACTTGCCCTGCCACGCTGTGTTTCCTTCACCTTCAATAAGAATCCCCAGGCAAACTATATTTGTGCAGATACTTCAAGGCATTAAAAAGTACAAATGCTGCCTCTCCGCACATATCCTGTGTGTCATAATGATTTTTCTTTCCTATTCTACTTGCATGGTTTTCAATTTATGTATGCATTTCAGTATTGCTGCTTTAGAATGATGTTTGTATTAATTTCACTGTGCATTATTGGAAGTATTATTTGATTTCAATTATGAATTATTTAATGTGGAAGAGAAATGCGCTGAAATTCACAGATTTAAGCCCATAGTGTCCAAAGCTGTTAGTTTTATACACCTACAGTTTAACAGATGGATTCTTCAACTTCCCAATGGCATTATGTGCTCAACATACCAAAATTACCTTAATATGTGTATCATTACAGCACATTTAAAAGTGCAATTATACTTTAGGGGAGGGGAAGATCCAATAAGCCTATTTCTTACTTTGGATTTGTCAAACAATAAAGAAAAAAATCTATGTGCTGTGTCAATTTAATGGCACTGATTTGAGATTTCAGTAGACAGACAGTCTCTGTTCTGCATAATGTTACCTAGTATGCCAAGTCATGGAACACATTTAGCACAGGCTGATGTTCTGTTATTTATATGAGTTCCTGAAGTGGCACAAGCACACAGTTGGGACCCTATTACAGCATGTAACGTCACAGTAATAACAGAAGCTTTAATTAGCAGCTTAAATGAGTGAGTGGCAAGTAACTGAACTTACCCATCAGGCTCTTCCCCTTGCCCAGCTTTTGAATTCTGTTCATCTCATTCTGGCAAGGGAGACCTAAAACAAAATACATGAGAGTAGTTTCCAGATGGTAAGGGACAGATTCTCTAATGATTAGCTTTGCAATTGACAGGCAGTGGTAGTCTATTGCACACCTGGGAATGAATGAACCACATATGCTTGTACTGTACTGCAGAACAAATGTATGCCATTAGCTTTACTAATTAAAAAATTCACAACATGCTTTGCTTAAAAAGTGTGTTTGGGGGCCATTTTGGTTATTAAGACAGTTTTCCTTTCCTTCACCAGCGTGATCCAAAGCTAGGATGCTAATTTACTGCTTGCTAAAAGACTAATTTTCACATTATAAGCAATGACATAAGCAATAAGCTAATACCAATAGAACAAATTTTGAGACTGAAAACCATAGTCTAGATTTCCTAGGGCACACTCTGCTCCTTAGCCAATGGAACAAGGAGGCCACCATGTGAAAGGAACCTCACAGGCATTTTTTAGCCACCAAGTAGGAGGCCATGAACCTAATCTAGACTCTTTGGCCTATATATGGATAAGAGGACACAGAGACTTTGGTGTGTTTAAATGGATGCCACGTACATGACGCCACCAACTTCTACTCCACACCCACAAGGGATAGAAGAGCAGGAAGACCAAGACCTTGCCACACTGTGTGTAAAATGTATACCGGATATAACAATGGAAGATCTCTATTCCACTCAACAGGTCCAAAGATGGATATGGAGAAGGCATGAGAGTGCCCAAAAGAGTGCATTTAAAAATACAAGAAGTTTGCAGCCTTCACATAAAATCATGTACTTAATAATTTTAATGGGAGTTAAACCCACTTAATTGAATAGCTTCTGTTATGCACAATCATGGTCTGCTCTTGTAAGTAATAGAGGAGGAAGGAAGCTTGGGTCTAAGGAAGATGTTTAAAGGAAGCAACAACAAAAATTGTGGACAAAGAATAATAAAATGGGAAAGATAAGAATGATAAGGAGAGAATTACATGGAAAAAGCAAACTAAAGGATGCCTGGATTCGAAAGAAATTTATTCTAAAAGGAAAACTAAAATGTTGGGAAAGAAAAGAATGAACAAATTATAAGAGGAACAGAAAAAGAGAAGCAAGAAAAAATAGGAACCTAATAGGAAAGTAAACGTCGAAGAACTTGTCTTTCTAGGCAATGAGGACTGTCTGGCTGATATTGCTAAAAGTAACAAAACAATACTACCAGTAATTCTCCTCTTGTTCTCATTATCTCATTAAAAATGGAATTAAACACAAACTGCACAAAGAACTGCATCCGTACACAAAGTTATGTTTGGGGAGGGAAGAAATGCAGAAACCATAGCAAAGTACATAATAGTAAATTAATCATAGAATAATGACTAACCCTCCAGTCATCCACTTGGGGAAGAGCCATTTCCAAGTCACAGGTGGCAAAAGCCCACCTGCCTCTGGGCCCACTGCTGATGGGATACAGCTGGCCTAGAAGGCAGTGGCAGAGCTTCATGCTCCTGCACCGGGGGGGGGGGCAGAGAGCAGGCTGGGGTGGGGCTGGCTTGCATCCTGGGGGCATGGTGCGCGGCCTGTGGGGGTGTGGTGCCCAGCGTGGGTGGAGAGGGCAGCCATGATGGCACCCCACCGGGATCACACTGCCAGGAGTAGTGCGCTCCCCCTGCACTCCTCTTCCTCCCCTAGTGCTAGAAGGGTTTAAAGAAGATAAGGGGATGGCAACAACTGGATCTGCTGCTAACCCACCTCCAATTTATCTTGAAAGGGCTGAGAGCACTGTAAGCCATGGTAATGAAAGTATTTTGGATCCATGGGAACTAACTGGTCTGGAGAAGCAGGGACTAAGGAAGTGGCAGTGGCCAAGTTTTGTAAATATGGGAGAAGAAACTTGCTTCCTGCTGTGTTCAGTAACCAGGTTCAACGTTTTAGGTGTCAGTGTCTATTTGATGCTAGGATTTTCACACCCAGGATTTTCTAGCCATCTAATGCTACTCAACTGAATTCCACTCAATACGTAACAAGTAAGTGGAGTGGGTAAGTGGAGTGGTAATAATATCAGTGTTGTTTACCGTATGAAAATCAAGCATGTCTCCTCATTTAATCAATTTAAAACTATGCCAACTTTATTAGGAGTGAGGTATGTTGATGTGCCTTATACAAATCCTAATAATGCATTTGCCTTTTAATATTACATGGGAGCTAGTTTTCCTGTATAAATATTTTAGTATCAACATGCAATCACAGATTCAATTTTCTAGTACAAAATTTAGTAACTTACCTCCAGGCTTCTGAAAGCAGTAGCACCATTCGTTGTTTGAAAGCTTTCCATCTTTGAAGGAGTCACAGGAGTTGAAGAGCGGTTTAATGCATGGCTCATATTTATCAAGATAAATGGCATTGATCTCTGAGTGATCGAGGAGAAGGTCATAGTTCATATCCAGTTTGTTGAACATCCAGCCCAACGAATCCTTGCAGATTGGTAATATGCTAGTGTCAAATCCTGTAAAGGCAGGAGCAAACAACCTAGACTGAGCTAAAACATACAGATTTCTCTTGGAAACAAGAAGCCCTGCTAATTGACTCTGTTTTCAGTCTTGCAGATAACTGGGGCAAAATTGATTTCAGATTAACCTTTCCTTCTTGACTTGTAAGAAAATGGAACATGATGATCCCAATTCAGAACGAAGTGTGAATGAAATGGATGGGCTAAAAGACAGCAGGGTAAACCTTAGAGATGGATAATACTCTCAGTCATAGCCATTCATTATTGTTTCACAAATGTGAATGAAAAGGCAAGGTAAGTGGTTCACAGTTCATTGAAGCCTGTTTTCGTTCAAAATTCAATTTTGCCCTCTCTGTGCATTTGCACATTTATTTATTATCCTGCACATATTATCCTGCTTTTCAGCCAAAACGTAGTCCCAAAGCTACTCACAGCAATTCTATTAATGTACAATGCAAAGTGCTGCACATGTGCGGGGCAGGGGGAATATATAACAAGGTCTGGGAGCACCCTCCCCTCTTAAAGAGAAGCAGCACTGTAATGACTTGGGAGTAGACATTTGCTTCATTCTCAAATTTCCTAGAATCAGAGAACAGAAAACATCATGAAAGATACCCATTTTTCTCCACTAAATTTCTTAATAGTCTCCTCTCACATTCCTTAAAATGATAAAATTCTTTCTGTAAATGTTTCTTCTCTGCAATACACTCTTCTGAATGCTGCATTCTGCATGTTAACAACTAGCTCTCCAATTTGATGGCAGCGATTAGCAGGCCAGCATGTATTTTATGGCAAAGCTTTTTTTTTTTAATTGCTTGCATTTTCTGATTCAGGAAAACAATTACAGGACTTTCTGCTTCTCCAAGAACCCTGGCATCTCTGCTTGTAATCCTGGAAACCCACCTCCAACTCATAGTGTGAAGCAACTTTTTCATTTGGATGCCCCACTCACACCTCATCTTGCTGGGAGCTGGGCATGTTTAGCCTGGAGAAGAGGAGGTTAAGGGGTGATATGATAGCCATGTTCAAATATATAAAAGGATGTCATATAGAGGAGGGAGAAAGGTTGTTTTCTGCTGCTCCAGAGAAGCGGACACGGAGCAATGGATCCAAACTACAAGAAAGAAGATTCCACCTAAACATTAGGAAGAACTTCCTGACAGTAAGAGCTGTTCGACAGTGGAATTTGCTGCCAAGGAGTGTGGTGGAGTCTCCTTCTTTGGAGGTCTTTAAGCAGAGGCTTGACAACCATATGTCAGGAGTGCTCTGATGGTGTTTCCTGCTTGGCAGAGGGTTGGACTCAATGGCCCTTGTGGTCTCTTCCAACTCTATGATTCTATGATTCTATGCTATAGCTTCTCCCAGAGTTAAGCAAGACACATAATTTGTCAAAGATTTGTTTGCAATGCTCAGAAAGTCAAGTTTGTATACCGAGTGTCTTCTATCTATTTCCCCTTCTGAGATGTATTTTTAGCACCTAGCTCTGGTTTGATGGTGGCAAATCATACATTGGTTACCACATATTACAACCAATCCATTGAAGAACATGTCTTCTCCTTTTGTACAGCTGTCACTTCCTTAGGGTGCATAAAAGGAAGATTTCCCCATTATATGAGCTTCTTCATAACTGCGGGGGGTGGGGGGTGGGAGGGTGGCATGGAGACTTCTTAGACTGAACTGTCATGAAAGCCTAGAATAGAACTGAAGTCTATCTGCTATTTTAAGTGGAGGATCAGAAAGGCATCACACTGGAATAAAGCTCTTTAGGTGTAACTCTGATGGAGGGTTCTCTGTGACACTGAAGAATCATCAGAGGTGTTCAGGTAATATAAACATTAATGCTATTTTATTACACGCTACTTTAAAAAGATAAACCGATTTCCCTCCAAGCTAAAGACAACTGAGACTGGGGCCTGAGAGCAAGTGTCTGAGTTTTCCAGTACCTTGCTTTGTAGAGATGGGCTAGGGGCTTTATTTGCACATATTTTAGATCATTGCCATAATTACTATTGTTATTCATTATTCATTTCCTTGGTTGACTCTGAGTTCCCAGAGTGAAATTAAGTACTTATGATCCTGGTGATCACAAATTATTATGATGTATGATACTTTAATTTCGGAAGAAACTGAGAAGTGTTGAATGGAGGCTAAGTGATCACGGTCTCCTCTTACAGTAGGACAGGGTACAATTGATACATGAGGAATGAGGCTTCATAGAATCATATGAATTGTAGAGTTAGAAGGGATCCCGAGGGTAATCAAGTCCAACTCCCTGCAATGCTGGAATCTCATCCATGACAGATGGCCATCTAAGCTCTGCTTAAAAACCTCCAAGAGGGTTGGTTGCACTGTTGAACAGCTCTTACCACCAGAAAGTTCTTCCAGATGTTTAGTCAGAATCTCTTTTCTTGTAACTTGAAGCCATTGGTTGGGGTCTTACCCTCCGGAGCAAGCGAAAACAAGCTTGCTCTATCTTCTAGGAGACAGCCTTTAGATATTTGAAGAATATCTTAAAAAATACCTGTTTGCCCCTGTACAGACCTGTAAGATCATTTAGATTGTCTTGGGAATTTTTACTTGTGGCACAGCAGCCTATAGAATATCACAGGGTAGTGACCTGAAAAAGGGCATTTTCTACCATTGTTCCTGCACAGGGATGCTCTTTCCTGTTTTTCCACCTTTTTATAATAACATTTTACTGGTTTCCAGTTTCTGTGATACAGTTTCATTGTTTTTATGTTGTATTTTTATTTATCACTTGGAGCTGTTTAGATATTAAGCATTTTAGAAATGCCTTTAATTCAGATAATGTACAGATAATAGAGAGCAGAAGAGAGCTCCGAGTGCATCCCTCAGCAGCAGGGTGACAACAAATTTGTGTTACTCCATTCATTGATTGTTCCTTTAAAAGAAACAAAGAAATTTTTTCTAAAGGGGAGGGAGGAGTTTTCTTATTGCATCCAGCAGGGGAGGGGTGGACACTAATTAGGACCATGTACCATTGGCTTCTCCTATAAAGTTGTAGAACTGTGTTTTAAAAAATGGGAGGACCTTTATGCTGAAGAAAAGTGGGTACATTCATATAAACGTGGTGAAGGTGGTTCTAGGTAAACTCTACAGCTTTATACCTATTACGTCTGGCGTTTCCCATAACAGTGGCAGAAGCTTTGCTACTAAATTTTTCTCTCAAGACTTCTACTAGAAAATAATAATGTGCTACTTTAATATGCAGGCATTTAAAGAAGTCTTATGAAAAGTTTAGCTAGCTAGTTATTGTTGTTTAAAAGGTTAAAGCAAGGAAGTGAGGGATCAAAGGCTTTCAAGTATATTATGGTGCTGAGATGTGGCAGCAAGTGTTTATTTCCACTTTAAACTGCCTTTGAATAAAAGTTGCTTTGATTGAATCACTACTTGACATTCCCGTGTCAACAATCAAGTCCAAGATTGCCAAGTCTTATGTACACTTTCTTGTCTCTTTCTAGACAAGTAAACCTTTAAGGGAAAAAATGAGGCATACATTTATTAAAAGCAGTGACTTTCAAGAAACTACAGAAAAATCATCACATCAATCTATTACCTTTTCTTAGACATCTGATACGTCACTCTCAGCCTAATCTACCTCACAGGTTTGATAAAATGGGGAGGAGAACTGTGTATGCCACCTTGCGCTCTTTTGAGGAACAGTGGGATACAAATGTAATGAAATAAAAATCAAAATCATAGAATTGTAGAGTTGGAAGGGACCCCAAGGGTCATCTCGTCCAACCTCCTGCAATGCAGGAATCTCAGCTAAAGCACCCATGGCAGATGACCATTCAACCTATGCTTATACGAATATGTGTAACTCCAAGGTGTGAATAATATATATAATAGGAATTCTATTGTCCTTGACATTGTTACCCTGAACTAAGATAATGGAAAACACCTCACCAAAACTGCCACACTATAAAAGTCTTGCTACAGTGGTTTCTTACTCAGACTGCTTTTACCACAAGTAGCACTGCACTGTTACATCTGAGGGATAAAAACCCAGATCAAATCCTGCTCCAGCTGCTAAATACTGACATGTACATAATGAATTAACTGTAATTCTGAATTTTACGCCTGTAGCTTTACATTTTCAGTATAATACAGTGGTCAAAAGAAACATTGGACATAACCCAGCCAAGCTCCCCATTGATTTCAATGAGAAAGTTGAGCACCTGCCTATTGTTAGTTGCTCCTCTTTTGCAGGGAATCTATTTAAATCTAAATCATAGTGCTGTAGGATACTCAGTGAAGAATATCTTTTAAAGGGCATGCTACTGTTAACACAGATCCCTCTGACATCACTGGTGTAATGATCATAAAAAGGTTTGCTCAAATGATGGGGTCATGACAAAAAAACATGATTTGATAAGATATAGGCTGTCAAAATGCATACAGTCACATACACATTAATAGGGTATATGTAAAAGGAGGAACCCTTTTACATATTGATATATTTCCTTTCCATGGCAGTGCTCAGCCAGTTTTCAGAAGTGTAGGAGATGGATGTGCAAGAAAAGTAGGGTAAAGACGACAACAGTGCTGAATGTTAGGTTTCTTTATATGTGTTGGGAAGCTTAATATACTTCTTTCACTCAAAATATGATGTCGACTTTGTTCTCTACTCCTCTCCTAAAATGTTGGCTGGAAGTAAGCAAGAAACCTATTCAATGCTACAGCTCAAACACGCCTGCATTGAGAAAGCTTTGTCTTTTTCACTTTTTCCCTTCATCCCACAGCCTCAAATAATAAGGCCAAAGATCAAAAGTCTCGCTAGCTTTTTAGGTCATTCAAGTATCTCGATATATTTGCAGGCAATTCTAGAAAGGTTATTAATTAGTGCCTGTTGAGAAGGGGATTCTTTGGACTCAAAACACCTGCTCAACCAAAAGTGGGCTTAAGTCATTACATGTAACATTGTCTTGGACAGCTGGTAACAAGAGACCCCAGCTTCCAATCACTTCAGATTCTGGAACAGATTCAAATAAGTGACCTATTTGTAAAAGGCTTCTTATTGTCTCAAAACCTTTTCACCTACACATTTCACACGTAAAAATGAACTGAAAATTGTACACTGAAACACTGGGCACAATGCACCGTTTAGACAGAAGCAGACTTAATAAAAAATACAATCTATAATAAATAGTTTTGGAATAGCCAGATTCAATATAGAAAAAGATACACATAAATTTGTGGGTACAGACCATAGCTCAGTGGAGCTTCTGACGACACACCAGCTGAACCCGTGTACTGATTGTACACATCTGAACTAGAAGAACTACTGATCTAATCTTTAAAAATGTGCAAATTTTTTGTTCTCTTAAATGAATGGGATATATATGGATGTTATAACTTAGATGGAAACAACTATTTAGTAGAAAAAAAACTATGGATAAGAACAGTTGCATTCTCTATGCCTTATGTAGCAATTGTACATGCTGAATTATTGTTTGCAGGTAAAATAAAATATCAATTTATATATATTGGGGCCTTGTGTTTGTGTTGGACTAGTGGAATGAACAAACCAAAAGAGAGACAAAAAGGCAAATCTGGATAATTTTTTTTCAAAGAAAGCTATGCAGTGCTCAACACTTGCTTACATGCCATGTGAATGCTTTATCTTGTATACATGTAGGTGGATCTGTGTCTCCATCCCTAAGACTTAATTAATTTCTAATTTCTAAGATTGGGCTGTTGAAGCTAAATTAGCTGCATCTTTGATCCTAACCACACTTTTTAGGGCAATAAACCCACTGAACACAGTGTGGGAATTACTTTCAAGAAAACATGCATAGGCTTCCACTGCACAGAATAACTAGTTTCCAGTGACATTTAAAAAACAACACCACCTCACTTTAGAAAAGGTACTAATTGCAAAACAACAACAACACTGGTGCTCTGAATAAATTTGTTTCTGTTGCTTGGAAATAAGAAAGAAAAGAGCTTTGCCCAATGTGGACAGATAATGAGATTACAGTAGTTAAAACTTAAAACTGTGCCAATACTTCCATTTCACAAATGAATAGGAAGAATATAATCTTTACTTTTTGCCTGCAGATGAACTTGATCCACTCGGTTTTTGTTAACTTACAGCAGCATCCTATCAAACTGCAGCACAGAAAAAAAATTCAGTGGAACACCTTCTCCAGAAGCGGTGTATCCAGAGAAATGTTAGCCATCATTTCCAATCATTTGGAAGTTGCTTTAAAACCACAGAGGAATACTCAAAATAGATTGCAGTGAAAAAAGCATGTGCTTCTTATGGCTCCATAAGCATAACCTGACAGCTCATGTCAGTGAAGTGATCACATGTTGGTAGAGGAAAATGCAAGCAGAATGGTGAAAGGCTGGAGATTCATGAGCTCTGGAAACTTATGCCTGGTTCACACAAACAGCACTGGGGTGGGAAGTCCATTCTGCTCAAGTTCAGACGGCAGACAAAGAAATCATACAGTTGAATTTCTCCCTGGGGGTGGGCCTTCTGCATATACATATTGGTAGACCAAGGAAAAGATTGATCCACAATTGTGCTTTCAATATCTAGTTTTTTTGTGAGCAGGAAGTTTTATATTAAGGATCATTCAGTTCTGTTATTCTGCCACAAGCAGTTTGACGCGGTACCATCCACAAACATGGAGTCTGCACTTAGTATTTACTAGGCTCCTGTGTGGGATTACTGTAGAGGTGTACTATTCAAGGGGCTTGGGCTATCCAAAAGAACATCTTTAGTGTCCTCTTGGTTTTCATGAAAGATTACAAATGCAGTTTGTCCTTTTAAATAATTAAAATAAATGGAAGGGAAAGCCAGATATAGTTACACACCAATAGCTTCTACTCAGGATTGCTGTTCCATGGTAACACTTAGGCCTGCCTACAATCTGCACCCTCCCTCCCTAAATACTCATTAACCCAAGAAAAAAGGCACTTTCACACAGAAAAGGTCTTGCAGTTCCTTGCTCAGAGACAGGCGGTTGCATGCTTAATAATAAATGGATAAAAAAGCATTCTGTTAAAATTATGTTTCCAATCTAGTGCCTGCCGTGGGAATATTTGTAGCACACAAAGCCTGCTGTGAATTTTTAACCTACAGATTGAAAAATTGCCCAAGTTTGACAAATTCTGTTGAGAGCAGGTGGGAGGCTGCTGACATTTCACTTAGTTTCAGCAAACTCTGCCGCCCCTCACTAGAGGGAAGGAGTAACAGGACTGACAGAAAGCCCCTTTCTCCCCCCCTCCGCCCCCCCGCTCCCTGCCTACTGCATGCTGTCAGTCACTGGAAAGTCAGTAGGGCAGCAGAAGGCCTGTTCCTTTTGCACAAAGCCTTGACACAGCGCCTGTTGGATGCAAGATTCTGTGGGCCCTCAGGCAAGAGACTGTATTTAGCCCCCTTATGCGCCCTTCCTCCACAGAACCAACACATTTTTAAACCACAGCACTCACCACTTGAGATGTCTTTAAAAGAGGGATTATTAGACAAATTCATGGTGGGGGGGGGAGGCTATTAATGTCTACAAGGCTTGATGGTTCTGTAAGCAGTGGAATTCACTCCCTGCAGTGGTATGTCTCACACCTTCCCTAAACAGCTTTCTGTGAACATAGAAGACCCAGAACTTTATCATAGCCTTTTACACTAGAGAGGAATGTTTTCAGGACCCACCCTGTTCTTGCGGCTGTATTTTCTTTTACCTGTTTTTAATTTCTGAATTTTAAATTGTTAAGACCTGTTGAAGGGTGGGTAGCAAGCTAGCAAGCTATTACTTATTAGCGGACAATAACAGGCAAGGGCTGTCCCCCTTACTCCCCCCAGTCCTGCTTGTGTGTTCCCTATATGCCTTTGGCTGGCCACTGTAGGAAACAGAACATTACGCCTTTGTCTGATATCCAGCAGGAGTCACAGCCGTTGCTCTACCCCAGAGGTCGGCAACCTAAGGCCCATGGGCCGGAAGTAGCCCATGAGCCGCCCCTGAACTGAGCTGCCCACTTGGTGAGTTCCCGCGTGCTGTGCTAAACTAGTGCAGCGCAGCATGGGGACTCTCTTCTGTGGCTCTGGAAATCGCTTCTGCACAAGCCCAGACACCGGAAATCGCGTCTGCGCATGTCTGCGGCACCGGAAATCGCTTCTACACATGCCCAGATGCTGAAAATCACTTCTGCACAGGTGCAATTTTTGGCATCTGGGCATGTGCAGAAGTGATTTCTGGTGTCGTACTGCGCTGGCCCAGCCCACAGAGGATCTCCACTGGAGTGATTCGGCCCATGCCTGGTAAGCCTTGCCTAACCCCAAGTATTATCCTATTTGTCTAATGCATTGCAGGGTACAGTTCTTCCCTAGATGGTCCATTAGCTACCTCACAGTTTCCCGACTTGACAGACTGCAAATGGTGATTAAATTTCAAACCCTGTTTCTATATGCAAAAAATAAAGAAAAATAAAACAAAATAATGGGTAGTTTGAAATAGCAGGAGAATGTACCACAGCATAACTAAATGACAGATTCCACATTAGCTGTCATTAGAGTTATTGTTGACTTGCTGAACTTGTGAACTTATCTCAAACTTTATTTTTAGATTGTCATCTTACTGCCTTGTGCTGAATCCGAGCTGGTTGGCTTGATGACACGATTTGCATCTTCATGAAGAGCACCAAACCAGTCTTTTAGGCGGGATGCAAGGGTCCTCAGCTCCTTGTCTGTGCAAGCTGTTAAGAAAATGACAACAATTAAATTAGTGAGAACATGCTACACATGTCCTAACAGAAGATGATTATTGTTCTTCTGTTTCTTGAAGAATAAACTTTGATTCAAAGACATTTAGATTTCAAAGAGACAAGGAGTAGCAGGTCAAAGGGTTTATCAAGAAAATTCAAGGCAGCAAGACAAGATTTATTATTATACTTGAATATTGCCTAAGTGGGAGACAATTTATGGTTTACAATCCAGACAAAAATCCATCTCACAAGATGTGTGGGAATTTTTTGGTTGTCACCTTTTAGGTCTTCTGAGAAAGAACATCAATCAAACAGCAATAGGAAAAAAGAAAGCCATCTAGCATTGCTATTAGAACAAGACCCTGAAAATAATTTATATCCCTTGTTTGGTTTAGTTTAAAGCTATTGTCATGGCAATAGGAAATCTTTCTTTTAATGGAAGCTGTCATGTTCTCCAATTTGACGACAAATAAGACTTTGCAACCTCTTAAGGGTGTCTCTGCTTCTTCATCTTACCTGGATGAAAGCATACACTGCTTGATTCCATTATAAATTTTTATTGGGAAACATCTAATTTTTTCTCATAAATTTCTGCCAAGAGATTAGTGCCCAGCAGAAGCCAGTATTTATTAGCGGGGGGGGGGGGGGAATTAGACAGTGCTTCCTGACACAAAGAATGTTCCAGATTTGCATTATCTTCAGTGTTTGAATTCACAGATTGAAGCCATTTTATCATTCTTGTCATAAACTCATTCTAAAATTTAAATAACTTTTCTTCAGATACAAAAGAAGGTTTTTCTCTAGTAGCATAGGACATGCTTTACAGAATAATCCACAGCAGAGAATCCCCATTCACTGCATATTTTAATACAGCCCCTCCAACTATCTCTGATAGAGTCACATGAATGTCACTGTGCTTTATAAAGCTAAGTGACACGACAGGTTCTCTTTTTGCTGCAACGACCTTAGAGTTTAAAACTGTGAGAAGAAAAAAGAGCATGACAAACGACAGGGATGGCCAACAGAAGGACAGTGTATCAAAGGCAAAGGCAAAATCAATTGCATGAACCAATACAACTGAAGATCATATCAGAAGGCAAGAGAACATAGACTTCATTTGTGAAATATGCTCAGCAGCCAAAAAACCAATTTCTTTACATGGTACAATAAACAACTGTGTTTTGCTACCTGTGACCTGCCAGGGCTACAAAAACAATTGGTGGGGGAAGTCCAGGCATCTTGGTTGGCCACTATATATGGTTGGTGGACTACATTCAGGTTATGGTGGCTCTTACATTGGTTAGGTCAGCACTATTCACTAGATCATGGTAACTTTCACACTCATTCTCAAGTCACCAGCAAATAAACTGGGCTCTACAAAATCTACTAAATAAGAAATGAAGACTTGCTGTTCTTACATGATCTCAAAGTTTCTTTTCTTAACCAAAGACATAAACATGTAAAATTGGCAAATTATAGTGAAGGGAAATGCAATTTTAACAAGAATGCTCTTTTTATTACCAAAAAGGCTATGTATTATTCATCATTCTATTCTTTATTATCAGAAACATATGTAACCTTATATTTTATTTATTATATTCTTCCTCTTCCTTGGTTTGCTTTCACGTAGGAGCAAAATACCTTAATTAATGAATTATCTGAGGATATGAAGTATTCTTTCCTCCCAAAAGCTGAACTGCTGATAATGAAAAAGTACTTCCCATTTCTCATCAGTTTTACTTGTTGTAGCCCTTTGGAAAAACTCTGGGCTGCTGAAAACACTTAGAGGTAATTTCTCCCCTCCCCCCAAGCACCACAATTTTTGTACTTCCTGGTTCTCATGGGCAAACTCTGGTTTGTTCAAACTCCCCCCTCTCAAGTTTCAACGAGAGAGCAAATTATGGCTTGTCAGGAAGTGTAGAAATCCAGTGGAACTTCGGATTAAGTACTTGATTCGTTCGGAGGTCCGTTCTTAACCTGAAACTGTTCTTAACCTGAGGCATCACTTTAGCTAATGGGGCCTCCTGCTGCTGCCGCGCCGCCGGAGCACAATTTCTGTTCTCATCCTGAAGCAAAGTTCTTAACCTGAAGCACTATTTCTGGGTTAGCGGAGTTTGTAACCTGAAGCATATGTAACCTGAGGTACCACTGTATTGGTATGTGAAAGGAAAGGGAAAGTGGAAGAGGGAGCCTGTAAGCCCAAGGCTGGTGCACTTTCTAGCATATCCAACAGTTATCGTGCATGCATCCAGAACTTAACACAACTTGAAAATCTAACTACTAACACAGAATCTAAACGTGCATAATCAATAATTTATAAAATCATTAGTGACATACGATTAGGACAAACAAATTTGATGAATCATACAGTGGTGCCTCGCAAGACGGAAAACTCGCTAGACGAAAGAGTTTTCCGTTTTGGAGGTGCTTCGCAAAACGAATCTCCTATGGGCTTGCTTCGCAAGACGAAAATGTCTTGCGAGTTCCTGCGGGGTTTTTTCCTCCCCCCCCTTTTCTAAACCGCTAAGCTGATAAACCGCTAAAAGCCGCTAATAGTGCTAATAGCGCTAATCTGCTAATCCGTCAATGGGCTTGCTTCGCAAGACGAAAAAAACCGCTAGACGAAGAGACTCACAGAACGGATTCTTTTCGTCTTGCGACGCACCACTGTACTTGGTAATCTGATCTATATACAGTAATTGAGGAGGTAGATTGGCAGAGCCTGTGGGGCAAAAAGCCCTTAAATTCAGTGCCCAGGCTCATAAAACAGAATACTCTTAAGCTGCTACACAGATGGCATTTAACAACTTTGAGGTGCAGTCATATTAATGAAGCTATTTCTGCTCTTTGCTGGAGAGGGTGTAAAGAGATTGGAACATAGACATATGCCATGGGCCTGCAGCAAATTACAGCCATTTTGGAAAAATGCTGTTGGTGAAATAAGTTTGATCACAAAACAAATGTTATTTGCACCCCACCTTTAGTACTGGTAACAATCTTTAAAAATGAAAATGTCAAGCTGAGATACAAATAATTGATTGCTTTTCTTTAAGTAGCAGTTTGACAACTTGTTGCCCCAAATTAGAACACTTGCAAATGTCACAATGGAAATGAAAGTTTGGATTACCTTTAGAAAAAATATATATA
Organism: Podarcis liolepis; assembly: GCF_965112155.1. NCBI lineage: Eukaryota > Metazoa > Chordata > Lepidosauria > Squamata > Lacertidae > Podarcis > Podarcis liolepis. The sequence goes on along the minus strand of NC_139555.1, from coordinate 60,177,795 downwards.
AATGATCAAGAAAATTAAAGCCTTAGCTGGAAAGAGAGATTGGGGTGATTTTATAGATACATGGTACCCTTTCATCACATACTCGACAGAGCATCAACTACAGCAGCATCCATTGGACTTGCATTTGAAATTGTGGAATAATGTCTTCCCTTAGGAATCTGTGGTTTGGGAGAGGCGAGGGGAAAGGAAAATGGGGAGTTATGCTCACAGTGGTGGGTGTGTGCATGCACATGTGATTGCATTCCAATATTTCTCCCTGGTCAGTACTAATAGAAATTCCATTTAAAGCCAGTTGGGAAGCTGGGAACGCACTTTAGAAACAGGTTTCCTAATATTCACTGCTGACATTTCATAAAACCAAGCAAGTAGCTCTTTTATGAAAATAAATGTGCGTATTTACACTGACGTTCCCCATCCCCCACTGCCTGTAGAGGGAAGAAGAAAAAGGCTGTTATTCTTCAATGCTGGGGAAACTACATTTTTCTAGATACAAACATTTCATGTCAAAGTAGTTCCCCAGTGTTATCATGCACAATGTTCTGGGTGTTTTAATGGCCAGCTTTCTAGAAGCACAGTGCCTGTCCTGATAACCACCTCTGATCCTGCTGTCACTTATTTACACCTGGTGCTGCAAATAAAGCTGGAGACAACAAGATGCGTAGTAATAGCTGTGAGATGAATGCAGGACCTGCCAAAGCAGCCGAACAGAGGAAACACATTCTGATGTGGAGCTTACATAAAACAGGGTTTTTAAAGAACAAAGCTCAGAGATAAAATAGCACAAAGACAGAGGGCTGCCGTTCAAAGATGCACAGAGAGAAGCACAGTGCCATAGCCTACTTTCCTAGTTCATGTCAGATGCTTCTCTGTAAGTGTTAATTAATTCTGTGAGAACCTTGAAAGTTTTGGCAGTTCAGCTTACTCAGATGCCCAGAAATCTGGAAGCTAATCAGAGACTGATGCAAACTATTTTAGCATACTGGGCAGGAAGATTATACTTCTCTATTGTACACCACCTGTAATGCTTTGCCAGATGTTTCTCCCTTTCTGGCATGGTGCTTCTGCTTTCAACAGCTGCACAACAGGCTGCAATTCTGTGTAGCTTTCTCTAGCATGGTAGTGTAGTGATGCTACAAGTTCTCCTCACTGACAAGTTGCAAAATTTATTCTAGTGAGAAAATATGAGGTTTTTTATTTGTTGCTGTTGTTGTTGCCAATTAATTGGTTACCTTTTATTCTGTCAGGACTCCTGTGCTTTTGGTAATGGATAAAGAAAGCAGTGTTTGGGGTTTTTTGTTTTGTTTTAGCAGTCATTTTCACTGCAAAAACAGGATAGCTGCAGCAAGAACATTGCAGAATTGCGAGAACGTTGAAGGAAGTCTGTGCTTCAGTTTGCCATTTTGGAAAATGCAAATGTTGCAGGGTCACCTTTAAATGCTAGCTGAACTGAATTCATTCCCCATCTTTCCTTCCACTAGTGACCCCTTTTATTCCTATGCCAATGCAGATCCCACACATATTCCAACCACCCTCTCTCCCTTCATTCTTTACTGCCTTTTCAAATGTAATACCACTTTTTTCTCATCCAAAGCAGGGCCCCATTTGCCTCAACATGGGGAGGAAAAAGAAGATGCACTTCATAAGATTGGGGCAAAGCTTGTGGTGTACAAAAATTCAAACCATAAGGAAGTTAGGAGTATACAGATACAACTGGTGCCAATGGGAAGTAGGCAAATGTGATACCCAATGATTGCAACATTATGCAATTACTTGCATGTGTCCATGGGCTGTTGTAGTTCATCTAACATTACAGGAAGAATGTCATAATGTCTTAACAAAACCCAGTGCCTTTCACTGCTGTCAGTTATCACATTTATCTGACCATCATATGTAGTTTCTGTGCATGTGATCATGGATGCTGCAAAATTCACATTCCCACTTCGTATGGCGCAAGTCTTTCCCACTTGCATACAACCTTGGATCAATGCATAGACAGAAAAGCAAGGCCAAGAGAAGCCACCCAACTCCCCTCCTGCCAATCTTTCCGAGATTAAGATAATGGTAAATGTCACATTTCACTGAAAAAATATTTTAAGCTTTACACATAAGTAGGGCTTCTCAGGGAAATGGCTGCTTCTTTAAAAGAAACGAAAGCTTAACATGAATACTCTGCAGCAATCTATACAATAAGAGTGATTTCCTTGGAGAGTTGAAGTAATCCTAATGACCATGAAAACAATCTGCCTGTACATTAAGGAGAACAGAAACAAAACTAATTTAGTGGAAAAATACGGGTTGAGATTCTTTGTTCTGTTTGTAGCCTTCCAAGTAGCTTGCCAGGTGATGTTGTGGCAAATCAGTATTCTTCATTGTAAATCAAAGCAAGCTCACCCAGCTTAGCCTGAAATGGGTGAAGTTTGCATTGAGGGCAAATGGACATGGTCTTTGTTTGGGAATAAGCAGTGAAAAAATTATCCTAAGAGTGTGGTGCTTACAATGGCTAGGCACAGTCTGAACTGGTTGAAAGTAAGCACAGGCTGACTATGGAGATAATAATGTTGACAATATCAGATTCTCTGCATCACACCCTATTTTTTTATTTTCTTGTTTTCACCACTGGTTAGGAAAGTAATGAACTTCCATAGGAAGCATCACATCTCTCTCTTCCAAATGAGAACTGATGTCAGATTTTCCCCTCCCCACCACTGCAGAAACCTTTGCAGCCCCAATGATATCAGAGTAGAAGAGCTGGTAGGCCTGGAAAAGGGACGTGCTGCATACCCTCCAACATTTCTCTGATGGAAATAGGGACATCCCATTCCACAATCCCATTTTACTATTTATACCCCCTCCCCATATCACTAGGTTGCCCCAGCTACTCTGGGCACCTTCCAACACATATAAAAACATAATAAAATGTTAAACATTTAAAAAACTTCCCGATACAGGATTGCCTTCAGACGGCTCAGGGGTTGAATAATGCCATACCCGTCAAAATTTCTCCAGTGAAAATAGGGACATCCTAAGGAAAAGTGGGACATTCTGGGATCAAATCAGAAACCGGGGCAGCTTCTCTAAATTGGACAGCCCTGGAAAATAGGGACACTTGGATGATCTGGTGGGATGGATGAGGAGGAGGACTTGGATCCAACGCCTTCTCAATCCAAGAAGAAACCTATGCTAACCCAGCCCAGGAATTGTTGCAGTTTATTTCCCTTCCACTGGAAACACAAAACAAAACAGAAAAGGAAGGAGAAACACAAGAAACTCTCTCTGCCCTCATTTCTGCCCTCTCAGCTAGACTTCTGAATTTTAGTGGGACCTTTCTGCATGTATGGCTCAGTGAAAAAAACCACACTGCTGTGGTTTCATTCAATGTTTTTCATTCAATGTAACTAATGATGAATTCTGTGGCAGCTCATAAGAATAAAACTGCAGAATGAAACTCATGCAGCTCTACTCAAATATGTTTGACATATGAAATTAATTAGATCCCAGCTGGTTATTGTTTTTATTTTAATTCCTTTAAAAATTAGATGTTTTCATAATTTGTTTCTTTCATTACCTACCCATGGGAAATGAAGTAAGTCTCCTTGTGATGTGCTTCTTATTTATTTACTTAGCAAAAAGGTAAGCAAATATGAAATTATCAACTGTACTTGTACGGAGCCAAATCATTTATTTTAATCTGAGCTGTTTACTTAGTATAATGTGTGTAATCATGCGTATGACATTATAATGCTTTACTCGTGGGTTAGCTGCATTGGCTTGCAGCCCATCGCATATTGAGAAGATCCATGTCATCTGCCGATCCTTTAAGATGTGTATGTGGTGTGCATGCATCATTTTAAAAACCACAGGAAAAAATAATAGGCAAAGACTGAATCAACTTGCCAAGAAAGGAAAATAAATGAAAGATGGAAAACTGAGATAGAAAAGACAGGATGTTGGTTTTTTAATGTGAGGATTGACATACTTAATTTCAAAGTAATTTTATTTCATGACCACAATGCTTAACATATAAATCTAAATAAATTAGCATGAAAACTGGATCAAGCTGGAAGGGATGAATCATCTTATTTCCAATCTGTATCACTTTCCCCTGTGTTCATTCATAAATCTCTTCCATTACATTTCCGCATTAATGTGCATTAAAAACAACTGGCATGAAAATTCACATTTGCATACTATTTTAAATTTAACCTGGTGCCTCAGATTGATGAAGCTAGGTGTTTGGATAGAAACCTTGGAGAGGGCATTGTAGAGCTGAGTTGCTACCACTAAAAAGGCCTTTTATTCAAGTCACCACCCTAGTTGTCACCTCAAACAAAGCGAGGGGGGCGGCGGTTCTGGAGAATGTTATTCAAAGATGATCATATGGGCCTTTAGAAATCTGGGTTCCAAGCTATATAGGGCTTTTCTAATAATAATAATAATAATAATAATAATAATAATAATAATAATAATATATTATTTATACCCCGCCCATCTGGCTGGGCTTCCCCAGCAACTCTGGGCGGCTTCCAAAAAAATATTAAAATACTATAATACATCAAACATGAAAAGCTTCCCTAAACATTCTGAGCTGAGCTCAGGATAGGAAGCCAGCGCAGCTCTTTTAAAACTGGTGGTGTGGTTTCTAACTGGCTACCAGCACCTGCCAACCATCTAGCTGCCATATTCTGAGCCAATTTCAAAGGCAGCTCAGGGCATGAATGCACTGTAGTAGTTTAATCTGGATTTGAACAGGGTGCGGATAACAGTGGTCAGGTTTTCTTTTTTCAAAAGTGATAATAGCTGATGTACTACCGTAAGCTGGGAAAAGGCACTTTGTGCCACAGGTGGCATCTAGAGCAGCAATATTCAGCTTTTTTGAGACCCAGGATCAACTTTCAGCCCAAGCATGCATTTGAGGACTCACTAAGGTTTTTAGCAATATATTGGTTTGGTTGTAGCACTGCAGTTGTGACCCACCATAGATCAGGCCATGACCCACTCACTGAAGACCTATGATGTAGAGAAGCCATAGGCAAAGTCGGCCCTCCAGATGTTTTGAGACTACAATTCCCACCATCCCTGACTACTGGTCCTGTTAGCTAGGGATGATGGGAGTTGTAGTTCCAAAACATCTGGACGGCCAACTTTGCCTATGCCTGATCTAGAGTAAGGGGTGGATCTAACAGCATCTCCACCCTGGGAACTTGACTCTCCCTCACACTCACATAAAGGAGCTCCAACTGGGAGCTGCCTAGTGGAACCAATCCCAGCAGAACTTGCATTTGGCACTGTGACAGCCACCTCACAGCCATTCTGGGGCCCCGCCATCAGAGGAAAGGTAGTACACCTCTCTGGTTAGCCAACTCTTGCCCCTTTTAAATCAACCTATAAACCTCCCTTAGGCCTCTCAAGGTGGTGTAGTTTATGGTTTCTACGCATGGAGGTGTTAAAATAAGAAAAGATAACTGGCTTATGAAAAATTTGTGTTAAAGGGACAGAAAGTATTTCCCAACGGGGAAAAAGAACACACAAGAGTTAAGCATCATTATTTCTCCATCTTTATAATTGCATATCCTAGAGTAGAATCGTGTCCTCCAATCCTGGTACATATAATTTCCTCCACTCTCTCTGAGCCCACATAATTCTTTTTTTGTCTCTTGAGTGAACTAATCCTGTAACTAACTAACCAACCAACCAACCAACCAACCAACCAACCAACCAACCAACTCTGGCTACCTGTTAATAGAGCATTTGCCCACCTGCCTCCTGCCAATCATAAGTTTCACCCAGCGGGCAACAAGAAGTCATGGAACCCCTCAGACAATAAATGTGCCCGCAATCCTTCACACAATGGAGTTCTACTGTTTTCTCATCTGAGTCGCAGGGTAAATTAGGTATAGCAAGTTAGCCCTATAATCCTCAAATGAACAGGCAAGAAATATTTGCATTTCCACATCATACACAATAATAGTCCATCTAAAAGCAAGGCCCATACAGTCAGTCCATTTCATCAAAGCTTTGTTCTTTCACAGGCACCAAATTTAAAAGGCACCAAATACAACTGCTTGCTTGCCAAGGCCATTTGTCCCAGGCCTTTTGGTTATTCTCTGCTCAGCTTGAAATAACAATGGGCTTCAGGAAAGGACAAATGAAAAAGGAATAGACAAATCTGAGTCAGTTGAGCTCCCCACTTCATCAGGGAATATAAAGTAAACCATCTGTCTTGAGACTGGAACCAGCAACCCTGTTGGAGTCCCCAACATTTCCTTAAACACCGTCACACTACTTTTATAGGGATATACTGGAATATAGCAGAGTTTACCAATCCTATTAGGTGCATTTCCATCCAGAAGAATGGGCTTGATTTACACAGCTAGACCTCAGTAGATGGCCTTGGATCCAAGCATTGGTCTATAAGCCTGCACTCTAGCAGGAAAGCACACACAGCACCATTCCCTTAGGACAGCCAGCTCCCAACTTCCCACAGATCTGGGATTAGGGAAGAGGACTGCTAGATAAAACAGCAAAGGTTAAAGCAGGGGTGGGCAACTTCTAACTATTGGCCGTGCTGGATGGGGCTTGGATGAGTTGGAATCCAATAGTATCTGGAATGTCACAGGTTGTCTGTCCATTGCTGGCTTAACTTAAGTACTGGAATAACAGAGGATTAGCTGTTCAAAGCTCAGCTTCCAAGCTATTTGTTAATATGTGGAGGACTGCAAACAGAACTTGGAAGCAAATGTTATATGCAACTATTTGAACAAACCCCACCCCCCTAAATGCAGGTGCCTTCGTCAATAAGAATGCAGTGAAGATAAATGCCCTTTTTATTGTGATGCAGCATTACATATAGATATACAAAGACTCATTTCTCTCTAATAATATATGTGGTAATTAAAAGAACCTGAAAGTCTCACCCTTTTACATACGCTTATTCTCTTTCCTTAGACTCATTAGTAATTGTCTCAGGATCTATGTGGTTATGGATACTGAATTATTGTAATTTTTAAGTAATTTCCTGCTTTGTGATTTAGTTGAAATATCACTCAGAATTTGAAACAGTCTGAATAAAGGTATCATACTTAACTAGAAAGGAGGCAGATGTGTATTACAGATCAGAAGCTGTGTAATTGGGAATAGGGGTCTTAAGAATCCAACATGTAAGTGGCCAACTAAGATGAGAATCAACACACGTGTGTATTTTCCCCCTCCCCAATTTGCTGTCCAGAAGGGATCTTTGCTGAACTGACATAAATCTAATTCGACTTGGCTCCAGCAAGATGAAAAGAGGCAGTTGCAAGTCAGCATATGCTTACAAAAACCGTTTTTCTCCTCCATTAGCTTTTTTGCATGCCCAGCTGATTTTGATTTTATATTATGTGCGTCCTCTATGCTTTTATTTGTATGTTCCCTGCTGAATGTTATCATGTCTCCTACCACCAGGGCTTCATTAAAGTAGAATGTTGTCATACAGCGAATTACTCTGAAATGTGAAAACAGAGACAGACTTCAAAAGGAAAATGAGGTGTTCTGGGGCATCATGGGGATGGCAGCATTTAGAGGTGTCCCAATGGATCCTCCCTGCAATTTTCTGAAAACCTGACAGAAAGGCAATGAGTGTGTGCAAATGAGGAGAAAAAGCAGCTCCCTCGTGAGCTGCAATGGAAAGAACTCCATGGAAAGAACAAAGAATCTCTCTACCCTGCTGTTCCTTCTAAATTGAAATGAATGAAGCTTCTGCTGGCAGGGCACTTTGAAGAGCAGCTCCTAAGCAAGCACGATTCCGATGCTGTACCCAAAGACAGGACATGCAAACAGTAGGGACATGGTTGCATTCAAATCAAGGCAAATTAAAATAAGGCAGAAGGGGGCTGCAGCTTGTGGTTTCCAGCTTCTGAAATCACAACTCTCTTCCGTAAAACATTTCAAAGAGAGGGGTGATCTACAACACATCACTCATTTCTGGGGCAACCCAGTCAGATGAGTGGGGTACAAATAATATTTTTGTTTTATTAATTATTTCTGAAAACACATGGAACAACCCTCTGTCTCTGCACACTTCATGTCTAGGTATGTTCTGCTATGCATGGACACTGTCTCGGAGACAAATGTATTAGTGGCAATTCTGATAATGCTTTTGCACATATCTTCAGAGATTTGTGGTTGTCCTGAAAGGGTATGCCTGCTCTGACTTTGAAAGATGTCGCAGAAAGTGTCCTTTAAGTGGTTTAGTTGCTTTTGAGGCCCCCAAATATCCATAATAATTGTGCTGTACAAAGGAAGGTGGATCCTGACCCCTGTGTTTGCTTGCAGTTGTGTCTATGTTACAATCATGTAAGGAAGAACAACATAAGCCTATGCTGGCTGCAGAGGGCACACAGTGCAAAGAACATTAATATGATGAAATCATCACCTAATGATTTTCTCTCCCAGGAACCAGAGAAGTGACTAGTAGCTTGTTGATTAGGAATCTACATAGATACTATGTTTTCATTTAAAACAGTTGATTTTTTTTAAAAAAATGTTTATAGCTACACAGACATGGAAATTATTCTGACTTAAAAATAAACAGCTTCAGGAAGTGTTGCCCTGGGAGGTGGGTTGGCTGTCAGGATTCCTAACAAAACAGGCATCCAGAGCAAGCAAATCGATCCTCAGCTAGTGGGCTAATAATAAAGTAGACATCTGGTGAGGAGATTAAAAAGCAAAATGTCAGAGGAGATCAGAATTCCTACCTGGTGCAGTACCTACTGTTACTTGCGTATCATTACCATAATTTTATGTCTAGGCCGTCACATTCCCTAAAGTGTGAATCTATCCTGCAAATGGGAAGCCACATGCACCAATAAGAATGGTTATGTAAATCCTGAAAAAGTCTTAATAACAGTATTCTTTTTCCTTACTATTAAAGGGGCCTAGCACTGATTTTCTGGATTCAAATATTTAATTTATTTAATGGATTGCTTTTGTCATTAAAAAACTAAGTTGAAGTCATTGTTAATATATTTTAGTCAACATACACATAGAATGGAAGCTCATTGTGCAACACAGGATGAGTAGGTAAAGTTAGGATTGCAGCCCAAGTCTGGATCCAATCCATTGTCTTCTCCAGCCGTAGTTTGTTCTTTTCATAGAACATTTCCACAAACTATCCCTCAATTTCCTATTATTTCTATGTAGAAGTCCTGATTTTTTTTACAAGAAGCTAGTTTTGAGGAGTCAAAAGACAGTAGGGTCCATTCCCTATATTCTATCAGAGGGAGAGTGCATGCACAAGGGGATACCTGATTTGTCCAAGTACAGGTTACAAATTTGAGGGGAGTTGTAAACTTATATGAAATGTAGTGTCACTTAGCTGACACTTAAATTCCTCTAATTTCCCTAGAACTCTCAGGCACACCTATACTTAAAGATCAGACAACAGCCAAATACACTAGGTAAAGAATCCTTGTTGTCTCACTTTGAGAAGAATACCACAGCACCTTCTACACACCTTAGTGCTGTGTTGTGTTTTTATTATCTGTTCTAGCATGTATGCAAGAGGTAATTAACCTCTGTTCTTATAACTGTCCTCCTCTCTCTAAATGTGAAGTATGAAATATTTTATTTATTTCATATAATATACCTGTTGATTGTAACCAACCAACCAACCAACCAACCAACCAACCAACCAACCAACCATCAACATTACTGTGGTGATTTTAGCCATTTGCCCATGTTCCAGGAATGAGGAAGAACAGAATCACCCCATTTTTCCTTACAACAATCTGGATTTCCACTGGCCAATTTAAAACCACAATTGTATGCAATTGGCTAAGCTGCTAATGTTATTGACTAAAATAGTGCAGCGTTCTTTGAACACTTACATGCCAACATATCTGAAGATGTTTCTGAAGAAGTGTGCATGCACATGAAAGCTCATGCCAGTAACAAACTTAGTTGGTCTCTAAGGTGCTACTGGAAGGAAATTTTTATTATGCCAACGTATGTATTCACCATCTTGTAGCAAACTCTCTGTTGAGCCTTCCACCATTAATAAAGGGAGCATTTTAGAACCAAGACTTTGAGCTGACCTCTAGCAAGTCTGGCAGAGTTGACAAGTCAAGGAGCAGGATAGTAAGTTAACTTTTGATAGCCAAGCACTACAATATCCCCACTGGTTGAACAGCTGCATTGAAAGGAAATGTAAGGTGCCCAAACATGTACCTCATTACATCCCTAGCACAGTGTTTCCCAACCACTGTTCCGCGGCACACTAGTGTGCCGCGAGATGTTGCCTGGTGTGCCGTGGGAAAAATTAAAAAATTCGAAAGATTTTTTTTTAAGTCAAATTTTCGATTGGGGCGCCGTCACTAGATGACCCCTGGGGTTCCCTCCCTCCCTCCCTCCCGCTCTGCGCCTCCCTCCTCCTCCGGGGAGGCCCTTCCTGGCTCTCGGCCAAGGCTTGGCGGCTGCCACTCACTCGCTCGCTTGCCCACCCGTCCCTCCATCCCTGCACCCGGCCTCTCCCCCTCCGTCCCCGGCGTGGGGGCTGCCGGGATCCGTAGTCCCCTCGCCCTTGGGCTCCGTGCCCGCGCGGGGTGCGCAAACTACGTTTCCCAGCGTGGCCTGGCGGGCCGGGCATTTTGTTTGAAGCGCTCTTCTCCCGGCCATGGAATGAGCGCAGCAGCGGCGGCCGGGCGGGCAGGGGCTCTTCCGCGCAGACCCCGCGCAGCCTGCCTGCGCCCCCGCGGAGATCGGGCGGCAGGATGTAGCCCGGGGATCCCCGCGGAGGCGGAGCGGCGGAGGCGGAGGCTGCCCCCCAGGTAGGGCTGCGTCGGGGGTGGTGGTTATTTTTGCAATGCTGCATCCGCGCCGGAGGGGACGCATCGGACCGCGGGGAGACCCCTTGGCGGGCGTGCAAGGCAATGCATGCGTGCAGGCGTTGCATGGAGTGCAGTGCAATGCAATGGCAACGCGGCGCCCTGCATGCATGCATGCAACTTCCACCGGCGCTCCGGACTTGGCAGGTGAGGGGGGTCCCCAGTGGGTGGCAGAGAGAGCTGGGAGGGCGAAGGGGAGCCGGGGGGGAGCAGCGCTGCTCCCCGAGCCGAGCCCGGGGGGAAACTTCGGCGTCGTTGCGCCGGGTGTTGGAAGCAGAGGCTGGCGGGGGCCCCTCACCTGCAAAACCTGGTCACCTCTCATATATTTCGTGCATTGCATTCATCGCCCGCTTTCTCCTCCAAGGAACTCCCGGGGGCGCGCGTGGTTCTCCCCGTGTTATCCTCGCAACAACAGCCCTGCGAGGTGGGTCAGGCAAGTGGCCCAAGGGAGCACCCAGGGATTGTCCTGGCCAGGTGGGGTGATTTGAACCCTGCTCTCTGCCCGGTCTTCGTCCTCATTTAGCCCCCACATGTGCATGACTGTGCATGACTGAGGTTTTCCCCCCTCGTCTTGGTGTGAGTCTGTGCTGTTAATTAATGGGGTTCTGCCTTCGGAGAAGATGAGCCAGCCCTCAAGGAGGTGATTATGTAATTTGCTAGCAATTCATGTCCCTCCCGGCGTGACGCTGCGCGCTGACGTCACGGGGCTGTAATGGTGGTGTGCCTCGAGATTTTTTTCATGAAACAAGTGTGCCTTTGCCCAAAAAAGGTTGGGAAACACTGCCCTAGCATAACCCACACCATTCCAACAACAAAGCAAACAATTCCTTTGATGTTTGCACAACTGCTTTCATCTACAGAAGGGCAAATAAGTAACTGTACAGCCAGAAATATCTCTCTCTCTCTCTCTCTCTCTCTCTCTCTCTCTCTCTCTCTGTGTGTGTGTGTGTGTGTGAACTGTCCATGTATTCAAGACAGTTTCAGCAAAAGCACCTAATCCACTTTAAACGTTAGTCATTCTAGAGAAAATTAAATAGTTGGAACTGTAGTTATTGAAAGAAAATGCAAGCAGTGTTCTGGGAGCTTGGCAACAGCCCTCATTTAAATGTAGATCTTGTGTGGTTCTTCAAGCCAGTCTCCTGTCAGTCCTCATAGGTACTGTTCTGAATAATTATTTCATCAGAGTGGTTATGGATCAATGCACCCAAAGTGTTTGCAATTAACAAATCTTGTAAAAGGTCCAGCCAGGCATTTTTTTATAATGAAGGATTCTGAGCTCTAGATAAAACTTTTACATTATGCATACATCATCAGCATTACGGCTGAGGCTGTTTAACTGCTAACAGCTTAGTGACATGCAGTGTATGTACTTAACATTTTTTAAAAAAAATAATTGTGGATTTTTATAAGACTTCACTGTATATCTAAAGTGATGATAAGCCTGGCTAGTTCCATTTATCAGATTTATTCACCCAATACACTATATTACAGGAATTCTTGAAGGAATTCAAAGTCTTGACTGACTGGCTTTTGGGTTCCACATGGTTTGCAATTTGTACCTTTTCAGCAACAGCAGGGAAAAGAATGCACTAGAGGACCAGTGGAAAAGGGGCTATTGAGGTAGAATGTCTTCATTTTCTGACAACATCACTGCACGACTCACGAGGATGTAGAAACACAAAGCTGGGAACAGATTCATAGAGCTATAGGGCTAAAAGAGCTATGAAGTGATATTGCGTGTTAAGAGCCCCCAAAACCCCCTCAAATAAAGACACAAAGGACTCAAATTTTAGTTTAAGGTTTTTTGGCATAATTTTGGCCACAACTTAATTGACTACAGGCTGTGAGTGGTTTGCTTAGGCATTGGTTCCAAACTATCTGAACCTGTCCAGGACAGGAGCAGAACTGACAACTGCCAGCGCAGTAAGGGTAAACACCCTGGGAGATTGATTGGTCTGGGAGCAGTATTAAGATCACCCCAACATGCTCCCAGGGGCTCTCGCGTGGCCCTATCACCTTTTCAGGGGTCAGGCAAAAGCAAGACGAGCCTCTGGATTCCTTTAACGGAATACTCATGCCACCACAATTGGAGGGGCAGGCCACAGCCAAGCCACATCCCCTCCAAGAACACCTTTAACCAATGCCTAACCGCAAACCTTACAAAGTTGTGACGATTTGCTACGTGGTAGGCAAAAACCAAGAGGCAACAGCCAATCCACCAAATGGCAAAATTCCTACCGTGCCCCTGCTACAAAACAGATGACACCAAATGACATAGCAAGGTCAGAAATACCCTAAACATAGGGAGGGAGGGTGGGTATGAAAAAGAGGAAGCTCAACGCAACGTGCAGCAGTATAAAAGAGGCTCCCCGGCTACTATTTGTGAAATCCCATTGACCAGATTCTGCCCCAGCAACCGAGGAACCAATCGGGTAGTTGTGGCTATCCAAACATACCCGCCCCAGCAACCAAAGGGGAGTTTATGGTGATCTCACCACAACACATGCTCTCAGTGAAGAGAACATGATTTGCCCAGCTCCTGCACCAAGGCATGATACTATACAGTGGTAAGGTACCCTTGCCCATACGGGCCAGTCGTGTCCGACTCTAGAGTTGTGCGCCCATCTCACTTAAGAGGCCGGGGACCAGCGCTGTCCAGAGACACTTCCGGGTCACGTGGCCAGTGTGACGAAGCTGCTCTGGCGAGCCGGCACCAGCGCAGCACACGGAAATGCCGTTTACATTCCCACTATAAAGTGGTACCTATTTATCTACTTGCACTTAGGGGTGCTTTCAAACTGCTAGGTGGGCAGGAGCTGGGACTGAAGGACGGGAGCTCACCCCGCCACGGGGATTCGAACCACCGACCATGCGATTGGCAAGCCCTAGGCGCTGAGGTTTTACCCACAGCGCCACCTGCGTCCCTTACTATACAGTGGTACCTCGGGTTAAGTACTTAATTCGTTCCAGAGGTCTGTTCTTAACCTGAAGCACCACTTTAGCTAATGGGGCCTCCTGCTGCTGCCGCGCCGCAAGAGCACAATTTCTGTTCTCAACCTGAAGCAAAGTTCTTGACCCGAGGTACTATTTCTGGATTAGCGGAATCTGTAACCTGAAGTGTATGTAACCTGAAGCATATGTAACCTGAGGTACCACTGTACATGCAAACAGTTTCCTAGCAGCCTCTCATGAGCCAGCATTACAACATGGAACAAGGCACAGTGTATCAAAGGAGCATTTAGCCACAACTGGGAGGGGCTGTAGTTTCAAGGGCTGTAGCTACATGCTTCTTATGGGTCCCAGTTCTTTTTCCAAGATTAGAAAAAGCAATCCTAATCGTTCAAATAGGATGTGCCATACATTAGAGGGGAAATCACTTCCGCCAGTTGCCTCAGGTGAGAGAACATAAGAAAATAGAACAGTTTTACCTCTCAAACGATTGATGCCTCCCATTACCTTTTTCAATAGGAGTGAACGGCAGCCATAAAGTCAGCGCCCTTTGACATTGTTGTGATGGGAGCAAAACATGTCACAACACCCCTGACACTGGATAGCTTAGCCGTGACTAACTGGGGATCTCACTGCATTTACACACTTAGAAAAACAAGAGTCTTCCATACTCACACATCCTGCTAGCCATATTCTTTTATTTATTAAAGGTGACATAATAAGCTAAAAACATACCTTGGGGGATAGTATAGTCTCGGCCAGGTATGTCAAACACCAGCAGAAACAGCCATGTCTACAAATGGTGCCAAAACACCATAAAAAGGAGAGTCAAGAGGCATATCCTTACAATCACATACAGCCTCTACCTTTTCATAGGTAAAAAGGGGGAAGCATCTGCTACTCTCATACCTGCTATCCCTGCTGCTTAAATGGTGCCTGCACCTTGTCCTGATGTGGATATGGCATGCCAAACTGCCCTGTATTTTCCTCCATCTAAAGAACAAATTGCTTTAAAAGCAGCTGGAAGAAACGCTAGGGGAGACAAAATAGCACTAGAACTGTAAGAGAAATGAAAGAGAACCTGCTTGCGAAAGTGGATTACATTTACCTATTAAGCCAATTAAGGCTTGTCCAGTTTACTAAATTCCAGCAGCCTTTAATGTTTCCCTTGATCCAAATGATAATATTTCAGCTATTGGGGGGGGGGGAGAAGGGGAGAAAAGAAATGCATTAGAAGTTGTACAACATTTGCACTGTGTATTAGCTGAACAATACAGCCAGCACAGGAAATCTAAGGTGTCTGGACTTCCTAAATGGAAGAAGCCTTTTTGCTTTTTGTAATGACACCAAATTATCCGCTTCATATTATTATTATTTTTTTAAAAAAACCTTAATGCCTAGGTAAAACATTTCAGTTATTTCTTACTCTAAATGGCACAGATTGCCTCTTCCACTGCTCATTGTATTCAGCGTGTGAGAACTAAATCACACACTGTGGCTTTAAGTGGGACTTTATTACAGAGTTTAGACTTTTCTCTCTATTCATATTGTGTTTATTATGAAAGTAAAATGATGTTTGTTCTACTTGACAGGTTAGAAATATTAATTCCCCTTAGTCTGGAAGTAAAAAGTAGCAATAACTGAATTGTGAGTGCTTAGAAAATATGATTGGCGAACAAAGTTTAATTTTATATTACATTTACATCCCATCTTTGTTCCAAGGAGCTCAAGGTGACACACATTGCCCTCCCCTCTGATACCTCCTCTGAGGCTATGGTCTTATCCTCTGAAAAGAAAGAGTCCATCTCTGGGGACATGACACTCCCTGGTTGTTCCTGCCCTCCTGCGCTGGTGGCAACGATGCTTCCTTATTGCTGGCCAGAATTGTCTACCTGTTTGGCCTACTTTCATTTTTTCAACAGTTAGTAGGCAGAGAGGCAGCCACTCCAGGCCAAGCATTGTGCATGTGCGTGCTTTGCTCTGTTCACATGATGCACGCTGGTGTTATCACCACTGCATTGCAGAATTTATTTTGAGTGAGCAGGTGCTCTGTGAAGCAGTGGGGAAAATACAACAGGGTGTTGGAGCTGTGTGTGTCACATGGCTTAACTTGTGCTCCCTAAGCTAGTGTTTGTTGCCTTCAAATGTGGTGAAGGCTGCTGAACCATTGCCAGATTCAGGTGCCAGTAGAATTGGCTTCTGTATATGGAAGGGAAAGGGCATAATAACAATATTATAATAATCTATTATTTGTACCCCGCCTATCTGACTAGGTTTCCCCAGCCACTCTGGGCGGCTTCCAACAATATATTAAAAATATGTTAAAACATCAGTCATTAAAAACTTCCCTAAACAGGGCTGTCTTCAGATGTCTTCTAAAAGTCAGGTGGTTGTTTATTTCCTTGACATCTGATGGGAGGGCGTTCCACAGGGCAGGCGCCACAACTATCTTGTTCACTTAAGGCAGCAAAATGACTCAGGCTGATGCTACTTACCATCAAGAGTAACATCATTACATGGGGATTCATAGAAGACAAGTAACCATTTCTGCAAATGGCCTTTCAAACTGTATTCCAGGGAGCACTAGGGTTCTTTGGAAGTTTCTCAAGAATTTCCCCATTCGCCATCTTTCCCAATACTACAATAAAGTTGTAAGTTGTAAGAGGGAACATTCTATTTGCCTGGGGAATTGTAAGGGTGGACAGACCTTGGCTAGCACCCCACATGAACTGAGATACATGTTAGCACAGAATCCTCTCCATTCGTTCATGGGATTTCACACCAGGTACTTGGAGGTTCCTCTATATGGGAAGAACTTTGTGCTAGTTGACAATACCTGCAGTAAATCCTTAGTTAATGAACAGTTGTAGCAGGTTGTCAATTGAGATAAAAAAATTATCCATTACCTGATCAGATGAACTTCAGCACTACTAAATAAGCACATCTCAGGGACTGACTCAGATTCTTAATGTATGTCAGGAAACCTAGAGTGGGCTTTTGTTGTACAGCAAAATAAAATAAGTGTAGATGGGTTTTGATGAAGACAAGTTCATGCTCAGTGTTAAGCAGCCTGCCAAAGTTTATTCTTGCTTATTTTTTGAAACAGTGATTCCACTCAGACTTCTGTAGGAACCACTGGATCAGGGAAAAAACAGTGATTCATACCTCTTTCAAAAGTTCATTCCCCTTTCAAGAGGGATGTAGAAGAATAGCAAAGAAAAAGAAGTGTATATGTAAATCATTATAAAAGAATTTTGGAGACAGCTATAAACTTACAGCAAATGCCATTATAGTAAACCAACACATAGCACCGTGGTGGGAAAAGGTCTTGAAAGGGAGACATCTGATCTTAACTTGTCTTATTTATATACTATGCTATAGATCATTTAAAGTCCTCTTTGGAATATACATACTTTCTGTCTACACTTTTCTCATTTAGCACTTCTTGCTACAGCAAACACTCTGCACACCTTCTTTTTTACTTTTAACATTTAAACAACCCAACAGCTTTTTAAGGCTTTGTGATGCTTCACTGATTCTAATGGGTCTTTAAGAAGCAAAAATCCACACATGTATAGAGCCTTACTGATGCTAAAAGCCCCCAGCAAAGACAGGCACCTGTAAAGTTAGACCTGATGGCAAAACTGGAAATCCTTGAGGTATTTACTTTTTCAATACAGAGCTCACATCCTTGCAAGGCTAGAATAGAAAATGTTATAGCGTTTATAGTGCTGATACAGCAACTAACACACCACTTCTTTAAGTGTCAGCATCTCTTAGTTTAATTATAAGAGAAAACATCTCATTCAGAATAAGTCAACCGCTGCAAGCAAAATCAGATAAGCATTTCGACAGGGAACTGTGAACCACCAAAATTTCCAAATTAACTTCTATTATCATTAATTAATTCAAGAAGACTGCTTCCTGTTTGGAAATCACACTCTATCATGGCCTGTCAATACAATTTTCTGTCAGTTGTCACTTTAAACCAAATATAATGGGGTTTGCATTCCATGAACCTTAAACTGTCAGCTGATTGTCACTTCAAGTATTGGAATGAATTATTCGGGGAGGGGGGGAGGCATCTAGGCAACAATAATTAAAACAAACAAACAAACAGCCATGCCAGATGATCACAGATGGGAGGTGCTCATCATATGGAATTGGTATAAATTCAGAAAATTCTAAACAGTAGCTCCGTGTGGTATCTTCAATAATTATAATTCCCATCTGGGCAGGCAAATACACTTCCTTGCTCCATCAACTATGTGAACTGGGTTGAAAGAAGAAGCGACTCAATAATGGTGATGATAATGTTGACAAGGTTTCAGCTTGGAGGGCAGTGGATGGAGACCCCTGATTCTTAACTCATGGAAAAAGCCAGCAAACTGAAAAATCAATCAGCAGATCTCATTAGGATCATCCTCCACACACACCTATAAAGTATACATTGTGGAAGCAAAATAGTTATTTAGCTGAATATTGGGGGCAGGACAAATTTAACAATGTACTGGTGCACAGAATGTAAACACACTAGTATCAACTAGCAATCTCATAGTCTGTTATGATACTAAGTCTTTGTCTGCCTTTTTTTCTATTAGATCTAGATACTCGCCAGTTTCTTAGGGTTCTTCCATAGTTCAATATTTCGTCAGCCCTTCTCTGGCAAGTCTGTAGTACAAGGATGGAAAACCAGTGTCTCTATAGCTCTCATCATTTTTAATAATAGACCCTACGGGCTAGGGTTGGAATTTTAACAACATCTGTAGGGGGTGCAGGTTCATCATACTTGAAATAAGAGAACAAATAATAGAGGACAGTCCTCTATAAAGACACATGGCCATCCTGGGTACAGCCATATGGCAAATTTGTATGTACGAACCCAATGGTTAGTGATGATGGGATCTGTAATCCATCACCACTGACCTTTGTAGTTCCCACCTCTGACATCTGAAGGGTTGTCAGGTCCAAGTCTGGTTTAATAATAAAGAGCCAGAAGAAGGATGAGCAGGGCCCTTGAAATTGCCCACAAACAGTTAACACCTGGTCAGCACACTGAACAGACCCACAAGTCACCACAGTGAGATATGCTGTGTTTCTATTTAAATTACTGCAATTATTTCTAAAGGTGTTTGGGATACCTACAATCAGGGCACTAGGGAAACAGCCCCTGGTATTTAGAGGTATACTGCTTCTATGCATTGGGTTTTCATTTAACTGTACAGTGGCTGACAGGAGAGGCTTCTGTGAGTGGAGCAGGTGGGAGGAATTTTGGGGATGTGCAACTGAGCAGGGCTGGGGTAGGGAATGCACATGGAGGTTGCAAAGGAATAAGCTGGTGCTTGTCCGCCCTAACCTCAAATGAAGGTCAAGCCATGATGCTGCGTCATGCCTACTGCAGACAGAGCTTGGTAGGGAAGAGAAGGCTGTACAGTGGTACCTCGGGTTACATACGCTTCAGGTTACAGACTCCGCTAACCCAGAAATAGTACCTCGGGTTAAGAACTTTGCTTCAGGATGAGAACAGAAATCGTGCGGTGGCGGCGCAGCGGCAGCAGGAGGCCCCATTAGCTAAAGTGGTGCTTCAGGTTAAGAACAGTTTCAGGTTAAGAACAGACCTCCAGAACGAATTAAGTTCTTAACCTGAGGTACCACTGTACTGATATCTACAATATATTTTTTGAACACTGTTCTGAAGACAACAGGCTTGTTCCTTAATTATGTAAGGGACCAGTGTAAAAAAAGTTCACCGTCAGAATCTGGGCAAAGTAGCTGAGTGGAAGATGAATAGCTAGGTCTACATAAATCAAACAAAATCCATAAAAGTCAATGGAAGTTTGAGAGCAGCATTTTTAAATTACTTTGGAAAAATGGTCTGAAGATTGAGACATTTCTCATCCTATCATTTAGAACTGTTGTCCTCTGACCTTTTGCTATGAAAGAATAAAAGGGAAATAACCCATCTACCCCGTATCCTGCCCTCTCCAAATGGACAGATTGCTCAGGGTGACAAAGTTCAGAAACAAACAAAATTGTGACTTCTCGCAGCAGGCTTATCCCGTTCAGCATTTATAAATTCACTTCTCTTAGAAAAGCCAGCAATCCCAAATCTAAAAAGCCACACAGATACAGAGAAATGAGCTACGAATAAATCATTTTACTGGTTTCAGAAATGGTGATATATTTGGAAGCAATGAAGCTATGAATGTAGAACTGTTTGCAAATGTCTTTGATTTCTGCACTTCTAACCCCTCCATGTCTACTCAGAAGCACTGCTCAGTTCAATGGGACTTTGAAGAGTATAGGAGTGCTATATAGGAAGTAGATTCAAGTCACCCTTCATTACCCTTGTCTCTTTTCCCTCTTCTGTTTTTTTCCATTGTCTTGTTTAGATTGCACACTCCTAGAGGGAGATCGGGCACCTGTCTATTACTTGCCAATGCAATTTTATAAAGCACCTGATGCCACTTTATGTATGTGGCCCTGCTCACATTGCCCATCAATCCTTTCTACCTTCCACCCCTGTTGAAACCCCCTAAACTTTGCTAACCACCATCGGCACACAGCTTATACAACCTTCCCGTTTACACCTCACCAGCCCCCTTTCAGCGGTCATTGAAGGGTGATCCCCAAAGAAGGGAAGCCAGGCACACAGAAAGAAGACAGGTGACGATGGGGAGCACGGCGAGGAGCGATCAACGTCAAATATCTTCACTGGAGACTGACATCGGTAAACCAGTTTTTGTTTCGGATGCTGGTCTCACCACTTTGGCAGGGCTGAATGAAATTCTGTCTGAAATGCTAATTCACTTATATAGCACTGCAGTTCTGTGGCTAGTTTATTAGGGGTCTTAATTCTCACAGCGCTAAGGATTGCACATGTGACAAGAAGTTACATCTGGCTGCTGTGTACACACTGCAATAAAGAACAAAGCAACCAAGGTGCTACTAGTGGCAAGAGAGTGTGTGTAGTTAATAAAAGCAAAAGTAATTTTACCTGAACATATAAGTGTACCTTCACAAAAGCTTTTAACGTCTTCTACAAAATTTATTTTTCACATTTATGACACATGTCTTTACTTTAAACTGCATAAACCTTATTATGATAGTAGTTGTTGTTGTACAATCCTGATCTCTTTGCCCTTCTCTCTGTTACAGTATTTCCACTATTGCTTCCCAAGAGCTGGATGAAGAGCCAGTTCCTTTAATTCCTATGCTGGGAGATGCAATAAAGACTGTGCAACCCATGGCTCAATGAGATCACTGGAAACGTGACCTGATGAAGTGTTAGGCACTGCACTTGAAAAGACCATCTGTCCACTGCTCATGACGCATCAAAAATGATCTCTGGAAGCAATGGCTGAGAACTACAGAGAGATTTGTAGACAAATAAAATAAGCACGAGCCTGTGCAGCCTTAGTGGCATCTACGAATTCCTCTATGTCTCAGGAAATCCTTGACTGTTCCTGTAGATTAGCTTCCTGGCGGCTTTAAGCAGCAAAAAAAAGCTGTACTAGGACTCAGTATTGATCCCCAGATGGTGTGCAAAATGAGCAGAACTGGCACACTGATAAGAAAGAGGATTTCAGCAGGAAAAGCAAACAGTAGGATTGCCTAAAAGATAAAATTGGTAGACTAAGGCTGCAGTCCTAAGCGCACGTGCTCAACAGTGCATCCCATTGAGCGCAATGGAACAACTCTCAGTAAAGCATGCCACATAGCTAGACCTTCTTTGCACTGGTATAGTTTGTTTCGGACATGACACGCCAAGATTTCCATTCAGAAGAAAAACCTTTTATACCCTTACACATTTCTTCTTTTGTTCAGTTCTCACAATCCTATGCTTTATGTAGGACACTAAGACCCCTACCTGTTCTGGAAAGCTTTATTTGATATATTGAAACTCTGATCTTAAACATTCTTTTTAACTGTTGGCAAGAGGGACAAACTGGATTTCAAAGGAAGATGCCTAGGAAGAACAAAGTTCAAGCTTGCTGATTGGGGGGGAGACTTAGCTAAAATGGGGAAAAATAAGTAGTGATACTAGGGGCAGATGAATACAGGGCAAAGGGCAAATCTGGAGAAGTACTGAGCTGATATAAAAATACAAGTGAACTCTTGTACATGAAGTGGGAACCATAGAATGCGACCTCAGATGTCCCGCAAAAATGGGGAACTGAAATTACTAGGCAAGGAGAAAAGTTGGTACATGGAGAGGCATCACTAGGAGTTGCAGTCAGACATTACCTTAGACAAGGCATACACCTCTTTCAGGTGATCAAAATCTTCACACTGGTGTTTTAGAGAACAGTGGCAGTTATTTATGAAGACGTTGCATATGTGGCAAACACAAACTACTACATGTTTTCCTTTCTGGAGGGGGTTAAGGATACTGAAGAACCACTTGCAAAACTTAAATATTTTCTTTTTCAGGTTGCTTATCCTGTGAGTAAGGGCAGGTGCTTCAACCATCCCTACTGAGCACGTACAAAGGTTTTTGTATGCTCAGACACTACATGTAGGAAAACCCAGAACGGAGGCAAATCCTAGCAGTATATTCGAACCAAGACACTATAAAATATTATGATGACATAATTTTCTATGTGGGGTGTAAGGGGTTGATGCTGCCAAAACTAGCATAGATAAAGCTCCAGGCTCACAGCCAGTTTCCGTCTTGAAGATTTATTTACAAAGTTCAAACGGTCACAAGAGCTTCAAAGGCATGTTCGTGCCTGTCTCACTCAGATGCCTCGAATGGCTTTTTCTTACTCCTCCTCCCCCAGCAGGCCAATCGTCGAAAGACCCGCCTCTTACTTCCTCTGTTCAGTGAATAGCTATTTCCGGGCTCTGAATGAGTCAGATGAGAAGCTGCTAATAAGCTCTTTCGGCTCTCTATAAGTGCTAGTCTCTCCCCCCCCCCCCCCAGCTCTCTAGCCGTTTGCACTTCCCTGACATGGGGTCCCATAAAGACTCTACACTACAGACATTGAGAAATAACAAACTTATCATACATACAACATTGCCTTAATGTGATCAGAGAAAAACAGTGTGGATTGGCCTCATATCCGCACAATACATTAAAAGCACACTTAACAAAGATGGCTTCCCCCAAGGAATCCTGGGAAGTGTTGTCTACCCTTCAGATAGCTATGATTCCCAAGACCCTTCACAAACTACAGTTTCCAGGTTTTTTTAAAATGAAATTCATGTACTTTATATGTGCATTAAATGTATGTTATGAATGTGACTATGGTGTACCGACTGCGGAAAAACCACAGCACAGAAGTTGCAGGACAGAAATACCACAACTACATAGAAATAAATATTCTCCTTGCCTATGTTTTCTCAGTTCAGTTTGAACAAAAAAAAGTCATTGTATTTGTATGGGTGTGTTCAGTTGTAAAATGAAGTTACAAAATTATCTGCTTATGAGGCAACAGCATTTAAGTGAGGCATCTGCAATGTAGCCACCTCAATATTTTACATGGCAAATGATGTGTGTAGAAAAACATGTCAGTTCATAGTTATCTTAAGTGACAAGCCTTCATTTGTTTCCTATGTGGGGTTTTTTTTAAAAAAAATCTGAATTGGTAAAGGCAGCTAGAACAGATTTACATTTAGATACTGGAAAGATACAGCAGTGACATGCGACGACCAGGAAAATTCTAGTTACAATGCAAATAAAGGCAATAAAACTCACTTAACCATAGCATGATACATAATGAACAACTGGCAATAATTATCTTCCATAACATGCTTCTGGTCTGCTTCAGCACTTCTGCACTTCCTTTGTTGTCATTCATTTCTGAAAGTTCTCCAGTGATTCTTCAGTATCCTCAACCCCCTCAGGAAAGGAAAACATGTAGTAGTTTATGTAGCTTGTGTCTGCCACATATGCAACATCTTTTTATATAATTGCCACTGCTCTCTAAAACACCAGTGTGAGTTTTATTTATTTAAAACAATGACAAAGCAAACTTTCAGACTTGGTGCTTAGCAGACCTCAACACATCTCACAGACCTTCGCTCTGATACGATTCAGCCAGAGAATGAAAGAATGCAGTGAAGGATGGTAAGTGTAATTAAAATTGTGTTGTATGGCTGATCCGCTAGGCAGATTAATCCTATAAGCATAAAATTCCATCAAGCTTTTTTTTTCCTTTAAGAGATAGACAAAAATTACATTTGACAGTTCATTTCCTTGGAACCTCTACACTGGCGTAAAGCTAGGGAAGCTAAGCCTGAAATTAACTACAGTTGCTCAAATTTTGCTATAAAAAGAGAGGTCTCCCTGTTACCTTGAAGCTTTTGTGTGGAGGGAATTGGACCAATAACAAACCACACAAATGGCAGCAGTGCATTCAAATAGTTTTCCTGACAGGTGGCATTCCTGTTATCCAGTTACATCTGTATTTGCCTCCCTCGCCCCTCTCATGTGGCCAAAAGCGAGAGGAACAAATCCAGAGTGTGTGGTGCTTTATACATGGGCATGGGATGACTCCAAGCGAATGGTATTCCAATTCTTGGCACAAACTCTGGCAGGATAACAGATGGTTTGCTTTTTTTCAGATCCTGTATTTGCAGTTGGCGAATACCAATGATCAACTGGTACATGATAATTGGGCAATAAGAGGTTTATTACTGATCCACAGAACTGTGTCTGCCAGGAAATGCTCCACACATCCACTTTGTCATGGTCAAAGTACTTAAGGCTCATCCAGACAATCTGTTTGTTCAGCATTCATCCTGATTTGCCTGGTGGTTAGACTAACAGCGCTTCCTGTCCAGATGTGCAGCGTGTGGATTGGCCAGCCTTTGTTTTTACAAACAAATAACTACCTTCCTCTTTACCTGGCTGTGCAGAAAGTCAACTGGCTGGCTGTGGTAGCAGGCAGAAAGCCATTATTTCCACATGCTGAGCAGAGCAATATTTTAATATTTCTTTTAATGGATTTTCTTTTTTATAGGGGGCTGCCAAACAAACATGTAACTTAGCAGGTATTCCAGGTCCTGGGGGTGGGGTGATTTTAATTTTTTTTAAAAAAATTAAGCTTGGGTGATTTCTTAGAGGTGGGGTAGGAATTTGGGGTGTGTACCAACCACAAATATGATTAGGTCTCCCAATTCAGAAATCAGCTCAGTTTGGCTTGAACCACTTTGATGGCTGCCTACTCCACTGCAGGTCCAATTTAGAACCCCAGTTCAGAAAACTGAAGTTTCATGCCTCCCCAGTGAGTATTATGGGGAAATCAATGAACAGCTGTATCTTTATATTAAGCAATGGGAGATGAGGCACCAGACAAGGCACCAGAGGAGGCAAGGCTAGTTTCCCCTGGCTGCTTTTCTGGACTCCCTATCCTAAGTTGTGAGCAGGCACCACCTTCAGCAGAAATAGGTGTCCTTCCCTTGACTATACCAGACAGCCAGGGAGAAAGTGATGGAGGTAGTGGTGGCACCAGGAAAAAAAGATCAGTTCTGGAAGGAGGGCACAGAAGGGGCAAAGTATATTTCTAGTTGGGCAAGTTGTGTCCCAAATGTTAGGGTCTCCAGAAAAAAACACCAGTATATGTTAATGAAAGGAATCCCTAGTAAGAATCTGTTCTGAAACTGGAGCCTGGTATGTGTGTTCATCTGCAATTCTAACTCGTCTGGATTAAGCCTAAATTTGTCCACATTCACTTCTGAACTATCCTTATACACTGGTTCAGAAAAAGAGAGAGCAGCTGCATGTGTATTATATTGAGACCCTCAACTGCATATGTATTATATTGAGACCCTCAACTGCATATGTATTATATTGAGACCCTCAATTTCTGGAATGAGGTGGTAGAGTCCTGAGGTGGTAGAATGGAAAGCAAAATTTTAGGCTTCAGGCAGGAAATCACTTTTCTAAATATGCCCCTGCATTAACAATAACATCACTCTGTAAATTGTAAACTACCACAGCAGGGACAAGGGAATGGCTACAACAGATGCCCCTGATAGCTACATCTTCTTGCAGGGAATAAGAGAGCATTCCAAAACAAACCCCCCCACTTTTAGTCTCATGGTGCAATCCATTTTAACACTGCCTTGGTAGTTGAATGCCTTAGATGTCAAACAAATCGGCTCCCGAAAGTCGCAAACCCAGAAGTGAGTGTTCCGGTTTGCGAATGTTTTTTGGAAGCTAAACGTCCGATGTGGCTCCTGCAGCCAATCAGAAGCTGCACCTTGGTTTTTGAACCAACTGTATATGTGTAGACCACGGCTGAGGCTTGTTTGCTGGGGTACTGTCTCTTATGTGGGTCACTTAAGAAGCAAAGAGCTTCCCTTCCACTAGCAAAAGTATAAACTGGCATTCTGGCTGCAGATCTGAACAATGCATAATGCATTGACTAAAACCTCTTCATGTTAATTTATTTTATCTAGCTCACAATGTGAGATGAATTCTTTATAGAGAAATCTGGTATCTTCTAGGCAAGATAAATGTCAATAAAAATGTATTCTTTTAAGCATGTTATGTTATTTCTTGAATGAGTAAACTTAGTTGAACAAAATAAGCCTTGCTACAGATATCATGATGTGGGCAGATTCTGCTGCTTGCTCTTGTTTATAATAAAATATGTGGTTGTCCTCCTTGTGTCTTAGTCACAAACATTTTATCATCATTAAAAGTCTAATCACAGCAAGTTCCACATGGTGTACTATAAATCAGGTGTCCTGTTTACTTGTCAAATGTGTCTGCCGCATCAAACATGCTGGCATTTTATGAGAAAGTTACCCTTTTATCATATTCATCTGTCTATGAAAATCAGAACAACAAATTATCTGCTACAATCTCATAGAGCAAAATATTAGCACTTTCACAGGCGTCACCAATTAGTGACTGGATTGCAGTAGTAACACAAGGAAACTAAATATCAGCTCTACTTTGGTAATCAGATGAATGGATTAAAATAATAGGATGAAATTGCATGACTTCAACTAAGGAATGATTATTTAAATTGGTGTGATTCCTATGGGAAATATGAATTTAATTCAAGGAGATGGCAAAATAATGAGGAAATAAAGAATAATATGGCACCACTTTGAAATGTTTTTCACTTTGCTTATTCTGTTTCTGGTCTCTGCTTCTTTGGTTTCTGATCTAAGGCTGTCCTCATCTTGGCCTTAGTCAAAAACCTCTAATGATCACTGGTCCTCTGTGAGCTTCAGAATGAAGGCAGTGAAAAACTTCATATGGGATACTGTCTTTTTAACATAGCCTGACACATAGAATTACCACTAAAATTATAGTGCTGTATTTGGGTTGGGTGCACCTGGAAATGAATGTTGCATAGGATCATCGTGCATTAGATCCTCATTGCATAATGATTCTGACACTATAAAGTTATCATGAACAGAAACCAATTTTTCAGGCAATGCATATTTTCAGAATTTAATAATATAGTAGTGGGCTGTGCTGCATCTAGTGGTTAAGGCTGCAATCCTAACCCCATTTATCTGTAAGTAAGTCCCACTGAATTTAATAGGACTTACATCTGAGTAGACACACTTAGGATTGCACTGCAAGAGACTGAGCTACAGATCAGGAAGTCTCTAGTTTAAATCTTATCTGTGCTACAAACCCATTATATGGCCTCAGGTGAGCCACTCTCTCCCAGCCTCAGTTCTCCTATTGGCATTACAGAGAATAACAATACTGTCTTATTTTACAATGTTGCTCTAAGGATTAAAACAGAATAACACTTATCACACTTCAACCTCTCAATTGTTGATACATATAGGAAGTTGACACACAGGCCTTTTGCAGCATCTGATAGTAGTGGCGAAAAGCTAGCCTGTGCTACCTCTCCAGCTCTTTAGCCATTGCTAGCTTTAGGTCTAAACCACTGAGCCTAGGGCTTGCTGATAGGTCGGCGGTTCGAATCTCTGCAACGGGGTGAGCTCCCATTGCTTGGTCCCAGCTCCTGCCAACCTAGCAGTTTGAAATCATGTCAAAGTGCAAGCAGATAAATAGGTACCGCTCTGGAGGGAAGGTAAACAGCATTTCTGTGCGCTGCTCTGGTTTCGCCATAAGCGGCTTAGTCATGCTGGTCACATGACCTGGAAAAACTGTCTGCGGACAAACGCCGGCTCCCTCAGCCAGTAAAGCGAGATGAGCGCCGCAACCCCAGAGTCGTTTGCGACTGGACTTAACTGTCAGGGGTCCTTTACCTTTTAGCTTTAGGAATGGGTGGCAATGCTGCCTTTTATGGTCAAAGCCTGGGATGCATTGCTTTTCTCCCTAACCTTAGTGCTGTTGGACTATAGTGACAAGACTGGAGATAAGCCTCTGCCTGGTCTTTGACACTAAAGTAGTAGCAGACAGTTATCTCTGAACTTAGCACTGTGGTCCCACAGCACCAAGTCCATGTCTGCTGCCTTTTAAAGAGCAGGCTGGCTGTTATCTCTTGAGTGCAGTGCTGTGGAACCACAGCACATAGATAGGTCTCTGCCTAAAATTGGAAATGAGCCTCCACATGCTACCTTTTACTGTTAAAAAGCAGATACAGTGGTACCTCGCAAGACGAATGCCTCGCAAGACAAAAAACTCGCTAGACGAAAGGTTTTTCCGTTTTCGATTTGCCTCGCAAGACGAATTTCCCTATGGGCTTGCTTCGCAAGACGAAAACGTCTCACGACTTTGTTTCCTTTGTCTAAAAACAAAGACATGTTTTGTTTATAAAGTTAATTTATTTTCCCTTCAATTTTTGAACTGCTCTTTACAGTATGTGTGACTTTAAAGAGCAGTTAATAAACTGTTGTTGTACCAAATTTGGCTTTGTTTGGACTTTTTTTGACCATAGGAACGCATTAATTGAATTTCAATGCATTCCTATGGGATTTCGTGATTCGCAAGACGAAAAATTCGCTAGACGACAAAACTTGCGGAACGAATTAATTTCGTCTTGCGGGGCACCACTGTAGATGCTTATCTCCAATCTTAGCACTGAGATGCTTAGAAAGGGTTTTCATCTACTGTTCTAAGAGTAAAGAGTAGGGGCTCTAGCTCAGTGATACAGCTTATTCTTTGCATGCATAAGCTCACAGATTTGATCCTAGGTATCTCCAGTTAAAGAAGATTCAAGACGTAGATGATGGGAAAGACCCCTTTCATTGGGCTAAAGGGACCAGTGGCTGATGCAGTATAAGGCAACTGAATTCACATGCACTCAAGCTTGCATTGATTATGAACTTGTTTTCATGTGGTAGCTGTCCTTTGCACAAGATTTCTCATCATTTTGGCCTAAAGAAGACAATTCCCCCCCCCTTTTTCTTTTTTGCAGAAGGCCTTAAATTTACTGCAACAATGCCTTATTCATTTTTATTTATTCAACAATATGCTCATTTTCCAGATAGGTCTATTTCCCTTTCTCTTTCATAAAGCCTTCCAATTAGCACAGCACAGTCAAGAGAACTTAAAATCCCATAGCTCTTCATATGATTTAGTTGTTTCGGTTTCAAAGGGTTCTGCTGAAAATGCAGATAGGGGGAAATCTTAATGTGGTAATTTTCATCTAACTGTCATATTTTCCTCCCCCACCTCCTGTTCCATCATTACCACTCCTGTAACAATTTCTTCCCTGAACATAAGAAATTGAATGTGGCACTTACTGCTGAAGCTTGAAAGCTTTCATTCTGACCATATGCATATCTTACACAATCTATATCTATATCTATCTACACACACACACACACACACACACATCCTGAAGTAAACGCAAGATGCGACTGTGCTTGCGTTTTGCTGCTTTCGCACATGCGCATGATGTCATTTTGAGCGTCTGCGCATGTGTGAGCGGAAAACCCCGGAAGTAACGCACTCCGTTACTTCTGGGTCGCCACGGAGCGCAACCCAAAAATATTCACCCTGAAGCTACTTCAACTCGAGGTATGACTGTACAGTGGTACCTCAGGTTACATATGCTTCAGGTTACATACGCTTCAGGTTACAGACTACGCTAACTCAGAAATAGTACCTCGAGTTAAGAACTTTGCTTCAGGATGAGAACAGAAATCGCGTGGCGGTGGCAGCAGGAGGCCCCATTAGCTAAAGTGGTGCTTCAGGTTAAGAACAGTTTCAGGTTAAGAATGGACCTCCAGAACGAATTAAGTACTTAACCCGAGATACCACTTTACACACACACACACACACACACACACACACACACACGAGGTTTAACCTTCACCATTCACCTTTTTACTAGTTTGTCTCTTAGCAGACAGTTGAAGTATCTATCTATATCTCATCAATGGTTAACGTTATTTTTAAAAGAGGCCTTTATGTCCCACTACTGCTTAAGCATTATTTGTGAAGAGATGATATGCAGCATTCACATTTGGAGAATGTCATAGGGCTTCCCACCTATACACACACACATACAGGCATTTCAGGAAATGGGGCATGGGTGGGTTGTGCATAGCCCCCTTTTGTACACATACAGCCTTTGCTCTCTGCAATTGAGTTCAGAGCTCAAATAAGGAGCTCAAGCAACTTCAGCTTTAAGCCCAAGTAATGCCTTGAGACATTGTGATTTTAACTCTTTGTAAGCCACCCTGGAAAGAAGTAGGAAGTAAACTGCTAAAATAAATAGACAAAGGAGATGCACACTCACAATCTCATAATCCTCACAACTGACCGGTCTGCTACTTGCTCCATGCAATGAATGGGGAAAAGCTATATTATCGAATTTTTCCATGCGTGGATCTTGAGCCCACAGGAGACTTCTTACTTTAGTCTTCCATCATACACCAAAGCATGTTATATCCTCTTGGTAAAGTCAATAGGAGTGAGTAGTTTAAAGTTGTTTGATTTGATGTTATAAATCCATAAGAATAGAAGAAGAGTTTGCTGCATCAGGTCAGCAGTCCATCTAGTCCAGAATCGTATTCTCACTGTGGCCAAACAGACACCTGTGAGAAAACCGTCTCTTCCCACCCTATCTCTTTGCATATACGTGTGTATGTGTGCATATCTCTATCTCTAAAGCTAGGGAAGTAGCAATATGAAGCAGGCCATGCAATTACATTTACATAATGTCTCAAGACAGGTTTTAAGTGTAAAAGGTAATGTTTGCATCCATTTATTTTCAATTCTTGTCACAATCATTAGCACAAAATCAATTTATGTTGTGGCATTTTCAGTTCCCATTATGATCTTTGTTGCAAGAGGTTTTTAAACCCTCCATAAATTCAGGGGAAGACAGCTGCGTAATACGCACTAAATACATTATACATTTCATTATATGACCTTTTCATGGTTATGCAGTTTGACTGCCTGGTCATCCCCCCCCCCCCAGCCTTAGCAGTCTGAGGGAAACAAGTGGAAAAGTGTACAATCGAAATACTGAATCTTTACAAGACCAACATCAATCCCCAACCACACTTGTGCTACAGGCTTTATTATATACATTAAGATCCCATTCACACCATACATTTATGGTGCCAAGGGGAATTCAGGAATCCCTGAACCTGGTGATTATTTTTTGGTTGGGAGCAAAATTCTTTGAAATTTAGGGACAGGCTTATCATTTGTGGTGACAGGGGGCAGTCCTTTTTACTTACTATTTATGACAGTGCCGGACAGCCTCTTGGCATTCCTCAGAACAGCATTATACCTTGGACATTTTCAGGGGAAAAGATGGGGACCACTGAAAGGAGCATCCTCACTGCCTTGTTAAGGGAATGCTCTCTTCAGGTATGTGTGTCTGACACATACTTTGATGTCATTTCTGCCCCACCCTTAAAACCGCTGCTGAGTCATTTCATATGTGTTTTAACCTGCTGGTCTTTCTCTGTCCTGTTTATGTTGTTGCATGAGATTTTATGTTGATGTTATTGATTCTACAGAGTTGCCATTTTTCCCAGAAGTAAAATTCCTGACACCGAAAAGTTGAGGGGTTTTTTAGGAAGGCCTCCAAAATTTTGAGCTTTTTTGGGGGAACCTCCCCCCAAAATAGTGATTTTAAGTTTTTGGGGCTGTTTCTGCTGCTTTTTCCATCACGTTGCCGTACATCCGGGTTGCCCCTGACAATTTGCCCATTCGCCAAAATTCCCCCCTGATGCCATTTTTACACCTGAAAACAGGGACATATCAGAAATTTTCCTGACATATGGGAAGCCTAGATTCTTTTTACCCTGGAAACACTTCTGTGTTGGAGAATGGAACACATGCTAAATAAACTGATATCCCCTTACTCAGCAATTTCAGCTTTTGGAGTGGGGCTGGTAAACAAAGCAACATTATGTTTTCTACAGAACTATTTACCCTGCAAAACAATCTCCCCCCTCCCTGAAGCATATTTGCCACTGCTCTTGATTGCCTCCCCAGCTCAAAAGCATATTTTTGGAACTGAAGGCAATTGATT
The DNA here is from genome assembly GCF_965112155.1 of Podarcis liolepis. Lineage (NCBI taxonomy): Eukaryota > Metazoa > Chordata > Lepidosauria > Squamata > Lacertidae > Podarcis > Podarcis liolepis. Next base: position 60,145,598 of record NC_139555.1, on the reverse strand, counting down.
GAAACTTGTCACACAATCAAGACAAACAATCACTGAAGTGTTTCATCCAAACTGGGTTTTCTTTTTTACTTGCTTATAGGTATTGCTCCTGAATTATAAACATCATGTACAGGTACAATAAAAATCATGTACAGGTAGGAACCTCACACCTGGCTCAAATGAAGTACAAATCTCCACACACTCTGCTCTTAAATTGATGGGTAAACAGGCTGTTATTTCTTTCCCCCGGCCTTTCTGTATTTAAGCAGGTAAATCTGTCATCCAGCATAATCCCTACGATGATGACATTCATGTCTGAGATGAAAAGAGAAAGACAGCAGTGAACCTTTGAGGTCATATAGACACCCTGCAATTTGCTCCTAGAATGTGTGCCCTTTTTTCACACACAGCATTTCAGAACTGCTTAACGTCTGCCTTAATGGGTTAGAAGGAAAATAAGAGGGAGAGGCAGCTCAGGGGCAGATTGAGAATCTTGAATGTCATCCTAATTCACAAAGGCAGCTATTTACTGAATGGTGAGTGCATATTATAGCCACAGGAAGGCCTCATCCTTTTAGAATGTGTTTTGAGATTACTCTTAGCCTCATGCACTTTGACAGGTATAATTAGGGATGCTTCTCTTATCACCTCCAGGTAACTGCCAATGTGAACAGTGCCACGGTCAACAGCTGTGTGGGTGGGATAAGTGCTTCAGAGCAAGTGCTAAAAAAATGACCTGCTGTACATGCATAGAAAGAGGGGGAAAGGTCCACCCTTTAATCTCTCTTTGGCTTCCCTGATTACATATTCAAAAGGCTGTTTAAAGCATATTAAATAGATAAATAATAAGCATCCAGGGAACTTAAGCACACATCATTATTTACTCACTCTGCAGCTTCCTGAACTTTACTTGCATGATGGGCATTCACGTCAAGCAGATCATCTTAAAAATCAGGATGCTTGGTGTAGACTGTTGTGGCTTCATGCACACATAAAAGCATACATATGTGAAGCAGCAGCATTGAACATGGGCACCCACCCCAAAGCTTCTACTTATTTATTTGTATTACTATAGTGGGAAGTGGGGACATTTGCTGACCTGCAGGTGATGCCTTGATATCTCTACTACATTCTCCAAAAAACAATGGCATGGCTGGGACACCCTCAGTGTGACACAGGACGCTACCCCGCACCACGCTAAGGTTCCCCACACCTGTTGCATTACATTAACTGGATAGTATACTGATCATAAATTCAGATCTTCCAGGAAGTTTACAAATACAGCTGTACAGCAATTCCTTCTTTCCTTTCATGTTGCCTTTATTAATTTATTCATTTTACTATCTAACTATCCATATCATAATGAAGAATTTTGGAGGCTATACAGACATTTACTGAGGAAAAAGGGAGGTTGTACCAAATGAGTTTTTGGGTCGACTTGTCAGGTTCTGTCTGTCTGTCTGTCTGTCTGTCCCCCCCCCCCCTCTCTCTCTCTCTCTCTCTCTCTCTCACACACACACACACACACACAAGACAGGCAGGCAGGCAGGCAGAGAACACACAGCTTCACAGAACACAATATTACAGTATTACTGTTATTGTTTCAGAATTTCTCATTCTGGAATGTCTTCTTTATTTCAAATTATATTAAAAGGTGGTACATTTGCAAAGCAATATACACCATGGGTGAAATACATGGAGCTGCACTTATTCTTGATGAGAACCCTGGTTTGCAAAAAACAGGGCATATCTGTATCTATCTATATCTGATATGAAGGCAGCAACTCATTTGAATGGCATCTCTCTGCAGGCCTGGCTTCAAACCCGGGGGGGGGGGGGACCTGCACGCTCCCAAGGCACCCATGGCTGGGCCTTCTCATGGCTGAACTGGTTCATAGTACTGAGAAAAGAAACAGAATAAAAGTGGCAGGAGGAAAAAGAAAACATGACTATAAGATTGTCTGCATTTGGCTCCTTTCCAAGTCAATTCCTTTATCCAGGATACATTATGTTGCACAGATTTCTGTGTTGCTAACATGAGAAACAATATAATTAGCAACATAATTATATGATCTCACTGTGATTTCCTTTATTGTTGTACTGAAGTAGTGATGGCAGCATATCCATCCTCCCTTCTGATAGCTATCAGCTTTTGTTGTACACCATCACGGTAACATCTAATCACCTTTTTCTCATTTCCATTTTTGCTTGGCTCCTTTGGGAACAGTTTAGGCTTGATTAGCTCCAACAAAAAGGTAGGAGTTTGGTTTCTAAACCTAAAGTACTATTCAGAGCAGAGCAACCACATATATTGTGCCTTTATAACTCTAGCTCACTGACATACAGTACCCACAGCAGCTTGTGAACAGCATTTGCTTTGTCTCTTTGTCTCAACACACACACACCTCAGTTATCTGTATCCACGCACTAACCCTCCAAATACTATATATTTTATACAACATGTATGCCACCTGGGGCTCCAATGGGAGGAAAGGCAGGGTAAAAAGATAACAAATAAATGCATAGACAAGAAAACAGTTTCCTCAACCATAAGTCATAAAAATGACACTGGATATTTGTATGGGTGTATTATTTGATTATACAATGTTTGAAGGCCTATGTAACCCAAGGGTAAAACCATGCTTAGTTAGATAGTAGCACTACAGCACCTGACACACTCCATCATAGCAATTCCTAAGGTCACCTTCCACATTACAATATTGAATTGCCAGAGTTAGCTAACTAATAAGAGCTCTCAACGCCTGGTGCATTCTGATAGTTTGGGGTCATAAACCACAGTCTGCTTCAGGCTATTTCAGAAGTTAACCTCACCCTGTATTCCAAGAAGGGCTGTGAGGAAGAGTGGAGCTCCATCAACATCCTCAGACCTTTGTACATTGGGCAGAATGTCTGAAGAGGTACCCAGATCACACTGTATCTGACTGGGAGACCTGATCACAGTGGGCTCTGAACTGCATGGAAGAGCCAATGCATAGTCAACTGAATATGCTTATGTTCTTCCCTTCACACTCTCTACCCGATGTGCAAGGATGGAGCCAGTGGGGATGGCAAGTTGGAGAGGGACCAAATGGTGGGGCTCATTTGAAGGGGGGCTTCTGACTCTTGCATAGGAGTCTCTCATGTTAAATTCACTGAGGATGGATAGATTAGCTTGATCCCCAGGAAAGGAGCCACCTAGTCTTTTCAGTACGTGTTGTGCATGACTTTCATGTCCGATAGCTTCTCCACCATCCATCTAGTTCAAGAACACATTCTAGCCAGGCAAAAACACTTGAGAGGGTGCAGATCTGGACCAGTGAGGGGTATGGCCTGGGGGAAGAGATGTGGTCTAGTGAGGCCTGGGGGTTCCCCAATCCTGCTCTAACTGAAGACAACAATTTTTACAAACAAAAACAGAATTAAGAAATAACTGAAAAGTTACATTCCTTCACAAAGCCCGTTGAAGGAAATAGTGCCATTTTGTACTTTCAAAACCCATGAATTTAATATTGGCAAGACCACCTGAATATGGCTGAGTAACACTGCTGTCACTTCAAAGCACATTCTCTTGCCACAAATGCTTCTGGTGTGATCAAACTTTGCTCACACTGGACTGTTTTCTTTTTTATCAAGCAACAACTTACTCATCAGCTGCTCCTGTACATCCAGTCTCTCTCTCTCTCTCTCTCTCTCTCTCTCTCTCTCTCTCTCTCTCCTTCCTTCCTTTTTTTAAAAGCCTGATTTATTACATACAAAAGACCATGTATATATTGTACATAAAAAACACAGTGAGTGACTGCAAAACCAAAAACACTGGGAGATGGAGCATGGAAGTGGAGTGGAGTAGGGTGCAGGCATGAAACAACACAATTTCTGAGCCTGAAGTGGCCAGGAGGAGGAGGGTGGCATGTTGCATGCAGACAATAAAATGTGTTCAACATTGCATTATAAATGCCATCTCCAACTCCTCGAAAGATTCCATCAACCGTGTCTCCGAAAAATTTTACACATCACTTGGGAAGACAGGCAAACTAATACCAGTGTACTGTACTGGAAAAAGCAAAGATCACCAGTGTTGAAGCAATGATTCTTCAACATCAACTTCATTGGACTGGTCATGTTGTGCGGATGCCTGATTATCATCTTCCAAAGCAACTGCTCTATTCCGAACTTAAAAATGGAAAGCGTAATGCTGGTGGTCAACAAAAGAGGTTTAAAGTCTGTCTCAAGGCAAATTTTTTTAAAAATGTAGTATAAACACCAACAATTGGGAAACACTTGCCTGCGAGCGCTCCAATTGGAGAACAGCCTTTACCAAAGGTGTCATGGGCTTTGAAGACACTCGAACTCAGGACGCAAGGAAGAAACATGCTAGGAGGAAGGCACACTTGGCAAATCCACACCGTGATCAACTCCCACCAAGAAACGAATGTCCCCCCTGTGGAAGGACATGTGGATCCAGAATTGGCCTCCACAGTCACTTGGAGCTTGTGTCGCAGAAAGCACCTATCAGCTGCCTGATCGCCGCCAGCAGCTGCCAATCACGCTCCCGCTTGCTGCGACAAGGGCAGCTGTCTATTGGTTGCCGCAGCGGAATTGGGAGGGCTAATGGCAGCAATTGGGCAGCTGCGACACGAGTGGTTGTGTGCTGCATTCTGGTGGGTGAGTGATTTTCGGCCTCCCCGCCGCCAACAATCAAGTGGCCAATCGCCACTTACAATCTTGGGCTCGTGCCAAAAAATCATTCACCTGTTCCCCCTCAGCACTACCTGTGTATAAGACGACCCTAAATTTTGAACCTCATTTTTGGGTCAAAAAAGCTCGTCTTATACACGGAAAAATACGGTAATATTTCCTGTTCCAATCACTTCTTGTTCCAATCAAGGAGCAAGATGGGAATCAGAAACTCTTCCCTGGGTTAGTTCAACATTGAGATTTTCCGGGACAGATCTGTTCAAGTGCTCTTGCCTATCCTCTTTCCCATTCACACGTTCTTGCTGACCATGGGGGGGGGGGGCGAAAGAGACCCACAGTAGATCAGGGAAGCATGCATCCAACAAATGCCTTGGAGCATTTAAAGCCATAGGCACCAACAGAGAACCCAGTGGATAATTAAGACAGGGTCACATCTTTGTGACTTGTTAACTACCTGGTATTATTTTGCTACTACAAACTAACACATTAACAGTAGTAGATAGGTAGCCGTGTTGGTCTGCCATAGTCAAAATAAAAATTTTTTTTCTTCCAGTAGCACCTTAAAGACCAACTAAGTTAGTTCTTGGTATGAGCTTTCGTGTGCATGCACACTTCTTCAGATACACAATCTCTTTGTATCTGAAGAAGTGTGCATGCACACGAAAGCTCATACCAAGAACTAACTTAGTTGGTCTTTAAGGTGCTACTGGAAGAAAAAAATTTTTTATTTTAACACATTAACAGTTGGACTATCAAAGGCATATTTAACCTAATCACCAAGGGAATTTTTAGATCTCTAACTTCCTTAAGCAGTTCTGAAAGCCCAAACAGGCATCTTCTGGCAAGGCTTAAAATTGTAGCCCCCAGGTCAGCTTGATTTCTCCAGAGTACTTCCTCACATCCTGACCTAATGCTAAGGGCATTTTTCATACTTCAGTCCAACAGCAAAGCACCATTTAATCCTGTTACAGGCTGGCATACTTGACTTGTAAGACAGAACCCTTTGCTTGTCTCCTCAGGGAAATAAACACTTCTAAAAGAGGTGTGGATTTGTAAAATGACTTAAACAAATATAACGGTCATGCTACTAGTGAGCCATTTAGTTCTCTGTTTCCCCACATAGATGACTATGACAAAAGGGGTGAGTTTTTATGTGCTCTTATACAAACTCATCTGTGACTTTATTTCTTCATTGCCCACATGTTCTCTAGGGAAGCCAATTTCTCTTTCAAGCAGCAATGACTCTACTAAGCCAAAATATCCAATTGCCAGTGGAGTCTTCACTTCACCTTTCATCACTGAAATCCCCTTGCGGAATGCTAGTTGTTTTCAAAAGAGCAAAAAGGTGAAGGAGAAAAACAAATGGCAATTATCCCACAATTCTGAAGAGCCTAGAGACCTCTCTCTCTCTCTCTCTCTCTCTCTCTCTCTCTCTCTCTCTCTCTCTCTCTCACACACACACACACACAGAATTAGTCTAAGAATATGCTGTGCTCAATGTAAATTGCTAAACATGACACAACTGCACCAAGTATACTGAGCTGATAGATTATATATTTCTTTTTGAAACTATCTTTTGGAGGCTATTCATGAAGAAACACTTTTAAAGGGATATAACCTCATGTATGTGCACAATTGTAACAATCATCAGCCCTGCTCTACAACTTTAAACCTGCAGCACTGTTTTCTGAGAATCAACAACAGCTATTTTCCAAGGCTATAAGTTCAATTGCTCCATAGCATCATCTCCCAGGTGAGTTGGTGCCACATGGGATTCTTTCAGAGGGAGAAGTACCCACTGTAGCTATGCTGTCAAGAACACATGGCATTGCTCATGGGAATATAATCGTTCTCTGTGGACTGATTCTGTTTCAAATGTTTTTCTTCTTTGGGAAAATCATTTCACTGGAGGAGCACAATATCCACACGGATTTGAAGGAGAGATCACGAAGCACTCTAGTCTCTAGATCACCGATCCCTCCTTTAAAATTCGTGTTCATTTGCATTCTGTTATTTTCATGGTTATTTTATTTTTCTGTAGAGGGAAAACATTATGTCAGGTAAACGGTACTATGATACTGAGTGAAGAACTAGCTGAAGAAAAGTGAAGTCTGCTTCCCTAGTCTTATCCTTTAGCAATTCTGCCATAATGATTGAATGTGATGATCTGGCAATCTCTTTGATTCTCAGACTAGTTACACCAGGTCTCCTTGTATAGCAGGCACCTCTGCTCACATTACTGCAGCTGAAGTCCAGAGTCAGAGATGAATCATTAGCTAAAAATATTTCTCTTAGATAGTACAACAGAGATAGCACCTCAGGTGTGAGGGCCTGACGAACAGCAATTTCTCAGAATATGACAGACTGCACCATATCTAGTTCTGTTATCTCTCAAGCAGAGAACGAACTTGTGTATGTGTAGGAGAGATTGACAAGCTGTTTGAAAACTGGCTATCATATTTTATTTCACCGTTTGGGGGAGTAGGGATGGCTACCCTCTTTTCTTCTGAAAGGGCAAGTTTGATGTAAAGGTTTGTAGAGTTCCCACAAGATGTTTGCTTCTATATCTTTCTCAGATTTAACTGTGGTTTTATACTCGCTCATCACTGCTAAAATGTTTTATATATGCGTTATTATTAATTAAATTTGTTAGTCGCTTTATCTTGCTCAGGGCAACCCAAAGCAACTTGCAATTCCCCCAACATAGATACATTAAAACTAAAGGGAGGGGGGGAATACATTAGCAATACAGCGGTACCTCGGGTTAAGTACTTAATTCGTTCTGGAGGTCCGTTCTTAACCTGAAACTGTTCTTAACCTGAAGCACCACTTTAGCTAATGGGGCCTCCTGCTGCCGTCATGCCGCCGGAGCCCGATTTCTGTTCTTATCCTGAAGTAAAGTTCTTAACCTGAAGCACTATTTCTGGGGTAGCGGAGTCTGTAACCTGAAGCGTATGTAACCTGAAGCGTATGTAACCCAAGGTACCACTGTATATACATTTTTCAAAACTAAAAAATGTATATATACTGTATACATTTTAAAACTAATTAACCAGGCAGCCCTGCTAATTATATCTTATATGCTGCATGTATTAGTATTCCATAGGGTAGGCACACTTGCATAAGTCACCAAAAGCACTATTTTCTGTCATTACTTCTAGCATTGTGTCCAGAGATTCAAAATAAAGGTTTAAAAGCTCTCACACATGGGACTGCTTTTCAGTGAAAAATGGAACAGCCATTTCGCTACCATCCTCCCGGTCCCAGCCTGCCTCTGCACCCACCAAAACAGTTGATAAACATGTTCCTTTTGGGTTTAACATCAGAGAACCTCACTGAGCAAAGAATCTGAATTAAAGTAGTTTTCTTTGAAGGGCATGAAGGATTGTTTTAAATCTCTACAATAATATCCCACTAGGGCAAAGCTCCATGCATAATCCATGCAACATTACAGACACAGCTTCAGAGTCCATATTGTTTCCCATCTTTCTGTGCTCTTTTCTATTGCTAGAAGAACTGTCTCACACAGTACTCAAAGCCTTCTATCAGGGAAAATAAATTGACTTGAAAATTATGAAGATGCTTGCTGGGGCAAGGCACATCTAATCATGGCCTGTATTAAAACTCCTAAAATATTATTTTTTATTCAAACCATATTTTCAGAGCCTGAGGCTGCTAAGTTGGCGTGTACAATAATCCAAGGCTTGGGGAATATTTCCATTAGCTGTGGTACTCCTTCAGTTAAGTTAAAATACCAGAATTGAAATAAGCAACTCACTGGGATGTTGTTGTCAGTTGCGCTTGGAAGTGCTCGCAAGCAAAGAAGAGTGCATTTTTTATCCCAGTACTTTAGGGATAAAAAACCAGCCAACAGAAATAATAGATGCAAACAATGTCTTAGAATAGTACGTATTAATCTCCACAACAAAGGGGCCACTTTACTCCCCTGGAAACAGGCAACTGGCATGTCAGCTCCAGTAAGCTCCTTTTCTATTCTTAAATTGGTTCTGTGCCTATATCCATGAGTTAACATCACTAATATAATATGAACTAAGTTTTATTCACATCTGTTGTGCTCTTGTTATCTAGCACGCTGAAATCTGGAAGTGCAACTGGGAGCTGCCACAAAAAATTGCAGTGTGGGGATACTTCCTTTCAGCTCTGTCAAGGCCTCCAGCCACTTCATTGCACCCCCTCCCCCATGCTTTTCTGCCCCCCCCCCAAAAAAAATACCCTGGCAATACTCAATTGACATTCTGTGCCCACAGAGCATGCACGGTCCTCACTGGACTGTTTTGCAGCATTGTTGTTTGTCTCCTTAGGATTTATTTCTGGTCATATGCAGCGACGGAGCATATGGCCGCACTGCCCAGGGCGGGTGTGTTCCTGAGGGGGGCAGGGCGTGGAGGGAGCCCTCCCAGGTGCGGGATAGTGGCTCGGGTGCATGGAGAGGCACTGGTGCCCTGCAGCCAGGGGTGGAGTGAGCCGCCGATGGCAGACATTCGGTGCGCTGCTCCCCTGTGACTGCCAAATGTCACCCCTCTCAGCGAAGACACCTGGGACGGTCTGCTGCCACTGCCCCCCCTTCCTCGGCCCCTGGTCATAGGAGGGCTCTTTGTACTTCATTCAAGCATGCTGATCTCTCTCTTCTCTACAGATGGTATCATTTTGGCTACATAAGGACCAGAACTGAGACCCACATTCATCTGAGCGCCAGTGTGGTGTAGTGGTTAAGAGCGGTAGTCTCGTAATCTGGGGAACCGGGTTTGCGTCTCCGCTCCTCCACATGCAGCTGCTGGGTGACCTTGGGCCAGTCACACTTCTTTGAAGTCTCTCAGTATGTGTACTGTTAACAAAACCATGAATGGCAATGAGATAAGAAGAGTCAATTGATAATCTTGTCTTTGTTATGCCTTTGAGAAGTTTCTTGATTATCAACTTTGCTTAAGTAAATTACAATCTCATCATTTGAGAAATTTCTTGGGGGAAGGTCAAATCCTGAGGCCTAACAAGGCATTTTGTTTGCTGGAGGATCAAAATTGCTTCCATCTTCATGAAGTCAAATCGTGCCCCCAAACTGGCATTCTATTATTTTAATATTCAAATCTTCCAGTGTTGAGATGAGCTGGCATCAAAATATCATCATTATGAGAGAACACAGGAGTAACTCACTGATCAGTCAACTCCTAAGCTGTACAGAATTTGTTATCTCCAATTATGTGAGTTGAAGCAGTTGTAATGTGAACAGATGCTGAGCCATAAAAAGTGTATATGCAGCATAAATTATTTTTAAAGTTACAAAACTTACGATTTTAAAATTTATCATATCACAGTGTTATGCTTTGCTTTAATAAAATCTGTTCTAAATAGTCTTTCTGCTCAGGTCTCTACCATCATATTGGTTTGATTACAATAATCGCTGGCCAGGGCATAAGGCCATGACACCTTCCCAAGGACATTCTAGGAACTGTGACAACTGGGAATCTCAGCTGTCCTTATATATAACCTCCGTGTTGTTGTTTATCAGGACACATGCACATTCTTCTAAAATATTTGATAACATCCTAGCAGCAATACCACTGTTCTCAGGTATGTGATATATACTGTCTTTCATATACAGTCTGCCAAGAGCCATGGGCCCAGCCAAGAGTTAGAACTGAAGAGCAAGTCAGAGCAAGCGGACAAATCAGGAGACATATCAGAACTGTAGGAAAAATCAGGAGACAGAATCAAAGAGGAGTCATCACTTAAGAATAACCAAGGCTCAGGAAGACCTTGTTGCTCAAATAAGGCTCAATTGAAACAGAAAAAGGCTTAATACTCCTTGCTACTACTTCCATTGATCAGCAGAGTCATTGAGAAGACTGTCACCTGCAGTTTAACCCAGCAGTGTTTTTCCTTTTCCTTTTCAGAATCACAGTTCAGGGGAGCTTACAGGAAACTGGATCATCTGAAGGATTTGAACACACAATCTCCAATCTTTTACCAATAAGTCAAGTAAATGCCTAGTGTTCCTTTGGAAGGGAGACACAATCAACCCTGCCTCTTTGCAAGTGTATCTCTAGGAACACATAACTTAATACACACCACGTTTTTGCATTCCCACTTTTTGCTTGTAAAACCTTCTACAATGTACCCTTGAAGAAAGCGATTGTGAAGCAATTCTGGGAGGTATGGTAGGGACCATTTTCCACAGAAGCAAAGGAGAACCCAGATTTGCCACTGAGTGTACACTCAACATGGAGTCAGAGCCAGTCAATGCTCTTTGAGCAGTGTGTACCTATAGTATGATAATGTATTTCCTAGAGCAGATTTGCCACATTCGTAACATTTAATGCAACATGCAACATGTGAAGTGATACTAATAGTCAGGTTTGTTTTAATTATGAAAGCTTGTACTCTGAAATTAATCTTCAATAATCCCAATCTAAATATTATGGGCGGGAATCAATGAACTAGTCCTGCTATCTAAAACCTGCTTACAGATTTCCACCAGTGCAGCGAGACTTCTCCCCTCTCCTCCCCCTGAGTGGCCTTCCTCCCCCTGAAATTGGTTCAGAGGGGTCTGGAGAACCCCTAGAGCATTATTATTATTATTGTTGTTGTTGTTGTTGTTTCATTGGTTCCGGAATTCATACGGCTCTGAATTTCATGTTTTCTAGTCCCCCACCCAAACAATGCATACTGAAAACGTATACAGTGGTACCTCGGGTTAAGAACTTAATACGTTCTGGAGGTCCGTTCTTAACCTGAAACTGTTCTTAACCTGAGGTACCACTTTAGCTAATGGGGCCTCCTGCTGCTGCCATGCCATGGCCACGCGATTTCTGTTCTCATCCTGAAGCAAAGTTCTTAACCCGAGGTACTATTTCTGGGTTAGTGGAGTCTGTAACCTGAAGCATCTGTAACCCGAGGTACCACTGTATTAATGAAAAGTGCCCACAAAATACATATATACCAGGCAAAATTGCAGTACACAGGCTTTTACCCCAAATACTGGGGGGAGGGGGGGAGAGAGAGAGAGAATGGAGAAAAACCCAGACTGACAGGTTTGTGCACCCCTAGTCTTGTCTTACATAAGTGTTTTATAACTTACTGTGAATACCTTTGAGACAGTTCAATATGCAAAATAGCCCCTGAAAAGTACACTTTGGCTCTCTATTTCATCTTTGTGTAAAAGATAATCTCGTTCATACCAAGTGAAACAGCTCCTTTGATGGGCTGTTGAAAGTAAACAAACCTATTTTAATTTATTTTCTTTTTGTAAAGTATTAATATCCCCTCTGGGAAAAACAGCATTACAAAGAGCAGGATCAATTCCAGGTTTATGCTTCGAAATGCAATAAAGCTTATTAGGCAGCCAGTGTTCCAGAATAAAACACATACAATGGCACATACTTAGAGAAAGAGCATTTAAAGCATTTGTTTTCAAATTAACATTATGATCTGCCAACAATTTGGTATAATATCGGTGAGTGCCGCATCAGGCACAGACAAAGTTACAGCTGCATGAAGAGCATTAATAATGTGCTGGAATTGGGAACCATTTTTTATAAAATGTACCCCACTGAAGCTATAAGAATTTCCGAGACCTTGAGCTTCATTCTTGGGTCTTTGCATAGTCTCTAACAATTATGTTCAAATGTGAGCCAAAATAGTAAAAAAGTGAGGTAAAGAGAAAATTGGAAAGCCATGAACAGCCCACATATGCCAAAAACAGTATAATAGAAGGGCCGCTGTTTAAATCTGTAGGGTGTCCTTTGAAGATATGACTCAAATACATTATTAATAGGAGCTTTTAGGGAGGCTTTAGGGCAAAATCTCCAAAACTCATGAGGAAAGTTGGGTGGGGACCTTCAGTTAAGAGGTTTTGTGGCATTTCGAGGTGAAAGACAGGTGGCTGCCATAACACTCATGTTACTGAGTCATACTGATTATTAAAGCTCTTTTGATTTAAAACTGTGGTCCAAGCACTGGCTCTTCAGAAATTTGCTTTACAGTTCTTCACTACAATAATGGTATTGAAAGGGGAATTAGCTTGAGTTGGTGTAGGTTACTTGAATGTATAGATTCTTGAAGGCTCCTCTTCCTCCTTTCTATAATTCCTTCTTAAAAAAAGAAAGATAAAGCTGTTGTTCTAGGGGCTGTCAAAGTTTTCTGAGCAGAAGTCCTAAAGGTTTATGTCATCCTGCAGTATTCAGGCTCATGACATTTCGATTTCATGTCTGGGAAATTTTTTCTCTCTTGGTTCTGAAATACAGCACAACCACTTACTATATTCTGATGGATGTTAGGTAAATAATGCTGATTAAAGAAATTCCATTGAAATTGAATGGAAATGAGTTAACTGTCATTGATTAGCTCATAAAATGTAGCTGACTTGTTACTCAATAGAGGAGAAGACAGGTAGTTGAGCACAAACAACAGGATAGTCACTCCACCGTGAACAGGATGTGCACTTTAGTGTGTAACATTTAGAGGGGAAGTCGTCAATATAAGCTGTATCTGCATTATTCTACAATGACTGGACTTTCAGAAAGGAAGTTGGAAGATCGGTATGCCATATACTTGTATGGCCCAAATGCCTCTTTCCCCCCATTTTCCTGATATGAATTAAAACAGGAAGGGGCTGGACTGGGCCTACCTTTAGGCAGAGTAAGGAACCATCTCAGACAGTAGATGCTAGGTGGCAAGCACTGCCCTCTGAATGTTGTTCCTGAACCCCCTGGATGTACTCTTTTGTCAGAGGACAGAGCTGTATGTATCACATGGCCTGTCCTGCACCCCCATAACTGGTGCCCTCAGGTGCAATGGAGGAAACTGCCCCATTGCCACTTACTGCTGTTGCTGTAGTCACATAAATGTTATGTCGTAAAGACCGCTGTTGCTGAATTATTGCATATATCCATGGACAAATGAAATACACACAGAAACTGGTATTTTAAAAAAGTATAGTATAATACCACCTAGACACGCTAAAGAACGCAAAGTTAGAAAGACATAGGAAGTACTGTTATAGGTTAGTCTGGTGACAGAGGTTACAGAAGGGCATAAAAACAGATTGCCGAGTACACTGACTGCCATTTTAAAATTCAGCACTTGCCAAGGTATATTCCTTTGGGATTGCCAGCTGTTTCTTCTTTAAGGGTCATCGCTTAATTTACAGTATTGCCCCTTCTTGTATTATACGCTAACTTTATGGAACTGAAATGTCACTTATTTAAGAGCTTGAGAGAGCTTTAAAAAAAAGAAGTTTTGCCTAGTGCCTCAAACTGAAGTTGTGATAACAATAGATGCTTGTGAAATTTATTGTAATACACATTCTGTTCCCCTTCTGATAAAAGGTTGTGAGAAACAAAAGAAAATGAAAACAGCAAAACTACAACTGTAGCTTTGTACTTGTGCCAATTACAATTGTGCCAATTTTATAGCCTTACAAAACAAACATACCAATGGCAAATTAAGTTATTCTGATGCTTAATTGCTATTACAGTAGTTCAACAGAAGCTGCAACACTGCCAGTAAGAGACTTATTCAGTGATGCTCATCTGCTTCCCTCCAGTGGCACATGAAGAACTCTCTAGAACTCTCATTTTTCCATAATGGCAGAAGACTTAGAGACACAAATATGATAAGGTGGGCCCTGGATCTGCAAAGCCTGAGGAGTCTTTACTCAGCACTCTAATATCCAGATTACTGCAACATGCTCTATGTGGGGTTGAGGACATTCCAAAAACTTCAGGTAGTGCATAATTCTTCTGTAAGGATGCTGACTAGCACATCTGTGTGGAATCATGTTACATTTATTTTGATATATCTGCATTGGCTGGCTAAATGCTACTGGGCTCAATTTAAGAAGGTCACATTAGTTTGGGATCTGATGCAACACCTTCCCCTATCTGGATCTGAGATCAGCAGAAGGGGCATTTCTCTTCTCACCAGCAGGGATGGTCCCTTATGTGGTTGCACAGAACAGGGCCTTCTCTGTAGTGACTCTAGCTGTGGAATTCCTTCTTCCTGGGCTTCTGACAATGCATCAAGACACATCTGTCCATCTGGCTTTTGATGAAAACTGGTTAGAATGTCCAGTGTTGTGAAGGTTGTGGATTTTAAGCTCCATTTTATGTTTGCTGCTATATCTTGCAGTGTTGTTTCAATAATTTGTTTAACTTTTTTTCAGTTGGTGTCTCATTATCATCTTGTTAATTGCCCCGGGATCCATTTGGTTGAAGGGCAATTTCAAAAGTTTAATAAATGAATGAATACCAAATCAGAGCAACCAAGGAACTTTGGACCAGCTCCATAATATTTACTGTCATTCATGAGATACCCTGCCCCATTCCATTTTCTCTCTCTGCAACACACTGTGGTGCTGATTAGTGGGTAGATAGGGAGGCAAGTACTGCTCTGTGATTAACTCTCTCTTAGCACATAGGCTTGGACTAGAACCTCTCCAACACTATTAAATGACCACAGACTCTTGCTTTAAACTTCAGTATTCATTCATTCAGCCTTGCTGAAATATTTCCTGTACTGAATTTGTTGCAGGAAGCAGGGGCATACTGTCTGAAAGGGCAGCTAACAAGAGCTGATTACAAATAAAACTTTATCTTTCAACAGCTGAGTTGGAAATGGTCACCAAAACAGACTGTAAGACCTGGTGCTGTTGTTAATAATGAAGCACAGATCCCATGTTTTGATGAACTTCAAAGTTTGTGTGCCACAAGCAGGCAGGCAGGCAGGCAGAGAATGTGGATTAAACATTTGCTTTCACTTTAAAAATATGCCATTTGTAATACAGCATCACTATGAGGGTTTTGCTTCTTGGAGAACTGAGCAAAATCCAATTTTCAAAACACAGGGACCAAAGAATACAATTTGCTTGTCTCTTCAAAGATTTTACTGCAGAATACCAGACAATGCAGAGAGCATATATCATTACGGTGACAAATCGTCCTTTAATTTTCCTTCTTACCATCTTATAATTCAAATGAAATGATTATTATGATGTGAATGCCTTAGTGATACTGGGTGCTGATGTTAACAGGGAGCTATTATTAAAGAAATTATTAGTCCAGTTTACCCTTCTTCAGACCAGAACTGTAATCAATCAGGCACTGCAGCTAATACACTTCCATTCAACTCAATGGGGCTTGCAAAATAGATCCTGAAAGAGACCCATGAAAGATGTGCAGCATAATTTTTACAAATTTAGCTCCAATCAAATCATTCATAGTATGGGTCTCTGCAGCTAAATCAGGCCAGTGCTATATAATCTTGTCTCATACAGGGCATACTGGTTTCCTTACTCCCAGGAAAGCTGCAGACTAAATGAATGAGCTACACCAAATTTCCTGCACCACACATCAAATGTTAGCAGTAAGTACTGCAATGGCACTGTCCAAGGTCCTGTTTCTCCATTCCTGTCACCCCTTGGCATGCAACAGGAAGCACTTGTGGGTCCCAGGTGTTCCATGTCAGGTTCATGGTGTCCTTGCCAGCTCTGCAGCACCATCAGCACTAGACTTGGTATGGCCAAGGTGCCATACCACAAGTTGCGATGGTGGATCCGTTCAGATTCTAAATAAGGATGCCAAATCCAGCTGCCACTTCCCACCAGAGCCACTGACCTCCCATCAAGGTGAAAGTGGAATGTGCTTGACTGATTGGAGGACACAGAAGGGTATGTAAGTGTGTATAGAAACTAGCCTACTGTACAAAGGTAGGATTCACATTCTTTCCTATGCCCACTTTTGCCTCTGTTGCTGCCCCAGTGGCCTGCGGCCATGGGAAGGTGGCCATCAGGCTGTTTTGCAACCCTAAGTTTGAAGCTCTGATTCTCTGATCTGAGGCTCCATGGAGATGCTCTAAGTTACTAAAAGCAATGTTTTATTTCAAAGCACACCTGTCAGGCCCCATTTGCCTTGCTGGGAGTTGTGTTAGCTGCTTTCCTATAGTGGGATCTCTTGCCACTAGAAAAACACATGAATTAAGAAGCCACATGGGCTGGATAAAATTGCACAATAGAATTTTGAGTAGAAGGGAAAGATCTGTAAGATGGTGGTTGCTTAAATTGCAAACATTTTCCAATAATATCATCTGAGATCCCACCTCAGGTAAGCCACACCGATACTGCTCTCTGTGTTTTTCATTCACATTTTTTGGTTTTGTTTTTTTAAGACTAATCTAATAGCACCCTGGAGATAAAATGTTTCTTTATACCTTTAACTTAGAATCATAATTGTGCTCAACTAAGTGAACATATGCGGAACAAAGTGGAAGCCTGGAAATTAGAAGTTTAAAATTACATATATTTAACTCATATAAATGGATTAAGAAAGCTTATGCAGCAGTTTGGTGAGGCATGCTTCCATTTTGCTCAGAACTCTGGCACTGTAATTCTGTTCAGTAGTTTCCCACTAACATCCCTCTATTGAAGCACCAGTTTCAGCACTGCCTTCTTTTATTTCTGCTTAGCAATATGGTCATGTCTGAATAGATTTCACAAATTCAGCTTCTCATAAGTGATGGAAATACTGCATCACCTGTCAGCAAATTTCAGTTAAAGGAATTTTGTACCTGACACTCTTATTGAGAAAATAAATTAATCTCTGAGAGACTTTCTATTTACATTACCTCAGCACAAACTGGACCATGCTAATTACATAACAGAACTGCAGGCAGGACACCAAATTGCTAGCTTTATAGGGAGAGACATTATAAAATATTCTGTGCATAAGTGGGTGGGTGGGTGTGATCAGGGAGATACTGCGAGTGGGCAGGGGCTAGGTCTCAAAGGCAATGTTAGAGATGCAGGAATTGCACAACCACCGACAGTAACCTCATCAAGTTTTTTTTTTATCTCAGCAGTTTTGGCCAGAGAAATATATCCTCCATGAGCAGACCATTGGTCCATCTGTCGGATATCAAGCCTTATCAGAGGAACTGGCCACTCTCCAGGCACCCGGCTTGATCTCCTTGTTGACCTCCCTGTCTGCGTTCCCGGCAGGATACAGGCTAGGTCACTATCGGCGATCCTCCTCGTGCGCGAGGAGAACACACCACTCTTCCCTGCTCCCCCCCCAGGGAGGGGAAAGAGATAGACAGAAATGTATTTACATGTCTTTATTTCTGTCTTTGCAGCATTACAGAGAAACGCGTCTGCTCTCTTCAGACACCAACAGCAGAGAGATAAACTCCACCTCCTGTACTTCCTGTACAGGTCAAATGACACTCTGAGCTAACATCCGGTGCTCAGCACAGTGAATAGACTGCCCCTTTGTTCCCACGGTACAGTCCCCAACATTCACATCCTGTTTGCCTTTCCAGCCAGCTGCAGCTCGCGGCTGCATTGCTCCTTTTCCATAACACCATCTAGCTCAATATTGTCTGCACTGACTGACAGTGGTTCTACAGTGTTTCAGGCAGTTGTGTTTCCCAGCTTTATCTATGGATGCCATAGATTTAATATGGGACACTCTGCACGCAAAGCAGATACTCCATCACTGAGCCCTTCTGGCCCTTCTCAAAGATAAGGATGCTCGTTACAGTTCTTACTGCCACAGTTCTTAGTTATTCAAAAGAAGCAGCCATCTGCTTTCCCTAGCCAGCAGAGGCAGCAATATTGATCTGTGTGGGCACCTCCATTGCAAGAGGTGGGTGTAGCAGGAGAAAAAGCCTCATAGCAGTGGCATTGCTGTTGCTTACTGGAAGAAGGGAGAGCGAGGCAGAACTGAGGTTGGGGCTGTGTGAGCATAGTGGTAGGAGTGTTGGATTGGTGCCACTCACTGTTTCACCATCTCCATTCTGGTAGGGAGCCACAACAGTGCTGCTGGGAGGCTATTGCTGTAGCTTCATCCCACTAGCAAATCTGCTTCTGGTTATTGCTGCCTACCTTGGTTGCCAGAAGAAGAAAACCTGACACCTTTGTGAGATGGCTGAGATAAGCAACACCCTTGTATTGTGATTGGCAAGAAAGAGGCAGGACCCAGTCTTGGAATATTACTAGGCCATAACTTCAATTATTGACAGGCATCGGTGCATCCACAGAACACATTGGTTGTAGTGGGAGTGGAAAGAAGGCCCTCATTTCTACCACTAATCTTAGAACTGGACTGCATAGGGTTGTCCTCCTTCAAGTACCTGGAAAACATGGTGGGTGTGGATTTTGACACCTGCATTGGCCACAGGCCACATAAGAGAGCAGTACAGTGATTGGAAAAATGGGTAGATCAGTTACACACATGCACTAATTGTGAGAGTAACATACAGGATGGTCATTAAGAGAATCAACTCCAAAATAATTATTGTCTCAGTCACTTGAGAAGTTGTGTTTCCAGAAAGAGAGTGAACACATCACAATGTGCTCTGCACAGCAGAATTAACTAATCAGAGATTCAAGCAAAACAAAAGCTTGCTCTGCTGAATACGTACATCCTGTCAAATTGCATTTATCAACCTAACGGTTATTAGAATTTATTCTGTTATGTGAATGAAATTGTGAGCTTAAAATGTCACTGGAGATTTATTAATATGATACAGCCTCTGATAAGGGCATGTGAAAGGGCATAGAGAGAGCAGATAATGTGAGGCAATGGGTGTGCATGTGTATTTGTTTAAGAGAAGAAAAAAAGAAAATAAAAATGTGGCAATTTATCAGTGAGTTTTTTTCCAAAACCATCCCAGCCACATCGGGGATTACTAAACACATGTGTAATATTGGGTGACCATACTATGGAAAATGCTTTCTCAAAATTTGATAAAATGTGGTGAGCAGGGGAAATAATGATGCATTCTTTAAGAGGAGCAGCCAAATTAAATGCTGCAGCATAATAGCATCTTCCTTGGGTCTAAAAAACAATAAAAAATACAATAAAGATATCCTTTTAGATATAGGTTGCTTTTCTACAATTTTCAGGGCGCAATTTAGAATCTTGGAAAATCAGGGTTCTGAATCACACAAGGAACCTACATGAGTCGAAAAATCTCCCTACCCAGAAGTTATTCTTTGAACTAATGTAGGGCAAAGGGGCAATGAGAGGTCATTCGCCAGTGTGCTCATCCTCACAAACCCTCATCATGTTAATGATTCGGAAACCTAAACAGGGTTGGCATGTGTCCTCACTGGGCTCATTAGTGACATGAGAGAGGAAAACCAGAAGCCATTGGTGGAGGTGGCAATAAGTGAAGGCTTAGGATAGACATGGACCCTCTGTTTTCTTCTATTCCACTAGCTGGGAATGCTGCAATGGTCTCTGGGCTAGCCACTCTGCTGATTGCCCAGTTAGCATTTTTTAACACACCTGTTGATGGCGTCTCGCAAAGTGAGAAACACTGAATGTTTGAGAAACAAGAAGTGTTCTTAGAACTCATGCAGAACAGTAGTCCTAACCCTTAGTAGACTCAGGGGCTGCCTTTAGCTGAAACATGTATTTGGTCACCCACTTCCTAATTTTCAAACATTTATTTGCTTGGTGATAGTGCTGCAACCCACTTTCAGACTGCAATCTTATACTACAGAACTTATGTGAGAGTAAGCTCCACATTGAACTTAATAGGACTTTCTTCTAGACATGTATAGGATTTCGCTGCATAGCATGTCCCAAAACACCAGTCAAAGACAAATGCTCTAAAAAAGTCAGAAAATTTCTGCAGAGGGTTCTACCAATAGGAAGTTGCATTTTTTCTCTCCACAGCCCAACCCCTGGTTCCCACACTGACGAAGCTGTTACACACATTCCTGCCACCTTCTTCTGATGCACTACCCTTCACATGAACTTGCAGTAGCATTTTAATTCAACTGCAAGGCTCCAGTGACCCATTCAGGATTTGGAAATCACTCATCTAGGATTCCAGAATGCTTGGGCTAGAGGCCTTTTCCACGTTCTTCACAAGTCATAACAAAAGAGCCCCAGGACTTGTAATTCTATTGCCACCACATAGATTGCAATCCAACAGCCATATGCTTGATAATAAGTCTCACCAAACTCAGTGGATCTCTCTTCAGAGTAAATATGGATTGGACCGGACAGCATACCAACAGCAAAAGCAATTAGAAAGACATTTCATATCAAAGTCAACAGATCAACTCACCAGTTTTCTCGGCCTTGTGCTTTAGACTTTCCTGTCCTGGAAGGCATGGGCAAGGCCCTTCACAGCGAGCTGCAATGTTTTTGCCAGATGTGCATGCATGAAACTCCAACTTGCACTGTAATTGCAACAGAAACAAAACAAGGGCCTTTCATTTCAGGTAAAACAATTGTGGAGGGGGGGGAGGAAGAGAGAGAAATTACACATTGCCAAATAGTTAGGACCTTTGAGGTGGCAGTTGTTTCCTAAAGAGCTTATCTCCCAAAGAATATCCATGTGCCTGGCCAATCACTGTACTTCACTGGTATTCCTTCTCTCTCTTCATGGTATGGCAGAATTCCAGTTTTGAGTGTTTGTTCAATAAACGAAAAATATTTTGCTTTAATATGTTGTGTTAAGGGCTTTCCATCTTTACACAAGCTCCAAAATGTCAGGAAATTACAACTGCTAAGCTGCAGGTGTGTAATTTAGGCAAGATTGATATGGTATGGTATTCTATAGTTCTGTAGTTAGTTCCATCTTCACCACAACCTTTGCGTTACAAGTGCAATTAGTACAATGTTGGTGTCCATGCCCTACAACCACTCTAGCCAATTTCTGCACATTCTATAGTTATTGAAGGTGCAGGAGAAGGCCTGAATTTGCAGGGTGGGTGGTGGCCAGCACTGGTAAGGCTGGTCTTTAAAAGTTAGAATGGAGAACAAAGAAATTCAGCAGATACAGCACAGTGTTACCACCTAAATCTTTTCCTTTTTTTGTGAAGACTCCTCAGGGCCTTTAAGCTGCCTGTTAGAAATCCCACCACTGTGCACCTTAAAGACATTTCCTCTTCCTCCATGCCTCGCAAACTATTTTTACTCATCTCTTGTGATTTCTTCTCCCTGTCCTTTCACACCTAACATCTCACCTCTTGGCTGACCTGACCTGTAAGCTCTTCAAGAGTGAGGCCTATTCTATGAGAATCTTGTACTTCAGAGGCTAAGATTGGCCCAAAACTGCTGCTTAGCAACAATGGAATAACAGGTCCATTGACTAACATTGGCCAGGAAAAAGCATTTTTAATAACAATTAATATTACAGAACTCATAGGTGAAAGCAAATACTAGGCTTTCCTTTTGACCTAAATCAGCAGCCCATTTTCCAAAGCACACAGTGCACGGGAAGAAATCTTTATGGAGAACAACCCCGGCAAATTCTGTAGAAGAAAAACACCCTTTAACTCATTCAGAATAAGCCATTTCTTATATTTTCTACCCCAAATTTGTAACTGAGAGTCCTCAAATCTTCGTTTCTTGTACTGGCAAGTTTCAAATCTATTTGTTGAGACATTTTTAAACTAAAAAAATTGTAGAACCTACTGCCTCCTGATTTTTCATTATACTGATGGAATGCATTAACCCTTAACAACAAACCCTAAAATAAAATAAATAAATTGAAACAAAATACACTGTTATATATCTCTCTTCTCCTTTCCCCCAGTCCTTTTTATGGCTTTCTCACACCCACAAAGTATAATTTCTTAACCGACCCAAATATGCCTGTCACTCACTCTCACTTCATCCAACATTCCATTCAACACCTTCCACTTAATCTTCCCTCACAACAGGTTTATGCTGAGCATATGCAAAAGGCACTCTGACTAACATATGTGGCAAAAAAGCCCTTTTTATAAAAGCCACTAACAGGTTATACTATTAGGCAAAAACCAAAACAAAACACATGCTAGCCAATCGTCTTGACCTAACACAACAAGCCTAATATAAAAACTGAAGATTGGGGGCAATGAATAAGTCAGGATGATGATTAGAACAAAAGTAGAGGAAGACTTGGTCTGAGCCTAACATAACAGCATTAGGACTCCTTCATGAGCAGAAACACTGTACTTCTACTATCCATATCTTCAAAGTGTAATCCAGTTTGTGGTAATAAAAAATACTGCCTTACTTGGAAGATAATCCAAATTGAGTCTAACAACACAATCCTATGCATATCCATTCTGAAGTAGTCCTAAGGAGTTAAATGAAACTTATTCCTAGGCAAGTATGCATAGGATTTCAGGCTTAGATTATTACAACTCAATCCTATGTTTACTCAGAAATAAGTTCCACGGTGTTCAGTGTGGCTTACCTCAAGCTAATATGCATAGGGTTGTGCTGTTAGTTATTGCTCTGGTTTGATTTTTTTTAAAAAAAGAATGAAGTCAATTTCTGATCCTATAAATTGTTTTGAATGATTTACAGAGTTGTTTTTATGGATTTTTACTGTTTTATTTTTATTTTTTAAAAGAAAGGAACACAAGCAGAGTATAAATCTTATGGAATACATAAATAGGTGTGATGATTCCATTGAGGAGAGTCATGGGATATTCCTTTTTGTGCAAAATTTAAAAGGTTACAACATGTTATTTTTACAGACTGGTGACACTGGAAGAGAGCTCATCAGTGATCCAGTGTTTCAACGCAGCATACTGAAGATTTAGTACCGAATGCTCCTGAAAGTTAAAACGGTATATAAAGCATAACAATAATCTACTCTTGAGCATGGCTGATTGATTAGGGCACAGATCAGCACTGAGCTGAAATATTTGGTGTAAGGTGGAGATATTGGATATAAAAAACACCCCTTGCCAAACTCAACTATGCCCTGCCTATTTAGTCTGTAAATAACTAAAGTACCACCAGTGCTATTCCTTTTCAAGCAGTGGTATTTGGTTGTTTGTATTTACACATTCTCGATAATAAAATTCAGCTGAGCAGAGGATATATGTTTGAGAGATGCCTTTTGTTTTATCATATTCAGAGGAATTGAGTTCCTCACATGAAATAAATTTGTGTTTGCAAATAGAAAGGTAGAGTATTAAAATGCTTGGAAGACAGTAATAACAGTGCAATCCCATATAGGTATACTCAGAAGTCAGTCCTATTGTGTTCAGTCAGGCTTACTCCTTAGTACATGTGTTTAAGGATGCAGCCTTATTGATTTAAATTGGGGTTTAAGCATCCATTTAAGCATGCTTAGGACAGCAGCCCAAGAATCATGGCAAGGTTGGAAAGCAAGATGAACCAATCAGAAAGCAGCAAGGCATATTCTGAACAACGACACAGTTCTTTTCTATTCTGCCACAACAAAAGAGCAGAGTGAATGGAATAGGATGTTGTTACAAGATAAATGCCTCCTACTTTGAAAATACCATCAGTAGCTTGCTTCTGCTTGTGTGTAGTTTTGCTAAGAGGGCTCAGTCTTCCCAGGCTTTAATCTAGCAGCAGGAGACCATTATCTTCTGACAACGTTTTGTACCAATGACATTATCTCCTGGGCGCTTTCTGAACTTCAGAAGACCCTGGTGATTGCATACTCCCTATGATATTCTGTCCTTCAGATTTAGAAAATTCACTGACACAGCCAGCTATCTGCTTGAGGCTTTGTTCAGGAGATACTTTGTGATATTTTGCTTGCCTGCATGGTTCTGACAAGTGTGGCTACAACAGAACCACACGCAACTACCCTAAAGTGGACATCACGGGGTATGCTGGAATCCACTCACAAGAAGAAGGATATTTGAATGTTAAAAATAACAAAGCTACTCAAGGCATTTTAAGAGGAAGACAAAGACATTCGGGGGGGGGGGGGAGAGAAAACAAGAAAAAAGATATAAAAGGTCAGGATAAAAACAAAACTTTTGTGGGAAGGATATAAACATGAGCCAATATATAACGGTCTTATTCAAGACTAATTGCATCAAAGGAGGAGAAATTTCAGCGAGGGAAGGATGAACTCTCCCGCCCCGGTTGAATTCCCCCCCTTCACTCCTCCCCTCTGTAATTAGACTTGAGAAAAATATTATAATGGTTTCAGAGGTAGTTTTAGGATGATGTAGTGGCACTGGGCACCTCACTGCAGGGGGTGCCACAAGAACGCTGTAGAAGGGAGCAAGAGGGACAAATTTTAGTGCCGCATAGGATGCTGCTGAAATTTGAGAGCCCAAAGTCTGCCACTGATGTTTCCCCTTTTCAAGTCCAATTGCTGTAGCAGTGTGCATGGAGGAGAATTGTGTGTCAAGGCCCCGAGCCCTCCCCCATTTGTTGAGTAATAAAAGACATGGACACCAGTATTTTAGGTTAATGGGCTAATGAAGGCCACACCTTTATTGGCTACAGAATGGGAGTGGTATTGGCTTAGGCACTAGAATTGAACTGACTATATCCGATTCCTGCCTGCCATAAAGGTAGTCCAGTAAGGGTCAACCACCAGTAGAGGAAGCCCTGTTGATGTACATCAACTGAGAGCTCCCCCAGGGTCCCCGTTGGAGTCATGGCATGGCCCTCCCCATACCCGTGCTTCGGATGACATCTGCACCCCCGGATCCCTTTAACAGAATACCCTTAAAGAGGAGGGGCAGGTGATGGTCACAACCTCCCCTCCCATGAACCAGGTTTTAGAGACCTAAGCATTAAGCAGATCCGGGGAAGGAGGAACAAGAGGGAGATCCCCGGCCACGCCCCACGGCCAACCAGATTGTTCGACTGGGGCCTAGGGCTTGCCGATCGAAAGGTTGGTGGTGCGAATCCCCGCGGCGGGGTGCGCTCCCATCGTTCGGTCCCAGCGCCTGCCAACCTAGCAGTTCGAAAGCACCCCCGGGTGCAAGTAGATAAATAGGGACCGCTTACTGGCGGGAAGGTAAACGGCGTTTCCGTGTGCTGCGCTGGCTCGCCAGATGCAGCTTTGTCACGCTGGCCACGTGACCCGGAAGTGTCTCCGGACAGCGCTGGCCCCCGGCCTCTTAAGTGAGATGGGCGCACAACCCTAGAGTCTGTCAAGACTGGCCCATATGGGCAGGGGTACCTTTACCTTTACCTTATACTCTAGGCCATCTCCCCCCATTTTCTTAAAATAGGGGGCATCTTATAGATGGAAAAAGACGGTAATTCCCCCTTTCGCACCTGCCCTCTCCAGGAAGATCATCCTATGCCCATTATGTGTTTTTTTTTTGGGGGGGGGGAATGAAAATATCCACACCACTGCTGGGGGAGGGGGAGTTAGTGTATGTGTAGTTGCAGTGTGTGTGTGCGTATTTCAGTGGTTGCAATAAGTGCATGTCTGGGAGTTTTATTGCAATGAGTCTGTGTGTGCCTGGTTGCAGGGTATGTCTGATGCCAGTTGACAGATTCTGTGGTTTCAAGGTGCCCAATGGCCCCAAAATGTTGACAACCCCTGTTTTACAACTTGAGAAGAAAACGGGCAGAATAATTCTTGTTCTTTCCAATAGAACTCACGGCAATGTTTGAACAGAAACAGAAACAGCTAGCCATAGACCTCATACCAGTGTGATAGCTAACACGTCTTTGTCTGAAGTTCCATAATGATGCCGTACTTCTCCTATGGCACATTTCAATGGATAAATGCAATACTGCTTTAAGCTACATTTGTTCACAGTGATCCCCAAAGACCAAAGTGTTCCAAAACCATTTTACTACAAGAGGAAATCATCTGCTGTATTTGCTGCCAAATATACATTGATACAATAAAATACATGTGGGGTGGGAGAACATGACAGAAATCAGCCCTTGAAAATTCTGGTGCTAGGTTTAACAGTTGAGTCTGCGTGGCAAGTTGTTAGAGAGTGTATTTTGGCTAAAGTGGGCCCCTGAGATTCTTCCACCTTACATGTGTGATGATTTAATTTTCATTTGCAGAAAACCTACAGCAATGCATTTTGCATAAATATTCACATTTCAAGGGAAATATAAAGTAACACCATAAACATTTATTCCTCGCTATTTTATATTTCTCTCTTTTGTAGGACCCCAGCGGACTGCCATCATCTCCAAAAGAAGCCAGTAGCTGCTTCCTTTGAATGTGAATTCAGATTAGTCTTTCCCTCTCTTGATAATGTCTCTAGGCCCATGGGGTCAAATTTGAATTTTATACTTTCCCTTGTCTACGTTTTCATGTCTTAGGGTTACCCAGAAGATTGCTGAGCATGATCAATAAAGGCTGTCAATCCTTTGAAACCATAGTGTAGGATTTCAATTCAATATTATTTAAGTTTCTCACCATCTTCCTAAATGGCACGCCAAGAATAACACAGCTTCAAACCTCAAACTAAAAATGTTCTACAACATGCTTGTGTTTTATAGCATATGTCTTATTTAAATCTCACAAAAGAATGTTTCCTTTCAATATATTAGCTTCTTTCTGTGTGCTTAATATATCAGCAGCAAACACTAATGATTTTTTTAAAAAAATTCTTTCTTTTACTCATCTGCTACATGAAAAAGCTGTGAAATTTTGAAACTACAGGATAGAGATGTTTGTCATCCTCCCCTAATCTTTCCTTCTTTTCTGTGTCTCTTAGCAGATAATTAGAATCAATTGGAATTCAGACATCCCTTTTAGAAAGAGATTTTGTTTACATGTATTTGAGCACTGTCTGCTAGAGTTCTATCGATGTTTCCATTATAAATCTTTCTCTTCTGATGTTTCTGGCTTAAATGGGGCTGGGGAAGATGCCATGGAATACATAGCTGCAAGAAACAATGCGGTTTCCTTGTTTTTTAAAAAATAACGCAGAAATTAAAAACACTGATTTTTTTTAACACTCTCTTGCAAATGGGAAATGTTTCTTTATAATTGCTGTACTGTTTTTCGCCATGTCAAGTTTACCACTTGAACTTGTGAAGACTACTTTTTAAAACATGAGAATGATGCATTATTTAAAGTACTGACAAATGTTTCACATGTTATATAGTTCTTTATTTATTTATTGCTGTTTCTGAACTCAGGTTTGAGGTGGCCAGCATGCTGCTTTAACTGCAATGTATATGTTTTTAGCATTTTAATGTATTTTAGCTATATTATGTAAAGAGCTTCAAAGACTTATTATTGAGTAAACAATGAATAATAAATATGCACAAGTCTTCCAAATGCTGCATTCTATTCCCATTTATTAAATATATTAAACTAGATTTACATCCATGTAACTAAAGGAGCATTCAGCCAGGGAACTCCATTGGGCTGGAATTGTCACTGTTCTAATTAAGAACACTGTTCTCTAGGTGAATATGCACCACTGCCATTAATATTAATAGGCATTAAATCTGGCAATGGTGGTCTGGCCAAGACCCCCTAATTAACATTCACAGTCTATTGTGTAAATATGTATTTAGCCATCTGGGAAATGCGGGTGT
The DNA here is from genome assembly GCF_965112155.1 of Podarcis liolepis. NCBI lineage: Eukaryota > Metazoa > Chordata > Lepidosauria > Squamata > Lacertidae > Podarcis > Podarcis liolepis. The sequence continues at coordinate 60,117,648 of NC_139555.1, read as the reverse complement.
TAAATTTGCTTTCTAAAGTGGATGTTATTTGCCTCTTTGAAGCAGATTTTACAGCTGATTAGGTCAGAAATACCAGTTTTACTAGCATCTAAATGTAAATTGACATGAAAGACCATTATTGACTGTTGTGTAAACGAATACACATTAAAAACTCCCCTCTCAGTGCATATTTACACTGCAGTCTAGCAATTCTTAAGCAGCTAGGAAAACAGTATACATTAGGAAAGCTTCCACATAAAGGAGACTCAGTACATATTGACAAAAGACATCCTTTGGCAATGAACTGCATGCATTTTTTAGGTGGGAAGACATTTCCGCTAACCGCCCCGCCCCCCGAAGTCACCAAAATATCTGTAGGAATGGGTCCCTTGGAGGCATGGACACCTGTGTGGGCATTGCTGTCACTACCAAATAAGAGGCAGCAGGTGACCATATTGTCATGGCCTTTCTTGTTGCCTAAAATAGGCTGCTGATAGATTCACAGATGCTGTCTCCAGGGCAGATGGAGGAAAAGTAGGGGGTGGTGATGGTGGAAATGACTTACGGAATTGGATTTCAGCAAGACAGGAGAAGCCTTGGAGCAGAGCGTTTCCAGGCTTTGAATTTCTGGGGTGGCTTATCACAACTAGCACATACCTAACCAGATCAGCAGTGGGTGTGAGTGGGTGTGCACAGGTACACATCTGTGTATATCTATATACAGACACAAACACATTTTCATATGACAATTGATAATGAAAATGTGTTAGTGAATCATGTCTGCTGATCTGACCTCTACAAATTTAACTGAACTTCTTCACAAAGCCTTTGTGTGTACAGGCTGACACTGTGTACAGAACCAATTTGCATATACCTTCTACAAAGAGTTCAGAGCCAGAGTGCATGGTCCTGACTATCACCATCCTCCCCATGGAAATGTCGACTGAGCAAGGCTCTAGGCAGTCTTCCTAGAAACAAATCTGGAGAAGTCCACCTCCTGACTTGCTCTACTGCTGCCGCCTTGATGGCACCTGTGAGAAGCTGTGGCTGTGACTGCAGCTCTTGAACAAGCCCACTCTTGCCTCTTGCCTTTCCCAATGCCATGTTTTCCTGTGCTGCCACCAGCCATCTGTGTATGGATGAGCTAAGGAACTCTTAGAATCAAGCCAGCGCCACTTCCAAAGTTGTTATTTGTAACAGTAAGATGGCCCAGAGAGAAACTGGAGCAACAGCTCTTGAACCTGTTACACTTCTGGCTATGGTCAGAAATCTGACACAGGATCACGCAAACTACCACAAAGAAATGGATGGTGGTTTCCAAACAGAATGCTTGCAACTCCAGTTATAAATGGACGATTAAACACTTTTGCAACAGTCTCTACACTTCTGGTTATCAGCTATGAAATGTGCAGAACCAACAATAATTACTGTTTTCCTTATATCACCCCTGCTTTTTTTGGTAGAAACAAAGGTTGTGGGCTTAGCGGTGAATGGAAATTTCCCCTTACTCTCTGGGAATACACTTTCTAGTTTTAACATGTGATGAGGTAAAAGAAAATCAAACAATCTCACAGAGTTTTGAACTGTAGGACCTATTGTTTTGTTGTGATTTAAGTTGTTCCCCTCTGTAGTTTTTAGTCTGAACAGCAATCTATTTGAATTTTGTGAGCTTGGCATTAACTTAACCTAGAGAGCACTGTTTATTGTTTCCTATATATGTCCTTAAGTGCTCTCCTGATTTCACAAGAAAGCCTGGATTTCTGCAGGCTTCTGTTACATTAGTGATTGCGGGGGCATGTAGACCCACAATTGACAGACTGGTTGAAACATCCAGTTGTTCTAGTTTCAGCAGGGCTGAAAACCAAGTATGTAATCATGGAGTGCTATAAAACTGCTCATCTATACCTAGCAGAATCAGCTAATTTTGGGCCCAGCAGATGGATTGCTCAAGCATAAAATGCTATTTTAATGCCAAATAAATTGTCCTGAGCAATAGCTGGAGGATCAGCTCATTCTGGGAGAAGCAGAAATGTTCAGAAGTTCAGTTAATCACATTGGTTTTATGATAAAAATGTGTGCACAGTAACAGCAAGGATATGCCAGTCCAAAGGAGATTTTAAAAATCCAGCAGGTACTTAATAAAGCTTTTTAACCAAAGCATTAAACTGATTCAGGGCCAGGCAGCCTCTTCAGAAGGAGGCTATATAGACTAACATGCTATTGCCATCACATTTGGGGAACGTTAAATCAATTCACACATCAGCTCTCTTCACATCATTAAAATGCTACCCTTCCTGCTGCTACAGAAGTGAAAAGGATTGCAGACAGTACTGCAGGGACTAGGTCCCTGGGCAGGCAGGCAAAGTGGGAGCAGCTGCTGCCCCAGCTGGTCATGGTCCAGCTCCTGGGGCAGCGTTATAAAGCCTGCCTGCCCTGGATTCCATCTACCTGACCCTGCAACCCCTTGGTGGGGACTGCCATCCCAGAGACAACTCCTCCTCCTGCTGCTGTGGTGGCTGTTGGGGGTGATGACTGCCAACTTCCCCACCCAGAGACTCCTGCTGCTGCGGCTCTTGGGGGGACTGCTGTCTCCCCCACTTGGAGGACTGCTGCTGCTACAGAAGTGAAGAGGACTGCAGAGAGTACTGCAGGGACCAGGTCCCTGGGCAGGTGCGCAAAGTGGAACAGCTGCTGTCCCAGCTGGGCATGGTCCAGAACGATGCCATGGTCAATGGTATGAAAACACATGGAGCAATTAAGGAGAACCAACAGGGTTGTACTTCCCCATCTATATGCTGGCAAAGGGCAACCAATGCTGTTTCAGTGCCAAAAATAGACCTAAGACCAAACTGAAATAGGTCCAGATACTCTACTTCCTCCTGGCATACCTGCAGCTGGCTGGTCACCACCCTCTCAATAACTTTGCTCAGTAATAGAGTATTAGAGATTGGCTGGCAGTTTTCTAAAACCGTCAGATCCATGGAGGACCACTTTACGAGAGTTTGCACTACCTCTTTCAAGGTGGTAGGCAAAACTCCCTCCCATAGCAAGGCATGAACCCATTCTGGATCCATCCAGTCAACCTCCTCCTGCTAGATTTTATCAGCTTGAAGGCCAGGGATCAAAAGCGCAGTAATACAAATGTCTGACCACACTCTCAAGCATTGTGCAGGAGAGCAACAGCTCACCATTTTGATCACATTTTCCCTCATCCTCTCAGTTTTCAGCAGGGTTTTTTTTTTTCATTGGGATGACCTGCAAACAAAACATTTAATGTGGGCAACAGTCCTTTTATGAGAGAAGAGGACTGAGGGGGACATGATAACACGCTATAAATAACTGAAAAGCAACCACACAAAAGATGGCAAAGACTCCTTACAAACACAAAACATAATGGCTGGACTCAACTAAATATTTGCACAACTGGCAGCCAACTGTATTTCATTAACAAGCAGCAGTAGTCAATTTCTAAAACATGTATCGCATCAGTCCACACAAAGGCTTGAGTGAATGGATAAGTTTTCAACAAGCAGTGAAAGGTGAACAGCAATTGTACCTCATAACTCACACTTCTAAGGAAGAGAAATGCCCTTTTGTTATTTATGATTTTTTGGTACTTCCTCAGGCAGAATGAATGTACACAAGGGCCAATGTTTCCTGCTTGAAAACACATACCAGATTCCTGTGGGTTGTATAATATAACTGACTAATAATCTGCCTTCTGCTACTTTCACATGTGAGTACTTATTCTCTTTCCCAACATACTGATTACTATATAATGGGTAACTAGTGCACTTGGTTTCTTTCATTTACCGTATTTTTCGCTCCATAAGACGCACCAGACCACAAGACGCACCTAGTTTTTGGAGGAGGAAAACAAGGAAAAAAATATTCTTAATCTCAGAAGCCAGAAAAGCAAGAGGGACCACTGTGCAGTGAAAGCAGCAATCCCTCTTGCTGTTCTGGCTTCTGGGATAGCTGCGCAGCCTGCATTCGCTCCATAAGACGCGCACACATTTCCCCTTAATTTTTAGAAGGGAAAAAGTGAGTCTTATAGAGCAAAAAATACGGTAAATATTGCTTTAAACTCCTTTGCTATTATCGGACTGTGGTCTATTTTAACATTTCTAATTACCAGTTTGGTTTCTCCAAGGCAAAAGCCTGTGTAGATCATACTCTTTAAAGGCAGTGTGTGTGTGTGTGTGGTTACTGGGGTCCCCAAACCCTGGGAACCAGCCCTTGTTCATTTGCCAGGTAACCAGAATCAAGAATCAACCCTGCAAGGTAAAACACAGTTTGGGCCAGGAGGCTCCCAGATGTTACCAGATGTCAGCTGAGATTCACAGCTACCAAAACTAAAAACCAGGCTTCCTGTCCTTGAGCCTCAGGCCCACAAAAGCTCCACAGTAGCAGTTTGACCAAGAGGCCAAGATAATTGGACTCAGCGCCAAGGCTTTCACTGAGAAAATACACAAGAGTTGAAGATATGGATTTAAAATGATTTTTTAAAAGCAGCATAAAAAGAAACTGTGTACCAGTGAGAAAACAGAAATAGTTAGGAGTACATTTGTTAATACCAAAACTGAGTAAAAACCAATAAAGATAACTTACCCGGCTCTAATATAAACCATTCAGAGCAACGGACCACACAGAAACATAGCCAGAGGTGTCAGAAATCAAAGTGTGAGGCACCAGACAAGAAAAGAAAAAGTTTGGCCTAGGTACTGAGCTAAGCCTTCCTACCCAATCAAGGTACAAGCAAGCTGTAACCTTCCAAAACTTTAGAGAGAGCCTTCTGTCCCACAGCTGAGGTATCTTTTGATTAGTTAACTGCCATTGTTGCTGAAGACTCAGCACAGGTGCAAGTCATGAGATCATTTTCCAATTAGTGAGAACAAGCTATTTCTAAGGGGTCAACTTTTTACCCAGAGGTGTTAGTAAAGTAAGCTATGTTTTTGGACAAGGGTAGAATAGATAAGTCAGGTTTCTTAGCAAGTAATGTTGATTCTAGCAGCTACTAATTCTCCAAGATGTCAGACCAAGGTTTGTTACCCCTGCTACCACAATATGCTTTCTTAAAAATTGTGATGCTAGACTGAACTGTCCTTCCTCTGCATGGAAAGTATTCACTGTACTACTGAGCCCTACACTCCCATACAATATTGTCTGCCATTGATGGAACCAATAATAGGCAAATAAAGTCAAGGGTGATAGTTTAGTTAATACATAGGTATAATACCTATACCTATACACTTTCATTTGGACAACATCAGTGGGGCATTTGGGCAGCCCAAGATCTCCATACACACTGCCTAGGCTTGCACCCTGAGGAAGTCACTTTGGTGCTGCTAACGCAGCAATTTGGCTTCACCCCCAGAAGCACACTCCATTGTCTCTTGAGACAGATGGATGCCAACAGGAATACCTTTCATAATTTGCTAATTTCCCCATGCCCTGAAGTAAAGCATGCACTGCTGAAATAGAAAGGATACACTCTTGGGAGTCATATGTCGGGAGACAAACAAATCTTGTAGCAGTTGCTGTAATCTGGGTGTGCCAAACCAGTAGAACCTCCCACTCTAATAAAAAGCACCACAGACAGAAATAATAGCCAGCACACAAAATACTGTTGAGCTATATGCCCTTTCAAGGACAAGGGGAAATGCAAAAGTTACTTTCTGAGCATATTCAATGAACATCTTTTGTGCAAAATGCTCTTGGAAACTGACTGTATTCCATTTCACAGCCTATTTAATAGGAGAGATTGTTTAAAAACAAGGTCAGTTTATCTATTTGCCAATCCAATGTATTTAACATCCCTGTATTTACAAAAATAACTGAACAAGCAACATTTAATTCAGAGTAAACAGTTATGGAACAAAACTACTGGCAGCCAATGAAACGACACACACACAAAAGCAGATGGCATTTACTCGACTTCCTGGCAGCAGAGTTGCTGCCACTTACTGGGAGAGTGGGAGGAGCCACAGGGAGATTGGTGCTGTGCAAACACCCCAGCAGGAGTGTCATATTGGCTCTACTGCTGCATTCTAACAGCACTGACCTCCCCCACCACTTTGCTCCTCCCACTGTGCCTCTGGGTAAGCAATAGTGACCCACCCACTGTAAGGTCAGTTAAGTGCTGCTGCTCCACACTGCTGTGCACTACTGAATATATATGCAGAAAAGCCTGACAAGATTAACTGTGAACAGTTTTAAAATTAAAGTTTGTGGCAAACAAGGGAGTTGCCTTTATTCTTTGTTCCCAGATTGTAAATGAGCCTCTCTGAGAGTGAATACAGCTCCAGGCAAAATGGAGGCTGTAAGGATAGAGACCTTTGCTTCTAGGTCTGTTTATAAGATGCTGAGCCTGTGACGAACATGCACAATCTATTGTATGGTATTATTTGGATGTATTATTTGAAGAAAGTAAAGTCTCCAAGTATAGTGAATAATATCTAATTGGTCTGGGCAATGTTTTATTCCACTAAGAGTCAGTTTTTATGCATCCAGTTGCTTCATGTTGCACAATATTAAAATCTGCAAAAAAGAACAAGAACAAGCAAAATGCAGTTCAATACATTACGGGTCTACACTAAATGTCTGGGAGGAAAAAAATGGATGAGTTGTGACTGAAACCCATACAGAAATGCTTTACAAATTGTTTTGTACTACAAGTTGTACTACTTTCAGGGGTTGTTAATTGCAATGCAAGGCCATCTCATTCCATAGACTGTTCATTAGTTTGAACTTCATCTTTTACATCATAAAAAGTTTACATGTCTAATTTTTAGTCAATAGATACCCGAGAAACAGTTCGACCACCTATGTGCATTCCTTTTCTGCCATCCTTGACTACTGTATTCACTCCCATATGGGAGCTTACATATAACAGAATTTTTGCTAGCGGGGCAGCCTAAATTGGTTAGTCCTCTGATCAGTATCTCATGTTTTATCACTTACGTACACCATGCTATGTCACTTAAATACTCCTTTGTCCAGTAACTTTATGTATAAGTCTTAGCTATACAAATGATGTTGGCAGAGTTATCAATCCTTGTCCACTTTTACATGACCCCCATTTATCAACAGTTTTTAAATTATACTAGCTTTAGGCATAAACAAACAGCTGGTAATTAAAAAATACATTGATCTTTAAAATTAATTGTGTGCCTGCTAAAAACCAATTTTACAAAAGTAGAAAACCCAATCTTGCTTAAGTAGTGATTTAGGTGTCAACTGGAAGAGAAAATAAAACAACATTCTCCCAACAGTATACCGTATTTTTTGCTCTATAAGACGCACCAGACCACAAGATGCACCTAGTTTTTGGAGGAGAAAAACAAGAAAAAAAATATTCTGAATCTCAGAAGCCAAAACAGCAAGAGGAATCACTGCACAGTGAAAGCAGCAATCCCTCTTGCTGTTCTGGCTTCTGTGATAGCTGTGCAGCCTGTATTCGCTCCATAAGACGCACACACATTTCCCCTTACTTTTTAGGAGGGAAAAAGTGAGTCTTATAGAGCAAAAAATACGGTATGTTTTTATATTTTTTTCCCCTGCGGGTACACATAGTTTGGAGTTGTATTGGTATTATTATTATTATTATTATTATTATTATTATTATTATTATTATTATTATTAATAATTGAATTTATATACCGCCTTATACCCGGAGGTCTCAGGGTGGTTCATAGATATGCAGGCAACTAGAGTCTGTAGACAGAAAATAGAATTGCTATGCTTATTATCTCTCTCTCTCTCTCTCTCTCTCTCTCTCTCTCTCTCTCTCTCTCTCATCTATCTATCTATCTATCTATCATCTATCTATCTATCTATCTAATCTATCATCTATCTCACTTCAGATTCTTCAGAGCAATTCTAACAACAATCCTACAATGTAGATCAATATTGTTGTCCCCATATTGCTGATGTAAAGCTAAAAGAAAATAACTTTCCAAAGATTGGTTGGTGGAAGGAAGAGCTGAACCAGGAATTTATCTGACCAAAGATCAAAGTCTTAGACAAAACACTACACCAGTTGCGGAGAACATTGTTAGCAAGCGGGGAGGCCATAGATCCCAGTCATAACACTGGAGGGGTGAAATCAACTAACGTTTTAAGCTTTTTTTCTGGGGGGATACAGCGGTATGCCTACCCCTAGACATTTTGTGAATCTAAGTTTGGCCTCATTGATGGGCAGTATTTCAATATGAGTAGGAAAACGAGAATACTCCTAAACATTTTTTTAAGGAAAACAAGCACTGGTTTTAAGGATTAGTAGCATACAGGGTCTGAATGTTCTGAAAGCACAAGTGTAATTGGTGAAAATATGCTTAAGAACATAGGAGGAGCCCTGCTGGACCAGACCAAAAGCTGATTTAGTGCAATATCCTGTCCCCACAGTGGCCTACCAAATGCCTATAGAAGCCTGCAAGCAAGGCGTGAGCATCACATTCGAACCTCCTCACTCATGTTCCCCATTAACTAGTATTCAGAAGCAGGCAGTTTGACCCTGAGCACTACTAGGACTGCCGTGATGGCATATGCAAAGTGTTCTGAGCTTTTTGAAAGGCAAACAGGGTACAGGTGTGAAAAAATAAGAATTAGTAGAGATTCCTTTAATCCCTGGTTACTCTTTAGGCATTTTGGAGAAAAATATGGGTATAAATGTTCATATTAGCATCTTCCCAATTTTGTAATTTACATAATAATTTCTTATTTTTGATGAGTTCCTCTAATTGAACAACCACACAATGGCTACCGCTAACCTTTATTTCACAGTTTGAGAACACGCTAACTAAAATATTAACCAATAGTTCAATGGCAATTTCTTATATACTTTTCAAGCTGAACATCTCCTGCTATTTCACGGCTGAACTCCCAAAAGAAGAGACGTATGTCCCTTGTGTGAAATGGGCCATATATCGCAAAGTACCTTTCTGTGATTTTTTTATGATCCATCCTCGCCTTGCAAAACTTTGCCACAATGGATGGCTCTGCCACAAAACTTCCAAAACTTCTAAAGTACTATAATGAAATTGATGTACAACTCACAATGATTTCAGATAATTGATCTAGAGAAGCTTGTTTTGTTTTTTTATTAGAGGCAGGTTCAAAATCATATAATAAAGGAGAAGCAGGCTTACTTCTTAACTGCATTTTTCATCCAAAATTACAACATATTTTCATATGCTTCATATGGAAATTCTGGAGAATCATGCTTTACCCCTCTACTCCCCCCATCCGACCCCTTTAATAAGGCCAGCTCTGAAAACACCTACACACTTTCATGTGATAAGCTGAATATGATATTCAAATGGTAATCATACTCATATGTTATATGATGAGCTAAATGTCTAGAACTGTGATGTTTGAGGTGATGTTAAAGTTCCACGGTTGATCAGAGATGCTTTGTTATATGTCCAAGAGGACAGCTAGGCTAGTCTGTTGCGGCAAAACAAGAGAGAGCCACGTAATACTTAGAGTAACAAAATGGTTATGGCACAAGCTTTCATTTCATTAGAAGCAAATCAGTGCTTGTTGATGCACCCATTTTGTGGGCACACATGTATATGTGTAATGGATCTGCATGTGTGAAGTCTACATGTGTAAAAAGTCTACTGCAGTGATAGGAAGCCCTTGCCCACACACCTCCCGGATGAGGTTGGACTCCCAACTCCCACCATTAGCCCTAGTGATTATGAGCAATGGTCAGAATGATGGCAGTTGCATTTCAGCAACTCCTGGACAGCCACAGGGTCCCTGTTCCGGGTCTAAAGGTAAAAGGTAAAGGCCCCCTGGACGGTTAAGTCCAGTCAAAGACGACTATGGGGTTGCGGTGCTCATCTCGCTTTCAGGGTAAGGGAGGCGGTGTTTGTCCACAGACAGCTTTCTGGGTCATGTGGCCAGCATGACTAAACAGCTTCTGGCACAACGGAACACCGTGATGGAAACCAGAGGGCATGGAAATGCCGTTTACCTTCCCACTACAGTGGTACCTATTTATCTACTTGCACTGGCGTGCTTTCAAACTGCTAGGTTGGCAGGAGCTGGGACAAAGCAACCCGTCGAGGGATTTGAACTGCCGACCTTCTGATTGGCAAGCCCAAGAGGCTCAGTGGTTTAGAGCATAGCTCCACCCGTGCCCGGGTCTATAGGCCTCTCTGGAATGCAGACCTTGATCACTTCTGGTCTCTGTTTCTACTACTTCATGAATGAACCAATCTATTTGTTGTTGGTTCAGCCTCAATTCCTGGCTTTGGGGTTTTTTTTAATCCTGCCCCCTTCACCACAGTGATATCATTCTTTCCTATATTAGTAGCTGTGGAGGGTGGTCCATTAGGACAAATGGGGCTCTGCCTTGACAAATGCAGCCAGTCCTCTACTGTTTGCTTCCTTACTTACATCCAGTCCATTTGTAGAGACCATCACGGAGGAAGATGGGTATAAAATTAGTTGGTTCTGTCTGTCATTGGCTCTAACTCCATCTGCTATTTGTCTCCTTCCTTATGACCTACCAGTTCCAGTGGGCACAAGGTTTATGAGAATCAGATTAAAAAACAAAAAAGGAGTGTTTCATGTTAACTGAGATTGCACAATTTCATTTTGTTGGTCCTATGTGGCGACAATACTAAATGTGCATACAGCCACATTTTGCAGAGATACCAGGAATCTTGTAAGTGTCTCCATTTTTAATATTTCATTTTTACTGCTGTTGTTCTTATCTCTGTGGTGAAGAATTCCAGTGTGGTACAGCTGAATATTTCCAAATGATACATTCAAAGAAGATATACAGTGGCATTTGAAGGATATTTCCCAAAAGGTGATGAAAGTTGTAAGCAAGTTGAACTATGGCTTATTCTGGTTCCCTGTAGGCTCTACTCGGATTATTGCACATTATTTTTTACATTATATTTTTAGAATTCTCATTAACCTTCTTTTTGTCAAGGTTGTACAAGACATGCCATTAGTTCACTCTATGCCTTTGTGTTCTTTGGGCAATTTGACACATAAATGACAACTACACATTTCTTGTTTATCAGTCTGAAAGCCTCGAAAAGGTTTTTTTTCATAGCTCAAGGTTGGTGGCGGTATATGTGTAGTTTTTGGAGGGCCTGGTGTGTTTGTTTGTAGGTCTCTTCTTAAATTCTGCACTGCCATACGGGAAGCAGTTTTTAAGGTCTGCATGGGTCTGAATACACAGAGGATAGGATTAAAGAGTCAGAGCTATTTGCGGAGTTTGGAAATGCACATTATTGATTCCCAGAAGTTTGATGACGTCTACTCCTCTTATAAGGTATTCTGCAACATGCATCCTTGCTAAACTACAGTGGTACCTCGGGTTAAGAACTTAATTTGGATTTGGATTGGATTTGATATTCCGCTTTATCACTACCCTAAGGAGTCTCAAAGCGGCTCACAATCTCCTTTCCCTTCCTCCCCACAACAAACACTCTGTGAGGTGAGTGGGGCTGAGAGACTTCAGAGAAGTGTGACTGGCCCAAGGTCACCCAGCAGCTGCAGGTGGAGGAGCGGGGAAGCGAACCCAGTTCACCAGATTACAAGTCCACCGCTCTTAACCACTACACCACATTGGCTCTCTTAACCACTACACCACATTTTGTTCTGGAGGTCCGTTCTTAACCTGAAACTGTTCTTAACCTGAAGCACCACTTTAGCTAATGGGGCCTCCTCCTGCTGCCGTGCTGCTGCTGCTGCGCGATTTCTGTTCTCATCCTGAAGCAAAGTTCTTAACCCGAGGTACTATTTCTAGGTTTGCGGAGTCTGTAACCTGAAGCATCTGTAACCCTAGGTACCACTGTAAAGCCTTTCTGCAATACATTTTTGCTACCCTTTCTCTTCTTGTGGGTCAAGACACTAAATCTGCCCAGAGACTCTGTACCTAACAGCATTTCTAATGAGAGGCTATTAAAATCGTGGTACAACATACAGTCTAAATTAGTCAGAAATTAACATTGTATCAGAATTACTGCTTTCTGGGCTCCACATATTTCCAGTCTCCTGTATATCAGTCTGCACATGTGATATCTTTTACTGTACAATTTAGAAACAGTTGGGAATTAGCAAAAAAGTTATTAGTAGGACTTAGATGTTATCTGCTGAAGAACTCCAAGGCTCAGAAGTTTAAAAATGTTTTATTGCAATAAGATGTTCAATGACTTCATACATATTAATAGATGCCTTGAAGTGGAAAAGGCCAGTTCTTCTAGTATAGATAAAACACTGTGCTGCTAAATGTGAATGAAATAAAGCAAACAAGGCAACTCTTACAAATATTTACCTCCTAGGAAGCCTCAGAAAGAGAACATGCAGGTCTCATTTGCATGCTTCATGCTGACAATATGTGTGTTTGGGGAGCCTATTTACATATTCAAAGTCAATTCACTCCAATAGCCAAATGTTTCACACGCACCCTCCCACAAAATACAAAATCACAGAAGCTGAAAGATCTACCTAGGTAAAAATGATTGTGGTTCAGATAGTGTTCATTAAATGACCGGCATGCCTAGATAATGCACAGCAAGGTGCATACAAGGGGGGAAATGTATTGAATTGCTCATGTGAAACTATGCTGCTCTGGCTTCTCTGTTTCAATTCAGTGCTCATATAAGGCTGAACCCAAACAGAAGTCAGGTGATGGCCATATATCTGTTAGGTACCATTACCAAGGTCAGATTAGATGTGGAGGGATGCAAATCACCATTCTGTAAATGTGCATGATTATTTTAACCTGCAGAAGCAAACAAAAAAAAGGAATAGAAATAGAAAACATATGACAATGATGTGTAACACATTAAGTAAGGCTTAAATTTGTTACAAAGCTTTGCCAACATAAAAGTTATAAAAGAATTGAAGCGTAATTTGAATGAATTTTTTTCAGTGTACGAATTCTGCCCACTACTTGAGCCAACAACAAATATAGCATGAAATTGATATCCTGATTGAGAACCATCTGAGTTTGGCATTCAGCCCAAAGACGCCCCCTTCTTTATCCAAGTCTTGCTCAATGCCTGCTTGAATTCCACATGCATTTTGAAATGCAAGACTGACTTTTTCTGCGGCTTATCTCTCATTTGGTATTCTTCACTTGTCTTTGTTTGTACTGAGAATGACTGAAAACCCTGTATATTTTATGTAAGTCGTCTGTTACTCATTTAACTCTCTTGCCCTTTAACTAAAACATGGGGGGGGGGAGCAGCTTACATTATTTGGGAGATTAAGTGCACTATGTGATTCAAAGGATGCACAAAATTGCACACAACATCACCCTTAACACTGAATACACTTTTGAAAGGGTTGGCTCCAAAGGCAATCTGTGACTGATGAACTTCTTGAACAGGTGCACTGATTAATTATTTCTGGTCTAATTGTACTCATTTTGCCTGACACACCCAAATCTTGACTACTATGTATGAAGCACACCTGCTAGCATTTGAAAGGACTACTTTGCTGAACCAGAGCCCACGTTATGATACATAATGAGAATTCTTGCATGAAGGGAAGCTGCTGGCAAGCCTTTGACAAAGATCAAAGTATCACTACACCATGATGTTTGTAGCTTTAAAATAAAAATAGCTAAAGGCGCATAGTTTTCAAAGGTTCTGATGTTTTCGCCAGCCCTATGTGTCTCTTTATACACAGAACTGGTTTCCAGAAGGCTACAAAGTGAGTGTAGGTCCTACCAAACTAACGTTAGTGCTGCCATACGTCCCATACGTCCGGGATTTCAAAGGCAGAATTGAGGTCCTGGGGGAATTTGTCCTGGATCTTAGGCAAGTGTGTATACACACACACACATATGGAATTTATGTAAAAAAAAACCATTTTCGGGGTGTCCTGGTTTTTACTTTTTGAAATATGGCAACCTTAACTAATGTGTCATTTGAAACTGTTGAAACCGAAGTCTGAAAAGCGTACATGCTGAATATACATAAATCGATCTAGGCACCAAAGTTTTTGCAGACTATATAAATTGTTCTTACGACTCCAGGAGACTTTCTGCCATTCTATGGAATTTTATCTGGGGCAAATTAAATTGCTCCTGTTATATTAGTAACATCGCACACACCCAGCACTCAAAAAGAATAATGTTTTGTTTTGCTTTTAACCCAGGGGGCACATGGGGACACATGGTCTCATGCAGGGGTTCTTGGAATGGTGACAAAATTCTTGGGAAGAACTCTATGTACTGAGTTGAATAGGATCCAAAATGCAGCAGTCTGATTGGTCCCAGAACAATAGGATCCAGGATGCAGCAGTCTGATTGGTCCGCAGGAGCCACCCAATCCAGCTCCAGGTGGAAGGGAATAAGCAGCCTGATTGGCCTATAGGAGAATCCCGGAATTAGCCAATCACGTTGGGCCCATTGTGTAAATAATGTGTATAAAGCCGACACTTTGGCGGGGGGGGGGGACTTGCATTCCTCACTACTATGAGCTGAATAAAGAGCATGAAATCCACACTCGACTCCAAGTATATTTCAATAACTCTTTAAGCATTAAAAAACACATTCATTTTAAAACTTGTATTAAGGTATAGTAGAATTGACACCTTTACGGAGATACATGTGGTTCAAGGAAAGAATTCAGTGCAACAGTATGCTAACCTTTTTGTCAGCACAAGTATTTCAGCTTGCCAGATGGAATGATCCTCTTTTCCTGCCCCAGAAGCACACTATTCCAGGGGTTCTCCTGACCCACTAGAGACAGTTTATGGGGTCATGGGGGTGCACAGAGGAAGGGGGGGAGTCCCACTGTGCAAGTGGAAGCCATTGCACAGGCTTCCATTAGCAGGACTTGCCCCAAGAATTCAAAAGAATCTTTTAAAACCAGATTCTTCTTATCTTTCACAAAAGAGCCATCAGCAATGCCCTTACACACCACTGATAATGCCTCCAGGTGTCTTTCACTCAAAGCATATCTTTTGCTGTGCTTTTATCTGGTTTCTTCATGACATCCTCCTAATTCTATAACCTTGTGTATTTTGGGCAGAATGCTATTGATTTATATACATAGCACTAATACATGTATATGTCCATCATATCTGATGGATGAGAACTCTTTTTTCCATTCTAAAAGCCAGAAAGAGGGGCAGGAGAATCAGGAAAGATTTTGCTAGGTAAGGTAGGGAGAAAAGAAGGGGAATGGGGAAGACTGACAGTCAGAAAGCTTGGTGGGCCCAGGACTAGATCTGGAAGGATCTAAGCTCAGCTCATATTTGAGAGGTGTTTGTTTGTTTTATAAAATCAAATTGTATATACATCTCTTGAGGTAATAAACGAAATAAAATATTTGCCAGTATCAGAAATTTTGACAAAAGCTTGTAACCAATTCCCAAGCAGGGCCCAACTAGCTGGTCACAATGTCCACACATTGAGCATCAATATATGAAGAGGGAATGTCTAGGCACATTTCCCCTATTCAGACATCGTCTGAATATCTGAAGGTACTTCAGATATTGGGATGAGGCCAGAATGGTCCACAACACAGGAAGTGTGGCTTGCCCTAGTTACACATTGATTACCACACAAAGGCAAAATATCTGAAAGGGTGTTTGGCTGAGGCATTTTGATCTGGGAGTTTGTATTCCAAGCTCTTCCAATTTGAACTTTGCCTCCATCACTAATAATTATAGATCATATAGCACAATACGTTTCTCATCTATACGTCTTTAGACTATAATGATTTCTTTATACTTTAGAAAAACTGCAGCTAAACCTTGTAACAATGGGGACGGGGCACTGAAGGGTTTACATACCGCAAAATGACTCAAACCTTTGCAAAATACTCAGATGTACCAGATTAATGGTAAAAATTAAATGTGACATCTTTTAGGGGAGAGTATAACCCTTGCCTTACAAATAAAAAAAATGAAATGAAAGACACTTTAGTACTGAATTACGAAACCTATTTTGTTGTTGTTTTGTTGTTGCTACCTGCACAAAACCTATTGAAATAATAACAAAAAAAACCTGAGCACTTTCCTGAAGAGGGTTTGGTATGATAGATTTTGGCCATTTGCCTTTCATTTGTCTGGCTTTACAAGAAATATTTTGATAGTATAGATAGGAACTAGGCAAAATGCAGTCTGCAACTGATATCCTTTCTCCTGATTGTGACCTGATTGTGTTTCATTCCAACACACTGCAGAGGCTCAAATGGCTTTTTCACTTCAGCTCCTTTCAAATCAAAATTGGTTGTGTGTGTGTGTTCTACAAAAATGCCCAATCGTCAGATTTCATGCTTCCATCAACAACTGCGCTTAACCCCTCTTGGCACCATGTTGCTCCTTGACATGTCTCCCTCAAACATGTTACACATGATGACTTTAAAATTGGAATTTCCAGTGAGCAGTTCTCTTATGGATGAGAGACTAGGTTTCCTTAGAAAAAGTGGACATCTGACATCTACAGGGTAAATGCCATTAACAATAGGAAACCATGATCTACCACAGACTTTAAGTACTCCACTGAATTTTAGGTGGCATTTAATGCAGTCCTAGGTATGTGCTTTCTTTCTACAAATGAGATTAAAAATTAATACAGAACTTGATGCAATATGTCATTTAATGGCTCCAGATAGTCTGTATTCAAAACTAATAAATAGTACTGATGTTGCTGTCTCAGATAACCATGTAATTCCTACACATAATTAATTCAATCAATTATCTCCCTGTATATGTTATCTTTAACAGGGCAGTTTCTGAGGCAGTTAAAGGGAGTAATAGCAACAACATCACATCATATTCAGTTACTAACTTCTGCTTGCAACCACATTAAAACTAACTCACAGGCAAAGCAATCTTTATAAAAGTTAGCATGTGGTCATAGTAGGGGAAATGGGAGCAGCTTCATGAATGTTACACATACTTTTGACTCTAGTAATATTGGTCTTAATAAATTTTGTTGGGTTGCCAGTTTCTGGTGAATAGCAAATTCATTTTTCAGCAACCAAATCTCGCCTTTCTCTAAGCACTCCAGGTCACTCATAATTAGAACACCAGAAAACTATAGCCCAGTCTTCCCCTGTCTTGTACTCGCCAGATGTTTTTTTATGTTACACGGGGTGCAGCATAAAGAGATGGGTGATTCTGAAGGGTGGTTATAAAGCACTCCACACATGATCTGCAGTATTCAGTGTGAACTACACTGCATGCCCTAACCTACAATATGGAAACACTGAACTGCATTTTCTTTGGAATTTGCGTTAGCAAAGCTATTTAAGGAAAACACATCACACTAAATAAGAACTGATTTAGAAATACATGGAACTGGTATCTTTCCTGCTACATCTTGGGAGGTGTTTTTCGGGGTGGGGGTGGGGGTGGGGGGATAGATGCACCGATATCTAATTTCAGCCTTGTTAAAATCTTGGATTTTCACATTCATTTCTATGGGCAACTCTCTTTTCCTAAAGCTGGGGACATGTAAACAATAGTTTCTCAGGAAATGACCTATTCAGAAAATGAGATGGGTTTTCTCACACATTTTTGTATGCACATGTCTCTTCTTCTGCCTACTTGTGCTTCTTGCTTTTGGAGAAGGAAAACAAAGAAGAATGGCAAAAAGGACAATGCAGGAAGAGATAGAAAGCTTTCTACTCTCCACCTTGCCCAGCTCTGAGCTCCTTGCATGTTCTCACAAACAGCCTCCCTGACAAGCAGATCAAGAGTTTTGCAGCCTCCTTGCTGCTGTGGCCACCCTTTGCTACTTCCAGCCAACCACTTCCATTTCCGTTGCCTCCCACAGTTTTCATTTTCAATAAACACAATGTTCTATTACTATGGGTCATAATCAGTCCTTATTTGGATGCGTTTAGACTCCCTCACTCTGGTTGCCTCAAGCCTCCTGATAGTTGTGGACTCTTCCTTTCTTGGAAGTTTTTAAGCAGAGGTTGGATGGCCAACTGTCATGGCTGCTTTAGCGGAGATTCCTGCATCACAGGGGGTTGGATGAGATGACCCTGGGACCCTGTCCAACTCTACACTTCTATGATACTAAGGCCTTTCCTCCTTATAGATCTGACTTCACCCCCTGGTCAGCAATGCTGTCTTGGGAGGGCTTTCTAATGCTGTTTTTAAAAACTGAACACTTGATTTTTATTGTTGCTGTTTTAACTCTTGGTCTGCCATGATAAGTTACTTTTATTTTATCTTTTAGCATATGCTGAGGCTCTTGTTTGGGAGCTACCATGAACTTTTGAAGGTAAAGTTCAGGTACAGAGAAACAAATTAGTGCAGGCCTCAGTCTTTTCATGTAGTGCGGTGGAAATCTCAAATATACCTCCCTACTCCCACCTCCCCTCCTTTTAAAAGTTGCTAACCCAAACAGCATTTGCAGTGGCTGTGAGCCAGGAAGCCCGTGCTTTAAACCGTACATGAACCACAAACTTACTAGATTGCCTTTGGCAAGAACCTTCGTTTCTCAACCCCGTCTCTTTCGTATGCAATGGAGGGTTGATGTGAGATAATGTATGTGCAGCATTTGAAATCCGCAGGGAAACTAGTATATATTTGCTGCTGCTTCTTTTTTCCTATGACTACTACTGTGGCTCTGACTACGGCTGTTGTTTTTGTTGTTACAGATGTGCTTACAACCTGCACCGTTAGCAGGACTTTGAAAATGAGGAAGGATCATTTCTTTAACTATAAAAGAACCTTTTAAAAGAGCTTGGACACCTCTTTTCAAGAACTGTACAAAGTCCTTCAACCTTTTGCCCCAGACCAAGAGCAAGCACTCGGCTCCACTAAAACTAAAGTGTTAAAGTGGATTTGTGATACCCATTTGGCAGGGTCAATAGCACAGGTCAATGTAGAAATAAATTCCACAGATGAGATGTAGCCTTTTCCTTTGGTAAACCTGAGTTTTAAATTGAGGTCCAAGAATAAGTACAGCTCCAAGACATTTCAGAGAGACATAAGATGAAAATGAACAACATTTCTGTGTGCGACAATTTTGTCTCAGTAATAACCCCGTCACTGCATGCAACAACGTCTGTGCTTTCTGCAGTAATTTCCGTCATTTACAGAAAACGCTGCTGCTGCCAAGCTACATTTGCATGATGATATTTAAGGAGATTCTTTTAATTATTTTTGCATTATGCTCTGCACTTTCAGCAAAGTAATGAAAAGGACGAGAGCTGTAGATAGGCAGAATGTATGATGTAGTTACAACATTGCCTTAAAACTTACTCATTTACATAAAAGTCTACGTATTTAAAACACACGCACAAATATTGACAGAAGGCATTTTCTTTTATGGCTGGTGAAGTGGGTGTAATGTGAGCTGAACAAGTTATCTGTGGAAGGATTCTGATTTATCTGCACACAAAAAGGAAGAAAATGAGTTTTAGAGAAAAGAACAGAGTAAGAGTGCTGTTTTAGACAGCTGTATTAAAGGAATATGTGCCTATCGCTGAAGCTCAGATCTCACGTGTGCAGGAATATACTTTTTTCCTGTGGTGATGACTAGTGATAGAAGCATCTGTCAATTTCAGTTATCCCAGTTTCTCATTTTTTTGGATCTCAAATTCAGTTCTCAGTGGTTTAAGATGCAGTTTTGACTTATGTACACTTTTTTTTTTTGCAAACAGCAAACAACAGCAGCCTTCATCTGCCCCTGATGCAACAAAATATGTGTTTACAGCCGCAGCAGGCGCTGCAACCTTCCAACAGTTTGACTTCACCTGCAAAGGTGTACTCTTCCATTATCTTTCAAGACAGATGGATGCCAACAATAATTTTAGTGCATTTTGTTGTTGTTAAGAAACACATTTTAGATGCCGTTCTGATTAATGTACACATTTTTCTGCAAGCAGTTTCCTCCGATGTATGCGTTTTTGTAAATATTGACTGGCAAACTGCGTACCGAAATTGAGCCGAGTGCAAATTTGGAAGGAGAACTATGTTTCAGTTCAAATACTGTTTCACATGTTTGATGGATCTTGCTTCAAATGAGGACCCACTGTGAATATTCCCTTGGTCAGAAAAAGAACACACACATCAAAGGTGCAGGCTTGTGGCCAACGAGTGCTATCCAAGCTGGTTAAATCAACCAAGACCAACTTAGAAAATGCTGCTGCCTACAGGCATGAAATTAACAACTAAAGCAGTTCTGGATGGCATGCCTACCTTCAAGCTGTATAATCTCAGTAGTCTCCTGTCTCTTCTCTTCCTATTGTTTCAGTTTGAGGTGGGGTGGGGGGAGAGAGATGAAAATTGCTTAGGTCTGCTCAAAGATCTCTTTGTCTGTGCCCTAGCCAAGGGCACCAGCATGCAATACTGCAAGCTCTGATTCTGTGAGAAGCTTGAAGTGGATGGCAAAAGGTCAGTTCCTCTTTACACAGCAGGAATCTTCAAAATATCCAGAGGAAATCATTCTCCATAGATGAATAATGAACTAAGGTAGAACATAGGTCCAAAAACGTCTTTCCCTTACTAGCTATTTCAGTAACCAGAAGGTAAGTAGTAGAGTCACCTTCATCACTTTAGTTTATTATGCTTAGTTAACACAACCAAAAGGAGTCCCGTCGTGATTTACATGAGAAGTAAAACAGAATACTACAGAATAAAATATCTGTTAAAAACAATAAACGTATACTAAATGTTTTCATTTGAAATCACCTAAAACACAGAATTTGGGACGCGGGTGGCGCTGTGGGTAAAACCTCAGCGCCTAGGACTTGCCGATTGCATGGTCGGCGGTTCGAATCCCTGCGGCGGGGTGTGCTCCCATCGTTCGGTCCCAGCGCCTGCCAACCTAGCAGTTCAAAAGCACCCCCGGGTGCAAGTAGATAAATAGGGACCGCTTAGCAGCGGGAAGGTAAACGGCGTTCCATGTGCTGCGCTGGCTCGCCAGATGCAGCTTGTCACGCTGGCCACGTGACCTGGAAGTGTCTGCGGACAGCGCTGGCTCCCGGCCTCTAGAGTGAGATGAGCGCACAACCCTAGAGTCTGGCAAGACTGGCCCGTATGGGCAGGGGTACCTTTACCTTTTAAAACACAGAATAGCCACCCCTACCCAACTGATGGCAGAAGCTGGAGCATTAACACAGCCCAAATGTTTGGGGAAACAAAAATATTTTTGCCTGCTGCTGAAAAATGACAGAGCGAGCACCAGGTAAACTTCCTTGAGGAGACCATCCCGTAACCGTGTGTGTGTGTGTGTGTGTGTGTGTGTGTGTGTGTGTTCTCATAGAAATGGCATGCTATCTCATTGCCACCCTTGTTGCTTTGCAATTCCACAGCAAACCGCTGCAGCTTTGCACATTGTTGGTCTCCTGGGGCAGATCTGGGCAATGGTTTTGAGGACAATTTGAGCAGGCCATAAGGGAATGCATCATGGCTGCAAGGCTTACCGGATTGACAGATTCATCCATTCCTAGCTGCAGGCAGGTTTAAATCTGGAGGTATATGACAGTCAAAGGCAGAGCTTGGCAGGCCCAGGGTGGGATCAATAGCTAAAAAAACCTAATTATCTTTTAAAGCCCTGATATTGTTACTGCTGGAACTGTGGCTTTGGTAAGCATAGCTGGCATACAAACCCAATTAATTGTTTAAACCAATATTCGTTCACCAAGCAGAATCATTCAGTTGGAAATAAATATAGGTGTTCCTGAGGAATGATCAAATTAAAGGAGGAATGCCCTCATTCTCTTGAAAGGGCCTCCCTTTAACCTCTTAATTATTCTGGTGATGCTCATATGTTTTGCTCCCTTTGCTCCTGGGATGTTAAGAGAGGAAAAAGCTCTCTGTGATTTTTTGCTGAGTATTTGGGTACTAGAGTAATGTGAAGTCAGTAATAAATATTAATATATGAAAAATACAACATGCAAGCTTCTCTGCAGAGAGCTGTTACAGCACTGCAGTTCTTTCTGGCCTTTTGACACCATTCTCATTTAATACAGGACGTTTCTTTAGCAGAAGCTGCCAGCTGTGCCAAATTGCATTCCATTACCCAACTAATGAAAAATGAGAATGGAATCCTACCTTCTTCTGATGAGTTGCTAAGCCAGCCAACGTCCAGCCCAAGATTGCAAAGCACACAGTGCAAATGACAATAGGAAAACTTAGCTTACACTTGAATTATCAACATAAAATTGTCTTTCTCCACTTCATCTAATTTACAACAGTAATCACACCAAAGGGATCAGTATGTACCCATAAATTAAAGAAAGACTTGCTTAAAATCTGTTGGCTTTGGCTTCGTTGTTCAGTTTAATGCTGCTATGTAGGCTAAGAACCCTTTTATAAAACCCACCTGAATTCCTTGCCCTCCCCCCCCCCCCAAAAAAAAAGAGATCTGGCTACAGGAGACATCAGCAATACCGGTTCAGCAGTATAAAACATCTGAAGGATAAAATTAATAATAACTTGAAGGATATTTCTATTCAATTTTTGTTCCAGTGTTTAAGAAAACCCTATTGATTTTTTAAAGATTGCTACTTTTGGTGTGAAATGGCAGTAGCTGCCCTTGGGGAGACCTATTGGTGTTTCTTTTTAGATTTGCTAACTTCAGGAGCCAGAAAATGCCACTTCAGCACTTGCTTGTGATGTAAAACACTTGGCTGTGCTGCTGGAGTTATCTAGTATCATTCCAAACCTATGGAGAGGCAGCATGCTGTGGAGGTAATGAGCTTTATCTTGATAGGAAGAAAAGGTAAGGCTAAGTGGCTCACAAATGCACAGATTCCTTTCCTCTGCTTAATCAAGCCTAAGTGCTTTTCTACCTAGTCCCAAGAGTGCTTGATGATGTGCATGCTACATATGTATGTTACAGTCCTCATGTCATCTTTCCTGGATTAGGCTCTCAAAGATGCTCTAAAGAACATATTCTTAAGAGAGAATTGTTCTGCTGCTGCGGGAAGAGATCTTTGTTCTGCATATTCCTCCAAACTCTGTGAATAATTTGCTCCTACAAATACATTTGTTTGCATCAGATAAACAGGTGGGGAAGCAAGAACACATTTTTATGACCTTCCTCATACCGGCCTCATACTGAGTTCACGTCTGCTGTGGCAGAGAGATCAAGTGCTGGAGTAAGCAACCTGCATGCAGCTCCCCTTTGTCAGAGAGGAATAACAGCTATTCAGAGGTTAGGGCAGCTTCAGTTACAAATAGAAAAAAGCTCTGTAAAGCTTTTATTTACAAGTAAGCAATGAAAGTACAGCCAAGCAGCATGGATTGTTATCAGAAAGTAACAATGCTGTGTGGACCACTGTTCCTGCACTAATAGCATCTAGGATCAGCTTCTCCCTACTGAATCTGAATCAAATGAGTCTGTAGTTACCCAGAAATTAGGCAATAGTGAGTTTGCAAGTCACAAAGTGTGTGTGTGTTGAGATTTATCTCTTCCAGCTGGTTTGCATGGAATGTTGCTGCAGCTGTAGGAACATCTATAACTAGGGGGAAATTCCAGAACAAGGCAGACTGTAACAACAAAAAGACAAAGACAAGACTTTAAAGCAGGTGAAACCAACCTGTGGCCATTCATAAGTTGTTGAACTCCAGCTCCCATGATCCCTGAGCATTGGTCATACTGGCTAGCTCTGATAGGTGCTGGGAGTCTAACAACTTCTTGAGAGACACAGGTTAGCCACCCATGTCCAGTCCCTGTAACAGGCTTCTGTAAGAAACTCATACAAAATTGTCATACAGAAATGTCCACTTTGATGGCACAGAAGACCTAGTTTAAAATGAAAAACATGGCAGTCATGATGTCTAGCTTGTGGGGTGCCCACCTCAGTTCCATATTTTTCCCCTGCATATATTT
This sequence comes from Podarcis liolepis, assembly GCF_965112155.1. NCBI lineage: Eukaryota > Metazoa > Chordata > Lepidosauria > Squamata > Lacertidae > Podarcis > Podarcis liolepis. Next base: position 60,093,878 of record NC_139555.1, on the reverse strand, counting down.
GCTATGATTGGCATGGGGGCACTTTGCCTGACAGTATTCTGTACCCAAATGAAGTATTGGCTACAATTCAATGCCACCTGGTACAAGATACTTTCACGCAGGTGTGGCCCAAAGCTTAGTTTCTATTCTTTTCTGCATGATACACTGTCAGGGTAGAATGCAGTGTAGAGCTAAGGGATTTCTGCTTTCTCAATGGAACAATTTCTTCTTCCTTTCCCCTATGTACTGTTCTCTCAACCCTCCAGAGTGGATTTGGGGGAGGCATAGGAGACATTCAGAGGGAGGAGGAGGGAAGCCCTGTTATGCTGCTAGGAATCCTTGAACTGGCTTCCTCTAATGGAACTGAGGAGTTTAATCTAGCCCTCAATATTTATGGACTATTTTTTAAAAGAAATCTTTTAGGCAGGGAATGAGATGATGCTAATGCTAACATCAATGCTTATTTCTTGCATTGGGGGCAGGCATTGCATTACACATTTACTTTCTTTGCTGTATGTTGAAAATTCACCAAGTGAAAAACAGTCATTTCCATCGACACTGAAACCCACAGAGACCCTCTGGAGAACGATGCATAATGTATAGAAAAAATGAACACATATCAATCCTAGTATGGGCAAAGAGAAGTTTAGGCCAACTTCCTATACAGTTTCAGAATGAGGCCCAGCGTCTTAGTTTCCAGCAGCTCATGTATTTTTCATGGTCTAAACTGTCAGCTTAAAAGGCACTATTCCTTTATTTCTATTTTTTCAAGGGAATGAATGAGAGTTTGCAATTGTGAGCCTTATGGCTTACATTTTAAAAAAAGTAGCTTGCAATTTCTTTCTTTTTTGCATACTAAAAATGTAAAGAAGATCATATCACCCTAATAATCTCATTTTCCAATTCCTCTTTGTTAACACTGCTGGTTGGAGCCAATTACAAATGCCTTAAGGCTTTCCGGCTCATAATCATAACGTGACAGGTCAATTTTTTTTGTTTGCTCCATCCATCATTACTGACATGCTAATTCAAAGTAAGCATGGCATAGCCTATTCAATGCCTCTTCTCCCTGTGCAACTACTGTAATTTTAATGCAGAAGGTTATTATGAAGCACGTTGCCTGCTGTCATTCAGAGCACACCTCTTCCATGCCTTTCAAAACAAATCCTATAATTATGCTTTCTCTCCCACTAAATATCTAATATTTCTTACTGCCACTGGGCAAATAAACCCAAAGAGACCATCATGAGTGAAGTTTATGGGAAACAGCCAGTAATACTGTTCAGTGTATAAATGAAGTGGATAAAACAACAACAACAACTGCTTGCGAAGATACTATGCAAGAAACTCCAGAACTGCTAACACTATTATTCCTGTTATCAATAACAGTATACTGCTTATTTAGCGGTAATAGGTCAGGGTTTCATTGTGCAAAGCATGTGAGCATCAGAGATATTATCCTTCTCCCAAAAGAGTTTGCCATGATCTTCACTATCTCATATTTTACATATATTCCACCACAAAAGACTCATCAGCTTAGCAGATAAGAAGGCAGGTCTCTTATAGATTAGTAACTAGTTCAAGAACTGGAAGCAGGGGGCAGAATTCAACCACTGAGCCCTACTAGTGGAAGTCAGTGCAAGGACTCCCACTAATGGGGCTTTCACCCCTCCCCTCCCACAGCCCACAATTATTTCTGGGGAGGTCAGGAAAACCTCCAAAAGAGGGGAGGAGAAGGAGGATGGTTCCATCCGACAAAGTGATGGATGACTGCTTATTCCTACTGTGCAGGAGCAATATGTCTCACAATGGAGGGAGGTAACAAGGAGCAGTATCAGGACCTGTGCTTTTTAACTTGTTCCTAAATAACCAGGTGTTACAAGTGAGCAGAAAGATGGCCACGTTTGCTGCTAACACCGCATTGTTCAGGGTGGGAAAAAACAAGCAAAAAGTGAATGTGAAGAGCTCCAAAAGGATCTTCCCAAACTGGGTGAACGGGCACTTAAAGGGCAAATGCAATTCAATGTAAGCATGCAAAATGATGCACAAAGGCACCCAAAATTCCAAACTCCACATATATGCTAATGGGATCCAGGGAAGAGATCCTAACACTGTGATGGATAGCTAGGTGAAGATGTTGACCCAGTGTGCAACAGCTGTGGCAAATTCCATGTTAGGGATCATTAGGAACAGGACTGAAAACAAAACTGCCAGTATCATAATGCTGTTATGCAAATCCATAGTGAGACTAAATTTGGAATACTTTCAGAGGCGGATTGAGGGGACCACGGCCAGTTTTCGCCCACACTGGGCGCTGAGCTGAGATGGTGCTGCAGGGGATACTGAGACAATGATGAGCAATAGAAGGTGAGAGGTGGGGGTGTCACCACATTTTAGTGTTGCAGAGCACGCTGCTGAAATGTTAAGGCGCAAAGTCTACCACTGATACTGTGTGCTGTTTTGATTGTCTCCCCTCAAAAAGGATATTGTAGAAGTGGGAAATGTTAGTCATGTTTATAAATTTCAACGAGTCTTCTCTGAGTAGGACAGCATTCAATTCAACCCTGTGCCCTCAATTACAGCCATTTTTACTTAAGCATCGGGTGAGGATCAAGTCTGCTTCCATGCAAAGTCTCCTCCTAATGGCCATTTCTTTGCTACCTAGGGCTTTTTCCAGCAAGAGTTCACTGGAGCTCAGATCCAGCACCTCTCAGGTGGGCGCCATTGTCATTCTAAGAGAACAAGGTAGAAGTTCATGGTGAGCTCTGGCACCTCTTTTTCTAGAAAAATAGCACTGCCCACGGATATGATGCTAACGAGACAGAACAGGCATATATTTAAGATGTCAGTAGGTATCCACAATGAACCAGCAGGGCTGCTAAGTATGGGAACAGAGTTCCCCTCCCAAGTGGCAAGGGGGGACTCAGGTGCATCAGAGTCCATTGCCCAATGAATCCATGGCATTGTCAGGTGAGAGAAAACCTGGGGGTGTCAAAAGTGTGCCCAAGTTTCATTTACTTCTATTCAGACATCCAAACTTCCAGCCCTCCCTGGTGAAGGGCTGTGCATATGAGCTGTTTTCTACTGCCAGCGATGTACAATCCTTGGCTAGTGTTGGTAGAGATGGCAGAGATCCTCTCCAGCCCTGCGGAAGTCCTCAATTCCACACCTGTGATGTCCAAATACTCTGATAGGCAGTTACAATACTAAAATACATGCACAGCAAGCAGAGCAATGGTTACTGCACATAAAATATAATGGGTATTCCTTTTGTATTACAGTCCTCTAATTTTTAATTCAATACAAAAAGATGATGGTTTGCAATTTACTAGAAAAACTGTCTTCAAAATCCTGTGGCTTCCTGATCACAATTAAAACCAGGCAACTGTGAAAAAGTACTTGCCTCTGAAAATAAAAGGTTTATGAATAAAAAGCAGGGATCAATAAACTGACAAAACATCTTAACCACACAAGAAAAACTAACTGTAAGAAACCTATTCCTTAACACCCTAGGGGAAAAAAAAATCTATAAATTGCTTTGTCTATGCAACATTAACACCAAAAAACAAACAAACAAAAAACAAAGGGAAAAAAACATGAAAATAATGTGTTAGACAAGGTCAGGAAAAGGTTATGTACATTCCACTTTGCTGACAGACATGCTGTCATTAGAATTTAACCCATGTTGCTACATAAAGTTTGATGGTGGAATTCATGACAAATAATTAAAGGGAAACTGTCAGACAAGACCACAATTCCAATATAATGCTTTGCAGATATATTGGTCCATCAATCCAATGATGATGTCAATGCTGGGTGCATTTATGCATGCATGCATGCCTTTGTCAACATATCTACTCATTCAGTGGTACAGTAGGAGCAGTGAAAACAGGCTATAGCATCAAAACAAAGTGGAGAAAACATAGGCTCACAGAGGGGATATGAATTTATTCCAATTTCAAACTTCCAGCAAGCAATTTCTATGAGGGGATCTCTTAGGTCTTACATCCTTCTTTGGGAAGTCCAAAATAAGCAGCTGGAAAATGTAACTTCAAACTGCAACCAAATCATGGAAAACCCATGACTTTTTTCCCTAGCCAGAACTAACTAGAATTTAATCAGTGACACTGATTAAATATTAGGGTACAATTGGGTCGGTGTCTTATGACAGGCATAGGCAAACTCTGGCCCTCCAGATGTTTGGGCCTAAAGTTCCCATCATCCCTAGCTAACAGGACTTGTGGTCAGGGATGAGGGGAATTGTAGTCCCAAACATCTGGAGGCCCGGAGTTTGTCTATGCCTGTCTTATGATAAACCTATTTGAGTAATGGCTGCCTCTGTGGATAATGCCATCCATGAAGCTCACTGGGCCAGTCATTCTCTCAGTCACCTAACCTACCCCACAGGGTTGTTGTGAGGATCAAATGAAGAGAACTATGGACTCAACTTTGAGCATCTTGTAGGAAAGGTGGGGGTATAGATACAGTAATGAATGAATGAATAATGCGTAAATACAATTTTTTAATTGTGATGTTAACAAGTCTGTTAGGGTTCATATTTTGGTGATGTTAAGAGTGGAAGGGGATACTGGGGAGGAGAGAATGGAAAGAGATGGGGAATCAAGTAGCTGAGAGGTGAGACAGCACAAGAAGAGTTATGGAAGAATACTAGTCATGTGTACAGCAAGACACTGAAATGCTATCTGCTAAGCTCTAGAAACACTTCTTGTTTTATCAAGACTCACAAGACATTTTATTTATACCTCCAAGCATTTTTGCACAAACAAAAGGGCTTGAAAAGGAGTAAGAAAGGAATGATTAAAAGGTACCTAATTCCACCAAAATGCATATGCAAGGAGTATGCAGAGTCCTGGCAAATAAATGACAATAAGCATCTAACCAGTGAAAACAAGCTTTCCTCTAACACCAGGAATCAATGATCAGGTGGCTGCTTAGTTCGTATTATCACATACACCCACATTCAGAGTTGGACTTAAAGGCTAGCATTGGGGTGTTGTGAAGATGAGAGAGCTGAATGGTACCTGTCATCGCTCAGCAGTGTGTTACAGAAGGGATCCTTTTCCCTTCAGAGGAAAACTATTTCAACAGCCATACTCAAGGCATGAAATAATGATACATTAATAATATTGTCAATCCTTGCAGGATGCCATAGTAGGAAATGCACAGAGGGAAGGCAAAGATCACAGCTCTCCTGCTTAATGATGGATTGGTCAAAACTCTCTACAAAATGGAGTAGCTGCTATAGCTCCAAAAACTTTGTTTTTCTTTAAATAGATTGCTCCAGTGTTTCGGATTTTTTATGAAGACACTGAGATGGCAGGCAAAACCAGACTTCTACACACATCATTTGGACAAGGGCTCTCTGGCAGCACTAAAATGAATGGCTCATCTAAGGACTGGCCGTAAGGCACCTTTTCCTCTTTAACTATCCTGTGACAAGTTACTGCCAGGGTTCAATATATGAACAGATAAAGGACATAGATTTAGGTTTAGAATCATCTCTAGACTCTGGCTTTCTTCCATTTTGCAATTAAAATACACAAAGTTCAAAATTTCCACCGTATCTCTTGTTTTTGTAGGTGTCTAGCTTTGCTCTCTACTAATCAATAGGAACTGTATTGGCTCTCTACTAATCAATTTCCTGTGTTGGCTAGTCCATCTTTCCTCCCACCATTTCCCTTCCTCCTTAGCCACATATTAACTCCTGAATTTATCAGCACCAGGTGCATATACAAAGGGGCTGGAGATGCTGAATTTAGATATTTCCATACTTTTTATTTTTAATAAAAAGGTTGATCACCTGATCTGCTCTAGTCACTCTTTAGTATTGGTATTTTACACACAACTAGTTTTGCCATGATGGTGATAAGCATTGAACTGTGCACTCAAGTAAAAGCAGTGTAAATGTGAATAGATGGCATTCACACTTAGATGTGTATTCCAATAATTTGAATACGCTTATTATTTATACCCATTCTGAGTTAGGAAGAGATGCATAAGAAGAAGCCTGCTTCTGTATGGCGAATTCTTTTTCTAGATCATGCTAAATGTCTGGGAAAGTCTGCACTCAGTCAGTTTTTACTATTTGGATCATAAGTCACAACAGAGAACAGAAATTCCATTGCCAAAGACTGCATGTTGAGTGTGAGAGTAGGGAGACCCTCTTCAGCATATAAAATGAAACACTTATTAAATGCCAAACAAAGCACAGGCATCTCTAACAATGTTTCTGCTTTTCAAAAATATCAGTTTTTGTTTAAAATATATATCTGGAAATAGGGAAGAGTTCCATTATTGTAATTGGCTGCGGGATTTGCCGAATTTTTCACATCTAAGCTGAGTATCTGAGGGAGAAAGTGAGCTACTTCTTTAAATTTCTGGAAACACATTGGAAGAATGTCACTGAATCTTACTGGTTCCTTGGGTGAAAATCCTTCCAATTTAGCAATTACTCAAAAGCCAGGTGAAAAGGAAGTGGAAAGGAAACAATATAAACTATGCAATGACGAGAATTCACATAATAGCCCCCTAATATAACCAGATGCATACAGCTGAGGCACTTTTGAACATGAAAGTAAAATATTTCTAAAAATCACAACTACAGATCTTCTCACAGCTACAAAGCATTTTAGCTCAGTTTTGGAAACTAATAATGCTGGGCTACCCCATCCTCTCCATTTAACTATCACATTAGGATTTAGAAGCTTATAGTTTGCTTCATTCACCAGTACGGTAATATTTTTCTTCTTCCAACGTATCCCATCCTCAAGTAACCCTTTGTTTTACTGGATATTACTGCTTATTACTTCAGTAGATCTATTTATTATCTATCTATCTATCATCTATCATCTATCTATCTATCATCTATCTATCTTCTATCGATTGATTGCTCGATCAATAGATAGATATAGAGATATGGTGAAACGATTTTCAATAATGCTGTAGAACCTTTCAAATTGAATGGATGGACCTGCACTTCCTGTTGTTAGTCCTTGCATCCCAGCTGGACCTCATTTGGGTCACTGTTAGCTGCCTCTTATTGGGTCTCAGTTTGGTAGCCATGGGGGAGGCTGGCACTTCTCTCCAGGATGACTTGAAAAAGAACTTGCCTTCTCCATGCTTCTGGTATAAACTGGTGAGATGCTAAAGGGGTGATGGAGCTGCTCCAGTTACAACAAAAGCAATAATTTGGTCCAATTCAAATGAGAATTTGGGTTACTGAGTGCCATTACACTCATCATGCTACATAAGCACGATAATCCAGATGTGAAAAACAGCCTGAAGGAATGCTGCAAGATTTATTTGGAAGCTATAGCAGCTACACTGATGATGGTGATGTTTGTTTACAGTGTCAAACGTTGCAATGCATAGTTTATTATTGCCTGTGTCAGCACTTCCTCAACCATCTTTCAATGGATTAATAGTGTGCTCTGTCTTTGATCTTTGTGAGTTAGCCGCCCAGGAAAGCTGAAGAGAAGGGGGATGACATGTGAAGCATACACTAGATTATTACATTAAGACAAGGAGCAACTAGAGTTGACAGAAGGAAGCCTAGCATGACTTAATCATCCCAGTGAGATTCCTCTTTAGTTTCAGCTACCTTGATCAAGCTTGATCTCAAATATTGGGCAATTTCAACCTTAACGCCAATCTTAACAACAACAAAACCAGAAAGACATTTGGGACCTCAGAAAAGGGCAATTGAAATCTTTATTACATACTAAAGCAAACAAATACTAAGCATGCAAAGAGGAAATAAAGCAGGTTTGCTACAAACAATAAACATTTGAACTGGCAAATGGTCTTATATTTGGGATATTTTAAGATAATGAAGTTCCGCTTACTTTCATGGACTCTTAGGTCTAATAGATCCACCTTAAACCCACTGTGGAGATCCATCAGGAATAGACATTAAACTGGAAATTTTATTCCCTATGCCTAGTGAGGTGGAATGCTGTCATTTTGAGCAGAAAAGTCAATGTTACAATATTATGATATAAAAACTGGTTAGCATATAAGTCACCTCAATAAAGGAGATATGTTGTATAGGGGTTCTTCAGTTGCCAGTTTGGCAAGAAACAGCTAGGCTAATACAATTACTAAAGAGGAGGCTGAATCTTTTCAGATTTTCCATTAGAACAGTTGTGGAACCCAATTTTGATAAGAGGTCAGTAGAAACCAAAAAGGGCAAAGTGTGATCATTCAGTGGCCATTCCATTTAAACTTATTGGTCTTTAGTTATAGTCCCATGAGATATCGGAATTCCGAGAACCTTGTGATTGGATAGGGGATTCTGAGTGGAGAGAATAAAAAGGCAGGCACATCATGTTTAGGGAAAAAGCTTGGTGCCATTAAGGGACTTAAGAAGACTCAGGGCCTTTCTGTACATCTTCTATAGTGGTACAGTTGCTCTTTGATGTTTTTAATCTGAAACTGACTGACTGCACCTTTGGTCACATGTCACTGTTATTAGGGAGTGAGAGTGGTTTTTCCCATCCACACTGGTGATGGGTTGCAACTAACTTGAGAAAAGTTCTGTGGATGTAGTCACACCCCTTACGTACCGTTGTGTTCCTCCAGCCAGTAAAGGTTGAAGTTTATGAGCATGTGTACATCTTTGCAATCCTGATATTCCCACAAGGTGAGTGAGCACTCATCATTAAAAGCTTGGCAGATGGAGTGTGGAAACTTGTCAGGATATTTTTGTCATTTTCTTCCAGTTCAGAACTTCTTGCCCTGCTCCTGAGCTCCTAAACCATGATTCCTGAGCAATGTGTCTGTTGCTAAGCTGCACTGTTACCTTCCTTCCTTTCTTATAAGAAAGAGCTTCTGCTTGTGTGTTTTAGAGCCAGAGCAGGACACCTACCAGATTTCCACAGAACCTCACCTGCCCATGCTTTCTGAATTTGCCTAATCAGGTTGAAGATCTTCTGTTATAATTAATAAATACAGTGGTACCTCAGGTTACAAATGCTTTGGGTTACAAACACTTCAGGTTACAAACTCTGCTAACCCGGAAGTAGTACCTTGGGTTGAGAACTTTGACCCAGGATGAGAATAGAAATTGTGCGGCGGTGGCAGCAGGAGGCCCCATTAGCGAAAGCGCGCCTCAGGTTAAGAATGGTTTCGGGTTAAGAACAGACCTCCAGAACGAATTAAGTTCGTAACCTGAGGTACCACTGTATGAGCATTCTACCAGTTCATTGCTTCCCAGGTCTGCTTTATGGGTGTGTTTTTTGTAAACTGGGTGATACAGTACAGTCTAGGAACAGAAGCAGCTTTACTTGGCTGTTGTGACTTTGGCAGAAAGAGATACAAATAGTTGTCTAATACTAAACTCCTACAGGTACTAAATGCATCTGACATGCTGGGTAAGCAGTGGCGCACTCCCCCCATCCTTGTGCTGCCTTCCCAAAGGCAGGAAAACACTAACTTGGCTTTTGGAAGGAGGGGGAGGACTCTAGGACCTTGTGAGAGCCTCAAGCCTCCTTCTCAAAGCCCAGTGAGTCACTTATCTGGCTTTGAGACTGCGCCCAGTGCATGTGCACTGTTCATACAGCCCTAAATCCACCCCCGGGGCGAGCAAAGTTGCAACTACTGGAATTCCCCTCTTCTACACGCCATTAAAAATACAGGAGCACAATCTTCCTTTGATTCTGGCCATTAATGCCTATCATGGACTAAGCAGGTTCTCCATTGTTAGTGAGTCACATATGCAGACTATGTGACTAAATCCCTCTCATAAAATAGTGACAGTGTAGAGGTGACCATTGGTGAATACAATAAAGCAAAGAGAAATTCAAATTCACTGGTTCACTAAGGCATCAACTACTGCATCGTCTCCCCTCCCAAATTTCTGGAAACACTGCTTGCCTCCAATTTTCTTGCCGAATTAGTGAGTGCTATGACAACAGTAGGCATTTTTTTGTTCCTATTTTCAAACAAGAGGCTTGATAATTGGATTAATTTGTTTACAATCATTTAATTAAATTTGCCAAACAACAATGTACATACTTGGAGGCACAATAATTATACCTATGTGTACCTTCCAATCACTGAAAGGGCTGTTAGTCACTGAGGAAGTATTTGGTAATTTAAGATTACCCTTATTTTCATTTTCTGATTAGTGAAGAACAGTCATCGTCATGTTCAGGTAATTGCTTTATTAACTAGCTTAATTACACATCCTGTAAAAGTGGCAGCTACGCAGTTATTCTGCTTAATGTGTTGCTCAGGAAAAAGTGCTAACTAATTGCTTACATATTCCTTTTAGACGCCTGGAATATTTGCTGGCATAATTCATTTGTGAAGACTATGGTGGAAATGCTATGAATTGGTATTTGGTGTGATGCCAGAGAGCAAGATAAAGTTCTACCTGAGCATCAGTTGTATGGTTTATGATTCTTTCAACAAGCAGGGAAAGGCTTTGAACCTAAATCCAATTCCTTAAAAACAAGCTCCATTGAAGCATCAGCCCTGGGCAGGTGACAGGATACAACTTGTGTATTCGGTCCATAAAGAAGATCCACACCATGAGATTAGGAGAAGGGCCAGAAGGCACAGCCCCGGTCTCACACTCCATATGTTCACCATCACTAGTTTTAATGTCATTTGCCCAGGTCTTCATTTCCACAAAAAATGTGTTCAAGGTCAAGCTGAGAAGTAATAAGCCGCCCAGCCTTTCCCCAGTGTCTAATTAATTTAATTACGATTTTGGTGTACTAAGAACTTGACAATTCAAAGATGTATAGGAATATGATCCTGGGTATCTTCAAATTGACAATTAGTGCACTGTCTGTTTAGAAGTACAAGAATATGAATTTTGAATGCGATATCAGATATAGGTGGGTAGGTTCCACTGGATGGAATAGAACTGCTGCTGACAGATGTTTATGGGGTTTTTTGTTTTGTTTTTGAGGAAAGGGGAATGTGTCCTTTAAAGAATAGCTATAAGTTTGTAAGGGTACTGGAGAAGTTGTAGCTTGGAAAGAGCTACGAACTACAAACTGCATTGTGTTACATTTTTTATCTTTTAGATTACTTTCTTTAAAGTGAACTCTACAACCACAATGTGTCATTTAACTATAAAAACGTCTTGAAATTAATTTAGTAAAGAGGCTATACTCAAGATGTACACCCAATATTGTCACAAACAAAGTCCAGGAAATGGAGATAATCCAGGAATACTTTGCAGTTCTTAATTCCCTCCTCTTCTAGAATTTAGAACCCTGCCAGCTCGTGCATCATGGGATGTGATTTGAGAATCATATAATACACAGCAGGAATGTATGCTAAATTCTCTTTCCCTGGATCTCCTGCTGTTCCAGGCAAATGTTTTATTGAGTTGGCAATTCCATTTTACTGCCATTTTCATTAATAGACATTGTTTCCATTCAGTGCAGAGTCTCAGTGCCTTATTATCCAAATGAACTGGAAATCCACACTGTGGTACAATATTGAGAATGGTGGCACCAGAAAGGATGTGTGTGTGAAAAGGTAACTGAATGGAACAAACTTTGCCCCAATGTGAAATATGCCTTGTTTACTTAGGTGGATTTAGCATGCTTAGAATGGCAGCCTTATTTTTAATTTCAAGTTTATGATCCAGTTACAATTTGTATGTGAAACGTGAGTGTTCTTCAAATAACCACAGGGAGCAGCCATCATTTCCGCCCCCTCTGGTGCCACCAATGGTTTGGAGGACTTGCTACTGTTATTGTGAGTAGCATATCAAAGTCCAGATTTTGGTTCGTTATATGAGACTGTAATTAACACTTGTGCCAGACTTTCAATGCGGAGAATTCTATAAAATTATCATAAATGCTCTGAAATAATAATTATTGTACAAAATAAAGTCAGTCTCTGGCATCAGAATTTTGTTTTGTTTTGCTATTATGTACTCAACCCGTGTGCTCTACAGCTTCATGACAGAAAGCATCCAAAATCCAATTTTCAGATACAAAAGCTGGATTGCCAGTGAGTGAACCGCAAGCCAAAATGTTATTACTGGTGTTAATCTGCAACAACCAACAGCAACAAAATATGGTACAAACATCACCATCCATCATTACCAGAGAATGACGAATGGGAATGTGCTGGGATGCAGCCGTCATTATTGACAATTGGGTTACATGCAGCTGCCCAGGTACTGTGTGTTTGAACAAGGACAAACACAGTAATTCACAAATATCATTGTCCCCTCTGGCCAACAACTTTCAACAGAACTGCAGCTGGTGAGATTCAACCTTTGCTGAAACTGGAAAGAGTCTCTGTGGTGGCTTGTTGTGTGATTGCAGTCTGTGCAATAATTTTGACAGCCCAGTAGGAGCCACGGGAGCGCTTGAAAACAGAAACACTGTGGCCATTTATTATAAAAGGTTGCCCTGCTGTGGACAGCCAAAGCAACCGAAGAGCTGATATTCATCTGACAGTGGCTTTGGTTATCATAAACCCACTCCGTCATGTAATGTACTGGCATTCCAGTTTAAAAGGACCACACAGTTTTATTGTCCTTCGAAGAATAAGTAGTGCTTAGATTTAAAACTGAGACTGATTCCACAAAAAATGATGTTTTGGGTATACTGGATTTTATAGCACCTTTATGGGAAATAACTGACTAGTTCAGATAGATGCAATAAATGTAATGCTGAAACCGTACCCTTGAGATGCATGATGTCCCATGGTGTCTTCCTTCTGTTTTTTGTTTGTGTTAACTTTGTTTTGGATAAATCCTTTATATTTGTGGATATTCATGCATTCTGACATTATATTCCTGGGGTGTGGGGACTAACAAATAGACAACAAAGGGGATCCTGCAAATCATGTTCCAAGATAGGGACACCAATTCTTAGCTCTTCTGATAAGTTTGGCCTCTGGAGGACAACTAATTTTCTCCACTCTAGATACACATGGAAGCTATATGATACGACAGTGTTATCTCTATTATGTCAGATGCATTGTGTCTTCTGTGTTACATTTCAAAACAACGATAATCCACAAATGCCACTTTTGCTGTTCTGAATTTTGTAAAGCTCATTAAGGCATTTGCTTGCTGAAGCCTAGAACATTCCCAGAAATTTTGGGCAGGCATTAGAATTTCCTGATAATTACTTACAATCATCAACATTTTATTTGCTAGGACATTAAATCTTGACCTTTAGTTTCACAGCAGTTGCTTGAAACAATTTAGACTGCCTGGGAAATGAAACCTTGTGTGAAGTCAAACAGCTGAAATAAATGCCAAGCCCATAAAAGCTGGCACTGCTGAGAACCATGTGGGTAACATTAGAGTGGGGGGGGGGAATCCTGCATTACACTTGTCAGTTTTACATTTCTCCTTAGAGAATGGCCCTGCTAAACCATTTACTCATTGCAAACACAGAAATTTTCAAACAGCAAAGGGTAGAAGTTGGCTTCTATGGCGTACCAAGGTTTCCATGTAACTAAAATTATGCACCCAGAAAATGGAAAATCTGTGCAATGACCAAAATGTACGTACAGAGATCATTGGTTGCTAATCAAATGTTGTAGTTGCAATAACCCTGGTCTGCCCTATGGGGTAGGATCATGGGACAGGTCTCTGAAATTCAGTATGAAGTCCGGGACAATTCATCACCCCCTGCTGCCGCTCTGTGTCTGGGAAGAGAGCTGGAGTTTGTCTGTTGCACAGAATCTCAGACACATGAGCACACTTCAGACATCCTTTGAATGAGTTCAGTAAACACTATAGGAACATGCTCTACCTCTCTGTCACTCCTCAGATCACTCTCCATGAGTTGGAGGGTCATTTTCTGATGCAGAGAAACTGCTGTGCATATGGAGGCTCCACACACATTTAGAACACTGGAAAACTGGGTTTTAAATTGTGATGGAATCCTCTATGAGTGTAAGCAGGCATTCTACTTCAAAAGATTTCCCTCCTACTTGAGATGGTGGTAGATATAACATTCTCATCCCCATATATCTGCATATTTACAAAATTTATAAGTTGTACCATAGAAATGCAGTGGAATATGAGAAGAATTAGGGATCAAGACAGGCTGCAACATGTGGATGTAGGTATTATGCAAAGCCCAAGTGAGACATCAATGATTTGAGGCACTTCAGGTTGCCTAGGGGCAATTGTTAGTTATGGATCAGATAGACTCTTGACACCTGGGTGCCAGTGAATAGTCTTGCCCTGCTATTCCTTACTTGGTTCGGCTTGCCTGAACATAAACTTTTGCCTTATACTGCTGAGCTGTCACTTGGAATGGAACAATGGTTTTTATGTAGTATCATGTTTTAAACAACGCGGCTGAAACATTGCTTTATTCAGATGGTTTTATATCATATATTTTTGTGGCAGAATGTTGTACAGTGCCTTGTGAGGGCCACGCACCCTCAGAGGTGGTTTAGAAATCTCCAAACAAGCAAACCGCAAAGTCTTTTGTATGCATTATTATTTCTTATAAATTTTCTTATTCTATTCTGACTTTTAGCTCATTTTTTTTGGAGAATCTAAGACTTTGTTATGATTTACTAATAAACATGTGAAAGAACTGGTTTCAAGAGAAGTACTGCACAAAAATACTACTTATTTTGGGTGAGTGATTAAAAGTTTATATTGAAAGAAACAACAAACTGGAGTCAGAGATTTTTAATGTTACCCAAGTCAAGCTGTGAAACCTGATACACGTTTGTTTTGCATCATTTGCAACAAAGTACTATTACAAGAAAGCACTCTGACAATGGACCACTTCCTTGTAGTATAAAGGTCAAAAGAATCCTGTGTTTGGTAGCTGTGATTGACATATCCTTTGAGAAATTGCTATTCATTATAACTGTCACCTGCAGAAACTTCAATCCAAATTTTCAAGCAAACCTGCTAGAAACATGCAACAGAAGGAGGGAAAAAATAGCAATAGCAGAAGAATTCTGGACTTGATTAAAATGAAAGCCAATGAAACTATAATTGCCCAGCATATGGGAAGGCGTATAGTACACTACTGGGGGGAAATTAACAGAGTCATCCATGCCGCATTTTCCAGAAACTGGTGTCAAAATAAGTTTCCTTAAAATCCTTGTGGGGACCACAAACCACTGAAATGGGAATTATAGGACATTATTCTTTAAACACATTATTAAAAGACTTAAGTCCTGTACAGATAAAAACACAGTAGAATGAATATGTGGGGAGTTGGGAGATAGCTGGGCAACCTAATCAGATGGGTGTGGTGGTATTACTAATCACCAATCACCAAACACTAATTAATTATTAATTATTTCTTCTTGACCCCACCTTCCACATGTTTCTTCAAATAGAGCATATGTATGTACAAGGTGCATGGAAAATCTATACCCTGTGAAATCTCTACCTTGCAAGCATGCTGGGTATAATTGCACATGTACCTTGTCAAGTCTACACACCTAATATAGGAGGTAAGGAGGAAATGATGCCAATGGGTCAGATGCTGGCCTCCCATCCACACACTGATTTTACCTAGATCTCTTTCAAAGTGGAATGAGGGGTGGAAGAGCCTGCCTTTCCCAGACAGCTATAGGCAACAGCAGGAGGCATTAGACGTCTTCATTATAACTAGCAGAATCAAAACTGAGCCAGAGAAGGCTAGTGAACTAACAATATCAATGGCTCTGGATCAAAAAAGTATTTGGATGTAGTGATAAATAATCAAAGGGGCTTCTGAAAGATCTGGGGCTCAGCCTAAATCATGCAGTAAAGGCACGATAAGCCAGTGGAACAGATTGACTGAATATACAATAAAAGGCATTTACCATGGATTTATCAAGTCAATCCCATTTTGTTTTATCTGAGCATATTCTAAGTGGCTAAGAAGAGCATGGAAGAGCAAGATAATCACAAGAGAATGGAAATGTATTTTTGAAAGAAGACTTAAAGGAATCAGTAACAGAGAATCTAGTTGGTGCATACATAAGTGCCATATGAAAGCAAGTGCTGGTTCATATGGAGCTGTCTTACTCACACCAATGGTCCATTGAGCTCAGTACAGCCTCCCCAGACAGACAGAAACTCTCCTGGTTTGCTGGAAAAGACATTTTCCAGTCCTGGTCCTGGACATACTTTTGGCTGGGGATATTCATTGCCAGATTACCAAATAGGTAGAGTAGGCACTGACCTATGGGCCTATTAGGGGCTCTGCAACAATGGATCAAAATAATATTTATTTGCTCTTGAAAGAAAATTACAAAAAGTATTCAGATATAATTTGCAAGCCCCCCCCTGAGATTTTGACTGCCCAGGGGCCTCCACAGGGTTTAATTCAGCACAGAGGATATTAGGAACTGAACCTATAAAAAGAGTGTGCTATATCACCAAGCTATGATTGCTCCCTTAAATGTACAACACATATTCAAGTGCAATAATTCATTGTTACTATGGGATTATCTCGTTATATGTGATTAAATATTCTCTAATATTTTGGAAACATTCACACACGTGCACACAGTTCACAGATGTTATTTTGCCATCTAACTTAGATGGACAGCCAAGTGCTAGCTCAGCCAATGAAACTTCCCTATATACACCTTGCCCTCTGGTGCTTGATTGAGCATATCTTGGCAAAATTAGTCTGTCTTATCGCTATGGATAACTCAACTTCTCCACAATTGTCACATTGCCTCTTTGTCATGTTCCACAAGTTGTCATGTTCCGCATTTAATTCAAAAACTAAGGTTTTCCTCCCCTAGCTCTGCTCCTCTCTGGCCCTGATTCAAATTCAGAATATCAAAGCTGTCAAGCGTCCCTTATTTGGCGGGACAGTCCCTTATCCCAGCGCCATGTCCTGCTGCTGTCCCTTATTGATGATGTCCCTTAAATTTCCCGAATTTCAAAGGAAGCAGCTCCTCTCCCTCCTTCCCTGCTGGCTTGGGAGGAGGGAGGCTCCAACTGTGTTGCTTGGCTGTGTTGCTCACCCAGTAAGGAGTCTAAGAATGACTGGGGGGTGGAGCTTGCATGCCTTGTGCCGATCAAATCGGCCGCATTGCCTGGGGACTCGCCTTTGCTCAGCGCTTCCCAGTGGAGAGGGGACGGTGGTTTTCCTTGCTGCATCCCCTTTGCCAGGTTGCTGCGCTATGGGAACCACTGCTTGAGGCTTCGTTTGGCTGCTGGTTGACTAAAATCCTTTATTTTGGCTGCTGATCCCTTATTTTCGAGGCTGCTGGTCCCTTATTTTCAAATCTGTAAGTTGACAGCTATGGAATATTCAGAAGCAAATGCATTCATATTGCCCCTTCTCTCTCTCATACATAGAATTGTGTATGTGTTGTGTGTGTGTACAGTTCCCATATGAGGATCTCAACATGCATGACTGAACTGGCATCAGATTTCTCTTTTCATGGCCCTTTATAACTTCATGCTCCTTCCTTTCTGCACCCACTCATCTGGTTTATCTCCATACCTTCTAACCTGTTGTTTCCTGTGCCTGGAACAATCCTCCTCCTGCAATTTGTCTTCCTTTCTCTGTGCCACCACTGAGGATCACTATATATTCCTTCTAACCCACATTTCTTCTCACACCCTCACCTACTGCATCCGCTTGATTCTGTTACGGCATCTCCTTTACACAATTGAAGCCAAACTTCTCTATCTTGATATAGATGATAAATCCTTGGTGTATGGATCATGCAATTTTTATCACCTGGGTACTTGCTAATACAATGTAGGAGCTAAATATACATTAAAGTGAGTTAGGTCACCACAGTTACAGCCCTTTGGGGCACTTTTTATATGGTATATACTGATGCATTTTATCTTTTCTTCTTTATATTTATGTTTTCAGACTTGTTATCATAAAGTATCATATCCAAGCAAAACCTTTGTGAATAGGGTATATTATATGTCTATAGCAATGAATGTATGAATAAATGATTAATCCAACATAGTACACCGCAAAGAACAAAACATGAAAATCTTAATTCCACTTAAAAAGTGAGGTATCCACACTTGAATTAAACAGGACTAAGGAGGTGATTTTTTTTTTAACCAAATCAACACCTAAGGCGTTAATAATCAGGCCAATAAAAAATATCCACTGACTGCATTATCTGCTCTCAGATGTGGAAATCCTTTAGTGTTTTAGCTATGTCTTTGGTGTACTGGTTTAGAATATATATGACCTATGCAGCACACCAAGTGAATTATATTTTCACTATAAAGTCAAATGTTACACTTCCCACCAAGGTTTTTACTCTCTAACAACCATGCATTGAGTGATATAAATGCAGTGCACATCGTTCATTTTAATGCGTTATGCTACACCATAAAGAAAAGGAAATATAGGGAAACATAAAGCCACAGATTCACATAACAGGTGTCTTCAATCAATTGTTACTGCTTTTTCTGCACACTCTAAACACAAGATCCACGTTATTTCCATTGTGCAGGAAGTTTGGCATCCAATCTGGCAATCTTACAATACCGTTAAAAAATGCTTCTAAATGTGGATCCCCCTTTCACTTTCCAGTCTGGGGTGTAGAGGAACTCTCTTGAACTACTGGCACTTTCAGTTGACATGAGGAGCATCAGGGTAATAGCCTTCCTTACTCGCAGTCTTACATGTTTCATTAAACGGCTCACATTCCTAAATGGTACTTTTGCAAATGCCCGAATTACGACAGAAACGCTTTTGTCATTACCTTTGTTGTGTAAGTATGTCCATCGGAGCCACAAACCGCACTGGCATGCATCAGAGGGCATGGCTTGCATTTTACTAAATTAGCTGGTCCATTCCAGTGCCTCTGGGGAAGGTTTCCTTTCTTTTGCCGAAGGCTGGAAGAGAAGGCGGGGGTCTATGTGAATGTGATAGACAACTAAGACAAGTCTCTGCCAAATCGAAGCCTGAAAACAATCTAAATTTTGTGCATGGAATCCTTTTGGATCTAATTCTGCCTAAGCACATTTCAGGGCCAGCTAAAGAGTGAATTTATAATTGTTGGCAAAGCAATATTGTTTATTTCCAGTAGTTATATAACAAAATGATTACTGTTATTGGTTGTATGAGAAAAACAATAAAAGCCATAGGAGACAGAAGTAAATCATAAACATGAAAACTAGCAATAGCATAAAAACAGCATATAATAACAAAAAAGCACTACCAGCAGCAACAACAACAATTTAAGGTACAGTAATAACAATGTGGATGATAGGGATATCCAGAATGTATTTTATATGTTTTAGATAAGAGATTGATGTACTGAATGGGAAAGTAAAGCTAAGATTATGCATAGTAAAGGTAACGGGACCCCTGACCATTAGGTCCAGTTGTGGCCGACTCTGGGGTTGCAGCGCTCATCTCGCTTTATTGGCCGAGGGAGCCGGCGTACAGCTTCCAGGTCATGTGGCCAGCATGACTAAGCCACTTCTGGCGAACCAGAGCAGCACATGGAAATGCCGTTTACCTTCCCGCCAGAGCGGTACCTATTTATCTACTTACACTTTGATGTGCTTTCGAATTGCTAGGTTGGCAGGAGCAGGGACCGAGCAATGGGAGCTCACCCCATCACAGGGATTAAAACCACCGACCTTCTGATTGGCAAGTCCTAGGCTCTGTGGTTTAACCCACAGCGCCACCCGCGTCCCAAACAGATTATGCATAGAGAGCTACAATTTTAAGTGTAAGCATTTTTTGTCTAGCATTCTCCCTAACATGTTATTAGAGGACATGCATGCAGAAAGCACCATATTTGAATTCTGGCATCATCAGGTAGGGTGAGAAAAGACTTTTGCCTGACACCCTGGATTGCAGTTGCCAGTCAGGGCTGCTAATACTCAGTTAGGAGGACAGCCTTACAATGTAGCTTTATATGCTTTTAAACTATTTTAGGGATTCTTCTTAAATGAAAAGTAACAACAAGAAAACCCCATTCAGTATAACAAATGTTGACAACTAGCTTAATATTAAAGTTGGTATGTACGGAGAAGCTCATTCAGTTGATGAGTGAGCTAGATACTATGATTTTATATTTCTGTTTCCAGTGGCCTGCTATTTAAGGAATATATTGTTAAGATGATTTTATTTTTATAATCTCATAGGAAATATTCTAAAATGGGGCAATGCACAGCTGAGGTCACTCCTATGACTTTATCTACTACAATGTTCACATTTCTTTGTGCTTTGCAATGTGCCCATTTTTGGATTATGAATGTTTCTAAAGCTACTGAAAAGCCTGCAATGTACCACTCTGGATATCTGAAACTTCAAAAATGAATGGCTAGCTTGACTGTGTCATTGATGTTCTCACTTCTTCTATTCAGTACTTTAACTATTATATTATGGGGTTTCAGATCTAGGGTCTTTTTTAACTTGTTGGATTTTAGATTCTATATTGTGATATTGAAAGCCTCTGCTACCCCTGAATCACCAATGGTAAGAGAACTATGGCCTCCTTTTTCATACAGGAGTGAATAACACCATGGATAAAATAAAATTTGACACTTGGCAGTCCAATGTCCACTCACATTGTGCCCACCCTCCGATCTGTTGCAGTCGCACAATACTAAGATTCCTCTGTATGAGTAGTTTTGTACATTTGCTATGTTACAGTCCATCAAATTAGCATGGTCAACTAAATAAAGATGTATCCCTTCTTAGCATACAAACATATCCACAAGGTCTTGGTGCCAAGCAGAATTTAGCAGTACCCAGGAATTGAAACCATTGTTCTGAAGCTGGCTACCGATCCTGCCCAAGAGAAATAAGAAAAATCAACCACTCCATGATTTATGAAATTAAAGTTAAAGGGCATTCAATGAACAAAGTGCCATATAAATGTCTGTTTAAAAATATTATATTTCTATCTAAAAATTAAATATAAGCACCTTAAAAATAGGACTGGCATTACTGATAGAAGCCTTTTAAATAATTGTTAAGGGTAACGGCAACTCTATTTTTAAGATTCATTTATATTTTGCATAGTTGTGCTAGTGAAGTATTATTAAGGTTACTAAATGTTATATTGTTTTAGGTTGTGCTTTTCTATGATCGCTTTCAGTATATCTGGTCTACAAATCATAACATCAAATACAGTACATACAGTTATCAAGACAATACATGCATGCACCTTTTAGCATGAGAGTATAAGAAAATCCATGAATAATCAGAAAGAGTTATAAATAGAGATAATGCCTATTGTCAATTTGGTGCCTGCTATAGTCATTCCTTCTAAAAGCTTTAGCTCAGATTGGTATCTTTCTATAAAAGTTACAGTATAGGAGGACATGAGCTATTGTTTCAACTGAGCTGTTTTTGCAATGGACAAACTGTCAAGTGCCAAGGGCAGCCTGGAAAATTGACCCTAAATGCTGATAGCAAAGCACTGAACCAGCACATGGAAATGTTCTTCTGTTACCTAGGGATATTCAAAATTGCTAAATACCTAGCATATCAATGATCTCTTTTAGGTTCTAGACTAAAGGACAGAGGTGAAAAAACCCACCCCCAATATGTCAGACTTGACAAATTTTGCAAGTTATGATCTAGAAGCCTCTTTAATGTAGCTGGTTGCTTTTTCTAACCCAAGTGACAGAAGATGGTGTTGACTTTGTCGCTGAATCCAGGAGCAAGTTGAGCTATCAAGAAAAAAGCCAGAGATAGGTAGTCATAATCTGTTGAGGATGAATATAGACAAAGCCTATACTGCTGGGGCACCAAAGATCTCAAAAAAATAGTTTGTGTCCTCTCCTCTTTTGCGATTGATTGATTGATTGATTGATTGATTCATTCATTCATTCCTAATATGCACACCTGGATTATGTACATAGTTTTGGTAATTCCTTCATTTTGGGGGCACCTTCAAACTAAAAGTATATGCTCACCATCCTTTGCACAGCAGAACCTCAGCAACGCCACTGGAATAGTCCATGCACTCAATGCAATATTTTGAATTCAAAGTGACCAGGACAGAGTGGACTGAAAAGTAATTCTCAAGTATTTTCAATTACTAACTTGTTTTACGACACACCCATCCAGGGTCCATTTGTATGTCTCATACCCTTTTGTAAAAAATCAGCCCTTTGTTTTTGTGTTAAAAAATAAAAATAATGAAACTGAATCCTACTTAACAGTAAGCCCTGGCTAACATTACACCTAATCAAGGGTAAGGACAGGAGGGCATATGGAGGGAATATGCTCTAGTAAGGACAGAGGGCCTCCCAAGGTCTAATGGCCCACCCCTTTAACCATGATTGAGGGACTGTAAATATCATGTGTGAAGTAGCTCCATGTGTTATTGGCTTTCTAGATTTCATAACAATATATAAATTCTACCTCAAGCATTTGGAAGAAATAGCAATCCCACTGCTTTGCCCTAATATGAAAGCACATCAGAGCAGTTTAGCCGAGACAAGGAAAACATTTTAAAACATCACCGAATGCCTTTATCATGGTTTAGAAAACACATATGGATGCTCTTTAAAGCAATTTTGCCTCAGTTTGCAATTTGCTGCACAATTCAAACTCTCTTGTAATATCACATTCAGCTGCTAAAATAATAAAAATGCTATTCTTTCATTTCAGTTAAAGCTTTCTTCTGCTTGAGCCTTTGTCACAGTGATAAATAGCACTATTAGGAAGCTTGCATCTACAGAAGCAACCCCATCACGATATCATAAAATAAAAAAGCCAACCAAAAAGAGAGAGAGAGACAGAGAAGCCTGCAATCAAAGCCTTAGTATCAAAAACCAGTTCTGTCAGTATATAGCAGTGTTAATCTTCTAGAATGCGTTCACTTTCCTTAACAAACTAACTCCTCATTAATTAAGATAGGTGAATAGTAAAATACTCTGGATTGAACCAAAAAGGGTGAGGTATACATATTAAAATTTCTGCAAATGATTTGTGAAATCGGGTGGGTCCAAATTCATAAAGCTCACAGTGATGCTACCCAAATATTACAATATGTCTACATCTTTGCACAAAAGAATGCCTGCAAAAAATTAAGTATCTTAAAAACCATGCCATATAATCATAGCTAGGAGGCAAAAGCACAAGAAGCTGTGAGTACCAGGGACCTGAGATCACAGGAGCAGGAGCATTAGGGGGAAGAAAAGTTTGTAAGCCATATGTGCAACCCACACACAGTCCCCTTGTGTAACTTGCACATATGTTTTTCTGTACAGAATCTTGCTAGAAGAAATCAACTACTCCATCTTATGGGTTGGTTAAAAAAAAAAGTTGCTGTGGTTGCAGATTATTAAGTTGCTAATTAACTTGAACATTTCAAAAGGTGGCATTCAAGTTCATCTTCTACTCTAACGAAGTGCCCTGGTTAGATGGCTACTGAGCAGTGTCATGCTTTGCATGGTGTGTGTTTTTTTAAGCAACATGTCTGTTGCTATTTGGTTGAACACATGCTGTGAAAGTGCTAACTTCCAAACATAGTCTCAGGCTACTTTCAGACTACACTATTTTGTAGATGATACTCAGTACTCTGCCAGCAAATTTTGCGCAATTAAAGCAAATTTGGCCCTCTTGCATACAACAACATTTCTGTAGTAAGAAAAGTGACAGGAAAATGAACTGGAAAGTGAGGGATGACAGCAATGTCATATTACCTGTAAGCAACCAAAGCGGAAGGAATGCTCAACGAGCAACTTGTCTGGAAGAGCCCTAAAACTAGAAACCAGTTGAAATAGGCATTTAGTCCCTGAGGTGTTCAACATTGCTTTTGTTTCAAAAAGTCCAACCATGAGGGGTCATAACCTTCTACTTGTTCCTTCAAGCTGATGATCGATTGAGTCCTACCACACCACATCCATCTCTTTCCCATCTACTCAACAACTGCAATTAGTTAATATTGTCTGCTTCTTCATTCATGTGTTCCACTTAATCCATCAATGTGATTGCTAATGCGGCTCCGTAGATGCCAAAGAATAATCAAGGATGGATATTATTATGGCATGCTCTATAGTTGAAAATGCGAGGGAAATGTTGCTGAATGAGGACTGGCTATGGAAAAGGAAAAAAATAAGAGTGCCAACTTCCCGAGGGGAACAATTTGCATAGCAGGTGCTAGTTTTATGATGTGAGTCTGAATTGATCATCTAAAAATATATCGTTGTTTTAACTTTTATATCACATAGAAGCCTGCCAAATGCTCTAACAGCCTGGATTGCATTCCCTATTGGGCTTTTAGACCAAAAGACCAACAGAAAACATAAGTTGGGCTTAGGTTATGTTAAGATATAGCAAACGCAAATGTGAGGTATTAATTGCCACACTCAACCCACTAGTCATTTCACCCAGAACTTCTCAGCAGAAATACTGCACAGCCCTCTTGCACAAGTTCATATAATATTCAATATACAAATCAGATCATTTTGAAGTGAAAAGGTAAAAAACCACCACCACCACCAAATCTATACTTAGTACTTGGTGGCAGAAAAACAGCTCTCAACCCCAAAAACCTTCAGATTTAAAATAAAGTATAAAATATGGTTATCAGCTAAACTGGCTTTTCTCAAGATTTCACTTTCTTCTAGCTGTTAGAAATGGTCTGATAAGCAACTTCAATTTATTAATAACAGGGTTTTAAAGGAAAAAAAATACATTGCAAATCTTTTAAGTGGAAAAGGCATTGTATTAATGCCTTTTCCACTAATACGTCAGAAACAAAATAGCTTTAGAGTGGCTTCTATTATGAACGTTTTGTCTTTTCAGCTTGACAGAGACGTGTGTTCGTTTTAACTTTATCTCTCTGTCTTGCTCAGTTCCAGAAGCGTATGTGCTTTGAGTCAAAAGTATGACCTGCCAGCATTCAGAACCCAGACAGAAAAAAATATTTTTTATTATCTTATTTCTGCCTGCCTGGGGATGTTATCACCTATGCAGCATTCATATTATCTCACAGGTTTAAAAAGACTAGATTTTAAACACCCATAGAAGGGTTCTTGCTGTACATCTCTCTAAAGAGATAGTGTTCAAGTTATGGCTGTTCTTGGTAGGTAAATAGAATTCATGTAAGATTGCTGGAAAATGTTAATGCCTGTAACAATGTTAATGCCTGTAACATTTTCATACCTATAATAATTTACTATGTGGACATGAAACAGAGAGAAACATTGTGCAAAAATGTATGTTTTGAAATGATTTATTGGACCAAGACCTAATTAGCTGTAGTTCAGAAAGTGTAACTAGGGTTGTCAGTTACAACCTGGAAATTGTTGCTATATCTTTACATTTATTGATTGAGAGACTCAACAACTATGTCTTCTCCTGCCCATTTCCCCAGAGTTCTTTTGTCTTTCCTCCTTTCCCACCTGCACCAGCTGGATTTCCTATTATGTCAAACTGTGGTGGGGGAGTGGTTAATGGATCTGGGAAGAAAGCATGTGAGAAAAGCCAGTGCTGCTGAATCTTAGGCTTTTTTTGCAACCCCAAAGCAAACAACAACAAAAAGAAGCCAGCTAGCAGCATGCCAAAAATAGGAGGAAATAATGGCTATATGAGTGTAAGAAGAAACAAGCAAAGGTTAGTTAGGGAAATACCAATTGATAAGTGCAGTTACTCACGCTGAACAATTTACTTCTCACCCACTTTTAAAACACTTAAGAGGCATCTTTTACTTCTTGGTGACTATGGGATGTAGGGTTGGGCCCTAAGTTACCTCAGTGAGCATATTACAGCAAACAAGGACAAATGAACCCAACATTTACCCCAAGTCTTCCCATTGTCACATCATGCATTGCCCTGCCCCAGTTCCCCAGGTTGTTGGCTACTGCCGACGAGAGGCTGGTAAATTAATGTTGAGATGATGTAGTAACAGTATAAGTAAGCAAACCTACACTGAAATGCAAAAGTGAAGAACATGGCATTGGCCAGCCATATATGGCTACAGCTCAAGATCTGCCATAACATGCAGTTTGGCAGGGATGAGGATTTTAACTTAGGTTTCTCCCACCCAAACCTTCTCCATATTAGTTTCACACTCACTGCAAGGATGTACCCATGGCATTGCAGATTGATAAAAACAATGTAAACATTTAGAGTCAGCATGCAGTGGTTATGGCTGTGAAAACCTCATTAAGAAGCAAGCATGCTTTTCTTATCTCTTCTTCGTTTTGTGTTCTCTGGGATCAACTTAGCAACATTTTATGGGGAGTCTACAAGGATCAGCCCCAATGCTCTAGAAGTATCCTCCAAAAGAGATTCATTTAGTCTCCTCCCTGCTAGGTTTTTTTTGGGGGGGGGCAGTTGAAGGCTGTCCCTTTTCAGAGGACCTTTCATCTTTAACACTATTTACTTTCAGGGTAGTTGTGCTTATTTTAGTGGCCATTTACTGGGACTGTTGCTTTCGCTGATTTATTGATGTAATTTGTTTTGGTTTACTGAATGTTGTTTTTATTGTTTTTCCCCTCTATGAATTTTCATGACTGGTGCTGTAAAACAAAGATTTAAATAAATATGTGCCACTCCAGCAGGTGTGAAGCATAGAATCATAGAATCATAGAGTTAGAATAGACCACAAGGGCCATCGAGTCCAACCCCCTGCCAAGCAGGAAACACCACCAGAGCACTCCTGACATATGGTTGTCAAGCCTCTGCTTAAAGACCTCCAAAGAAGGAGACTTCACCACACTCCTTGGCAGCAAATTCCACTGTCGAACAGCTCTTACTGTCAGGAAGTTCTTCCTAATGTTTAGGTGGAATCTTCTTTCTTGTAGTTTGGATCCATTGCTCCGTGTCCGCTTCTCTGGAGCAGCACGGTTCCTTTCATCCTGCTTGAACTGCATCCCATGGCTTTTGTCGATCCTAGAAGCTTCGTCACTGTTTTGCTTCAGCAGCCAAGCCATTGGTTCAGTAGCCTTGTGCAGACAACATATCCAGAGAAAATAACTAAAGGAAGGATCAGGGTTGTGCCACCAGTACTATTCATCCCAGTTCCCTGTGTTTATGCAGCCTTCTGAGTCTGCATGCTGTACTGAGTCTGCTTTGGTCACAAGGGTGAATTAATATGTGAAGGTTAGAGGGCAGGCCAAAGGGACACTTTCCTTGTCTCTGAATATGTAATCTGCACAAGGCTAAAGTCACACCTAAAGCTAAAGCTGCCAGTTTCATTGTACAACGGATATAACAATAGCAACTTGATTTTCTATTTTGCATGATGACTCCAACTACCGGTAAGTCCTATGCAGTGCATATCCATTGAAATTCATTGGTTGAGATTAGTCATGCCCATTAATTTAAATGGGTTTACTCTCCATAGAACTAACAATGAATACAACCTATTATGAATACTTATTAGCAAAATAGTAATAAGTAGTAGCAGTAGTTTTTTTCTTTAAAAAAAGGTTTAACAATTTTGTCCAAAGTTTCTTAAATTTTGTACGTATTAAAAGTTGAGACAGTTCTTTCCCAGGTTCGGATTCTAATACTTCACAAAAGGGGGGAGAGGTGGTGAGAGGAAAGCAAGCCTTACAGCAGCAGCAGCAATACTACTACTACTACTACTACTACTACTACTACTACTACTAATTTATTTATACCCTGCCCATCTGGCTGGCTTTCCCCAGCCACTCTGGGAGGCTCCCAACATAAGTAATGATGATAACAACAACAACAACAACAACAACAACAACAACAACAACAACAACAACAAAGTGATAAAACATCAGACATTAAAAACTTCCCTGAACAGGGCTGCCTTCATATGTCTTCTAAAAGTCAGACAGTTGTTTATTTCCTTGACATATGATGGGCGGGCATTCTACAGGGTGGGCCCCACTACCAAGAAGGCCCTCTGCCTGGTTCCCTGTAACTTCACTTCTCGCTGTGAGGGAACCACCAGAAGGCCCTTGGAGATGGACCTCAGTGTCTGGGTTGAACGATGGGGGTGGAGACACTTCTTCAGGTATACTGGGCCAAGGCTGCTCCTTCCATGGGAGCTTCAAGCCACAATGGACAGGACTAGTTTGGTCTTCCCTTTGCCATGATGTTCTTCCTGAAATACAAGGATGTGGTCTGTCTGTGGTCCTAGGTCACCAATTTGTTGGCAGGGGGCAGAGTGTGCCTCCTTTCAGCTCTGCAACACAGTTTGTAGGTAACTGGTAGGAGCGCTCTCTTACTCTCTCTCTCTCTCTCACACACACATGACATTATACAACCAAGTAAAGCTTTGGCCTTTTTCTTTTTAAAACAGCATACCATTGTTGTCTACCCCATCACTGGCAAGCCAGTGGTAGTGCATTCTGATGACGCCTTCTCATTCATATGCCAGAACCTGACAGCTTTGTTATGCTACATGCTAATTCTTCAATTTATTATGGGTGCACCTCCATTGTAATTTTTGATTTATCACAATCTAATCAAAACAATAAAAACCTGACTTCAATCTATCTGAAATAATTTGGTGTATTTTCACTGATAGTTTAATTAGTCCTGTCTCTACATAGGTTCTCGTCACACCCCAGCTGAAAACTCATGCTCTTTCCCATTCACACTCATATGAGAGGCATTTTCAGGAGTAGCCTTTAATAGGAGATGAATCTTAGTGCTAATAACATTTTTCTGCTCCTCTGGCCCTCTTGTCATTTAGAAATACAGTTTTAAGAGTCATTTTGAGTGGTTTGAGTGGTTCACTAAATTTGAAGATCTGCCCCAGCAGTTTACAGAGAATAAAGAAACAATGCAAAGGGCTTGTGACTTGGGATGCCCTCTTCACAGCTGCCTCAAAAGCAAACATTAGTTCTTGAAAGAAAAATTAAGGCATATCCTGATACCTTCATCCTCTCTCAATGAAGGCAGAATTTTACTAGTCCTTGGGCAACTAATAAAGACCAGGCGCTATGCTGTAATTTGGCCTGGGTGGGGGAAGCAGTCTCAATGTGCCCAGTTGGCTTGCCACAGTCAGGTGCCCTGCAAGAGAGGGGCTACAATTCTGTGATGACTCAGAGGTCTGGCAAAGATATGGATACTGAAGATGCTGAGGAGGAGGAAGGCTGTCTATGGGATTTACTCTTAGAAGGCACCTCTCTAAAGGGATCTTCTATCTCCCTATCCAACTGAGAGATAAAGCACTCTGTCTGCTACTTAGGGATCACTCTAAAATGTTATCTCCCAATCAGATCTGGAGATAAAGCTGTGGGACCACTTCCTGTGGTTTGGCAGGCCAGATCCAGCTGAGTTTACATTACGCCACAAGAATGCCCTTAATAACATACAACAGTTTGTGTTTCCAAAGTAAAAACACACTTACATTTTTTTTATTCTGACAGTTAAACCACTCTTTCTGAAGTCAATTAGGCAAACTTTAGCCAACAAAGCCTCTCTTCTTCCCCGAGGGGAGAGGCTGTGAGCGGGTCTCGCTTCCCATGCTTCGCAGTGGGCGTGGATGGCCCACTGCATCACAGAGAGTCCCTGGCCTGTGACAGGCCCACAGTCAGCCAATACGAGTGCGGGACTGTGGCTCAGCCTGTTTGTTTCCTGCACACATGGATCTCCCTCCCTCCCTCTATTCTCATGCATTCCACACCTGACATTGCTATGGACCTCGGTTGGTTGCCTGTTGAAGGGGCCACTTGGCAGATTGGCACCAGCCATTTGGTTTTTTGTAGCAAATTGTCACAACTTTATAAGGTTAGGCGGTTAGGCATTGGAAAATGCATTGTGTGTTGGAGGGGAGGCTGTGGCCATCACCTACCCCTCCCCTTTATGGGTGTTCCGTTAAAGGAATCTGGTGGTCATGGTTCCTGTCTGATGCCCAGGTGGTGGCTAGGGCCATGGCACAACCCTCCAGTGACTCTAGGGGAAAGCTTCCAGTTGATTTACATCAACAGGCTCCCCCTACAGGTTGTTAACTCTTGTGCGACTCCCTACAGAGCAGGCAGGAGTCAAATGTAGTCTGTTCAGATCCTGTGCCTAAGCCAATACTACTCACATTCTGTAGCCAATAAAGTTGTGGCCAGTTTTAGCCCATTAACCTAAAATACCATGTGTCTTATTTCATCATAAAGCAGGCCACGGGGCCTTGACTCACAAGTCAAAGTATGTTAGATGCAGTTTACTTCATTGTGGTTGACTCTAATTGTGTTAACATAGGTTTTTGAAATGATGGGATCTATTTCTGATGGGAAGAGTATGGAAGGTACACCACACCAGCTGCTGAACCGAATAAGTGAATACTCTTCTTTATGGAGCAAGAATATTTTTTTTTTTTGGGGGGGGGGATGCTTTTCAAGAGAATAACCCCTAACAGCAATTCAAAATCCCAAACAAACAAATTAAAACCTCGACTGAAATGTCGGCTACAGTTAAATTGACAGACTGCAAATCTCTTCTCAATGGAAGGGCAAATACACACTGTGAATCTACTTTGGTATGCCAATCATCCCGCTTATGAATAAATGTGTTGAAACATCTTGGGCCAAGGCAAATGAAGTTCTATTTTGCTGAAAAACTTAACAGCCTGTAATCCTTGCTTTAAGATCCACAGTTGAAAGAATCTACTGTAATTCCGCAGCAGGCTCAGCAGTGAATAGTGAAGGGAAGCATTTTCTATTCAGTGGGGAAATGTTTGCAATATGCGGGGGGGGGGGGGAGAGGTGGGGAAGTTTCAAGAGCAACTGGAAACATGTGAACCTTTATCTCCATGCAATTTATTTTCAAATTCATGAATATTTTGATGGGGTGCTATACCTTTACCACCTTCCTACTAATCAACAAAGAATATAATAAGGTATAGCAGTTAAGAACTAAGGCAGTGCCTGAGATTTCTGCTGTGGCTGTTTTCACCCAGCTGGAAATGGGATAAAGGACTCTGAGGTGCCTAGTATCTCTGAAAGAGGATATAGTGTTGAACAGGTATACTGCATGCAGATCACAACCACACCCCACATTTTCAAACAGGAAATACCATGTGACAATAAGCTGGCTGCAAAAAGAAGGGAAACGAGAAGAAAGGAGATCCATACATATCATGGGGCCTCCCAGGTACGCAGATATATTTTATCCACAAAATGTGCAGAGCTCTGTGAGTACCAATGGCAGAGAAAAGTTGGCAGACAGATCTTAGCTTGGCAGCTCAGCAGGTAATCATGGAAGGAAGTGGTTCTACCAAAGTGTAAGAGGGAATTGATCACAGAGAAAGCATGCATTTAAGCAGACATGCTCAAAGGCTAGAGTTAAAGGGCTGCAGCTCAGTGGTATAACATGTGCTTACTATGCAAAAGGTCTCAGGTTCACCCCCAGGAACATACAGTAGAGCTAGGAAAGACTCTTGCCTCAAACCCTGGAAAGCCAATGGTTTGAAGTGGTACAAGGCAGTTCCCATTGCACCCATCTTCCATATCCTCCCCCACCAGAGCTGGCCCACCCATGAAGTGGGGAGAAGCAGTTGTCTCAGGTGGCAAAAGTGCAGGAGGTGGTACCCAGCCCTTTCCACCACTTCCAGTGCTGCTAGAACAGCTGTCCTCACACAGAGTTTAGCAAGAGGGAGGCACTCCAGCATGTGGCCTTGCCACTCATTTTTCCCACCTCTGGGGTGGAGAAGATGAGCAGCAAAGTCTTGCCGAATGCCCCCCTCTTGGCAAGTTCAGCAAGAGGGGGGGCATTCCAGCAGTAGTAGAAATGGTGGGGCAGGCAGGGCAGGGTGGCAGGTGAGGTGGTGTGTGGTAGTGGGTGGTGGGCAAGGGGCAGCATATTCCCATTATACCTCAGGTGGTCATATGGGGTGGTCCACCCCTGCTTACCACACTCCTAGGACCCAAGCTGCTGAAACACTACCCCCTTTGCAGTTTAAAGGAGTAAGGGAACTGTTTTAACAGTTTGCTTTGCCCCAGCAAAGACAGTACAGTGGTACCTCGCAAGACGAATGCCTCGCAAGACGAAAAACACGCAAGACGAAAGAGTTTTCCGTTTTTTGAGTCGTTCCGCAAGACGAATTTCCCTATGGGCTTGCTTCGCAAGACGAAACATCTTGCGAGTTCTTGCGAGTTTGTTTCCTTTTTCTTAAAGCCGCTAAGCCGTTAATAGCCGCTAAGCCGTTAATAGCCGCTAAGCCGCTAATAGCCGCTAATAGCCGTGCTTCGCAAGACGAAAAAACCACAAGACGAAGAGACTCACGGAATGGATTAATTTCGTCTTGCGAGGCACCACTGTACTTCTAGTTTCTTTCTCCCATCTGTTCTATCCATGAAGCTTTCTAACCTGTCTTTTATTTATTTACACACACACACACAAACACCTAAGGAGAAGTCATTTCACACTGGAGAAATTTCAAATGAGTTCAGCAATCACAAATGAAATGGTGATTGACAGATTACATGACTCCACATTCAAGATGATGGGGCATTTTCATGTATGTTGACTTAATCATCAAGCCAGACGTGATGGCAACATTCACAGAATTTATTCACATTATCTGCTCAATTCATGCACAAACAGTCAAGCAGATAATTATTTTTATGTGCAGCTGCTGGAGCTGGACTTTCTTCTACTTCGTCTGAACTCCCAGTGAACTCCCAGTTGCAAATGATCTCAGTCTATTTAATGGGCAGGGGCCAAGTGGGTATGGGTTCCTTTCTCTTCCACAGTGCACATCATTTGACCAGACATATGGTGTTCTAGGAGCCCTTTGGACTTCCATATCCCTCATCCTTAGCATGGCAACCCAGGAGGTAAATGGGTAAGGAAAATTAGATAGCTGACTATCTATTTCAGCTCTAGATCTATCCCAAAATACTGAAATAAACATTACTCCTGACACCTACTCAGTTAAAAAGCAGGATTATTGCAAGAGAGATCCAACTGGGGTAAGAACATGAGAAGAGCATGCCTGCTTAGGCCAATGGTCTATTTAGTCCAGAAACCTGTTCTCACAGTCACCAACTGGATGCATGTGGGAAACTCACAAGAAGGATTTGAGCACAAGAGCACTTCCCCCAAGATTTCCAGCTAAGCAGGTAGCAGAAAAAGTAATAAAATAAAACCATGCTCTTAATATGCAATTTTCTGTTCTTTGATATGTTCTTTCATTTTGTCTAACAAGGGAAGAAACTGACTGTGCTTCAGCTTAGGTCCAGACTAAGATTTCGTTCAAGAAAAGATGAAGAAAACATCTTTAAAATTCCAGACCAACACTTCAGACAATCTATTCTGTATGATGTTTATAATTTATTCAGTAGCAGGCTTGAAATCTGCCCACAAGTAGAGACTTGCAGTTTTTTACATAGAATGCCTTTATATGGAATATGGAATGAACAAACAAACAAAACCAAGTGCATGTGTTCTAGAAAACAGCTTATCATGTAACACGAGCCTATTAAGCTTTAACAAGCAAAATAATTTCATCCTCAACATAATGACTCTGATACAGAAGAGCTGAGCCATTATACTATAATTTTAAATGACAAACAATATCCACAGACAACCTTTCCACTTTCTTTATTATGCTGCTGGTGATTCAAAATAGCCAAATCAGTAATTGAAGCAGCAATTAAGGGGGTTAAAATTGTAATTACGTTGGCTTTTTTTTTTTAAGAATTCAATCTGCCTTAAAAAGGAACACTTAAATATTAAGTGAGTCTAATTCTAATATGTGTAAACAAAGCCCTTCTTAGTGTTCTGAGATGTAATAGTAGTAGTTACATATTGACCTTTAAAATGTAACAAGTGATTAATGTGGAATCAAAGTGAACAAACTGCAAAGCTATTTTGACTTTGGGATTACTGTGGAAGACAAGTAAATCTATTTCTAAAAATGGTTATTAAGATTTCTTTCTCTTTTTTAAAAAGGGATTCAGACTACAGACAGTGCATTTAGCATTGGCATTCAACTTTGTGAATCAAGTAGCTTATGAATTACTCCGGTTTGGCCAGAGGGTTGCACCAGTTGGTGACACCTCTGCAATCAGCTTCTTTTGTTCCAAGAGACAGACGGGAACCTGGTTTGGTCTCTCTGGCCTTCAGCAAAGTGAAATGTTGAAGGACGGGCTATTGCTCTATTCCTAAACTTAAAATGATGGGGAATTTAAAGAATATAAAAAGGGGGGGGAACCCCACGGAACAATGTACTGTAGTTGGCCAAAACTTTAAGTATGCAGGAAATCAGAGTAGCAAAACCAGTTCAACAATCAAAACTATTTTATAGCCACAACTCTGAAAAAATGTACCAATGCTGGAAAAGTCTAAATATATAAATAATGTCCTATGCTGATTCCACACCTGTTCCAATATTTTATCCAAGCTAAAATCAATGAAAATAATATTGACACATGTGACCTATTGATGCATGCTTACTCAAAGTACAGTGGTACCTTGGGTTACATACGCTTCAGGTTACAGACTCCGCTAACCCAGAAATAGTGCTTCAGGTTAAGAACTTTGTTTCAGGATGAGAACAGAAATCATGCTCCAGTGGCACAGCAGCAGCAGGAGGCCCCATTAGCTAAAGTGGTGCTTCAGGTTAAGAACAATTTCAGGTTAAGTACGAAGCTCTGGAACGAATTAAGTACTTAACCAGAGGTACCACTGTACAAACAATGGGAATATAGTGGTAAAGAGTTTCAAAGAGCTCACATGCAGTGCCACAACATTTGCACTCACTGCCAATTGAGCCCAATTCAATGTTTTATAGTTAGTGCTGTATTGAAACATCTTGTCCAGTTTCTCCATCATCAACATCATCATCATCATCAATTCCCCTGCGGAAGAGACCTCAAATTTTCTCCCTCTGTCTCGGGATGCTTTCAAATTTCCTTTGAATTTCTTCAGAATTTTGGTGGGTACAGGGTTGAGCTGACTTTTATTGCTGCAAAGTGGCCATGGGCAATGTTTAATGTTTCCATTAAACATTACCCCACCATTCTGCAGCCTCCCCAGGTGCCCAATATCCCTGAATGGAAAAAGCTTCATGGGAGGGGTTACCTCATGGCATCTTTCCCTGGGCTTTAATGGAAGCATGGGATGCTGGATACCAATTGATCTTGTATGCCGATTGATTTTCTTTTAACCTCTATAAACTATCTTCCCACACTGATTTCTAGTAAGAAAAGGCTTCACTTAAAAGTAAAATGGCTTTATTTAAAACATAATAAAGAACAACTGTTAGGAGCACAGTTGGCAGCCTTCCTGCTTTCCTGTGCTTATGTGAAAACCCAGCTGAGGATTTCCTGGGATTTCCTCAGGAAATGCAAGCAACCAAGAAGGCTACCGCGTGGAGGTTTATAGAATGAAAGATAGGTCATTAGTCACAAACACTCCATGACAACCTTGAATGTAAGGTAAATAGAACAAAATTCTGCATTCCACTCAGTGTGTGTGTGTGTGTGTGTGTGTGTGTGTGTGTATACACATAGAATTATCAATTCAAATGCATTTCCTTGTCTCATTTGATTGAGGAAAAACACAAAGCAGGGCAAATTTAGTGGCACAACACTACTTTTAGTCTATAAAATGCTGTATTACATGGCTTAGGACTCCGTTACTTATGAGGCAGCTTCTCCCTGGATCAACCACCCCATAACTTGATGATAAGGCCTTGATGGCAGTGCCATCTGTGAGAGACGCTTGATGAGCTATAACTCAACACAGGGCCTTCTTAGTTGTAGCACCCCAGTTTTGGAACATATCTGCCAGGGACATTTGGTTGGTATAAACCCGGCTTAGCTTTAGATAGAAACTGAAAA
Source organism: Podarcis liolepis (assembly GCF_965112155.1). Classification (NCBI taxonomy): domain Eukaryota; kingdom Metazoa; phylum Chordata; class Lepidosauria; order Squamata; family Lacertidae; genus Podarcis; species Podarcis liolepis. The sequence goes on along the minus strand of NC_139555.1, from coordinate 60,058,243 downwards.
GGTGGGTCTCTTGACATGCTTTTGATACAGTACATGCCTGGGCCACAGACTGCTGGTCAAGGAAAGTTTGTTTCAACTCCTTTTAATATTTAATAATTTTGTGTTCCTTGTTTGTAGACCCCAGGGCAGGTTACAACAAAGGGCAGGGTTTGATAAAAAAAGAAAATGAATGTCTTAGAAGTAAGTCCTATTGCGTTCAGTGGGACTTACTCCCATGCAAGTGTGGACAGGATGGCACTCTTTGTGTATAAAAGCAAATGAGAGAATTGTAAAAAAATAAATAAAAATTGAGCAAAACTGCCACTAAATATTCACTTCTGTTAAAATATTTTGAGAGTCAAAGTAGAATTCAAATATTTCACTGCCAGTGAAATGATTCATAGTTAAAAAAGCAGCAAAGTTTTTTTTTGTTTTTTTGTTTAAAGTGACTGCTCCTTGAGCACACAGTGTTCTTCTCTCCTGGAAAGGAACTTATTATTATAACAGGAGAACCACTAGTCCCTGGCCTCTTTTTGCCTTTACCTTGTGTAAGAGGTTTCTTGCGATTTCAACAGAGGAAATGATAGATTCTGAATTTGCTCGGATAAATGTCAAAGCTATGTTCTCGTCTTACATCACTGTTCTGCACATTTACTGATGCAGTGGGGGGTAAGGCACATTCTAATAGTCTTCTAAATTTTTAAATAAATGCAGCATAGATCCACAGCTGCTGTAAGAGCCCTCTGCACAGATATCATTTCATGAGGAAAAAATAATCTCCACCTGTATTCTGTTTGTGAGCAATAAAACATGATTTTGAATGAAACATAAACTCTTCATTTAACACCATAAAGTGAAAGGCACAAATTAGTCATTTCCCACCTGGATTATATACATTTGCAAAGAATAATAACAAAAATGGGAGGATTTGTCTTGCTGTTTCACCATCAGCACAGAAGATTTGAATGGTATTTCTGTGATTTGAATGAAATTAATGATTTTGCCATTTTACACGCTTTCAGGCAAGTGATTGCTTTTACTCCCTTGGTTTCTCCCAGAAACATCTGAAATAATAAACTGCAGGCCTGTTGGCTTGCTGTTGAGTATACACAATGACTGAGAACAGTCTTGACAAGAGAAGACCCCTGATTATCGCTCTGGTTGTTCTGTTTGTGCCTCAATATATGGTCCAAATCCACTTCTACTGAAAGCTCTTAAATAGCAGTGAAATCACACCTGTTTGTCTAATAGGACTATAACAGTATTTAACACAGGCATCCTCTCAACAGGTAAGGTTATGTAAAGGCCAGACTCAGCTATGGGACTTGTAGGAGTGAAGAACAGCAGGGAAAAAAATGCATTTTAGATGACTTCTGAATTGAGGGAAGGAAGAGAATTGTGCCCTTGTCTAGTGTATCCCTAAGGACCTAAGGAATGGGTGCAGAACCTTTTCCGTTTCTAAGGTTCTCCACCCCAGTGGGCTACTTGGAGAGCTGAGCCATCAGAAGCCATGTGCCCACATAATGATTACTTAGAGAAGACACTTCTAAATGGGACTTTACTCATGCTTCCTACTTCATAGGTGATAGAGCATCAGGCACAGCTGCTAAAGCACATGTTTAAAATCTAGATATACAGTGGTACCTCGGGTTAAGTACTTAATTCATTCCGGAGGTCCGGTCTTAACCTGAAATTGTTCTTAACCTGAAGAACCACTTTAGCTAATAGGGCCTCCCGCTGCCGTTGTGCCTCCGGAGCACAATTTCTGTTCTCATCCTGAAGCAAAGTTCTTAACCCAAGGTACTATTTCTGGGTTAGTGGAGTCTGTAACCTGAAGTGTCTGTAACCTGAAGCATATGTAACCCAAGGTACCACTGTACAGAGTTATGCTAAGGTTAGATTATGAAAAAAAGGCTTTTGGTTCTTCCAAAGTGTAAGTAAGAAAAAATTAACAGGGTTGTGCAAACAGAACCAAATTGCTATGCTTTTTATTTATGTTTATTTATTTATTTATTAAATTTATATACGCTTTGAATTAAGCACTGCTTTAGGCATTCCTTGAGGAAGAGTGATCATTTCCTCCCTACTGCTGTCAATCAGAACATCCAGCCCCACGGGGGACCATTCCATCTCATTCCTGTCAGGACAACATCCAGCTCTTTACCTCTTTCAAAATACAGCACAATAAAAGCATCTATGTCAGCTTGTGGAGTCAACTAGCACCCACATCCTCCTCCCACCTGCTGCTCATTGAAACTCTGCCACCCAGACCTCCCCGTAGAAGAACTAAAACATTTCCGATAGTATTAGCAAGCATGGTATCATCATCCTTCAGCATCAGCACTCCTCAGCAAGCAAGGCCAAATGGGGCTATTCATCTATCTTCAAGGTTTTACAATTGTTAAGGAAGTAGCTATCCAGATAAACATTTGACAAGTAATTATTATCACAGTGCTGACTTGCTGTGTTATGAGCCCATTTTTCTAATGCAAACACCCTTCTAGTTATTGCATCCTGCCAATGGTGCTGTTTTCTGGACTGAAACTAGGCTGTTTGAAGGTCATGGGAGCAGCTGGTATATTGCTGGCTTTGGACTCTTTATAAACTTTTTCTTTTCAAAAGGATGTTACTTTGCTCAAAGGATCATATTATTACCATTCCATGCGATATCTGTTCTTCTTTCTTTCTGATCTGTATCATGCATACTCAGATAAACTGAAATATTAAAGGGGCACTGGCCCAACACCCCCACCCCGGGGGGAAAAAAAAGCCTTGTTGTTTTGTTTTGTACCATTGTGATCTACTGAACATACAACACAGCTTCACAAACTTTCTGGACTTCATACATTAAAAAAAACAAAAACTGTTTTCTTTTTATTGCTATTTTTATACTAACGTTAATGAAAAACAAAAATGCAGAAAAAATAGCAAGGGGAGCTTAGAATTTCAGAAGAACCTGCGGGATGGGAGAAATGTTAATATTTAAAGTCAAAGTGCTCTGTTTTAACTCTTCCAGTCTACAATAATTTGACCAGGGGCATTTCATAAGTGTGATTTGAACATTAAGTCCCATGGAGGGGCGCATGGGCACACTGTATTTTCCAGCTGCTATCACTAAGTGGTAGCTTACAACCACCATCTCTAGGAAGCAAAGAAGCCCACAACCTTGGTTTTTGAATGTAATCTGTTCTGGAAGACCATTTGAGTTCTGAAATGTTCAAAAACTGAAAACTCAATAGCCGATAGCTAGGTCTCAGGATCTTGCACTCAGCGGAAGAGCGTGCCATGCTCGACTTCTGAGGCGTGTTCGAAAACCGAAGCATTTACTTCTGGGTTCATGGTGTTCGAAAACCGAAATGTTCTTCAACGGAGACGTTCAAAAACTGAGGTACCATTGTAAATGAATACTGGTCTAATCTATGAGCCATGATGAAGCCAAATATACAAAATGCAGCACATAAAATTGTAAGTTATTATAGTTACTTATTATTATGAATAGTTACCATATACACCATTACAAAGTGTAAACATATTCTTGCTGCCACAAAAGCATAAGCAACGACTTTGTTAAAGTTTTTTGATAGTACTTTGCTTCTTGGAGGCTTTTCCCCCCTGCTGGCTTAAAACACCACCACTGCATACCAAAAACCAGGCAGTCGTCCCCATAAGGCATCCAGATGTTTTGGATTCCAACTTCCATCAGCTCTTACCAGTGGGGCCAATAGTCAGGAGCTGAACTCCCAAACACCTTAAGGCAACTAGAATGAATCTTTTTCAAAGACTTGCTTTTGTTGCTAATACATTCTTGGCCATTCTGTTTTACCCTTACATTAGAATCAATATGAATAATACTGGGCAATCTACAAATGCATTTAGAATTTTGGCCTACAGCATGCCCATTTCCCTATTTAAAGAATTAAAAAATAAATAAATCAGTGTGAATCAGCTTGACATTGAGATTTTCAGAAAATTCCATCCCTATTCAAGACTTTCCAATGGATTGACAAGGTGATCCCTAATCAAGGATGGTTACAGAAGTTGTTTCAAAGTAAGATTTTATAAAAGCCAAGCCCACCAAACAAAGCCTTTTCTTCCCTCCCCTAAAACAAAGCAATACAAAACCCAAAATAATGGAGATGGAGATACATATCATTTGCACAATTTCACCAATGCAGTGGTTTTTTTTAAAGACATAAAACTACAAAAATCTCACACAACACATTTTCTGATTAAGGTAAAGGGCACGTGTGAAAAATTCCCCCAGCTACTTTCAGGAATTATAAATTTTGGCATGAATTAAACTGGAAAGGGGTTTTGGAATCCCAGAACAATTAGGAAACAAAAGTGCTCTTAGCTCTTAAGAGAAAGAAACCAAATATTTCATTTCATATGTGCTGCATAATATCTGGTACCCTCTCAGACCACTGTGAAACAAATAATGAGCTTAAATAAGTCCTAGCAAAATGCTTGCCTTTTCTGACACTTTGCCTTAAAGAGGCAAACACTGCATTCTCAAGAAGCTACAGAACACTAAACAATAAGGATATTTGAAAAACAATTTCTGTCCACTACCAAAAATATATATATTTCCACACAGAGGTACAACTGCATTTCTCTCCCTGTGTGTCAAGTAAGCTGTTTTGGAAAAATGTTGGGAAAGTTGCATGCAATATTTTATTTTTAAAATAAAAATAGGGTGGCATTCAACTAACCCATCCCATCAGCACAATAATTTTTGCTTATGCCATGGGATTTCCCTGCTCTCTGCACCCCATGCCCTCTCCAGATCAGATCCAAGGGGTTGAGGGATTCCTGGAACAGATTTAGGAGGCATGCAGGGAAGGAGAGGAAAGGAATGTTACATTATGCAAGCAAAAATCTTTGTGCTGATGGAACATTAATGTAGCACTACATTGAGAACAACCCACTTATCCCATTTTAAAAAAAGTAAAATGTAATTCAATTTTCAAAATGAACTATTGGTGATATCCAGTGCTACTCATACTTAGAAAATACCCACTGAAATGAAGATCATTGCTCTCAATGGGTCTACAATGAGTATGACTGATGCTAGATCACTCAGTATATTTACATTAAAGAAACTGTGTTTAGGTTGTGTGTGTGTGTGTGTGTGTGTGTGTGTGTGTGTACAGATGTCAGATTATAACTTGTTGTGATGTGATACTAGTACAAAATATATAATTTTGCAAATTCTCTAAAATTATGTTCTAAACATTTTTTATAATGATCTTGCAATCAAATGCCATGTATTAAACATTTTATCCTACCTTCTAAAGTCCTTTTCTTTTGTTTCATGCTGTTTAGATTGTAAGCCTGATGGAAAGAGCTGATCTCTATAAACTGCCTCTGGAGTTGGGCTCCATGAAAACATCTCTCTTTTTCATTTGTAGTGAGTTTTGACTAGCTTTTGGGGAAACTTTTTCTGCGTGTTCATTTTGCTTTTCAGAAATAATTTGCTCAAATTCTCCTAGGAAAAATAATACTTTTATGTCCTCTCAAAATGTCGCCTGATTACCTGAGCAAGTTAGAATAGCCTAAATACCAATGTTGTGAAGACTTCTCCCTAAGGGTTAGACTATGCCAATAATTCCTCTGAAACTTGCACAGGACTTCCAAGACAAAGGATAAGTCTTTGATGTCTGAAGGAAGGTGGTTTCTCTTTCTTATATTTACTTGTATAGTTCAGTGCCCTTCAGTCATAAGCTAAAAAGGAACTCCAACACGTATTTAGCCTTGATCATTAATAGAAACCACGGGCAATAGGGGATGGGTGAGGAGGGACAAGAGTTGGAATGTTGTCACAAAAGGCATGACTTGATCCATTCTGCTGCACAAAAATATATCGTAGTTATCTTGACTGAACATTTTTATACAAATGTCACCCCCTGGACCTGTCTTGTTCTTCTCTGTAGTTTTTGTCTTCCTGTCACTCAGGTAGCTCTTCCGACATGTGCTGTCTTAAACTTGCTGTATCTTCTGTGTTCCCTCAGAGCTTTATTTTAGTCCATTTGCAGACTGATGAAGTTCAAGTAGCTCTTTCTGTTCTATATATAGCTCAAATTCTGCAGCGATTTATTATCTCATTATATCTTTGGCATTAACGCTAGAGCCAAGACAAAACAATCTGCTTAGTTTTGCTTTCATTTTTCTTATTTTCAAAAAGAGCCTCCACTTTTCAGAGCGCTTTTGTCTTTTTCAGACAGGCTCTGAAATTCACCAGTTTTAATTGTTTAAATGCCAAATAAGTTCTGTACAAATCTCCCACTATATTTATGGCCAACCAATAATATATTATTTTATTTGTGTCAGGTTTCTGTACCTCAGAAGGTAGCTACAAGCAACAGAGCTTTTTAAATGGCCCCCCCTTATCTGTAAAACTCCCTGGTTAAGAGCACCCACGAAGCTATCCAAGTGCTGTGGAGGATGGCAACATTTCTACTTCATGCATAGTGGGTTGGTGCAGTTAGTGGACACCTCTGCTTTTTTTAAAAAAAAAAACCTTCATTTTACAGGTTTTGGAATTTGTGTTTTGGAGTGGTTTTAATGACTGTGAATAGCATAACAGTATTTCTAATTGTTGTGTTAAGCTGCTTTGGAGATCCTTCTGCATTGAAAGGGAAGTAGAAATGTAGAAATGGAATAAATATATAAACACATTACATGCCACACATGTAAATGCAAAAATATTGATAAACACAATCTGTAACACTTGTTCTTGGTTTATCTTAACTTTAAAACTAGAGCACTAGGGCTGCACCATCACCTTTGCATTTGTCCAAAGGAAACCCAAGGTAAAAGAAGCAGCAAGAGCACTTGTGCTGCTTCCAACTCTCTCTAAAGAAATGTACATATGGGCAGGTGAAGGTGGAGACAGATGCAGTGCAGAACTGGATGGAGAACTGGAACATCAGCTCCTAGCATGTGTAGTCCTGGGCACAAGCAGCTTCTCTTTCCCAGTGGGGATGCTGGTGTTTGGGAGTCAGTCACTTTCTCAATGTGAAAGTAAAACTGGGCAATCCCCTTTGCCTGAGTGAAGGTAAGTTTTATCACCTTGGAGCAATGGAAGGGGAAGGCATCAGTTAGAAGGACCAGAGTAAAAACAACTTTGCTCTCATGGATTGCAGCAGGCTGCATCTAGGGCTATGTTCACCTTGTTCTGCTCAGAAGCATTTGATACAGGGCACCTGTAATCAGCTGCTGGAAATATCCCTGTGGACAACTGTAAGTTCAGCGACAGCAGCATCTTGGTAAATGTATGAAGCATGTACAATGTAAGAAGCATAATAATATAAAATAAAAGACATCGTTTAGACTTCTTGTCAAACCTAGATAGCATCTTAAAAAGCAGAGACATCACCTTGCCGACAAAGGTCTGTATAGTTAAAGCTATGGTTTTCCCAGTAGTGATGTATGGAAGTGAGAGCTGGACCATAAAGAAGGCTGCTCACCGAAGAATTGATGCTTTGGAATTATGGTGCTGGAGGAGACTCTTGAGAGTCCCATGGACTGCAAGAAGAACAAACCTATCCATTCTTAAGGAAAACAGCCCTGAGTGCTCACTGGAAGGAAAGACCCTGAAGCTGAGGCTCCAATACTCTGGCCACCTTATGAGAAGAGAAGACTCCTTGGAAAAGACCCTGATGTTGGGAAAGATTGAGGGCACAAGGAGAAGGGGATGACAGAGGACAAGATGGTTGGACAGTGTTCTCGAAGCCACCAGCATGAGTTTGACCAAACTGCAGAGGCAGTGGAAGACAGGAGTGCCTGGCGTGCTCTGGTCCATGGGGTCACGAAGAGTCAGACACGACTAAATGACTAAACAACAAACAACAACAGACTTCTTGTAGAACTAGATGGCTGCAAATGGAAAACCCAAGGATCAAAAGCAAAACAAGTATTAAGGTGGAAAAAGAATTGGGCATAGGAAATCATTCAGAAAGTCAAATGTTGCTTGCATCATCATTTGGCATCTCTAGGCATTGTGAAGTCCCACTACTGTGCTACTAGTGGGAGTAATGTAACTTAGTACTGAAAGTTCTTAAGCAATCTTTTTGACACCCAGTGAATTGGCATAAAATACAATTCTAGAATGAATTAAACATCCTGACTTACTCCTGACATTAATTAGTCCCTGGTAGTTGATGGTAACTACTGATAACAGGTAATTGTTCAGGATTTTTTTTGGGGGGGGATTGTTAATGAAAGAAGATAGGTTGTCTGGTAATCAAAAGCCGAATGATAGAGGTCAAGTAAATTAACAAGACAACACTCCAAACTGCCATCCTAGATATGCAATGTCTTTATTAGGATTTTCTTCTTGTTGTTATGGTATAAATTATGATAGGCCCACCAGAACAGAGGTATCATGGCAAATCATTAAAAGTTCAGTTTTGGAAGAAAACTGCAATTCTCATTTGGAGTGTCTCTTGATAATACATTGTAGTATTGCAATATGCTACAACATGGTCTGCATTCTGCAAGCTATTCGTGCACACACAAGTAGCTTGCAAAACAGGGACACAGTGATCAACCAGCAGCCTATTAATGCACATCCAGTCTGGCTTGCAGCAGCCAGGGTCAGCTCACAGCTATCTTAATTCCTTGCATCTTGTGGGGTCAGGAGACTTTCCTTCTTTCTCAAGGCTTTGGCTGAGCTTTTCTATGCAAGTGAATGAAATAAAGGAAGGAGACACTGCAATGTACACAAGTAAATACCATACATTTATGTGTACAGTAGGAAAGAAAGAGTTGCAACTGGGAACAAAGGACATGTTGTATTTTTCCTGGGGAAGTTTTCTAATTATCCTAAAGCTCCTGGAATTCAGCTGTGCCGGGTATTGTCGATTGAGTTTGACTGGCCCCAGTATGGCTGAACTAAAGTATATTAAAAATAAACTTTTAAACATCCTTTTAGCATACATTCAAACAAATAGTTGCATCAAATTAGCATATTACTGTTAAATGCAGCTCGTTGTATCATCACATGCAACCATTCAAACACCATTCATATAAAGTACTCACACAGATTTTGAATGGTTAACAACAGGGGTCAGCCCTGAGAGCCAAATGAGGCCCTCCAAGTGCCTTGATCTGGTCCTTAGGATTCTCCCCAGGCCACATCCTACTTTGGCCTCCTCTAGGCCTTCATTCAGTATTTTTGCATGGCTGGAATGTGATTGTTAGAAAAGCGTTTGCACAACGAGTTGACAATTTCCATTGGTTCCTATGGAGAAATTTCTAATATGTTCCTGACCATGGAACTTTGAGCCCAAAATGATGAAAAAGCCCAGGCAAACCCAGGAAAATGCTCTGAAACCTTGCAAAAGGCAAGCAATAAAGTGAAAAAAATGCTCTTTTATTGGTCTCTTCCTTCCCTCCCTCCCACTATTGTTTCTGGCAAAACAGCTGCTGCACACCAGCAAAACACAAAAAAGGAAGGCTTGTTTAAGGCTCCTTATTAGTTTACAGCACTACACACAGGTCTGGCTGTTTAGATAGCTGAATCTGCTGTGTGTATAGTGAGGTTTAGGTACTAATTCCTTGTGTTTAGATAAGTAAATTTTCATATAATGAGCATTTGGATAGTAGGACCTACGTGTAATTTGACCAATAATCATGGTTTTCCAGTGCTTCTCCTCAAGCTGTCATTTTGCCATGGTTGCTTTTCAAAATCTTGTTCTCAATAGATATATGATAAACCAGTTCTGCAACTCTTATCACCCTTTATGTCTTTAAATCCTATTGCATTTTCCTTGGCTACTACCAACCAAGCCACAGGCATCAAGCTGAAACAAAATGCATTTTAAGAGTGTAATTTTAAGACTTAAGTGTCTTCAGGCTGGTTTATAAATGTGTCCCCCCCCCCCGAAAAACACACAACTACACCAATCATTGTTGTTTTTCTTAGTCATAGTGAGTACACAAAACAAAACAAAAAAAATGAAAAGGCAAATACTTTAGGAAACAAGAAAACTAGTTTTGTTTGGGCTCAGATTAGTTTCAAAATGACTGATTTCCTGATGGCAGCTGTTGGGAGACAAAAGCACTTTCTTAAATGCAAGGGAGTTGTAGAATAAGGTATCACACAGAAATGTGTATTTTCTTTAAATGAATATGTGTAATTAATATATATAAACCATGGTATTCATCACAGGGAAAACAGCTGGACCCTATTGAAGAACACAGTAATGGAGCAGCTTATTTTCCATTTCAACAAGGAAAGCATCAATACAAAATTGCACATGACTACAAAAGCCTCTAGCAGTAGGAATAGTGTGTGTGTGCGCACGCATGCATACACACACACACACACACACACACACACACTTGTTTAAAGGCAGGTTGTATAGGGTCATGTTGACTCAGATATATGAGGCAACACTTATTTTTACACTATAGGGATGCAGTCATTTCTTTGCAAAGTCCCCAGCTCCTAGGCAGGTTAGATGGTGACAAAATCAAAGGGACTCCAAGATGAACTGTCAGAGAGTATTTACTGTGAAGACAATGAAGTGTCCTGTGGGAACCAATCTACAAAATGGCCCCAATGGGCACATCACTAAGGATTCTCAGGCATGTTTCTAGATGCCATGGAACCAATTATTGTTTCACTAAGAAACAGTCTGCACAGCAGCTCCTTGGGCATCCACCAGGCTTCTCCCTTCCCACCCACTTCCAAACAGCAGCTCATAATCATCAAGACTCCTCTGCTGAGCTTTCAAAGTAGTTTAGCTGCAACTATCAGAAAGGGTAGCTCACAGATTTTGATCCTATTGGAGATCATGAACAGGACTTGTAAACAGGGACATCTGCGAGGGTGTTTAGCAGGGGAAATTGAGGGGGAGGCCTGGAGTGCTGCCTCATGCTGTGCTTAGAACCAAGAGACATGGCCTGGGAGCGAGCTGCTGCAGTGTCAGGACTAGAACTCAAACTCTGCCAGGAATGTAAGGACCAACAAATTCTTCAATTACCACACTGACATTTTCATTTCCTAGGTGGTAAAAGAAGGAACAAGAGTATCATTTCTCTTGGACCTGCTCCTCACCAATAGGGAAGAACTGATTGATGAGGTAGAAGTACCATAAAATTTGGGAGGAAGTGATTGTGTCCTCTTGTGTTTCATGATACAGAAGCAATGGAAAGCTAAGTGTAGTCGGACATGCACTTTGGACTTCAAGGAGCCTGATTTCAACAAGCTTAAGGAACTTCTAGGTGGGAGTCCCTGATCAGAAATACTCAAAGAAAGGGAAGTCCAAGATGGATGGGAACTTCTTAAAGGCAAAATATTGAAGGCACAAATACAGACAATTCCGGTGGGAAAGAAAAGTGGGAGGCATCTAAAAAAACCCAGTGTGGCTGCATAAGGAGCTCACAAATGAGCTGAGCTTTAATAAGGGCATGTATAAGAAATGGAAGAAAGGGGAAATCACGAAGAAAGAGTATACATGAGTAGCCAACAGTTGCAAGGAGAAGGTCAGGCAGACCAAAGCTCAGAATGAATTCAGGCTTGCAAGAAAAGTTAAAAACAATCTTAAAAGTTTCTTTGGCTAGGTTTGAAGCAAAAGGGAAAAAATAAGCAAGTAGTAGGTTTCCTGTATAGATAAGATAAAGGTATGCTATTTGGTGACCGAGAGAAGGCAGAAATGCTCATCACCCACCTATATATTTTACACGCACACACCCATTGATTACATATGATAATTTGTGACCTACTCTTTCTACAAACTACTTTGGAAGCTCAGAGAATAAGGACTCTCAATGAACTCACCCAGCTAATTAACTAGCAAACTAAAGAAGAGAAATTGAGCAATAACAAAACTGAGTCTATGTGGGGCTTGGGGGGGGAGGAGTAATACTTATTCCCCCAGTAAGAAATGGGGAATGAACTGGTAGAAGAGTTGGCTGGTGAAAGAGTGGAAAAGTGCCATCTAACACAGGTCAGCTAATTGTGAACCTTTGTGGAATGCCTAGTGGTATGAAGTTATTTTGGACCATCTGTGCTGTTGCTTTTATTTCTCTATTAGGTTTTATGTTCTCCCCTGTTTAATTTCAGTCTGTTAAAGTAGGTATTGCTTTACAGAATGTTACACACATCAATGCACTATTGGCATTATGATTAATTGTAATTGCTCTTAATATGTTTTTTGAAATTGTTATTGCTCTTCATTTGATATGTTGTGAGCTGCTTTGTGCATACAGATCAACAGGCGGCGGCAGCAAACTACATAAGCATGAAAATACATATTGAATAACTGTACCGCAAGGTGCAGAGGTTCTAGAACAGAGGGTTCTTGCACCCTACCTGTTGTTGTTGCTGCAGTAGCTTACTGAGGACGGGGGGACGGCCCTCTGGCTAGCTCTGTTTCATGGCCACTGCTGCAGATGGCAAGAGGGTAGCATTGACATTATCAGGACAGCAGTGTCTTATTGCCCCAAGGAGCTAAAAAGGGCACACATGATCCTGTAAAGTTTATGTTCAACATTCTTTGACTTCACAGTATGAAACTATCTATTTCTCCTAAATGTGAAACATGGTCATTTCTTTGACCATGGTGCAGACCTGATTAGTGACCTTTTTGGAAATTATTTATAACTAAAACAATGGCATATCAGTGCATCTATTTTAAACAAGCAAATTCATGTGGTTTAATCTTAGACAAGCATTAATATAACCCATAAGCTCAGAGCCTGAAAGAGACTGCACTTATATGGCTGATGCCCATAAATAATGTCATTCATGGTTCATTGGTCAAATTAATCTGATAGAAAATGACTAAATTGAAAATCTGTGGGTTGAACTCGTGATGAGTTTTGGCAGAATGCTAAGCAGGCAATTGCAGGCTTATTAATTGAAAAGGAGATGAGAGGAAACTGAAAAATGAAAGTACTAGGAAGTAACAGATTAGAAGATAAATGTGGTAAGACCACATATGTCAAACAGAAAAATGTTGTTGCATTAAATCCTTTTATTTTAGTATTGTCAACTCAGGATTTTACCATGAACTTTGTAGAATGTGTGTGTGCACAAACAAACAAACAATCCAGTTGCTTTTGGATTTCATCTTCCCTGAGTCTGACTGGGGTTTACAGGAACTGGAATCCAGTAACTTCTGGAGGGTGCCACACTGCCAACCCCAGAGGAATATGTGTGTTAGTAGGAATGTAAGTTGAGCGATTAATATGCATAACAACCAGTCATTGTGCACATTCACCAGGACTCATGGTCTGACCATCAAGTGGGAATTGTGTACAGACTCTCCAACAGGCCTTGCAGAATGTGAATATATTTTGTACATTCTCCAGTCATTATGCATAGGGGCCTGGGGAATGTGCACAATGACCGGTTGTTATGCACATTAACCACTCAATGTAAACACATCCTTTCCTCATACTTAAAAGCAGAAATGTTTGGTGATTGCTGGATGATACTTCTCTTGGAATCAGATTACATTGTGAAAACTCCCTTTAAAAAGAGTGTGACTGCAATTAAGGCAAATATATTTAAAGCATGGTATTGGAGGAGAAGCAATAGAACCACAAGGAATGGAGAGGGGGAGCTTAACTTCTACAATATGGTCTCCATAAAAAAACAACTCCCCTAGTAGCTGCTACTTGCATCAGGAGCGAAGTCACAGTATGCATCAATGAAGCTTTTCTCGTAATGTAAGTAGCAGACTGTAGGTGGATGGAATTTGCATCAGGACCACAGCCAGACTTAAAAGAGCAAATAATTGGCAAGCAAAGCTGGATAGAAGACTGTTCCTGCCCACCTCTGCTACCACTGGGGTTGCACAGCTGCTGCTGTGGCTTCCAGTGAGATCTTCTCTTGTGAGATCTCACCGGAAGCTACTGTTGCCACAGCACAACCCCGATAAGCAAGGCTGTGGTGGTGACGTGTATGGTGGTGGTAAGGTGGTGAAAAGGGCTGGGCCACCCCTGCTTAATCCACGTTCTTTATAAAGCATTCATTGTTGGGATTTTCCTATGTTTAAGCCAGTTGTTCCTCTGCTCTACTGTTAGAAAACTGCTAGTATCCTGCAATAAATAAATAAAATAAGACCCCACTGACAGGGGAAGCTGTACCACATCTCTGCATAAACTATAACTGGATCATTCAATCATTCCAGATGCAGCACAATTACCCACCTTCCGAGAAGGAGACTCTCATTTGCATCTCTGCATGTCCAACAGCTCCGGGTCTGCACTAAATTATTTAGTGTTACAACTCTTGACAGCACAGTCCTACATATGTCTACTCAGAAGTAAGTCCCATTTACAGTGGTGCCTCGCAAGACGAAATTAATTTGTTCCGCGAGTTTTTTCGTCTTGTGATTTTTTTCGTCTTGCGAAGCACAGTGTCGGAAAAGTTTTGGAAAAGCTTCAAAAACCACCAAAGTCTTCAAAAACCTCAAAAAAGGCTACCACACCGCGTGCTATGAGTTGCTCCTCGAAGTCAAGTCGCAACTGTATTAACGGTTTTAAGAAAAAGGAAACAAACTTGCAAGACGTTTCCGTCTTGCGAAGCAAGCCCATAGGGAAAATCGTCTTGCAAAGCAACTCAAAAAACCAAAAACCCTTTCGTCTTGTGAGTTTTCCGTCTTGCGAGGCATTCGTCTTGCGAGGTACCACTGTAGTTTGGCAGTGCTTCATTTCAGGTATGTGTTTACAGGACCGAAGCCTAAATTGACTCCTGCTTGGCCTGTCGAAAGCCTCATGACCTTTGAATGTGCAGTGTTAAAGGTATCTATGTTTTGAGCCTTTGATGTCAATGATCCTTTGCATGGATATACTTCACTACAGCTTTGTTGTTGTTTGGTAACACAAATCTCTGTTTATTGTGTTGGAATCAGTTTTTAAACCCCCACCCACCCCTGAATTTGGGGGCAATATATCAGGCAATGACAACAGCTGCTTTGGAGACGTGGGGAATCTGAAACATCAGGACACACATAGATCTTGTTATGTTCCTTTTTGTATTTGGATCACTACCAACTTAGCTAGTCTGCTTTGGGGATACTTGAACACTTGATCTCAAGTGAGGGCAAATTCATAATTGGTATATTCAGCTGTTTGGTAAATGCAGGGAAGATGGCTATAGGAATGGAGTATTGATCTGCCTTTCCCATATCAAAACACACATAATTTTGCCATGCCCCTGTTAGATTTGGTCATCTATTTAGGTGCAGGTTTGAACTTTAAGGAGTACAACATGCACACCCATTCCCATGTGCTGAACCTCCCCCTCTATCACCTTTCAGTTAAAAGGGATATTAGCAACAGGACCGTCATAGAATAAAATGGAGGGGGGGGGGGACAGATCAGAGGAGCAAGAACCACTAAAATACATCTTAGTGCTTTAGTCTGGACACTAAACAATTCCATAAATCCCTGATTGAACTAACATACTTTCGGTTGGTGTCAAAAAGCAAAGAGAGATACCACCAACCATACCTCAGAGGAGAAGCAAGCCTTCCAGAAATTAATGGAACATGTTCCAACAATAGGTATGTAGAATGTTCAAGATTCCATTGTTGGTACTTCACACATGTTATGGTTTGTGAATGAATTTATGAAACAGTTGGGCAAATTAGGCCTGTGTGTAGAAAGGAAGAATGACCTTTCCAAAGTGGTTAAAAAGATAAAAACACTCCTCTGTAGATTCCACTTTTAAAAAATAAAATGTTTAACATGATATAACACCATGAGAAGAAAACTCCTAATTCATAATGGATAAAAAGCTGCAGAAAAGGTTTTATATACTGACCACCTTGAAAGGAACTGCAATATTTTAAAGAGGGTAATCTGCATATTTCATATGAATGAAATATTTTGTGTTCATAATTTATACTGCTACAGGAGTTTGTAATATCATCTGCCCAAAGATAGTAATTTAAAAGGCTGTACGTTTAACACTTTCCCACCAATATAGTATGGATGTTAGGAATTGAAGAAAGGCTTTAATAAAAATCCCTTCCCTGTAAACTTCAATTTCAATATTATAAAAGCATGCCTTTTATTAGCACTAAAAAGACTTTCCTGCTCAACACATTCATGTCCCGAGGCTTTACAGGGGGGAAAGCAATAAATTTAGAAACTCTCGTAAGTAGATTATTGTATAAATAAAAAATGATTGAAGCAACATTGGTGGTCATTTGTGAACATTAAATAACAATTTCTTTTTGAGTGAGTTGCTCAGCCAATTTTAGTCATGGATAAACAATAAAAATAAATAGTTGTGTTCAGCATCACTGCCAGCTACGTCACAGTTATCATAACTCAGTAGCGGATAGCATGATGCTCACCTGACCTCTGGACATTCATGCTGCTGTTGCTTACTGGGAAGTAGAGAGGCTAGGGTGAGACAGTGGGGAGGTTGGCATGGTGGTGGTGCATTTGCACTACCACGCCAACCTCACTGCCACCTTGCTCCTACTCCTTGCTTCTGGTCAGCAGCAGCAATGCAGCCAACAGGAGGGCAGGTGAGTGACAACACTCCCCTATGCCACTCACAACTGTTACAACTATCAATATGTTAAAAACATTATGGGGAATTTTAGGCAGCATGTCCCTATCACAACGAACCATGGAATTATGGAAGCTCTCTTCTTGCTGGAAACATTTTAGTCAATTGACCCAATGGGTCAAAGCTGACAATTGACATAGTAGAATCAGTTACATTTTTGTGACCCTCAAACTAAGTCTTGATAGTCTAGCTGAGGAAAGAACTAGGAAACTGGCAGACAGAGGTACCTTGTATCAGAGCCTTATGCTGATTCACCAGTTGTGACTTTCTTTAGAGAAAGTGGATCTTGCACAGTTATACATGCCCTGGTTACTTTATGCTGGACTACTACAATGCACTTTATGTGGGGGTGTCACTAAGATGGTTCAGAATCCACAGCTGGTACAAAATGCAACTGGCTTGAATGCTGGTGGGAGTCAAATAATTGGAGTGTATAATGGTGCCTAATATTCCAATGCCTTTCTTTTTATTATTATTTATTAAATTTATATGCTAACCTTCATCTGAAGATCACAGGGTGGTTTACAGTATAAAAACACAAAATACATACGGCAACAACAATGACAAAACAATAACACTCCACAACACATTAAAAAGGCCATAGACTGTTAAATCTGCCAAAGGGCTGGGCGAAAAGGAATGCCTTTGCCTGGTGCTTTTCTGCTAGGCCTTGTACAATACTTCTTTCAACCTTGCCTTAGAGCATCATGTCTGGTCTCTGGTTTAAGCAAGAGTCATGCTGGGCAGCTTTTGTTTTTACAGCCAAGAAATGTAGAGTTGCGTATACAGGGAATTGGTGCAATTTAAAATGGTGAGAACCTTCAAGATTATGTCATGACTGCCTTTGTATCACTTTTTGCCCATGCTGGAAACTGATAGGTGTGATGGGTGATGTTTATTTTGAAATGATTAATAATAATAATGTAGTCAAACCATGCAGTAATGAAACATGAAGGTTGCTCAACGAAGCATTCATCAGTCAAGAAAATGTCAGAGTTATTGCAGCATGTGTAATCTTAATTCTCTCCCTAAACACAAAACATGCACTAAAAGAATCTTAGCATATATTTACTAGCATAACCTTTTTATTGCTCTTTAGTAGTGGTCTCTCAAGATTTGTCCAAAGGAAGACACTTATGACAACCATCTACTTACAACTAATTTACAGTGATGTCCCCAGTGTGAAAGGAGTTCACATTGCCCTTTTCTGCTCTTAAGAGCTTGATGATAATAAGACAAAAACAGGGGAAAAGACAAAAAGCATTCAAATCAAAGAACCAGTTTTGTGGATTTCTCAGCTACAGTTAACAACACACTGATAACATGACAACTATCTACTGAGTTCTGAAATGGGCAAACTGTTAAGATTAATATTAAGATAATGGCTAGGGAAGATAGCCGGACAAGTAAGAGCTTGAATGAAGAAGAAGGGAGAATGCTTATTGGAAGCAAAACACTGAAGTGCTCGAACTACAGACCTGTATTCCTTCTAGGATATTTTGGCATAATCAACAGAGATGTTTAGGTGCAATGATGGGTAAAATCTTCCTTATTATTCTTGTCAAAACTGGCACTACATCTCTAGGGTCAGGAATTTTCATGAGGGTAGGGTTTTCTTATTTGTTGGTTCACAAGTGAGTTCAGATCATTACTGCACCTTGTTACCTGCTCCCATAAAAGCACATACTGCATTTTTCCATGTACAGTGGTACCTCGGGTTAAGTACTTAATTCATTTTGGAGGTCCATACTTAACCTGAAACTGTTCTTAACCTGAAGCACCACTTTAGCTAATGGGGCCTCCTGCTGCTGCCGCGCCGCCAGAGCCTGATTTCTGTTCTCATCCTGAAGCAAAGTTCTTAACCTGATGCACTATTTCTGGCTTAGTGGAGTGTGTAACTTGAAGCATATGTAACCTGAAGCGTATGTAACCCGAGCTACCACTGTATAAGACTATATTTCCCTCCAATTTTTTAAAGTTTAAAATTGGGGGTCATCTTATACATGGAATGTCGCGATTATTTATTTCTTAATTTTGGGCTCAAAAAATAGGGGTTGTCTTATACATGGGGGCATCTTATACAGGGAAATATATGGTAGCTGGGTTTTTTTTGCAAAAAAATCATGTGTCCTTTCTACACATGTACATGGAATCCAAAGCATACTACACTCAACTGATACATATATCTTTCGATGTACAATAGGGCAAATTACACTTACATTAACTGTCAGGGAACTGACATCGGAGCCAGAGGCGGAGGGAAGGCTCCCAAGTGATGCTGGAGAGGGACCCAGCAGGGAGAGAGGCAGCTCAGCTGGGGAAGGAAATCAGCGCAACACCAGGGATAAAGGGGGGCAGATGGAGGAATCGGCGAGAGGGCTCCAGGACTCCTCGCCGGAGACCAGCGGGGAGAGCACGGGTCCTCCGCTACCCACACCCTCCCTGCGCAGAAGACTTCCGTGCAGGGAGAGTAGGAGGAGACTTGGCGTCAAACAGCTTTTATGCTGGAAAAAGGTTTAAGAAACGCCCACTGACGGGTTCTGCTAGCGACTGAGGCAGCCACGAAGTGAAAGGCTGTCCAGACAGAAAAGGTTTAACAAGGCAACATAGCCAGGAGTGGCGGCAACTTACGCACGAGCAACCCCTATATTCATTACATTAACATTAGAAGCACAGAATCATAGAACTGGAGAGCTGGAAGGACCCCAGAAGGTCATCTGGAATCTCAACACAGTGGCCCACCATCCAATTTGAAACCATACCAGACCCTGCTTAGCTTTGCAAAATGTGCTAGCAGTTTTATTTCTGGCACTTCCAAACACCCTAGCATCAGGGAGATTTATCAGCCAGACAATAATTCAGTGTTTGGAATTAAATAATGTAGAAATGTATTACAACATTAGAAAAAAGATTGATTGGCATGCAAACTATTTCAGAAGTAAAAGAATGGATATGCTGGCAGCTTAAATTAGAGCAGCAATCTCAGGTTTAACTTCAGAAGCCAGGAGAGGAAAGGATCTAAAACAAATGGTGGAAGGAGGGCAAGAGATACCAGGCAGGCATGCAAGGAGTTAAACCGGAGTTAGAGGTTAGACTTAAACAGTGCTGGCTGGGAGCAGGCTTGGCTTAACTTGCTTAGAGGAATAGAGGAGGAAAGAGACAGTGGGGAAAAGAAAATTAGAGCATCCCTTGATGAAGGCTTAGAGAGAAGAATTCAGGCCCAAAGTGAACAGAACATAGAGTAACAAAAAGGAAGAAGAGATACTGTGGAGAAAACTAGGAGGGGGAGGCAGGCTGACTAAGACTGGGGAAAAAATCTGTGGAGATCCCTCATAGTCTCTATGCTGAAGATTCAAAGAAGAGAAGTTTTAAATCTTAGACTACATAAGGAGAGGAATTTACCCAAAACAAAGGAAGAGGAGAATCTATGGTACTGGGAGGCCCTAAAGTTATGTACAGTGGTACCTCAGGTTAAGTACTTAATTCGTTCCGGAGGTCCGTTCTTAACCTGAAACTGTTCTTAACCTGAAGCACCACTTTAGCTAATGGGGCCTCCTGCTGCCGCCGCGCCGCTGGAGCACGATTTCTGTTCTCATCCTGAAGCAAAGTTCTTAACCTGAAGCACTATTTCTGGGTTAGCGGAGTCTGTAACCTGAAGCGTATGTAACCTGAAGCGTATGTAACCTGAGGTACTACTTTACTGTAAACCAAATGGTTATTGCTTTCTTGCTGAGGGCAAAGGAATGTTATGGTGTAGAAATGATTCGGTGTACTGTACCTACTTACAGCGGAGGATTCTATCCCTAATGGGTTATTCCACATCAAATCAATGCAAAAAACAAGGGTTTTGTCACCCACCATCTCGGATTTTGATGAAACTTGGTCATCATTGGTTATGGGGAAAAAAATAAATAAAATGTACACAAGGGTATCTTGTGCCGAAGTTCTCAAGAGTGACAGACAACGCAGATTTAATGAAATTTTGAAGTGCTATAAAATTAAAATCATTTGAGATAGAGGGGAAAAATTTAAGGGGGTTTCTTTCAACCATAAGGGAAGGGTGTAAACCAAATTTCATCAGCATCCGACATGACCTTGCTGAAATGATGTGGAATGACCCATATGCTACTTGGCACTCATGTGCCTTCCAGTGGCGCTGGTGCATGCCATTTCCTCCTTCAGGAATTGAAGATGACCAAGACTTACCTGCAAGTAAGCCCCATTGCTAAGCTTACACTGTAAACGAGGAAATATCAGGGGTGGCTTAATTAGGCAGTACAGAAAGGCATTGGCTTGCATACCCACTGTGTGCATTTCATTGGTCAATTTCATCAATGTCAATAAATGCCAAGGGAAGCTTTCTTGCCCTGGGTGTTTGTGCTTCTGCTTTGCAAGCTTTCCAGTTAAGTATTTCTAGAGCCAAGAGGCATGGGACACATGTAAAATGAATACTTGGTAACAACATACACAGCTCTCCCCTTATGAAAATATTATGATTATTCACAATGGTGAGGCTTAATTGCACATGGCCTCCCACTTAAAGAATTGACCAACTTACTGTTTCTCATCTAGTTCCCCCATACAAAGTCTTGCCCACCCTGCTTAGGATAGAAAGTTCTGGTTTGCTACAGCACAGGACACTGGCTAATGTTCCACAAAGCAGTCCTAATAGTGAAACATCTTGCACAATGAAGTGCCATCTTTCCACAGAGCTGCTACAACTATTTAGAAATCACAAACATTCATATTGGGGCATGTACTGCATTTTGCTACCAAATCTGTAAAACATGGATGTTTGTTCAATCATATTGTTGCAATGCAGTAGAACTGTACCACAGTACAACAGTGAAATGACTTCCTAATTGCCAGAGACGTATTTTTTTTAAAAAGATGAAAGAAAAGTAGATTTGAGGCTTACATCCTAAAGGACTCCCCAGTTGCCCTGGAATAAGCTAAAGCATTCAGATAGAAGGATAACACATTAGACTTGGGGAAAAGGGACTTTTAGACAATAAAAGGCAATTAGATTGTAAGTCAGGGGTGAGTGGACTTCTTGCTTGTGGGATCTACTTTATTTTTCCCCAGGACCCCAGGCTGAAACAAGCTGAAGCCAAGTACAAAACAGTGGCTTAGAAGTAAGGAACAGGGCACCTCTGAAGAATTTGTCTTCAGTACCAGAACTGAGCTCATGGCCCTTTCACACAAAAATCCATTCTAGGTTTCTCCCAAAGCTTTCTTCATTTCAGCAGCCTAATTTGGAATAAAAATGTTTCAATTGTTAGACATTTTGGAGTCAGAAATCCTTGTTGAGTGACTTCAAATCACCCAGAAATCTACAAACGTATTCTGATCTACCTTCTGCCCACTCCTGCTAGAAACATTGTGAAGCACAGCTCAGATGATATTAAGGAATATCAGAAAATTCAAAAAAAAATCTTACATTTGGAATCTAAATACTTTTACTTAGAAATAAATTTCACTTCCCCCCAAAAGTGTGTAGGAATCCAGACCAGCTGTATCTACAGCTGTTCTGGAAGTGAACTGATAAAAGGGTGTCTCTACTAGAAGTATTTTTCTAAAGGAAATCAACAATCTGGCTCAAATAACACCTTCAGCTTTGCCTACTATTGAACTCATTCATGTCTCAATGCAGAAATGTACAACAACTAACATACTATATCTGTAACATAGTTAAAATTCAACCAATGACATACTTTCAAATGGGGCAATTGCAGACACCATTTCTTGTATTTTAAAAATAAACTTCTCAAGGGCATTTGACTGAACAAAACTGCTGCAAAATACGTCCAAACAGAACCTACCCAACAGACATTTTATTGCAATTTTCCATAAGCAGAGAAAGAACCAAAATATTTGATATTTCTAGCTGGCTATTATTTCTTTGTCATAAACTTTGAAGCTCCAGTGCATAGTAATAAATTGTCTAGCCATCTTGTAAAATAGGCAAAAGATTCAGTGCTTTATACATCTTTCTGCTTTTCAATATGTTTCTCTTCTTTTCTTTTCATGTCTGGTAACACATTTTTCCTTGACCTCCAGATCAACTTTCTCCTGATCATATAAACCATCATCGGGTACTTTTAAATGTACAATTGGTGAGTACTAATGGTAAAGTATGGAACCTACTGCAAGGAATTATATTATAAATATAAAAAGAAGAACTTTTAAAATGCTGAAGTCAGTCCTGGCCCGCATTGCACTTCCAGTACATGTGCAAATTTCATGTAAATTAGGAAGTATTATAAGATAGACCGGAGAGGAAGAATGCTTACTGGTTACTGCTCATATGTTCATTTAATGAAACCAGAATATATTCTCTCCACTCTTCCCCAGCTACAAAGAAATCTGATGATCTTTTCCCCCATAAGGGATGAATCCAATATTTGAATGTTCTCTTTGGGTTCTAAAACCAACTCTACAGCAACAAAAGTTTAAAGAGCTCTAAATCTCAAAACATAGCAGTATAAATAAAAATGTAGTTATGAGCACTCTCCTTTTTCTTGTAACTTGGAGTGTAGCTAGAGAAACTGTACATTGGCAAACACATCCCAATAACAGTAGTTTACAGAATTGTTTTCTTTTGAGCCACTGAAATTTATAGAATGTCTCCACAGGCAAAGGAAGCTCCAGCCTTTGTTGGTGTAACTAGAATTACAACATTCCCATACACAGTGGATGAAAAAGAAATATGTACAGGTTTAACGGAAATGAATAGGAACATTGATACATCTAGCTCATGACTGTCTACGCTTAGCTACTCACAGCAGTTCTCCAGGGTTTCAGACAGAAATACTTTTTCAGGCCTATCTGGAGATATCAGGGAATGAACAAGGGGCTCTCTGTATGCAAGACACATGCTGTAACACTGAACTCCAGCCCTTCCCTGGGAATATCACTTCCTGTACTGCTCAGCCTCAAAGGCTCTCCCGAAGGGATACAGATCCACTCTCAAGTTTTCCCTTGGGGTGTAGAAGTTAGAGGCTCAATTTGGATGTAATAACAAATCATGGTTTGTCAGTATAATAATGTGGAGCACTAAGATTTGGGCTTGCAGGCACTTGCCTACTCTTCCTTCACAGGTGATGAGAGTTTAGATGCCTCAGCGAACAATAACTTTACAATTTTGTCCAAATACAACTAATTGCAGTTTGCACAAAACATAGTTAGCTCTCAAGGCAGTATGGCAAATCATGGTTTGACCCGGGTATGGGATCCTGGATTGAGGGAAAACTATGGTTTGCGCTAACCATATTTTGCTACATTAAGAGAAACAAGCCAAGTATTATTTACTACAGTTAGAAGGGGAAGCTTCTAAGCTCCTTCCCAAACATGCAAAGGAAGAGAAGGAGGTTCGGCACCCTACCTGGTTGTTTGAACGTAGTTCCAAGAGTGCTTTAATACAGAGGTTTTCAACCTTTTTGGGTCCATGGTTTCCTTGACCAACTACATACATTCTGTGGCACCCCTGTGAGGCTCAGGAGCCCAGTTATGTTACCCCCCTGTCTGCAGAGCTGGCAGCCCCTCAACCCTTTTTGAACCCTTCCTTGTGCAGTGTTCCCTCAGCCTCCTCTCTTTTCCCCTCTCCTTGGCAGTCCAGCTGACACTCCTTGTCTCTGAGCTGACCCCCCGCCACAAAGAGAGGTGCATCCTCACACTGCCCCACAGGAGCCTGGGAAGCACCCCTGGGCCAGCCCCAGAGGCATCATTCGACTGGGGAGTTTGTAGCCAGGCTTGCTGCAACGAACAGCTGTGCAAGGGTTTGGGAGGCAGAGATGTGAGACAGCATCAATGTAGGGAGGGAAGGAAAGAGGAACAGAGGCCGGTGTTGCCTGCAGCACCCCGACCAACATTCAAGGCACCCCAGGGTGCCACGGCACACTGGTTAAAAACCACTGCTTTAATAGATTGAAACAAAGATTTAGGACATTTAAAGTATTTCTTCACACAATGCCTATGAACTTAAGGAATTTGCTACCACAGATGTGGTAAATGCCTTTAAATGTGGATTAGACAGGTTGATGGAGGATGCATCTATCTTGTAGCTATGGCTCAAGATAGCTATGTGGAACTTCCAGCTTCATTATACCATTGAATAACTGTTCCTGGGAAACAACAACGGGAGAAGACAATTGACGAGTCCTGCTGCTGGGCTTCTGCAAGCATCCAGCTGGATTGACTGCCTCTCCCCCTATGAACTGACCTGGATCACCATTGGAGGCCCTTCTTCGTGTGCCTCCTCCATGAGAGGTCTAGAAGGTGGCTACATGAGGACAGGATTTTTTTGCAGTAGCTCCCTACTTCTGGAATGCTCTCCTGAGGGAGGCTCACCTGCCACCTTCATTATACACCTTTACGGTGCCAGGCCAAAAACTGCCTTTTCAACCAGTCTCTTTCATGTGTGTATATGTGAGTAGGATGGTAGTGGCGGTGGGGTTTACTTTGTTTTTCTTCTTGTTTTTCTTATGTGTTTTGTGTTTTTATCTTGTATTTTAATGCTGTGAACTGCCCTGAGAGCTTCAGATGAAGTGTGGATACAAATTTAATAAATAAAATATAAATATAAATATAAAAACCATAAATAGCTACTCATTTGTATGTTGCTCAGAATTAAATGAGGAATGCCTCAAGAATCATGCGCCATTTCACCTTGTCTTGGCTATAAAAAGGAAAGGGTCAGACATTTAATACATGGAAAAACGGCGCCCAAATGAGTGCTTGGACACAAGTCAGCTCTTAATTAACATTCTGGTAAAGCATGAACATAAAAGAGTGAAGCATGGGTATGTATAGGTGATTTTTTAAAAAAGATTAATGGCACATTGTTCAATTTTATAGACTTTATGTTCAACAAATCTTAAAAGAAAATGCAAATGGTGTCTATATATGTGTGTGTACATATATATATATATACACACACAGGAAGGAAAAAAACTAAAAATAACACACTGTTAAAACCCATCCAGAAAGCCTAAAAAGGAGACAGAATGCCCCAAATGCTACTTCATCTCTTTAAAGTGGTCAAGGATAAGAAATTATTGCAATGATTAGTATCTTCCCTTCCTAAATTTTCCTTTTAGGCACAGTTGGATGAAACACCCTGTAGATTAGGAGGGAAGCAACTATAGTTTAGCATGCATGGGAGAAATGACTTTGCAGCTTCTATTTGCCACAGGGAGCTAACTAACTAGTGGAATTAGATTTTTTTTAAGAAAGAAAGAAAGATTAGCTCCACTTCTTTGGGATAAATGCAGTTGTCAGTGCTGCCTGCTGCCTCTCTACTCAACAGAAGGCCTTGATTTGCAATGTAGGAGGACAGATGTTTTATCTGGGAACTTGTCCAGATCTTTAAAACATACGCAGATGCATACACGCACACACGTTCGCACTATTTGCCTCTTTGATCCATAACAAAGGCTTCAACAGCATTGAGTCAATATAACAGACAAATTGCTGGATACTTAATACTGTCAGGATCGAGTTCTTGTAACACATGGACATTCTTACATTTTATCTTCTATATTATTCTATATTTTATATTATTCTCAGAAGCCTCTTTCTCATACACTTGCAATTAGAACTGAACCCACAGTGGTGGCACTGAGGAGACTTTTCACTGGTCCTTTTGACCCTTGCAAAAAACATGATAATTTTCTGAGAGTTGCAAATAGTGTTTGCCTACTGTGCAGGGTGAACAGTGTCGAGGGAGAGAAGGACTGGGCCCCTGTGGTTCAAGCAACCAAGCCAATTCTTCCTGTTTTGCTTAAGAAAATGAAACCACCCACACAACATATCAAGACTGGAACCATCTGATTGTCTCAATTATGGGGAAGCCTCCCTTCTTCCTTCTTTCCTTTCTCTCCCAAATCAGGAGCTTCATTTCCTCTCACTGACATTGGCTATGTGGTGCCATAACATCAGGACACTGATAGGTTCAGCTCCCAGAATATTCTGAAAACCAATCAGAGCTGTTTAATTGAAACTATAAATCACAACATTCTTACCTGTGTACCAGTTGTTTGCGACTTACACAAATGGCTGTCTCGTAGTCATGAGTGACACACACTTTATGTGGGCTGCACTTTACCTTCAAGCATGGGTCTTTGGAAGGATCAAGAGCTATTAAAAGCAAGATATAAAGAAATAGTTTAGAAAATTATCTTACTTCCCTCATTAGCCAAAATAATGAGCCAAGCATCTCACGAGGAAACACTTTTCAGTGTAAAAATGTTTACCCCATTTATCTTCACCACTCTGCAAGAAAGATTATACTCAGATACAGTCCAATGTACTTTATAGCCATCCAATTAGGATTCAAAGCTACATAGATCTCTTATCCAGGCCCTGTGTTCTAACCACTGCAACATCACAGGTTTTTTGCTAGTTACATAGACTTTTGCTTGGATCTGCAGAATCACAGAACTGTACACAGCTGGATGAATCCACCTCTTGCCTCCCCATGCCACCATTTAAGTGGGACATAACTATTTATTATTAGATCATAGATAAGTACAGAGCCAATAGCAATTGATATGATAAATAAAAAAGTAGTGAAGGTGCCCTACTGCTCAGGGTGAGGAACAGAAACAAAAACAGGCTGCATGAAAAACTAGGTGCTGAATAACAATTCTCCCTGGACTCCAAAATATTTGGCATGAAAAACGGCTTTCTGTATCCATTATGCATTGTTCCTTTGATTTTAACATCCACATCCTAATTGATTTTTAAAACTATTTTTAGATAGATCACTCTATATTTTTTTAAAAGAAGAATATCACCAGTCTATCATGCATGGAACTCTGGACTGTAGCAAAATGCCACAGTTATCTATTGAAATAACAATTGTACAGCCAGCTACTTAATGATTGCTACTGTGCAGCAGGACATGTAGTGATTGCTCAGCCCCATATAATAGAAGCAATCTTGTATTACTACAATGTGTGATTTCTTGTATTCAGCATAATTCTAAAATCAACAAAAACACAGCATGCCAGATCTAGCTAGTGCCAGCATGACATGCAAATACTAGTGTAGAATAGAGATACTATCATTATTGCAGCTATCACACCTTTAAACATTAACTCACAAAGAATCCTAAAGAACCTTTGAAGTTCTCTGTACACACATGCGGATGATGCTCCATTTGCCAGTTAAATACAATTACACCTGGGTACCCATCTCGGCAGAGCAAGGCAGCACCGATCCAGGATGTAGATTCAAAGGAATTAATAAATGTCATATCGTGGTTAAACTGCAGGCTGTCTTTTTAATTCCACAGAAAGAAAAATAATTACAAATCTGGAATTTTGCCAGGACACAAGGATTAAAACCTTTTCACATCCAAAAAAAGATCTCGAGGGACTGTAAGCAGCCCACTGATGTTCTGCCAACAATTAGATGGGGCTCCTATGAAAATGTCCCATTTAGCTTATGATAAACCTTTTTTTGTATGCAGCATGAATATGTGAACATAACAGAAGGGTAGAAGAAGGGAAGTGCCTGAAACTCAAGCAGTATTATTATTGGACCAATTTTTGCATTGTTGTTGTCTATCCAAGCTGCTTCAAATACACTCATCCTGTGTGGATACTGAATGCACCAGGCGAGCACGGCATCCTTCTTGCATGCTCTGCCTCCAATGTCCATGTGTTTACTGTCAGTGTAAGTCTATGAATGCATGGCTGAATGTATGAAAGACTCCTCAGTGCATTCAGAAACTCTTATCGCCTCCTGGACAAATGTCTGGACACTGGAAGACACAGCCAGCAGGTCTGTTGCTGCTTCCTCCTCACTTGCTGAATGAAGTTAGGTAGGATGAAGTCCGTGGGCTTGCACCTGGCTTTCACTTTGAATTGCAGCCGTGGGTGGGCAGTGACAAGTGGGTGACGGGTGGTATGCAAGCAGGCATTGGTGGTTGTTCTGCCACCCTCCCAAACTGCTGTCTAGTGCAGAAGGCTTAACGTGCTGCATGTTCTATCAGGCTTTGGGCTGCTCACTCAATGAGAGACAGCAGCATGGTCCTGCTTCCCATTCATGTTATTTAGTGAAATTGTGCAGCCTGAAGCAATTGACATTTATTACTTCATTTATCTTTAGAATAACAATGTTTGAAAGGTCAGTATTGTTATCCCTCTGTTGTAGAAGAGGAGAGGGCCCGAGAGTCTGCCCTCCATGGCCTTCTAAAGCTTCATTGTTGAGGTGAGAACTATTGTAAATACAGTAATATTTCTAAGTTTCTACTACATTTTTCAATACAATTTATTATTTGGAAAAATGGAATTCATGGCATGGAAATGATTTGTTTTACTTTCAAGCATTTTAGAATGTGCTTCCCCACATTAAGTGCTACACTGAAATCTTTAACTCTTTCTGACATTCTGTATAGATTTCTGAGTAAATATATCTGCTGAGCCATAAAGAGTGCATAAATTCATGTTCTGATTAACTGAGAGCCATCTTCCAAGAAATTTTAGAAATGCTTTTCTGTCACTCTAAAACTGTGCAAATAGTATTTCAGAAGATGTACCACATGCATAATAGCCATGGCATGGCATCCCAGAAGAGTCACACCAATTAATCTAATTACATGTCAATTTAATATGCAGAATAGCTGCACTTTGCCACCTATGATACATATTCACAGCATTTCACAGAGGTGAATGAGTTCCTCATATTGGCTTTCATCTATTCTTAAGGGGAAAACTGCATGCTCTCAGATGTATGCTTATGAGGCACAGGGATAAATTATGTCTGACAAGGATAAATTAGTAGTGGATAGAAAGAGGAATGAAACCATTTGAGACTTTGATCATCTGACCCTGTGAGAAATGTTCTGGAGCCAAATCTCATGCAGTAACCATTCTCAAGCCAAGTTTCATTCTGCCACTGCTCAGAAAGATGCCATTCCATCCTTTACTAATATCTTCCCCTTTCTACCTCATTTTTAGCCCTTTAGTAAATCTCTACATCAAGCAGGTTTCAGCAGAAAGTCTTGAAGTCATATTGACACAATACACCAGATACTCAAAATTCAGGTAGCATTGGAAATGAGGCGTGACAGGCAATGTAAAATAGAAGGTGAAAGACCAGAAATTTGGATTACAAACAACTTTGCTCATAAAAAAGTGGAGTTGGATCTGGGTGGTGGGCTGGATCCTTACCTCCCCCAATAGCAAATTTGATAGGAGAGCGGGTCCTCCCATTTGTCAAAACCTGGTGTCAGATGACAACTTCAAAGGAGGTTGCTCTCAGCACCAGTGGAGCTGATTAACACTGATTGCACAGGACCCCTTTGAAGTCTGTTTGCAGGTTTGCATTTAAACCATATCTGCAAAGAGATAGGAATGTACTCCATTTTCAGGTGTGGCTTGAACTCAAACTATGCCAGCAAACAGATGTTTTTCATTTCCAATTGCAGAGTTAGCTGGAGAACAAACTGTGGCTGCAAATGGACTTTGAAGGCATGGTATCAAGTCAGGCATTGCAAGGGCCAACAATCAGCTGATACTGTAAAATGTACACAATCAGTTATTTTGTCATAATGACTATCTTGTATATTGTTGCTGTTTACCCATGCAAACCCTGCCCCCCCCCAATTTCTAGAAGAACCCATCAGGATGAACTGTTTAAACTGTCAATCCAAAGCAATAATACACAAGGTAGGGTGCTGTTAAGGAATAAAACTAGTAATTGCCAGTGCTAACCTAAACATGCTTACTCAGAATTAAGTCCCACTATGTTCAAGGCAGGCTTACCCTTTTGCTTTGGAATAATCTTAATTTAACTCAGTGGGACTTACTTCTGTGTAGACATGCACTGGATTGCACCGAATAATTGCTCCTGTGAGCCCAAAATACACCACCCACA
Organism: Podarcis liolepis; assembly: GCF_965112155.1. NCBI lineage: Eukaryota > Metazoa > Chordata > Lepidosauria > Squamata > Lacertidae > Podarcis > Podarcis liolepis. The sequence continues at coordinate 60,027,837 of NC_139555.1, read as the reverse complement.
AAGGAGGTCACCCATTACCCATTTGCATTATTTACTGTTCTGAGCCTTGTGTCCTTAATGTCAGACTTCACTGGGGTGGGGAATTTTTAATTTGTCTCGCTATCACGCATGACTGGATCTCACTGAATCACTCCTGATGCAGCGGTGCAGCAAAATGATTGCCCATCAGCAAAGAAGGCTCGTTGCTGCATCTCAACACAAATCACTCTTCAGAGCTTGCATAATTCAATTGGGAGAAGTGTCAGAGATGGGACACGAGCAGCTGTCTGTGGCCCAATGTCTGTTATCTGAAGAGTCTGCTTGCCCTGTTGTTCAGGATCTATTTTAAACAGAGATAACTGTTTTGTTGTCCTTAGGAAGTATGATGACTTGCATTCTCAGCACTTGCCCAGCTTTGCTAACCAGAATTGCCAAGACAGAATAGAATGGGTGGATGGAGAAAATGCCAGCACTGAAGGAAGAAATGGTTCAACCAGTTAAAACAGTGGACTCTTCTGATATGGCCAACTACTGGCCAGTCAAGATTTATTTGAATGAAGTGCCTCATCATGTGGCTCAGCTGTAGATGATTTTAGAAAAGATGGGGTTATCTAGATCCATTTTTGTCTGGGTTCCAGTCCTGTGAATACTGACTGCACAAATACAGAAGAAGTGTGTGTTTTGGTGCTTAATCAAGAGTTACAGAAAACAAAGGCGCCGCCTGCGTGCTTCCCATGGGCATCTGACTGACCACTGTGAGAACAGGGTGCTAAACTAGATGGCATGATCCAATAGGCCTGATGTTCTGAAATAGGAGAGCTATTTCCCACTGTCTAGGTTGCAGTGAGATTTATGGTACTTATGGTATAGTGTCATTTAATTTTTCAGGACTCTCAATGGCCAATTCAAAAGGGCGGTATAGTGAGACTTTGGTTAGAACAGGAGAAAGGCTTGGAATTTATAATCTGAGGAGGTCCCATACTAGCTGAATAGTGACAGGGGCCACACACTTGTCCATCAGTGGAGCATTTCAGTGGGAAATTTTTAAACTTTGATCTGCCTGGTTAGCTACATCTCTATTAGCTTTCCTTCCCAGGGAGGCAAAATGGAAGCATTTGAGTCAAGGCACCTGGAGTGGGCACATAAAATGGTGGAGAAAGTATGTGCATAAATAAATACACATGTGAAAAATCTGAAATACATACACAAGCACAAATGCACACATTGCTTTTTATAAGAAAAGGCACTTACTAGAGTGGCCCCCAAGTTCCACATTCATATGCACATTAGCAAAGTCTGCAGCTATTCTGGAATAGTTACCTAAGAAACAATCACTAGAACCTTTGTTTGTTCCGTATTTCAGCTCAGTTATCACCAATACAGTGGTGCCTCGCAAGACGAAATTAATCCGTTCTGCGAGTCTCTTCGTCTAGCGGTTTTTTCGTCTTGCGAAGCAACCCTATTAGCGGCTTAGCGGATTAGCGCTATTAGCGGTTTAGCGGCTATTAAAGGCTTAGTGGCTATTAAAGGCTTAGCGGATTAGCGGCTAAAAGGCTATTAGCGGCTTAGAAAAAGGGGGGGAGCAAAAAAAAATCGGAACACTCGCAAGACGTTTTCGTCTTGCAAAGCAAGCCCATAGGGAAAATCGTCTTGCGAAGCAGCTCAAAAACGGAAAACCCTTTCGTCTAGCGGGTTTTCCGTCTTGCGAGGCATTCGTCTTGCGGGGCACCACTGTATTAACTTTGCAGATGACTGTCTCACAATTAGCACTTTCCTCAGTCCCCTCCCCCAGAGCTGAGTATTGTAGCTGCTCAGTGTTGGCTCAGGTATTTAGAACTACAATAGTGTTCTGCATTAACACCCCTTTGAAATGTAGGCTGGGTAACTGAGCACAACTGGTTCAAGTGTACTGAATATGGTACATTTAGCACAAGTCACTGGAAGTCTTCAAAATAAACATTTTTAAAAGTGTCAATAGTTTTGGCACCTTAATACAATTAAGTCTGTAGGAGAAGGTAATGAGAAGGTGGATCAGAAGTTCATTATGGGGTTAAGTGCCAACCTTCCATTAGTTTCCATTAAGGAAACATTTATGTATAATTTGAAGGAACTTGTAAACACAGGTTCAGCTTAGCTGTAAGAAGAGTTTGGAAACAAAACCCTCCGTTGCTGACTCATCACAGCACTTCAGATTCATTGCTGCATAGCAACATTCAAATTTATCACTTGTCTCCTCTCATGGATAGAAAGAACAATAGCTGAAAATTAGACAAATAAAAAATGCTTCACCTATACAGTGGCACCTCGGGTTAAGTACTTAATTCGTTCCGGAGGTCCGTTCTTAACCTGGAACTGCTCTTAACCTGAAGCACCACTTTAGCTAATGGGGGCCTCTTGCTGCCGCCACACCGCCGGAGCACGATTTCTGTTCTCATCCTGAAGTAAAGTTCTTAACCCAAGATACTATTTCTGGGTTAGCGGAGTCTGTAACCTGAAGCGTATGTAACCCAAGGTACCACTGTAGTTTAGGACAGATTTCTTTATATTCAAAGTAACAAAGTACTTGGGCCTATGCAGAATGAACTGGAGAGCTTTAACTTATTTATATACTTGAATCATAAATAATTTCCATATCATTATCATGGTAAGCAGATGAACTTCTGATTCTCCTCATTGTTAGGAATGATATGGCTAGACTCCAGCTCCCACCAAGCCAATGATCAGGAATAACAGAAATTGTAGTTCAACAATTTATGGAGGGCACCATATTGGCTTACCCATTGCTTAGCCAGAATAAGAAAAAAAACCCCAAAACTGTCATACCACCATGGTACTTAGCTCCACTAACTTGGGATGCACAAAAACAAAAAGGTGGTATTTTCTTTCTGATTATTTGAGAATTGAACACTTCCTAGGACTGATAGTACTTCTTTAGCACCTTAAAGGATTACACTAGGTCACTCTTTTAAGAGACAACACCTCAATCCCATCTGCCTTGTGAACAGGATAAGAGACATTTTCTGAAATATGTTAATGATGGATCATGTGCCATTAATCAGTTTCTAGGAGCAGATGCTCATCATCTGTAGGGGAAGGCAACCCATGGGAAAAAGATTAAAGAGAAACAAATCCTGTATTTTGTCATCACAGTTCTTTGTGTCCTAAAGCATTGAACGTGAAAGCTTTGAAGCAAACAGTTGCAAATCTCGGCACATAAGAAGAAGAGAAGGAAGGAAGACAAGAGCATGAAGGATTTATTCATGAAGACCTGGCAAGAGAAATGCAAATAAGTGCTATAATAAGGTGGTACAGCAGCTCACAGTGGTGATGTTACATGGATAGTTTCCTTGCTGCGCTTCAGTTTTATGAAAGAATAGTCAAAATTTTGCCACGCCACTCAAAGGAAGCGCCCTTTACCACCGTGACTCAGAATTCATTAATTCCTTTCCACAGAATTCAAACAAGGCAACGTTTCCACACCCATCCACCCTTCATTTGTATGCTGGTATCAAAGAAGCCACCATACCTATATGCTGGAGTTGCATCTACCACGTCAAGATACATAATTTGTAGAAACAATTCTGAGAGACAACAGGGTGTAATATATAATCTAATATCTGAGCAGAAGATTCCTGCAGTGTTTAGAAATTATTGTAAGCTGTCTCTCTCTCTGTGGGTGATTCTCACTAAAACTGACAGAGAAACATAAGGCCATATGTTTGCAAAATGGAGGAATGCACAGACTGTTCTATATTCACTCAGTATACGATGTGGTGTTTTCTTCAGAAGAGCAGTCTGTTGCCATCAGAAGCAGAGTCATTCCCAATCCAATTTTCGTTTGCTTGCATAAGTAGACCAGGAGTCAAGGCATGTGACTGATCATTTCATGCAGATTCTTTAATGGGAATATAACCATTGATTTGAATAAAATAAATAAATAAGGTATTCACCTCACTTTTTACTAAAAATGACAGCTCGTTTTGGAAAGACACATTTACCTTGTAAAGTTTTTATGTTTTTTCTGAGGCCCCAATAGGAGATTTGAATTGTACCTACTGATTTTTAAACACACAGGTTTGCTTGGCTATGATTACATGCTTATTTTCTGCTTGCTCGTGAAATACAGCAACATTTTCAGTAAAAAATATATGCAGTGAAGCAAAATACTTGTGCTGTGTGTCACGTGAACAAGCAACTGGTCTACAGAGTCCTTAACCTGCGACTGACTCCTTTTAATGCAGCGCTCTCACATGAGCGATACTGTAAGTGCTCCAGGAGTAAACTAAAGGCTGAATTCAGTGTTCTGCTTGTGCAATGGGATTTCACCTTATCCTCCTCCATTCTGCAGACATTCTTGCCCCCAGAATCTGCCCAGAGTGTTCCCCAAGATGGGAGGCTGCAGGGGAGGAGGAGGCAAGAAAGGCAAAATGCTGTTACATGAGCAAATATCCATTCTGCTTGTATATTGGATCCAATCTTATATATGTGTGCAAGTGCTGCGTGCAGGGAGAGGGCAACCCACAGTTTAAGAAACTGTACATGAATTGTACATGAACTGTACATAAACTGTGAGGTAGTATGAAGCCCTTCATGGGGTCCCGCCCCCCAAATCTTGCAGAAATTGCTCTCCAGGGGAGCTGGTTTTGACTGCATCCTTGAGTCAGTTAATATTTCCTTCAACCAACAGACGTCTGTTAGAACTGTGGTTCTTTAGTACTTTTCTTCTGCTCAGTATGGAAGGAGCTCAGAATATTAAAATGTGTATTCTCTCTTGGCTTGGGAATTGTTTTTTGGTGCCCTTTTGTGATTCAGAACTTGTGTAGCAGCCATCCTTCCATAGCTTCATCCCAAAGCTCTGTGGTAATGTTTAAAGAACCGGCACCATATGGGTAGTGCCAGTTGTACAAATCTTTCCCATACAGATGTCATTCAGCTGGTATCAGGGTGTATGTGTGTGTGTCTGTGTACACCAGGCATAGGCAAACTCGGCCCTCCAGCTGTTTTGGGACTACAACTCCCATCGTGCCTAGCTAACAGGACCAGTGGCCAGGGATGATGGGAGTTGTAGTCCCAAAACACCTGGAGGGCCAAGTTTGCCTATGCCTGGTTTACATGCGCACACACACAGTGGGTCATAAAATGGGTCATAAAATATATTTGTGTAGGGTGCTAGTGGCAGGGCAGAAAAGGGAATTAAAAGAATAAAAATAACACCTCCCCTGAAAATGTGAACTTTCTTTTTCTTTGGTGGGAACATAAGGAGTTTGCCAGGCCTGTGAAATTTCACTAAGTTGACCAAGATGAAACAATACAAATTTTCACAACAGATGAGAGGAATTAAGAGCATTTCACAGGAATGTCATGGTTGGGAGCAAGTTTAAACTCAAGGTCAACAACTCACTTGATATAGAGTTTCTATGGCTACCAAAACCTGCTGAGAGGCCACACTGGCTGAAAGGCAGGCAAAAGGTCAGCTAAACCCAAGGCAAGATTAAAAGATTCTTCCATCGATGTACAGTGTTTCAAATTCCTGTCCAAAGCCAAGCTATCCAAGCAAATTTCTGGCTTCAAGTATTAAAGGGTGAAATGCAGGGAGAGGAGAGCATCTTCTTTCAGTGTTTTCCAGCTGACCTTTTGTTATTCATAGCTTTCTAAGCCCCTTATTAAATCTATAAATCCTCTGCAGCTCGTTCTCAGAGCTATCGAAATAATTGGGAAGTAAACGCCAACAACCGTACTAGGTCCTTAACAAACTACCAACCAGAATTTGTTATAGGTAGGTATATAAATAAATAAATAGAAACACATACGTACACACGCAATGCGAGCTGCATTTCAGACCCCTACTTGTCTTGCCTTCTTATGATCCAGAGAGCAGAACATTTTGCTATGAATAATACAGGCTGCTTTGTCCCTTACCTATTGCAAAATGAGTAACTTAATACAAATCATTGCTGGACAAAGAGCTAACAACAGTGCTTGAACTACTTTCCCATTATATTTCATGCTTATATATAGCTGCTATAAAGGCAGACATAAGACCTGAGAGAAATTTTTTTCAAGTCAAGATAGTAGAAATCCTTTGGAGGGCTCGCATATTAAGAGTATATTGTAGCTCTAGGATATGTTTTAAACACACAACACAGCAAATCTATTCTTCATACATGTGAGGGTGATAACAAATAAATACTCCCAAAAGCTTTCTGCGATAGAGGCACAATTCTACAGAACTTTATAACACACTTGCAAGATGATTTATGAACTTGATTTTGCTTCACAGCCATCCTTTTATTAAGAAAATCCATCTAGCTTACAACGATACAGTATAGCTTTTCTTTAAAAGCCGGCAATCAAAGGTAATATGGCATTATGTAAACACTCTCTGTTTTCAATATTGCCCTACTGTAACTAGCATGATCACTCCAAAGCAAAAGGACTTTTATATAATGAAATGTCAAGAAGAGTTGCCTCAAATAATCCCTTTGAAATTGTTATTGGTGTAAGACAAAGAAAGAACATCTGTTCAGAAATGACTGAAGGAAAATAATGTTACACACTCCCTATTTCCCTGAGCTCTGAGATGTTCCAGGAGCAACACTCCTCGGGTTTGGCTTCCTTTTTGGAGAAAATATTCTCAGGAGCTTATGGCATTTTTTGTAATAAATGATTTATTAATAAATATACAACTAGAAATTAAGTGGAAGCAAGCAGCATACTCACTCCCAGTAGGCACCAGACCTGCTACCTCATATCAGACCCCCAAGGTAAAAAAAAAAGGTAAAGGTAACGGACCCGTGGACGGTTAAGTCCAGTCAAAGGCGACTATGGAGTGCGGAGTTCATCTTGCTTGAGGCTGAGGGCGTTTGTCCACAGACAGCTTTCCAGGTCATGTGGCCAGCATGACTAAACCACTTCTGGTGCAACGGAACACCGTGACGGAAGCCAGAGCGCACAGAAACGCCGTTTACCTTCCCGCCACAGCAGTATCTATTTATCTACTCGCACTGGTGTGCTTTTGAACTGCTAGGTTGGCAGGAGCTGGGACAGAGCAATGGGAGCTCACTCCATTGCGGGGATTCAAACCGCCAACCTTCTGATCAGCAAGCCCAAGAGGCTAAGTGGTTTAGACCACAGCGTCACCCACATACCCAGTGTGTCTCAGCGCTCACGACCAGTGTGTCTCAGTGCTCACAACTAGCTTTCAGCTTTTACTCTAGTTCTATTTAGGGATTGAAAATCACATACACACTACAGCACATCATAGCCCTCCACAAGCTGAAGGATGAAGGTCTGAAGTGGGAGTCTCCTGTACTTGTGGAAACATCTAATGTATTTAGAACCTTGTAGGTGGTGTGTCTGAACGGGTGGGGCTTGGCACCACAACCTTCGTTGGCATCTGTCAGTCTCGAGAGACAATGGAGGCATGCACATTTGGGGGTGAGGTCATATTGGATGGTTACAGCACCTGTTGTGGCTGTAAAGACTGCTGGGGCAGATGATGCTGTGCTGTTGCAGACGCACCAAGGTGTTTCTTCCCCATGCTCCTCCCAGCAGTCATTTCTCATCTGGTTGCTGCTACGGATGCACGAATTGATTGCCTGTCTCCTTGACACCACACCCTTACTCTCAGGTGATGGGGTTAATGGGGGTGTGACTTACAGCTTGGTGCAGTAGGCTATCTTCCAGCCATGCAAAGAGGTTTCTACAGCTGCCCCACATCTCCCCTCTTGAGGCAAGCAGAAGCATGATTAGAAATGCACTCAAGGAGGCCACAGAGCAGGGTCAATGAAGATTGTGGCCTGGAGGTTCACAAAGCTGCATTTGGGGCTGCATTTGGCGCCAGGACTTGAGGTTCCCACCCCTGCCCTACAGTACAGCTCTGCATTGTGTATATTGCCATCTTGCTCACATAGAGCAACTAATGCAAATGGACATGTTATGAGTTAACAAGAATAAGTAGGTGAGAAAATCCCTGTCACTGAGAAACAGTCTCTAAAAATGGGAAAGAAACAGACACTATTTATTATTATTTACTTATGGTGAATCACATGTCTGTCAAGGGCTGTTTGGCTCAACTTTCCCCTCAATCTAGTCTGGAATCCGTGAACAATATATTAGTTATCTGTGTGGCTTATTGTGTCCCAAAGTACTCAGGCAACCAGGAAAAGCTGTGTGTGAAATAAAAATACAGTCTGAAAACAAGTAATATCAGCAGAGTCTGAAAACATCAGTCAAAAGAGTTGAAAAGGCTTGTACCCCAAACTAGCCAAATATATGTGGTCCCAGTCCCTATAAAAGCTCTTAAACAACTCCCGTTTGTTTGGGTAGGTCCTCCACAGAAGCTGATTTAGGAAAAGTTTACATTGCCTTGGTGAAAAAATAAAAGCTGATCAGAATACTGGCGGTCTTGAGAAAAATGTCCCCCTGTCCAGTCTATTTGTAATTATAGCCAAATGAATCCTGACATCTTTGGGAGGACAATGATAAAAAAAGATGAAATGCCCAATTAAAATGCTATTAAAATCCAATGTTATAACCTTCATGGGAGCAAGACCTACATATAGCATTGCCAGTGACAAAGAGGGAACAGAACCCTTAAGACCAAACCATTAATCCTTTGTCCTAACAAGCATTCAGCAATGCAGTCAATAGTTAGTTATTCAAGATAAAACATGTTTTTAATGCCTTTTAGTAAGTCAAGACATTGCCTTGATTACAGTTTACATGGAGCTTGATGAAGAAGTAATCTAAAGATCTCAATAGCAATGTTACAGTATATAGTGGTTTGTTTGTTTTTTTACAAAATGCTATTTAGTAGCACCAATTAGAGGAAAAAATAAGTTGCATATAAGTAAGTTTTTGTATGTTCCTTCTACAAATCCTGGTATAAACCATCCTGCTTGATTAGTAAAAGAAATTCTCAGTGCCCCTCCTGCAGCACATATACAGTGGTACCTCTGGTTACATACTTAATTTGTTCCGGAGGTCCGTTCTTAACCTGAAACTGTTCTTAACCTGAAGCACCACTTTAGCTAATGGGGCCTCCCGCTGCTGCCGCGCCACCGGAGCATGATTTCTGTTCTCATCCTGAAGCAAAGTTCTTAACCCGAGGTAATATTTCTGGGTTAGCGGAGTCTGTAACCTGAAGCGTCTGTAACCTGAAGCGTATGTAACCCGAGGTACCACTTACTGTAAAGGGGGAGGCTCTGATTAACACTCTCTAGCCCATTATTGCTTATAGTCATTTGCATATAGAAATGGATCTAACTAATGTATGATCATGGATATGAATGCTTCAGACACACGAAGGAATTAATTTCAAGTAAGTAAACTTCACATTGTAAAAAATAAAAATAAAATAGAAGGTGGTATGCAACTAAGTTGTCCTGTTAGCACAAGGAGTACTGCTAGTCCAATGAGGCTCCTCCCTCTTGCTGCACATACCTCATGCGTCCCCCAAATCTGCTCTGGAGGGTTGGAGGAACCCTTAGAACAGAATTAGGGGGCATGTGGAAAGAGGAAAGGGAGAAGTCCCTTTGTACTAGCAGTAATCCTTTGGCTAATGGGACCCTGACCCAGCAGTATGTTGAATACAACCTAGACAGACTAAATTGTTGGGTTACTTATTTTCTGCAGTGTGCTTTGTTTTATATAAACTATAGCATATGAGCAGTAAGAAAGAGAGGAAAAGGCACTTATTTTATTTGCATTGGCATTTCCAAAATAACCTTTCACTGTTGAAGTATGAAGGTGCTGATGGATATCCAAGCGAAATATACTGTAAAAGGACTGGGCAGATTTGCTTCCCAACTGTGATAAGAAACCTAAGTAATAACAGCCTGTTTGATAAAAGGTATACGAGAGGCAGCTATAAAAGGTGATGGCTATAAAACACCAGGCTGGATGCCTGAGATAAACACCAATGAATATGACAAATATATGGTCCTGAATTTCATGCTGATATGAACATTTATGTGCATTAATAATATTAATGTTTTCAAGAATGCAAATGACATCCTTACGGGGACGTCCAAGCAATCTATGGACTTACTGAGAATACATGCACCTTGCAAAATTGTGGTCCTTTTTTGTCTAAGTACCTCAATGTGTGGCACACACTTCAGTTTATCTCATGAAGAGTCACATCTTCCTCACAAATTAATCAGCATGTCAAAACAGAGAAATAGCGAACAAGGCTCAGAGGAAACACATTGTATGCAAGTGCACCTGGATAAAATGAAACAAGTTCCTTGTCTCCAATAACAAGACATGAATCACCAAACCAGTGGCATATGATATAAAGCCGTTGAAAAGAGCCCAGCTTTCAGAACAGAACTTTGAAAGCAATTGGATGGCCTGATTTCTGCTTTGAAGGTATCTACATTCAGTGGGTTGCAATCCAATGCTACTATTTCACTTGCACAGCAGACCTGCTTGTGCCACGGGACTTCCCCTTTCCTCACTTCTCATCTGTGCACCCTCAAAAACTGCTTCAGGGGGTTGGGAGACCCTCCAGAGCAGGATTCGGGGACACACAAGGAGAGGAAGTCCGATTGCTCAAGCGGAACTCTGTTCACAAAGCATTGGCTAAAACCCCATGTATTTGTCAGAGGTTGATGGGTAAGTGATGGATCCAGCTTTCTCTGCAGCTGCCGTGTTGTTTAATTGTACAAACCTTGCCCCTTCAGTGTTCCAAGATGGTTAACAGATAATGTAAAACAGATTTACACGAAAGAGCAAAAACAGTAGAATAAAGTCATACAGCCTCACCCTATTCATGTTTACTAATAAATAAGTCAAATAGGTCATACTCCCATGTAAGGCTGAACAGAATTGCTGCCTTAATTTGACTATTAAATCACTGTACTGCAACTATCAAGTTAGTTGGAAATGCTACTTTTTGAAAATGTAACAAAGAAATACAAAAGCATCTATTGCAGTATATTTTAGATTTAAAACTAAAGGATGGAACAAGGATGAGGTCTGAAATGCAAACATTTAACGAATGGATGCAAAGACCATTCTTTTTAGACTAATAATCTATAATCTGACATCTGTAGCATCTTGGTCCCTTAAGTCCCAGTTGCTGTCTGTGAGAGTTAATTTGTTCTTGGATGCTTCTCCCTCTATGGCAGCTATGCCACATGTCCTGATAAGCTCAAGGCCAAACTCTGTTTGAAACTAAATAGATTTGAAACAAGGTCAGTGGTTGGCTGTTTACCCAATTATTAACTCTGCAAAGTATGGAGAATACAAATGAGGAATTACTTAAAAGGCTGGAGTTTAAGCCTGTTCCTCATGTCAGAGCCTTTTCATACCAGTTTGTCTATTTCTCCAAGCATGAGCTTCATTTTCATATTTTAAGATATGATTCTCAAGGGTACATCCATGTTTTTAAAAGCTTGCCATATCACTTCATGCCCAGAAGGAGGGCTCTGTGTAGAATCATGTTGCTCCATTGTGTCTTGCATGCAACAGGGTACCATGTGGAGTACACTAAATACCCCACCTCCAGAATTCAGGACTGACATATTGCCATCTGAGCTAAATGAGCTCCACATATGCATCCTCTAGAACAGGTATCTTCAACCTTTTCACACCCAGGAACTAGGACTTTCTGAACAAAGAAACAAACAAACACGCATTTGGAGACCAATTTTGTAATATTTTACCATACATCTGCATGGTGGTAGTGCTCTTGTTACAACCCACCTTGGATCAGGCCACAAAATGGCAAATCCCAACCCACCAGCTGAAATCCAGTGTTCAGTAGCCTTGAGCAACAGCTATCAGTTTAAATTGGCAATTACTAATTCAGACCTTTCCCTACATACGGCTTTCAAAGCAGACCACTTTCTTTGATAGCTGTATGTGCAGATACCTGGATTAGGGCTAATATGAGAAGCAACCCTAATAATAACATAGAATCCCATGGAATTTAAGAGACTAACAATTGTATTGTAGCATAAGCTTCCATGGGCTAGACTCCACTTCATCAGTCATAATAAAAATCATTTGAGATGACTCCTCTACACCCCACAATGTTGCTGAAGAAGGTTAAGATAATTATATGCTTCTGATGCTCCATTAAATATGATGCGCAGGGCATGGTCTGACCAAAGTTTTGTGCTTCTAAACCCCATTGATAGAAATGCTAGAGATTAAAGCACATGCTTGAGCTTCCTTTGAAAACCGAACGAGTTACATGTACCTACATTTGGTCAGACTGCGGTACCATTCTTCAATTAGCAACTACAATGATTATTAGGAGACATGAGCTAACAAAAGGTAGAAGTCTTTTGGGATTCCCAGCCACGACACAATCCTAATCGGACACTGGAGCCAACTCCAGGGGGCCGTGGGTGCTTCAGCACCCACAATAATATCTTGGTGGGGACTAGGCCCCCTCAAAGTCAATGGGCAAAGTTGAAGCCCATTGTTGTGGGCACCCACAATCTTTGGTGTGAGATGGAACCTATGTAACCAGACAACTAAGATGGCAATGCCTGACTGAGCTATATTATACTAAGAACAATGGTAGTCATGCTGGCCCATAAGAAATCTCCCCCAAAGCAGCATTAGACCAATACCTTTATTAGGCCAATCAAAATGTCATAAGATAATGTTCAAAAAATGGAGAGAGGAGAGTAAGGCTTAGGCATTGGCCTAGATTGGGCCAAACACTAACACACTCTCCCTAGCCTGATTCAGTGAGAAAAGGGGAGAACATGTGGTGGAGCGGGCTTAAATACAGTGGTACCTCAGGTTACAGATGCTTCAGGTTACAGATGCTTCAGGTTACAGACTGCGCTAACCCAGAAATAGTACCTTGGGTTAAGAACTTTGATTCAGGATGAGAACAGAAATTGCATGGCGGCGGCACGGCGGCAGTGGGAGGCCCCATTAGCTAAAGTGGTACCTCAGGTTAAGAACAGTTTCAGGTTAAGAATGGACCTCCAGAACGAATTAAGTTCTTAACCCGAGGTACCACTGTAGTCTGATCTCTACTTCTCCTCTATAGGGCAAATCACCCCTATGCGGTTGCTCATGTCACTCCTGTGGAAGAGATCATCTCTCCTCCTTTCAGGGGTGGAGGGGGTGGCAAATGTGCCCCCCTCCCCAACCCCATACAGGGAAGGAACAGAAATGTCATAAGACAGTGTGCAAACTTTCAAGTTGCGGATAATTCTTTATAACACTAGATGTCTAAAAAAGTTAAGGGTGGGAAGGGCAGGGAAAGGCTGCTGCTGCTGCTACTTAGCTGTTCATGTCTGCATCCATATCTGGTAAATTTTAAAATGTAGTGGGGGATGAGCTAGCAGACATTCAAATAAGGTGCTTTCAGGAGTTTACAAGTTTCATGTTGCAATACTTGAGCAAATTACTTGGGTTATATCATTTTTTTTCATTGTTCTTAAATAAGAGAGAGTGTAGGAGGTGCTAGCAGGCATTCAAATGAGCTGCATTCAGGTGCTTGCAAGTTTCATGTTATAATACACTGTAACTGGAATAAATTACTTTGGTTATATAGTTTCTTTGTCATTCTTAAATAAGAGATCCTAACCAGAGCTACAATATAGCTCTGCAGTAGCCATTTATATCGTTATATCTACTGAAAACATATGAACCACATGAATGTTTAATTTCCAGATTTGCATGCAGACTATGTCTCCGGGGGGGGGGGGGGAGCCCTCATTAATAAACCTGAGCCCATTATAATTTGCTGAAAATTAAGCAACAAATTATCAAGCTTATGAATCTGAACTTCAGCAGGAATAATAAGGCTGTTTCCTAGTAAACACCACAGTCCCTATGAGCTTTTGAAAATTCATATCCCTAAAGGCTGAGTCACATATGCGGAGTGGAATTGCATAGGGAGTTGACAAGCTATGTGGTATAGTTATTACTGTGCCTGTAATTCCCATTCAGGGAATCAATCTTATACATCCAAAACACACTCAGAATTACAAAAGCAATTAGGTATAATGATAGGTTGTGTTATATTTTCAACTACATCCAGGGCAACTGTAATATTTCACCTTCTTTCAACGGTGCTTTTCTGGTTCTGGCCCCCTCCTTCCAACTAAATAGTGAGAACAAAATTGGTGGTCTTCACATGCTTTTCACCTTGTTAGCATCTAATAGAGGTGGTTACTCAGTCCTCTTGGGAAAGCAGTATAGCATAGCTTCTAGTCTCACTGGGCAAGGAAAGCATCTTGAACTGTTACTTTTTGTCTATGCCATAAATATGCAGCACAAGTCTCTTGTAACTCCTCACCGGGAGTGGGGAATCTCCAGAGAACCCAACACAGAAACTGAGTGAAGAACCGGCTCAATCTGACTAGCAAGGGAATAGCACAAAAGATAGGATGGGGCTTCAAATGGGGGGGGGGGAGTATCCAGCCAATTTGCCAGAAAAGAAATGGGAAGAGAACAGAGGTTGACTTAGGAAGGAAGTTATGTATCTAGACTCAGTGTTTCTCCCAATGACTTATTTATTAAACATTCATCCTGATTTGCTTGAGGAGGTTAGACCATATCTGGTCTTTACTGAGCTTTTGTTCCAATTTGTTGTGGGGCGCGTATATGACAATTAGCATCCATCCTCATTAGCTTGTGTGGTGTTTCTATGGCTTTGTATTGATCATTTGTTCATCCAATGCTTCTCAAAGCAATTCCTTGTCACTTTCCTAACTGCAAAAAGGTTTGTTTCTTTTTTAAAGTGGATTTCTTGTGCTATGGCAACAAAATACTTTAATCCACTTTAATGTTATATACCTACATTTCCAAGTACACTCTTGAATCTGGAGGTGGGTTCAATGACTTTATAGTCCACTCTCCTTTGTCTCTAGAGATCACTGATTTCCCTCCCTAGTAAAGGTAAGGACCCCTGGATGGTTAAGTCCAATCAAAGCAAACTATGGGGTGCAGTGCTCATCTTGCTTTCAGGCTGAGGGAGCCGGCGTTTATCCACAGATAGCTTTCCGGGTCATGTGGCCAGCATGACTAAACTGCTTCTGATGCAACGGGACACCATGATGGAAGCCAGAGCACACAGAAACGCTGTTTATCTTCCTGCCACAGCGATACCTATTTATCTACTTGCATTGGTGTACTTTCAAACTGCTAGGTTAAGTGGACATCAAATCTGATTTTATTTTTATCCTTTGGATCTCAGTATGTACACAACAAGCTACTTTGCCTCTACCAACCCCCACATTGGCAGAGAATATAAGACAGAACTGTTAGAAATAAAGTATTAGTTCACTGTGGCAGAAAATCCATTCAAAATTCTGCTTCTCTTCTTCCATTGTATGGTTTAGGACTGTTGCCTTTCATTTCCCCCCACATTTAAAACAAGAGCAATAATGCCTACCTGTAGGTTACCTGAGTTCTCACAGAGCACCTTTTGCCATGCTACCACATCTAAAAGCCAAGTTTCTGTTTACTTTTGATAAAGAAATTATACAAAACAGCTGAGAAACCCCTGCAGAGCTCAGAGCCATGATAATTCATCATAGCTTTCTGCCTGTTACCAAGGAAATGTGGGGAAGCATTTTATTTCCTTTATCAACAATTAAAGACTTGTTTCCACATTATGTTAATTTTAGTCTTCACTGAGAAAACCAAATGCAAAAATGAGAGGGGAAATTTCAAAGATTAATCATGTTTCTTTTATATGGAAATAAGAGCATCCTTTAGAAATCTTCATGAATGAAGAAATGATTCACACATCCCGGTCTCTTTCTCTCTAGCATGATGCAGCAGAACTACCACTCAATTCCATGCAGAGTTAGGCATGTGTAAGCACATACATTTCAATGGATTTAGGCATATGCAGTACTCCACATAGGACGAAACTGGAAGTCCCACAATGAGTCAAATTATTCCAGTGACGTGTAAATAATACTCTTACTGCCAAGGAATGTATCTGAATACAAGGTACATTTTGTGAAATGAATAATGCTGATCTTTGAGCCAGAGGATGATCTTCCCCCCAAAAAATTAAATCACCCAGGCACCACTGTTTTATCTAGATTCATTTTTTAATAACCTGGGCCTATAAGGCGGATCTGAACTTATATTTTAGGGAGCAAGCCTATGCTTCCAGGGGGTGAGGCTGAGTGGCAGCTAAGGGGTTAAGAACATAAGAAGAGCTTGCCGGATCAACCCACTGGTACATCTAGTCCAGTATCCCATTCTCACAGTGGCCAACTAGGTGTCTATGGAAAATCCATGAGCAACAACTGAGCACAACAGCACTCTCCTCTCCTGAAGTTTCCAGCAAAGGGTTATCAGAAGCATTACTGTTTCTGTTTGTGGAGATAGGATGCTATGGATCTCTCTCTTCATAGATGGAGCACAGAATCTTCACCACCCCACTTCTTCTGCTCAAAGTTTGCACCATACGTTTCTAATGACATTTTCTAAAGCAGCTATTATACATGGCTAAAGTGCTGCCGTTATTATGCTTGTGACTTGTATGCATATAGGAATAAATCAAAAAATTATACTGGGTAAAAAAAATCCAGTTTCTTCAGGGATGAAACTTTCTTCTCCAGGTTCATTTTTGGTCACTTTTTAGAGAAATCACTGTACTAAAATACAGACCTTGTAGAGATAACATGCCATTGTGATATAATTGATAGACCGAAATCTGTCAGACAGAAAATAATGTAACATTCGATCAGGACAATCAACTCATTTAAAACAAATGAACCAGAACCCCAAATGAACTTCTACAGGTAATATATATTTTGATATAAATATCCCCATATTTTACAATTTAAGAGAGGACTTTAAAAATCAAAGGTTGTATATGCTACTCATGGACATTTTAACTGATGTTTTCTGTTCTATTAAACACAGTAAGGAGAAGAACCACAGCTCAGTGGCAAAGCACATGCACACAAGAGGCCCTGGGTTCCATCTCTATCATCTCCAGCTCAGGCTGTGGAAAACTCCTATCTGAAACCCTGAATAGGCACTATCATTCAGTGTGTAAAGAGTACTGAGCTAAATAGACTAATGCTCTGAGTCATTTTAGGGCAGCCAGAAAACCTCCAAAGACCGATCTTGCATTATAGCACACTTATAGGTAGGGATGGGGCTGGAAATTGGTGAGCTCAGTTTCCTCAGCAGACTCATCTCACCTGTACCATCCAGACCAATATGTAGATTGGATGTAGGTCCACCTCAGAATCCACACTCCTGATGGACTTCATGATGAGGTTGTCTAATGGCCACCTCTCGCCAGATAAAACCAGTCACCCAAAAGGGCTCTTTGCCATTATAGAATTCAGCAAGAAGCAGGATGGGGAGAAAATAAGAATTAGTCTGCTCAGCCCATCCTTAGCTGTGGTTGCACCTATTACTGGCTCTGGCTCCACTTATTGTTGGCCACAAACTGCAGGATGGGAGAGTGCTGATGTGTTTTAGTCCTGCTTGCATGCTTCCAATTGGCATCTGGGTGGCCACTGTGGGAACAAGATGCTGGACCAGATGATTCATTAGCCTGAACCAGCAGCCTCATATGTCCCCCTGTCTTATGCACTACAAGCCCCAACAGACACCATGGATTATGCATGTTGAAAATAATGCAACAATTACCCCTGGGAGCAATGGGTCCTGATGACATCCCACGATACCCAGGAAGGTTGTACTGGGAAACAGCCCACATAAAGCTATGTGAGTAGTCATGCTTGTTTTCTGTACAATCTCCTTGGGAGAAATGGTATGTCATCAGATCCCATAATTCCCAGGGGGAAATGCTACACTATTTTCAAAATGTACAATGGGAGGAGCTTCATGTGCTAGTCATTCCTGACAGCTGATATTATATACAGTATTAGAATAGAATAGAATAGAATAGAACAGGCAGTCTTGAGTTAGAACACATGCAGAAATAAGATAGAACAGACTTGGGTCTGTACACCATTCCTATTAATAGGTGTACAGCAAGAATAACCACCCTATATAATACAAGGGAGAAACCCCTCATTTTGAAGGAGAAGGAAGATCTCAGCATCCCCTCTTTCATGATGTGCCTATGGGGTGGGGGTTCTATTTGGGGTTTGAGACAGCATGCCAATTGGTCTTGCAGCCCATTTTTACTCTCCACTGTGGTCAGTTTGGAGCTTTAGGCTTATTTCCTGAGACCAGGTATTTTCAACAATAGCAATAATATATGATAGTTTTATTTTTCTTGATTTCATTGTTCTCTGCTGTAAAGATAGCATCACAGGCTCAAAGATAGCATCACAGATAGTCAGTGGAAGGATCTCTCAAGATTTTTAAAAAATGCTATTCCATTTTCCAACAACGGTGCTGCTCTCAAAGTATTTTGTAATCAGAGGCAGAGAAATTGCTTATCTATTCTTTGCTTGCGCTCCATCGTAGGCCAGTCTCCCTTCCCCAAGGCTGCGCTGGGGTTGGCTGCCTTTTGCAGCCTAAGATCAAGACTGCTGACAATGCCTGCCAGCACCTTTGGCCCTAGAGCTGCAAAGCCTGTAGCTGCAAAAACACCAGGCGCAAAGAAAAAAGCAACCCACCACCGAAGACCCCCTGGGGATATTTCTTTTTACCCCATAGCAGCTGATTTTGCAGCTGCAGTGCTCTCAGATTGAAATTGATAGATACACAAAGGCTCAAATGATTTTAAGATTGCAGCTCCAAAAATATGGGTGGTGGTGGGTGCAGTGACCTGACAATGAAGAGCCTTGTGACATGATCATCTTTGGGTTTGTCTGTTTGCTATTTTCCTTCCACCAGCTGCTTCCAGGCATGCCAGTTTGTTTAAATCAATATACAGATTTCAAAAGGCAGGTTTAAGCATGCTCCATGGCTGAAAATGGATGGTGAAATGCAAGGAGCAATCCTACTCCTAAAGATTCTAAGTGAAAGAGGGGTGGTTCACTGTACCACCCCCCTCTGTTATTAGTGGTCATGCCACTTCTTTAAATTTGCCTACTGAAATTAGTGGAAACCACTGTCTCTTTCCATTGAATTCAATAGGCACATCAGTGTTTTGTAAGCATTTTCTCCAAGGTCACACAAAATCGGTAAAGCTTCTGCAAGTACTTGAAGGCAACACTTGGAAAACACCCGTTAAATTCTGGGCCCAACATAGGCCAGCCATATTTTCATTATTCTTATCTTGGAATAATCTGAGCCACTGGGAGAGGGAAAATCAACATTCACAAGTCTTGGAGTTGAATCATATGAATCTTTCAGTGCAATCAATAATTTTAAATCCTTATTGGTCTATAGAATTCAACAAACTGTCTTTGAATTTTGTTTAGTGCAACAGAACTAAACACTCTCACCGCTTCTGGCATGGCCCACATTTTAACTACGTATATCTTTTATGTGCAGGCACACACACACATTATATAGGCACCACTTCTGTTGCACAGAAATCAACTAAGGATTGTGGGATGATTACAAGAACCATTTTGATGAAGAAGCAGCAACAAACCTTGAGATCTCTGCCTGAACCTTCAGAATCCCAGGTTTACTTTTAAGTATAGTTCTTGTCTTCATCTTTAAAAAGAAATCCTAGCAACGACTTGAGTGTTCAGAAATAAATACTAGATTCTATTGAATCTAGTAGTGACAGGTGCAATTAGGGCACGGGTAGCTCCCTCCAGGTGTTGCTGGACTACAATTCTGATTGCAAATTATGGGAAAGTCTATGTGGGAAGAGGTGGTCCTTTAAACACCTCACTGCCAAGCCATTCAAGGCTTTGTAGGTAATAAGCAGCACTCTGAATTCAGCATGGAAATGAAGCACCAGCCAGCCCAACTGTAACAAGACTGGTGTGATAACGGCTACGCAGACTGCCACTTTTTGAACTTTTCAGGGGCTGGGCCATGGATAGTGTGTTGCAGTAACCTAACCTAGATATTGGTAAGGCATATGTAACCATGCATTAGATCTGATTTCTCAAGAAAGTGATGCATCTGGCGCACTGGCTGTGCTTTGGTAAAGGCACTCCTAGCCTCAGCAGCCATTGGGCCATTCAGGAGCAATGTGGGATCCAGAAGCACTCCAAAACTGCAAACCTGATATTTGAGAGAGAGCACAACCCCATCCAAGACAGGTTGCAATCCTGGGTCACAATTTCTACTATGTTTCAGAATGAGCACTAGGGTTTAATATGAGCTATGAATGTATGTCTGAGTGGACAACCCAAAGGATATATTTAAAGCATTGCTTCAGAATTTAAGCACTTGATCCACAAACTGTTCATGCCACTTTATTGGCATGTAAAGCCAGGACATTCTGATTAACCTCAATATGTTTAGGCCATCTGAAACGCAAGGACTCCTCTTTAGTCGCCTGTGGTCTGTAGTGTAAACATTTTCACTGTAAAACAAGTCTCTGGAGGTTCTGACCTGGTAAGTGTTCAATGGAACTATTTATGTAATGATCACTCTCCCGCCATGTTTATTGCTTGCATAAAAACAAAATTAAACCATTTGCGAACCACAACAAGGAGAAATGTCAATCTTTCACAAGTATTACTCCTTGTGGAATGTCTAAGTGTGCGACTGTGAAGATGCATAAAAACCCCACCAACACATCAGTAAACAATAAAGCCACTGTAAGCTTTGCACCGACATACAGAAGCTAATGAGGGATTTTCTCTCTCTGTTCCTCATAAGAGTATCAATTTCATGCCCTGTAGTTTTTAAAATGAGCCACAAATCTCCATGCTTTGTTTTTTTCTCATCATCCACAAGATTACGACAGTACCTATAGTCTATAATGTAAGGTGAATTGTCAGCTGGGGAACCACACTTCTTAGCAAGTATAATAGACTCTCCAACAACACAGTCACTTTAGAGTCATTTGTCTATTTCCAAGAAGAGACTGGTGTTAGCTAGGAAGATTCTGTGGTACACTCTCAATCCAAAAAATAAGGTGACAGAAGGCATACATTCTGACCAAAGGACTGCTTTGTTACCCCTTTCTTGTTCTGTTAACATCATGTGAGTTTATTTATCTACCATAAAGACTGTGAAATGCTTTTCAGACACAACCTACAGCTAGTGACGAATCTGTCAAACTGTCTAAATATCTGGATAATTATTTGGGGTTAAGAATTTCAAGAACATGGTTCTTATAACAAAGATTTCCCTAGATGCTTCTTCTCCAAGTGAGATTGAACATTGCAAACGTTATCTGCCATGAGTATCTTCCAACTTCTATGAAAATATCTTCTCACACATCACCTAGGAAGATGCACTTCCTTAGGGACTCTTGTCTGTGAGCTGAGTAAAAGCACAGGCTCTATAGAGCTTTCTGTTGTATTGTGGCATGAAAACAGAGTCACACTTATAAAGGGATTTAGAGGTAGGCCAACCATTTGGAATATCATTGCAGAGGCTTTTTGGCAACAATGATGCTGGAGTGCCACCATTGTGGACCCTGTGGCATTATCAGGTGGCAGTTGCAGCTGCTCAAGAGTAACCAGGCAGGACTGCGACCTGTGTTTTACAGGCTTTATTTTGGTGCTAACTATTTACAGTCAAGAGCCCCAAAGCTCATGTCTGGCTCAATCGATAGCAGAATCCGGGAGTGGTCTTTTTTTTGGACCTCCCCCAACATAAGAGTTTTGTTACCCCCAAACATCTCCTCCCCTCTCTGTGCCCCAAACTACTGCGCAGGATGGGCGATGGCAAGGGTTTGTTTCCCTCCTGTCCGGGCAAGCGGTGTTAAGGCTCCTACCAGCATCCTCTGGTCCTTGCACCTCTTCCCCACTGGAGGTGGAGATGGCAGTTTCCTGACAGGCATCTTTAGTTGTTTCTTTGCCTCTTGGTGGGTATGGTCAGCACAGACTGGTCAGCAGTGGAGAATCACTGCCACGCGCTACATATTTGGGGTGTGACCTAGAGGCATTGGAAAGAAAAAGATAGCTCCAGAGTCTGTAGTTGACTTGCCAAATACTTTTGCTAAATCCTGGCTTAATTAAAAATTTGTTCATTAAAAAGAGGCTGTCACCAGCCCAGGTGGGAGCCATTGTGGGCCACTGCGCCAGAACATGTAGACAACTGCATTAGTCTGACTGTGCTGGGTGCTGATGCTGAGTCTGTGCATGGTTCACATGAGGCTTGAGGAACATGGTGCAAACCTGAGCTGTTTCTTCAGATGAGGATTATATACTGTGGTAGGTGGGCAGAAAACTCTGCATGCATGAGGTTACAGAACAAGCTACTGTACTTAATTTCCAGTGTAAGAATATTTCTGCATTATTGATTTGATGCTAAATCTTGTGCACGCAATGCTGATTCCTGCCAAGTATTACCATGATCTCAAAAGGGAACAAGCGAAGCACAGAACACAGAGGAGAGATCCACTTTCACACTGTGTTTTTTAAAACTGAAGTGTTAAAAGTGTTTCTTCAGAAGAGGGTTATATGTAAGTTGAATGAAGCTACTTGAGGGGGGTGGAATGATGAACAATTTAGTATGGAGAGTCCCAAAGGAATGTAAATGCTAGCAATACAGATTTCAGTACAATTTGAATATGGTGTACTTAGGTAATTTTAGACTCTGGATTTTATGGTTTTATGGGGAAGCGGGGGCTCTTTAGATGCTAATACATGTTAGTTCAAAATGTGGTGTGCCTTGCGTGGTGCTACTGGATGCTTTCCTGTTCATTCTGCTAAGTGTGGACCTTGACATCTGCTCCAAGGGCACCACTGACTTTGAATTAAAACAAGATGGGGAAGAAGAAAAAAATTATTTTGTTACTTTTTAATGTTAAGTTATGTAAGTAGTGTTCAGAGCTAGATAATAGTGTTTTGAACTGGTCTCATCTCTTCCTACCCTCCCCGTTCCCCAACTACTATGTATAACCAAATGAAAGATTCTGAGAGCTTTTCCAGTGGGTACTTGATAAACTCTCAGCATGTTAATAAACAATTATGTGCTGATTTCACTGACTGCGCTGATCAATTATGCTGGCTGGTTTTGACCTTTTTCCTATTGTGTATGGCTATTGTACAGGTATACTCCCACACAGACTTAATCCTTTTGTATGCTAGTGATCTTCAAAATAAAATGAATCCCTTCACTTCCCTACTTTTCAGGGCAACAGGTTATCTATTTTAAGGTTTTATATGTTGCAGGCAGCAACGTGAAACAGAAAACAGCAGCCTCTGCAGTGTACAGTTCTGAAAATGTTATTCAGAGCTAAGTGGTCCCGAAACATGGCTGTTTATAGCCAGCCTTAAAAAGGCTTACTGATATTGCCAAGGAGATGTGCACAGTGGGGAGGAGACGGGGGTTAGCAATTTGATAGGACTGGAAATTAGAGCAGGACAGTTAATGCAATGCAAAGTGACAGCACCAAACAATATGACAGCCTATAAAGGCCCTCAGGCAAGGGTGAAATATCAGTTCATCTAACAGAAATAACTAAAATTCCTAAGGCAAATCTCCAATGAGCAACACAGAAATGGGATAATTAAACAGCCACCAACATATGTCTTGTCATTTGTAAATGGTTTAGGGCCTTACATACTGTGCTCCACCAACCTAGCGGGTGAGTCACCATTTCAAAATGGGAAGACAGAGACGGGGAAAACTGAAAGTGCTTCAACCGTTAGAAGAAGAGTATTGGAGGAACATAACTGATCATGCAAAGTGAGTTGATTGACCTTCACTCCCTATCTCTAATACTTCGAAAGCTTGGGGTATGCTTATTGCGCTGCACTTTTGTGAACAGCATTCAACACCTTTTGTTTTCATTGCATATATCCAAGTCACATAAGACCTTAGAACGCTAAGAAACATCCTATCTGGTTGCACAAGTAGCTGTGATTCACTTGAAACCACTTCACAGACCCAACATACAATCAAGAGTCTGTAAACCTGACTGTTACTTATACCTTATTTAAATTTCTTTCCCACACTATTCCAAGGACTCAGGGTGGGTTCCATTAACATAGCTTTTGCTCATTTGCTGCTCATGATGACTTTATGGAGTAGGAGACTAATATAGGTTTGGGAACTTCAGTTACGTTGCAGCCATAGATACTCCTAGCCCATATGGACTTCTGATTGCTCCCAGTACATGCAGCAAATGGAAATGATTAGTCACATACTACTATTAATATGACTAGTGTTACAACTATTTCTATATCCTACGTCTCCACAAAGTTTATGGTGCCTAGTACTTGCCTGCACATGCTAGCTAAGATTTGAAGCACAGAGCAGGCTTTTTAGGCTGCAACACAATGAACTGATCCAGAGTGATTTATTCTCTGAACCTTTATAGAGTGAAAAAGTTTTGTACCTGGATTTCTCATATCTTTGGGCTGCATTTAAAGCTATGTGTACAGAGTTCCACTCACACAACAAGACTTCTCTTTCCTTCCCTTTTCTCCTTGTTAGCTAAGGCTCTAGTACCATGGAAGGGAGGTAACCAGAGGTGCAAGGAGGTCAAACTCGAGACCAATCTGGTCGCAGAGAGTTCCAAAGGTGGAATGGGTACTACAGGGGCAGTGGCGTAGCGTGGGGGTGCAGCGGGGACCGGCCGCAACATCTGGGGGCGCGCGCTCGCACTCGCAGCTCTCTGCCCCTACCTGGCTCCACGGGTTAGGGGGCGCAAATTACTTGCCTTGCCCCGGGTGCTGACAACCCACGCTACGCCACTGTACAGGGGTATACTATGTGTATGACAACTGTATGTTAACTTCACTTACTGCTGTGTTAGCCTATGAAGCACCGGTTACTTTAAATGGGGGAGGATGTTAGTAATTTCACTCCTCCGAGGCTATATTTTGTGATTAGTGGAAATCACACAGTCTGTCTGAGAGCAAGTGTGAGAACCAGGTATAGTCCTATCTGTATGTACTTTGTGTTGTACTTTTGCCTGTTCTCTCTCGGAGCTGGATGAGAGAGAGCACCTTGATTCCCTGTCTGTGCAATATAGTCTAAATAAATAGTAGTTTAGAACTACAATGCTTCATTCTTCTTGCTGTGCTCAGCCAGAAGGCTAGTGTGCATAAATCACTGGAGTGCCTTGGAAAAGAAGGTGATGCCTTTTCCAGGGCTATGCTCCCTGGAGGGCGCTTGGAGGTCCGGGTGGGGGGAAGGCTGCAGATAACCCGGAGTGCTTTCCCAACACTCCTGTACCCCCCAAATATCCCAGGAGGGTCCCCCAACACTCTGAAGCATATATTGAGGGTGTATGGTGGTGGTGACGGGAGCTGCAGAGAAGGGAAAACTTACATTGCACAGGTGGAAGTCTGTTGCACAAGTGGAACAACATTAGATAGAATCTGTTCCTCTTTACCAGCAGCCACAGCTATAGTGATAACCATTGCTGTGACCCAAAATGTGTGTGGGGGGAAACAGACAACGAAATAATGATAAGGGGTACAATATTGTTGAAATATGCAAGACCTTGATGTGCAGAATTGGCAATCCTCCTCCCCAGTACTACAAAGCCACAAAGCACTTGCATTAAAGTCTCTGGTTAGCCTCGGCTCATGATAAGGTGCTGTATATGGGAGGAGGCCTTGCTTAGTTTGCTTGCATATTTCTGTTCGCCAGGCTTCAGGCTAGACATTTTCCAGACTTGAGAACACAAACATAGTTTCCTCAACGGACCAAAAAGGTAGCTAAATAGCAGGCCTGCTGCTGTTTTGCTTCCTTGCCAAAGAAGGCAGCATGGGCAGCAGAAGCAACAGGGCAGGTGAGCAAGCCAGCGCAGACAAGATTCGATATCAACATTTGATTAGTTTGTACACTGACATTAATATAAAAAAGGCTGAGCTCCCAACATGTCCTTCACAGTGCAGTGAGCTCTCAACGTGTGCTTTCAAGCCAGAGAAAGTGATTTGGAAATTGTCCTGGTCTGATTCTGCTGAATGCTATCAGACTACATCAGGAAAATTAAAAGCAATAAAAGGATACGGGCACGTAGCCGAAGTTAATGTGATATAACTTCTGTCAATAAGCTTCCCCCACCCTGCACTTTCCAGCCACTACTATGGAGAGACAGGCGGCTATCTTGATAGCCCTCAAATTTGTATGCTCCTGCCCACAGTGTATTCTATAAATTACAGATTATCATCTTGATGTACTGCACAAAGAACAATTTTCCTCATTAATATAAATTGAACTTTCATTTCCAGGCAGCTTAGTGTCAGGCTGGAGAATGTCCAGAGCACCTTTGGTTCCCACTGAAACAGCGGAGAGACATTCAGCCCCTCTTCAAGATCCGGCCTTAATTAACAGCGTGTTAACATTTTCTTTACATCATACATCTTAGGCTTTTGCATTCCACATGTATCATAAAAGGGCTTAGCATACTGACTAGCGATAAATTCATTTGAAATATGAAGAATCGTATCAGCTAAATATTTAAAAGGTGAAAGTTATAAAGTATTAACCTGTGCTCTAGAACTTTATTTGGGAAAAGAAATATACTTTATTGTACCATATGTTCTTGCTGTTGTATTACATTTTATTAATAGAATTTCTAGGCTGCAGAGCATCTTTCCATCATAATTTTTTTGGTTGATGCTGGAAAAATATTCTCCTGTCTGCAGCTGTCCTAAGCACCTGCAAACTGAGGGTACACAGTGTTATCATTTCTGTGTCTTAAGCTGCTCACACAATAGCTACTCACCCCAGATACTTGCTGAACAACCACTGTGTACACGCATTTCATTACCAACATGTTACCAATTACCATGGAGTTGAAATGCTATGTACACAATCATAACCAGCCTCAGAATATATTCACCAAATCACAGCCTTCAAATCTTTCTGACCCTCTTATGCTAGGTCAGATTTCTTGACCATCTACCCTGGTGGTGCCTCTCTCCAGGATCTTTGGCAGAGGTCATTCCCATCACCTCCTACCTGATTCCTTTCATTAAGATGCCAGAAACTGAACATGGGAGTTTCTGCATGAAAAACATGTGCTTTTCAACGGGCACATGTTTCTCCCCATGCCTATTTTGACATTCTACACAATGACTGCAAAAAGATACAAGACCAGGCTAGGAAGCGTATGGATTCAGATGTAAGGAAATACCATTCCCAGTGAAAGGTGGCTGTTTGTTTTTGTAAAGGGAAAAGCTTTAGGGCAACAATGCAAGTTTTCTAGCCTCCAACGAGCCTTCTGTATTACAGATTAGAATTATCACTTTGGAATCAGTTATTCTTTACACCTAGGTCCTCTTTTTGAAAATGGTAGTGAAACTATGCTGCGTTTAATGCTGATAATGCACAGTAAATAGTGTGCTGTAGCAACATGTGAAGTACTGAATTTCAGAAATGAAGGGTGCAGATACAGCCCTAAAGATTTGATGCTATCCAGTTTCATGAAATTTAAAAGGCAAATTTAAGAAGCTAAAACACCTGTGCTATTACATGCTAAAATACCCTTCACAATGTTTCTGAGCAGGACTGCTGCTGGTAATGGAAACTGGCATTTCAATAACACACTTAGATGAAATTATCTTAGCCTTTAAAAAAGAGCTTTCAGATTGCTCACTGATAATTTGCAAAGGAGACCAGGAGGGGTGCAATATATTTCGTTCTATCCTTGCCCTCTCTTGAAAAGAATAAATTGCTTAGATTTCTTGAAATACAATAGAAGACTTCATTATCCCACTTGTTTTGCCAGAAGAATGTATTATCTGCATGTATTCCTTTTGCCCAGTATGAATCTCTCTGCGCTTCCAAATTTATATTGGAAAAAAGAGTGGAAGGGAGAGGGCAACTGTTCATTGACCACTGTATAATTGATAAACTAACACGTGATAATTAGTTGTGTGAACTTACCTTCATTTATCATATCATCAGTCATCAGGGATAATTGTTTCTTATTCCATTACCTATTAATGACAGGGTAAACTAGAAGGTGGAAATCAAATCAGAGCCTAGCTATTGGAAGCCTCTGTTAAACAAACTCCAAAACTATACTGACAGAGTGGAGTTGATATATAATATTCTGTAAAGGCATCAGAAGAACATTTACTAAAGCACTGCCAGTGAAACTCACTGATAATGAAATAAGGCCTAAAGGAGAAAAGAAAAATCAGGATGAGTTCAGTCAGTTCCTGTATTAATATGCATTAGCTGATAAGTCAAAGGTAAATACTAACAAAATTTCTGTGCTATCTCTGCTGCCATGAAGTGAATCCAATTATAGAGAGGTTGGCTGTATTACCTCTACAGTGGAGACAAGGAATTTATAGGCATTTCATTTACCTTGCAGTTTAGATAATGTTGGTAAGGGGGTTTCTTCCCTTGGATTTGTTCATTGTCATAAGGAATGAAAAACGCACACAAAATTGTTGATAGCTATATATATATGCTTTCGTAGATTTTCACGGGTACAGGAATGCAGGTTTTGGTGTCTTCGGGTGTCTTCCCGTGTAAGAGTTGGGGTGTCTAGGCGACGTTTCGACGAGGTCTCACTCGTCATCTTCAGGCTGGTGCTTTCGGCTTCTTGTTACTGGAACAGAGCAGGATCTCAGTGTTTGAGTTCCTATAAATACTGTTGAGGGGGTGTGGTGTATAGCCTCCAACGTTCTGGGCAGAGAGGAAGTTCCCAGGTTAGTGTGCCTTTTCTTCTTTTGTTCCTTAATTACTTGAGGGATATCTTGAGTGATTTCTTGAGTGATATTCTGAGTACCACTTAGGTGGGTCATTAAGTGTGGATTAGTTGCTAAAGCTTTCGTGTCTTGACCTCTTGAGCTTGTGAAGAGTTTTTCTGAGAAGATGGCTGTACTGCACTTAGTTGTGCTCTGGCTTGGCTTCGTGTATAGGGGCGAGCTGTGGTTTTGTGCCCTGTGCCAGCCAGATCTGTGTAGGGATTGCAGGGGGGTGCAGCATCCGGAGGTGCCACTATGGTTTGGCTACTGGATGGTGTCTGTAATTTATCTGTGGAGAGGGTCTGGAAACCCAGACCCAGTAGCCAAACCATAGTGGCACCTCCGGATGCTGCACCCCCCTGCAATCCCTACACAGATCTGGCTGGCACAGGGCACAAAACCACAGCTCGCCCCTATACACGAAGCCAAGCCAGAGCACAACTAAGTGCAGTACAGCCATCTTCTCAGAAAAACTCTTCACAAGCTCAAGAGGTCAAGACACGAAAGCTTTAGCAACTAATCCACACTTAATGACCCACCTAAGTGGTACTCAGAATATCACTCAAGAAATCACTCAAGATATCCCTCAAGTAATTAAGGAACAAAAGAAGAAAAGGCACACTAACCTGGGAACTTCCTCTCTGCCCAGAACGTTGGAGGCTATACACCACACCCCCTCAACAGTATTTATAGGAACTCAAACACTGAGATCCTGCTCTGTTCCAGTAACAAGAAGCCGAAAGCACCAGCCTGAAGATGACGAGTGAGACCTCGTCGAAACGTCGCCTAGACACCCCAACTCTTACACGGGAAGACACCCGAAGACACCAAAACCTGCATTCCTGTACCCGTGAAAATCTACGAAAGCATATATATATATATATATGTGTTAATCGCCAATGGATACCAGCAAAACAGGGTTACGAAGCTAATCCAAAAAGAAACACCCCCCAAAAACCAAGACACAGAAGAAAACAATGGCATGGCCCTCCTTCCTTATATCAAGGGCACTACAGATAAAATTAGCAAAATCCTCCATAAACACAATATCAAAACAGCCTTTTGCACCAACCAAAAAATAGCCAATATCCTCAGAAACCCCAAAGATAAAATCCAGTTGGAAAACCAAGGGGTCTATGAAATACCCTGCAAAGTCTGCCCAGCCACGTACATTGGACAAACAAACAGACGAATAAATGCACGTATCGCAGAACACAAGAATGCCGTCAAAAAAGAAGAAAAATCTTCCTCTCTTTTCCAACACATGAAAGAAACAGGACACGAAATTAATTTTGCAGATTCCAAATTGCTCTTTAACATGGAACATCACCACAAGAGAATAATCATGGAAGCCATCGAGATAGAGAAACACCCTCACAACATGAACAAGCGTGACGACACGTCCCGCCTGCCAGACATCTGGAAATTAGCCCTCCCCACAAAAACCGACACCAGATCCAGAGGCACACAGAACGCCACCACCAATCAACCACACCAGACCCAAACCCAGACCCTCTCCACAGATAAATTACAGACACCATCCAGTAACCAAACCATAGTGGCACCTCCGGATGCTGCACCCCCCTGCAATCCCTACACAGATCTGGCTGGCACAGGGCACAAAACCACAGCTCGCCCCTATACACGAAGCCAAGCCAAAGCACAACTAAGTGCAGTACAGCCATCTTCCCAGAAAAACTCTTCACAAATTCAAGAGGTCAAGACACGAAGGCTTTAGCAACTAATCCACACCTAATGACCCACCTAAGTGGTACTCAGAATATCACTCAAGTAATCACTCAAGATATCCCTCAAGTAATTAAGGAACAAAAGAAGAAAAGAACACTAGCCTGGGAACTTCCCCTCTGCCCAGAACTTTTGAGGCAATACACCACACCCCTCTACAGTATTTATAGGAACTCAAACACTGAGATCCCGCTCTGTTCCAGTAACAAGAAGCCGAAAGCACCAGCCTGAAGATGACGAGTGAGACCTCGTCGAAACGTCGCCTAGACACCCCAACTTTTACACGGGAAGACACCCGAGGACACCAAAACCTGCATATATATATATATATATATATATATATGATTTCTTACCTGCCCTTCACCTTAAGGCCCTATGACAGGCTACAACAGTAGCACATCATTATAAAAACAGATAAACCATTACAGTTTTAAAACATGTAAAACCACCTTTCCAGGATCTTTGGTGGATATCTCTGCCCTGTCACCTGCTGATCAGTTCATCTAGAGCTGTGGCCCTGCTTATGCAACTCTAGAATCATGGCTGCACCATGTGGAAAGCAGCTTCACAAAATGATCCCAGGACATACCTAATTGCATGGGAGGTTTCTTCACTGACTTAGTACATGTATAAACTTCCTTTTTTTCACAATGAAAGTAGCATATATAGGGTTCCAAGGCAGCTTCTCAGTGCCCAGGCTCTGAACAGGCCCACATTTGCATAGTTTGAGCAAGGTGGTTGCATAACATGTCTTGACTAAGAGGCTCTTTTGACTTTCCCATTTCTTAGCCTTGAGTGAGACTCTGACCTTGAAGTACAATTTCATCCACGCCCCTGATTGCTCATATTTCCCCTTTGTCTTCTGTTCCTTTACTTCAACTTTTCAGTCCTTGGCTTTATATCTATTCTTCAATATATATATATATATATATATATATATTTGTTTTCGTAGATTTTCACGGGTACAGGAATGCAGGTTTTGGTGTCCTCGGGTGTCTTCCCGTGTAAAAGTTGGGGTGTCTAGGCGACGTTTCGACGAGGTCTCACTCGTCATCTTCAGGCTGGTGCTTTCGGTTCCAGTAACAAGAAGCCGAAAGCACCAGCCTGAAGATGACGAGTGAGACCTCGTCGAAACGTCGCCTAGACACCCCAACTTTTACACGGGAAGACACCCGAGGACACCAAAACCTGCATATATATATATATATATATATATATATATATATAACCACCTGGCCCAGGCTCCCACGATTACAGAGAATTCCCAAAGAAAGAACTTTGGTGGTTTTTTTTTTTAAAGTCTGCAAGAAAGGTAATTAATGACTTTTAAAAACATTGTTTTCATGTTTTATTTTAAATGAAAGCAAGTAATGCAACTCATGTAACTAGTTGTATAATATATTTTTAACAGTGGGAAGTGAGATGAAAAACCAAAGTGCAGGGGAACTATTTGGCAGAAATAATTCTGTCAAACTATTTGGCAGAAACTAAACTTCAGCAGAATGGAAACAGCCCCGATTGTAACGAATACAGGTCGGAGCACGATTTGATGCCTTCTTCCAACCCCATGTGCTCCCAGTTGCAACCTATTTGCTTTGCTATAGTGTGCAGAGAGGTGTAGGTGTGTGAGAGACTGTGTGATGAACTTTTGTTTTCCTCCAGAGATACGAATAGCGCTCTGAATGTGACACAGTAAATCTTAAAGGAGATGCTGACTGGACTCCTGAGCTCAGAGCCCTCCGCTGATTAATTACAGATATGTACTGTGAAGCAATTTCAAATCATACTTTGTGTCTTGCTCTGCCAGTCAAGCAGCAAATGCTACAATTCCAGTCAGGCAACGACCACAGGTTAAAAGTAAAAGCAGGAGAGAATCTTTCCTACAATGCCAAAGTTTAGTTGTGGATATAGTCTGTACCTTCCAAAATAAGGAAACAGTCATTGGAAAACATCTGAGGAGAGAAAGTGTCATTCCTCACCAGTGAGATACTAACTACTAATTTGTATGTGGGCTTGTACAACAGTACAGTGGTAGCTTGGGTTACAGACGCTTCAGGTTACAGACGCTTCAGGTTACAGACTCTACTAACCCAGAAGAGTCGGGTTAAGAACTTTGCTTCAGGATGAGAACAGAAATTGCATGACGGCGGCACAGCGGCAGTGGGAGGCCCCATTAGCTAAAGTGGTGCTTCAGGTTAAGAACAGTTTCAGGTTAAGAACAGACCTCCAGAATGAATTAGGTTCTTAACCAGAGGTACCACTGTAGCATAATAGACATCTTCTGCAGCAGTAAAGCAGCTTTTTAAAAAACCTGATGCTTTAAAAATTAATGCTACTATGACTACACAGTGACACACGTATTTAATGCCAGAGATGAGTATGGATGGTAATAATAATAAAAACTTTAAAATTACATTTGAAAAATTCACATTTCACATCTGTATTCAGATTTCCAGCATTCATCTTTCTCTTTCCCTTGGTTCAGAAATGTTCTATCTTACAAACTTTACATGGCCTAGCTATTAAAGCAGACATATTGCTTTATGACAGGCATTTTGCTGAGGAAATTATTTTTGCACATTGCAGTAATACACATGCCAAATAAAAATACTGAATTTATCCATTACCTATTAAAAAGATGGGGAATATTATTAATCCTATCTACATTAGGAAAAATAGGCTTCAACTCATACATAGTCTTAAAGAACTAAGCATCAAATCTGTTGTGGTGGGGGTAATTATTGGAGAGTATTTTCAAACTCACTTTGGGACTTAAAAAACCCCCCCAACAGCATTTGTCACTAATACCAGTATCAGTGTCACATAATACTAATATCTATCTATTAGATTTGGTTGGGAAGTGTGTCTTCAAAGGAGATCACTGGAAGCACTGCTCAGCTGATCTATGGATCCAATGAGTCCTTTTGAAGTCCATTTGCAGGCATGGCTTGGATTCACACACACCTTCAAAGTGCAAACCATGCCTGCAAACTGCCAAAGCAGAACTCACAGCATTGATAATGGAAGTGTGCCTTCAAAGGGACTCATTGACAGTGCAGTTCGGTACTGTCATTGAGTCCCCTTGTCTTTACTAGGAGTTCCCAATGGGACATTCCGTAGAACAGTTGGTCCCAGTGGGGCTCACTGTCAGTGCCAGTCAGCTAATTGACACCAGAACAAGCCCTACTTGCTGAGAAGACTTGGGAGATCATCATAAGCTCTTGACGTTTCCCCTGTAGCTGAATCCATACTTGCACCAGACCTGAAACCACAAATGACATCAGCTATGGAACAGGGCATTGTTTGGGGGAAATGGTCAAATTGGGACCAACGCTGGGCCTAATTATGAGCCCTGATCTAGTTTTCTAAGTTTTCTACCAAGTCATGGGTAGGCAAACTAAGGCCCAGGGGCTGGATCCAGCCCAATCACTTTCTAAATCCGGCCTGAGGACAGTCTGGGAATCAGCATGTTTTTGCATGAGTAGAATGTGTGCTTTTATTTAAAATGCACCTCTGGGTTATTCGTGGGCAGAGGAATTCATTCATTCCCCCCCAATAGTTCGCCCCCCCCCCAAGATCTGACGGACAATAGACTGGCCCCCTGCTGAAAAAGTTTGCTGACCCCTCTAGACAGTGATTTTTGGATTTAATAAAATGGTGCTGCTGCTCGTATATTGGTAAGAGTGCCATGGGTGCCAGCTAGGGATGGGGGATAAATTTGATTCAGTTTGCATTCAAAGCTGATTTTATCAAATTCACAATTTCTGAAACAATACAAAAATTGAATTATAACCATCCTTCAAAGTTCACACTTATCTAAATCTTGCTATGCAGTTGTCCAACCAACCAATAATTAGGAATATGCATATATTAGTTTAAAATATGCACAAAAATGAAGAGTGGTGAAAACAATGTACAATTTGCATTATATTAGGATAAATTGCTTGCAAAAAATGTGTACGTTACCCAAATGTGCATAAACTTATTTATGAGGAGAAAATAGCACCGATATGATGAACATAAGAAGAATAAAACCAGTGAACCTTGAAATACTAAGGACTGGCGCTTGAGCTTTCTACATACAAAACATATGCCCTGCCACTGCCACTGAATTTTCTAAATTCAGCATACTTGTTTTATTAGATATATACATGATTTTAATTTTTTTGCTTGTATACTGGTGAGATTTCTTTTGTTTTGTTTTTCTATACACATCTTAGGGATCTAAATTAAAAATTATTCTAAATAAATAAAAATCTTTTGATAGACAGATCTCCACTGAGAAAGGGAGGGCACAAGGAACACTGAACCCTAAAACGATTCAGGCTTAATCAACTACCATTTTCCCCCATCTCCAAACTTGAAACTGTTTTTATATGATCTCACAGAAATCTACACTGAAACAGCACTGGGCTGAGACTGTGCTCTTGCAGGTGAATAACCCATTCAGGAGACATCCACAGCCCTTAATGGAACATTCAAGTTCTTTTGTCAAACGCAGGCCTCAATCAGGTGATACTTCAGGCAAAAACAAAGTGATAGATCCATTCACAGTAATCAGAAGGCCAAACTCACAACCCTACGTATTTCCCCTGCCAGGCAAGACTCCACAACTGTACAGAGACTCCTTAAATTATTAATGGCTGCAAGTGTCTTGGAAATAAGAAAAATTAAAAATTAAAAACATAAAAGGCAAAAAGATAATTAGCTATTCACACATATTAAATGATTTTTCCATTAACTAATAAACGTGCTTTTTCTTAGACAAAAACATCCCCGTTCAGACCATCAGTAGAGGTAAGGGACAAGGAAAGGTTTTTCTCCTTTACCTAAAGCCCTTGTCCCACATCCAGGTATGCAAAGATAAACATCCTTTTAGGCTTCCAAACAGCAGCAGCTCTCCAGCCACCTGAGTAAGTGCAGAATACTAGGATGGACAGGGAGAGAGGCAAGGTTGTTCACACTGGGGGCACCATTGGGGATGCCACAACTATGTTTTAGAATGGAGCGTGAGAGGCAGAGGAGTGCAGAATTTTGCCATCGCACAGGGTGCCACTGAAATGTGAGACTCCAAGATCCGCCACTGGCACAAATGCACTAGCAGGAATACCAGATTGGCTGAAGTCCAATGAGATGATATAAGGGAGAAAAGGGGACACTGTGCCTGTAGCACAGTGGTAGTAAGAAGTACTGCTTCAGGTGGTTGTCATTTCCCACTCCAAAACTGCTGGGAGCTATGCCTCATCATCACACTACCATTCCCAGATGTCTTCTACCAGCTGCCAATCACTGGAAACAGAACTTCTCGCTGTTGCCATTTTGTCCACCACCCGCTTCCAAATTGCTCCCACAAATGTGGCTGTAAAATGTAGGAAGTGTTTTGGCTTCGCTCTTTCATTTCTTACATCTGATCGTTGTTTTTTTAAAATAAAAGATAAAAAATGTGTTTCCCTTACATGGGTAGAGGAGGGAACAAAATTCACTTTGCCATATCAGAGCTACATTCAATATTTATTTATTTTTTTGAGGGGGGACGGGGAATCTAGATGTCTCAAGGAAATTCGTTTCATCTCATTTGCATTTCTTTTCTGTACCAGCTAAGATGGGTTTGCATTTTCCCCTCCCTGCTGCTTCTGAATATAAACTTATCTTAGAGTTACAACCCACTTAATTCTAACATCAACAACACATTCCCCTTGAGATGTGTTCTTCTTTGTGTTGTTCTGAATAGAATTCCATGTCTGTTATATGACTCTTGCTGCTTGGCAAAGAACCTCTACCCAGATTTCAATGGCGATCAAATCAAAGTTCTAATCAAATTGTGTCTCTCTGTGAAGTGATTCTTTGTCTGTTGCCTTGCCTTGTGCACATTTCTGTGTGCCAAGCCCACAAAGCTCTTTGCATCTGCTGCAAGTTATGGAAGAAGTCCCAATTTCTTCCCTTTCTTGCTACTCCTACCATGGCTTTGGCTTTGGGAAAATGCCTAGGCTAGGGCTTGCCATAAAACCTGTCAGGCCTGTAAGGCTGACAGGCAGAAATTCCCCCGTTCCTCCTTCATCCCAACAAAGACAGTGTGAAATTGGTATAGAGATACTTTCCTGCCGGCTACTTCCCCATGGCAAGATTCTTGATTTCTTCCACTGGAGCAGCCTATCTTTTAGCTGCCCTTCAGATGTTGCTGGATTTCATCAGCCTCAGCAAGCATGGGAAATGGTCTGGGATGATGGGAACTGTAGAGCAGCAACACCTGCAGGGCACCACACTGGCTACACCGACACTGAGGCCTATAAGAGCTATTTGCTTCCCAGGGTCAAACTGGTCCCCCATGCATCTTCCTTTCAAAGTGGGCTCCATTTTCCTCCTATTTCAATTCTTTAAAATTGTTTCGTAACCATCTCTCCGACTCCAGGGTATTTTCTCTTTTTGACTTGTCTGTTTTTTATAGTTACAATTATTAGGGCCATAGGCAGGATATAAATGCTTTTCTAAATACATACACGAGGCAACAAAACACGCCTCATTCATGTCAAAGCTACAGATAACAATGGCTGTGGTAAACGGTTGTATAAACAATTTCAACATTGCTTGATATTAACCACAATATTTCTAAATGCTTCCAAGAATGGTTCTATATGTAAAGCTGAGGCATACTGCTCTCCATTCAATAAACACTGACCCTATGAAAAGCTCTTGTCATTTTCTTGTATACAATCAAGTACTTTCGCCTAACTTGCTGTGGTGTTCCATTAATTCTCCACAATGGAGACTGAAGTAAAGTTATTAACAGGAGACAAAGCATCTCCCTCCATTATTTCTTGCAAATGAAAAGCATATACCTAATTTTGCAAGAGTATTTCATTTATTTTAGACTTATGAAAAGGTCTTGTTCTCTCATCATAAAAGAAGTGCAATACATTTCTGTTTCCATTAAGCTTCTGATTCCAGGTTTAACCATCAACATCAGAGCTGAATTTTCTGTTTACTTTCTCATATTCTCAGAGGATGTCAGGTTTTTATTTATTTATTTGCATAAGCAGAGAGAAGATAATAACTTGTCATATGAAAAATCTGCCCAGTTACACAGTTGCTTTTTTCTTTCTCAGATCATTCAGATTTCACCAGAGTAACTCTTAAAAGGGAATATTTTGAAAGTCCACACATACTCAAACATTTCAGAATACAACCCCTGAAAACTTTTAAATGTGGCTTTTGACATTCAGTTTCAAGAGAGACTTTTAATCCCCTGAATCATCTGCTTTGCTGATATAGTGTGTCTTTCAAGAATCTTTATTGAGATAGAGGCTGTTCAACCAGTTCATAATTGTCTCAAGTCAGGGGTGAGCAGTGAGACACTCAAGTCTGTGGATGACAACAATTTTCTCAGTATATTTAAAACATGGGAAGCTGCCTTACACTGAGTCCTACCCATTGACCCCTCCAGTTCAGTACTGTCTATGTGTCTCCCAGTGATTCTAGACAGTCATTGGTCCTACCTGGACATGCCAGGAAATGAATCCAGGACCTTTTACATTCAAAGCATATGCTGTACCTGCTGAGCTACAGCCTATTCCCTAAGTGACGTTATGAGCTTCAAAATGACCTTTCCAAATTGGGTGAATGGATAAAACAAATGAGATTCAGTGTGTTTAAGTGAAGAATACTGAGACCAAAAATCCCCAAACAAACCTAACTTCCCACATACACACAGTTGTATCTGAGCTGGCCGTGGCTATCCAAGCAGTAGAGCTCACTGCAGACACCAACACAGTATGATGTGGCACTGAAAAATGATGAACGTAATGTTGAAAATAAAGCAACATGTATTCCAGTGCCGTTAAAACAAATACTTTCCTCCTAAAACATGTGTCCTGCTTTACAAAATTCACAAGGCTACTAACAGCATTAAATAAAAACCAACCTCAACAACATAGCCCTAAGCACTGTGTGTCTGCCGGCCCCTCTCTCCTCTGTATATGTCTGCCTTTATATATTCAATATATTTATCTTTGAAGAGATATATAGGGTTCGGAATAGGGAAACCAAAATGACTGAGGGGTTGGAGTCCCTTCCTTATGAGGAAAGTAAATAATGAGGTTGAGTTTTCTTTTGGCTTGAGGAGCCAAGGTGATGAAAGTTGGGATTATTGAACTTTACAAAATTGCAAGTGGGACTGCAACAAATTGTTTCTGTTCAGGGTTTCAATCATTTAGCCTTCCCGGCTCCTGGATGCTTCACTCCAGCTTTCTGTAATGCAGGTTTTGGAGCACGCTCCTGTTTATTTCAAGGCACAGAACTCGTAGAAATAAGAATCTGGATTCAGACTACATTGTGTATTGTAGTTCTATTTCCTTGTGTAAGGCAACATGCAGACTGGTGTTCTTCTTTCCAGAAAACCCACTGCACTGCCAGACTACTTTAAGTCATGTGGTGGACTAGTCTGTCAGAGCATTCTGAAATCCTGATGTGAATCAAGAAATGTCTCTGTGATAAACACAACAGCTCTGACCTTTCACTGTGGATATGAAACAATTGAATCTTCCAAATCATGACGAAGCCCCCTCCTTACGCTTCCCATAATGTATACCAGCAACACAAGAGCAGCTTAGAAGCAATTCTTGGCTTATGCTTTGGTTGTCATTTCCCTTTTCCCATCTCTTCACAACTTGACATTTATTTATGTTATTTAGGAATATATATGTACTGGTTAATCACAAAACTCCCTAAGCAGTTTACAGAATAAACTTACTGATAAAGCACATTTAAACCCACAAAAATGGTTTTTTTTTAAAAGAAGTACTTGTATACAGACATATATGTGTGTACGTGTGTACAGTAAAAGTATGGTAATTTGGAAAGGGGGGGGGAACAGTAGATGAGAATGTCAACACCAAACTATTACAAGCTAAGGTGAGTTGGACTTTCCTTTAATGGCTTGTTTCTGATTTACAGCACAACACTGAAGATTTGTACTCTGCCTATATTTTCTGATGGCAGAAAGCGAGGAGGAATTAAAGAACCTTTTAATGAGGGTGAAAGAGGAGAGCGCAAAATATGGTCTGAAGCTCAACATCAAAAAAAACGAAGATCATGGCCACTGGTCCCATCCCATCACCTGGCAAATAGAAGGGGAAGAAATGGAGGCAGTGAGAGATTTTACTTTCTTGGGCTCCGTGATCACTGCAGACTGTGACAACAGTCGTGAAATTAAAAGACGCCTGCTTCTTGGGAGAAAAGCAATGACAAACCTAGCAGCATCTTAAAAAGCAGAGACATCACCTTGCCGACAAAGGTCTGTATAGTTAAAGCTATGGTTTTCCCAGTAGTGATATACGGAAGTGAGAGCTGGACCACAAAGAAAGCTGATGGCCAAATAATTGATGCTTTTGAATTATGGTGCTGGAGGAGACTCTTGAGAGTCCCATGGACTGCAAGAAGATCAAACCTATTCATTCTTAAGGAAATCAGTCCTGAGTGCTCACTGGAAGGACAGATCGTGAAGCTGAGGCTCTAATACTTTGGCCACCTCATAAGAAGACTCCCTGGAAAAGACCCTGATGTTGGGAAAGATGGAGGGCACAAGGAAAAGGGGACGACAGAGGACGAGATGGTTGAACAGTGCTCTCGAAGCTACCAACGTGAGTTTGACCAAACTACGGGAGGCAGTGGAAGACAGGACTGTCTGGCGTGCTCTGGTCCATGGGGTCACGAAGAGTAGGACACGACTAAATGACTAAACTATAACAATCTGTGAAAGAGAACATATGTGTGCATAAGTAAAAAATGTCTGTGTGAGAGATGAATACCTCTGCCAGTGTGGTGTAGTGGTTAAGAGCGGTAGACTCATAATCTGGTGAACTGGGTTCACGTCCCTGCTCCTCCACATGCAGCTGCTGGGTGACCTTGGGCTAGTTACACTTCTCTGAAGTCTCTCAGCCTCACTCACCTCACAGAGTTTGTTGTGGGGGTGGAAGGGAAAGGAGATTGCTAGCCGCTTTGAGACTCCTTAGGGTAGTGATAAAGTGGGATATCAAATCCAAACTCTTCTCTGCAGTATTGCAATATATTTCAGTTCTTGTTTATCAAGTCTCACAGATGAGGTAGAAGAGCCTAAGTGCTATGGTCTACGAGTGGCCTTCTAAGGCAATCTTTTCATAGCCACCTCAGTTGGTAAGCTTGGAGAAATGCTCAAACCATGCTGAGTTCTTATTATATCACTGTAAATTTTGGTTTACAAAGTAATGTAGACAAAACAACAGTTTCCTATCCAAAAAGCTTGCCATCTAAATTTCCACAGCAGCAGCCTGATCAGTCTTTGGGCAGGAGACCATTAGGAGCCCCGGGGAAGATGGACTGAACTTTCAATTTTCATACAAGTCCTATTAGTTTTAAATTGAACTTGCATGGTGGAAGTTGAGCAGCAGCAGCTTTGCTTGATGGATTGCTTCCTTCTAGTTTTTCAGAAGCCTTCATATGCTATGAGGTTGATGCTTCACAATGAGTTTAATAAATTCTAGTAGCACCACTGATCTTCACTGGTGAAGTCTTGTGATGTACAGCACCTAGCTACCAGCAGGCAACAAATATTTGATTTGACTTCATACATTTTTTTTATATTGCACTTTTCACCCAGTACCTCGTGCATTTTCCTAGGGTCAGTCAAACAGCCTCCTACTTAACATTTAGGAGTTCCTTTCTAATTTCTTGGAGGTGCAAAGTAGGATCACAATTGGGTAGAACAACATCAGATAGCAACAGTGAACACAACACTAAGATGTCATGTCATGCAGGAGCAATCAGAAGCCACTTCACAACTTTCTGAATTTTTTTGCTGTGTTTAAATGGTAACACAATGTTAATTGCTAACCACAATGCGGAAGTACATTTCTCAGGCATCAGTTTTGAGTCTGCACTCACAGACAAGAGACACTGCCAAAACAAAAAGAAATCACAGAACCAATAGTTCAACAATGTTGTTCATTCCCAGTAAGTTCTCCAGTCATTGTAGGTTCTGTAAAACCAAGAGGCACGTTACCACCTCTGTGGCAACTCTGTAGACACACATACCTATTATCAGTGCTAAACAAGCTGTTCAGAACAAGATAATCCCACAGAGCAAAAGCATACTGCCAGTTCTGAAGACCCTGTGAAAAAAATACTGAGGCCATTAATTCCAATAACCAACAAAGGAAAGGACTAACTCGGCTGTTACCTTGTCAGCTTAATTTTTAGTACTGCAGGAAAGCTGGGGATAAGCAAAATGAACTTCCATATTTGCTACAGTATATTGGTTTCTGAGACAGATTGAGCTGTGAGCTACTCAGTGGTAAGAAGCAGTAGATTACTGTTTTAAACTTCACATGATGATATCAGTTCTGAATGCTACTCTATTTCTATAAAAATTACTGTGCAAGTAAAGATAACATACTAGGTATACAGGATTTAGCCCAGCAATTCCCTATTATGTGGGCAGCAAAGAGGAGGGAAAAGAGGCCCTGACACTTCTTCCTGATTTTCAAAAAGCCTCTCCATCAACAAGAAAGCTTCTCTTCCCAGCTCCCCAACCACTTTTCAATAAGCATTTCCATGGGCAGAAAAGCAAAGAGAAGACAAGACAGGCAAAGCCCTTCATAGCTCCTCTCTTCATGGGTAGCCAAAACAGAAGTGGACCAACCTCAGCACTCCCCCGCACCCTCAACATTTGCCAATTCTTTCTTTTCCATGTTCGTCCTGCAAAAATTGCCCAAGGAAATCCTTCCCTCCAGAAAAGAAGGGAGGAGTTAACATCATAGCCAAGGGGAGATGGAAGTGACTGGGGCCTTCCAACCTCTGCAAGTGCTCTGGCTGCAGAGCAAAAATAATAATTATACTCATCCCTTTGCTTGAGTTGGGTTGGCAACCCCCAGCTTAGGTTGCCTGCACGTTGTGCATCACAACTTTATTTCTAAAAGGGGAAAATACTTACTTAAAAAAGGTGGAGTGGGGAAGGTATCTCAGTCTGGCATCTCAGGGTGCCAGTGAAGGCTACTGATCTCCACTCTATCTGATCAGCCTCCATTGACTTTACTTGGGAGTAGAATAAATGATATTAAAATACTTGAATTCAACAATATCAATCAATTGTTTGTATTCACATTTCAAAGGTATCCTCTTAGTTAACAATGTATACCATGAACCTGGTGACCCCTCAGCAGCAGGGGGGCCTAATTCTGCACATACTTAGAAATTCCCACTGGCCTAAGAGTTGTATCCAACTAAGTCACTGCAATTGCAAACAACTTCTATTTGCACAACAGAACTTCTACTTTTTCTCCTTCCACTCACCCTCAGATCTGCTCTGGGGGGTTGGGGGAACCCTTAGGGCAGATTTGAAGGGGTGAGGTGGGGGCAGGAGAGGAAATTGTTCAAATGGAAATTGTTCTGTGAGTGCAACAACCAATGGTCTAACCCAATATAAGGCAGCTTCCTGTGTTCCTGTTATACACCTTCTCTAGAAGAAAATGCTTCTAAGTATGTGCTTCTTCAATACTTGTCAGATTTTTTACACTGCCCTTCTATATTTATAGCAATGGTTGGATATATTGGTTTACTTTTGAATTAAAATGAGGTAAACTAAGCACTTGATCTTTATACAATTAATTCTATACACAGAAGGCCAACACAAGGTCAAGGTAGCACCAAATCTTAAATAAAACATAATAAAAAGAATTAATGGCTCAATTTTGCATACAGAGGCAGAGTCGATGTCTCCTTTTCATTTTCCAAGAATAATCAATGGGGGAAAAATGTGTCAGAGTTCCCTTCCTTTAACTTTTGCATAGGCAATGAAGAGAGAGAGGGGAGTGGCAAACATAGGCTGATTTTAAAATGTGATATTTTGCACCAGTGGCATGAAGAATTTGTCATACTATTATGCTTTTTATTTTATTATTTTATCAATATCTAATGTTTTTAAGTTGTAATCATTCATCTTGTTTTTATTATTGCTTGTAAGCCGCTCTGAGCCCGGCCTTGGCTGGGGAGGGCGGGGTATAAATAAAAATTTATTATTATTATTATTATTATTATTATTATTATTATTATTATTATTATTATTATTATTATTATTGTAAGCATTATATTACTACTATGGCTATGACTACTACTTGGGAGTATTTTTTCTTCAAATCAGATCACCTATACACAAAGAAGTATAGGTGAATCTTTACAGAGCTTTATGTGAATTATTGCAACAATTCATGCAATGCACCACGTTATGTTCCTTTTTGTATTAAACAACTGTGGACAATTCCATTCCCAGAATCCAGTCATTCAACATGCTCAAAATGATGATCTATGTGCTAGAAATTCACAGCCATATGCACACCCTCAGTCAACCCATCTGCAGACCATAATACA
The DNA here is from genome assembly GCF_965112155.1 of Podarcis liolepis. Classification (NCBI taxonomy): domain Eukaryota; kingdom Metazoa; phylum Chordata; class Lepidosauria; order Squamata; family Lacertidae; genus Podarcis; species Podarcis liolepis. Next base: position 59,984,092 of record NC_139555.1, on the reverse strand, counting down.
TGCCAGTAATTTTAGATAGAGTGAATTGGAAGAGCAGCCCATTAAATAACTGAAGTTAATTAATAAACATTCTTTTTTTCCTTTTATCTCTTCTGCCTTTCATCTGGGGATTCTGCTGCCACAGCAGCTGCTGATCTAGCATTAGATAAAAATGGGGCTGTTGGAGATTTTAACACAGGCCCCCAAATTTAAAATTTACTAGATTGTAGAGTATCTTTCCTCACCTGTTCTGTTAAATTAATCTTGGTAGATACAGTATTTAAACAAAGCAGATTCTTTTGATGTGCAGATTGGCAGATCAAGGAATTATAATCACTTAACGAAATCTTTCAGAAAAGTACCGCGGCATGACTGCACTCATTAGATTACAAAACTGGTGTTTTCTCATCATCCATATAAAATTTGGAAAGAAATCATATAGTGGACTCATCAAAAAATAATGTGGTACCGTGAAGACTTTAGGCTATATTTCTCAGACTTCTAGATTATGGATGTATTTATATAACATACAGTGGTACCTCTAGTTATGAACTTAATTCATTCCGGAGGTCCGTTCTTAACCTGAAACTGTTCTTAACTAGAGGCGTGCTTTCGCTAATAGGGCCTCTTGCTGCCACTGCACCACCAGCACACGATTTCCGTTCTCATTCTGGGGCAAAGTTCTCAACTCGAGGTAACTCTTCCAGGTTAGTGGCATTTGTAACCTGAAGCGTTTGTAACCTGAGGCGTTTGTAACTCGAGGAACCACTGTACATTATTTTAATTTTTATTATTTATATTTTTTATCCCACCTTTCTTTCACAAACCTCAAAGTGGTCTATATGAGTCTTCTCCTGCCCCTTCATTTTATCATCACAACTACTGTGCTGAAGGAGGTTTTGGCTGAGAGAGAATGACTTGCTCAAGATTTCTCAATGGACTTCCAAGCTGAGTGGGGATTTGAACCCAGGTGTCATTCTAACCCTGGCATTCTAAAAACTACACCACATTAACCCTGTAGCTATTGACATGGGGGGAAAGACAAAATAAGTAGAAAGGAATCTGTATAAATATCATGAAAGTTTGCTTCTCTAAATTGGATTAAATACTTATTTTACCTAAATGCATATTTTCTTAGTTCCTGCATTCGTCCAAAATATTTTCTACCTACTGATGTAATTTTAGTTAAATGGAATATAATTTCAATTAAGGGGAAATGAAAACCAAAAAATTATTGTGTTGTATCTTGGTTTTCCATCTATTTATGAGCTAGCATGAACAGTTGTTTTCTGTATTGTTGTGTTGAATAAAGCTCATTAAACGGTCTCTGAAAGAGATGAGCAAATTCCCAGTGCAAAGAAAGAATGTCTGAGCTCTTGCCAAAGTGAAGAGTTCTTACAACCCTGGATAATGCATGCTAATTGAAGTCTACCCTAGTTGGGTAGCTGCCTGCCTAGCACTTTGGAGTGCTATCATGTTTTGTGTGTATGAGCCCCTATTTGTTCCCACTAGGACCTACAGTCAAGTAACACAAATAAAAAGAAGAAAGCTCAAGCATTGGTGTGCTCCCCTCTCTCCAATTTCAATTATCTAGTTGCAGGATTAAAATACTGCACTAGAGAAGCAAACAGGAATGTTAAACTGTCTGTTGTTGTCTTTTTCAGCCTGCTCGTATGCTTGTGTATAAGTTATACTACACTGTGTGTACCCAGAGTACTTCCTTATTTAAATCTTAAAATACAAAGAAGAAATATGTATATGTATTTGTAGAAATGTATATGTATATGTAGAAATATGTATATGTATATGTAGAAATACGGCTGCAATTCTTGGGTCAACAGTTTGAACAACTAAACCCTAGAAAAACAGAGCACCATAAAGTTGACCCGCTATTAAGAACTTATTGGTTTCCATATAACTTCCAACTTGAAGACACATTTCTAGTATTACAATGGACTCTGCTCAACACTGCATAAGACTGAACAGTAATTCCTCATCACAATCTCCATTCTGCCAGGAGCACCCTTCTTGAGCGTACTTACTGTGTGCTAGGTTAGGAGATCTAGGACACTTCAATGAAGGGTGGTGTGCCCTCAGCTTTGATATTATCATGTGCTGCAGATGTGGCCACATCAGAGTCTTAGCCTTCTCCTAAAGTGGTGGTAAGGGTGTCTGACTTTTGGTTCCTATGATTAAGTTGACCAGGTAGAGTTGGATTTTCATATTTATTTGGTTTCATTTCAAAAAATTCAGCTGATTGTCATTATTATGCATGCTTTTAATGTACTGTTGCTGTTTCAAGCCCTGGACATGCAATGATGCTAATAATAATAATAATAATAATAATAATAATAATAATAATAATGTTTTGTAGACAGTGTGCCAATGACTACTGGCTAAAGCTGTGCCAGAGCATTCAACTCACTGCTGACACAGGAAACACTTGCAAAATATATGAAGGCATGAAGAAAGCCTTTGAACCAACAGTCAAGAAAACGACTGCAATGCCTGGAGACAGGTCATGTAACCACAGCAGTGACCAGAGGAGCAGGTGTTGTAGAAGAAGAGTTTGGATATGATATCCCGCTTTATCAGTACCCTAAGGAGTATCAAAGCAGCGAACAATCTGCTTTCCCTTCCTCCCCCACAACAAATACTCTGTGAGGTGAGTGAGGCTGAGAGACTTCAGAGAAGTGTGACTAGCCCAAGGTCACCCAGCAGCTGCATGTGGAGGAGCAGGGAAGCGAACCCGGTTCCCCAGATTACGAGCCCACCGCTCTTAACCACTACACCACACTGGCTCTCTTGTAACCTTCCAACAGCTTTAACTTCACCTCCAAAGACACACTCCTCCATTGCAGCTATCTTATAAACCCATTCTAAATGGGTCAAATATAAAACCTTCAATTCCCATTTCAGCTGGGAATTATATGATGGGTAGTGTGAAACAGTGAGCATTGACACAAAAAAGACCAACATAGAAGTTTTACCCTACGACAGAAAATAAGTCTTCACTATTCTGGCAGGCACAATGCTCTTTTGTATTCAAAGGGTTTGGTACAGTTTACTATTCTGCAATTGCCAGAATCAATTCAATTAAGCCAGACTCAGTTCCCATGGTACACAGAGAGGGCAGCAGTGTTCTCGTGTGCAGCTTACGCACACAAGCAGAATGCCAATTAAGTCACAAATCCATGCAACATGATGGCTCCTCCTCAGCTTATGCTCTTGTGAATAAGTCTTGTGTTTATGTGCAACTCTTATTTGGATGCTGGCACACTGAGAGCCAACTCGAAGGCTTCAATCCTATTAACACTTATCTAGCTAATCCTATTAACACATACCATTGAACTCATTGGGTCTTATTTCTGAGCAGATATATGACTGTGAATCATACATACATATTATATACTAATCACTATATAATACAATATAGCCTCTATCTTGCAAGTCAGAGACTGTGCAGGACAGTTGCATAGGAACTCTATGCAAATATTAATAAATATTAATAAAAAAAGAAATAGCAGGGTTATAATTTCTCCGTTTTAAACTAGTTTTACTGGAACAAATAAATTCCTCAACTATCCACAAATGAAAAAGGATAGTTTTTCATTTAGATAAAAGTTTAATGAAAATAAATGACACTCATAGTAGAAGGGAAACAACAAAATGGAGCGCTACATTTTAGACCATCTATGATTAATGAAGCATTGTTTAGATGTATAGATGAATATACATTGATCAAGGAATGCTGAAAGGCAGACAGACACAGGCACCCACACCCACATAAATTTCACAATTTCATCTCTTACAAAGAACAGTTGGGAATTATTTTTTTGGGGGGGTATTTTATTCTGTCTTGAACAACAAAGGGTATTATTATTGAAATGTTTGCAGTCAGTAACTGATGGCAAATACACATGTACACACACTAATGTCTTGGCTAATGGAGACACCCAAAGGGCTGGCCAGTTACATGAACTTGAGAGTTACCATTCCTGGTCCAGTGTTGATGTTTTTTGTTGTCCTGGACCCCTGACCTACCTGGCAGCAAATCAGTCAGTCAAGTGTCCAGTCCAAGGTCAATCCACGTGTCTGAAAGTCCAAATCAAAGCACCATCCTGCTGAGGTCCATCAACATGGGCAGTTGAGCAGACACATCACCTCAGCTCTGCTCTGCATGCTGATGGCAGCATCTGGGCTTGATGAGGTACATGACTCTCACCTGTCCAAGCCTATTCCAGCTGAGGAATTACAGGGAGCTGGGCTGTAGGCCCTTGCCTGCCTCAGCTTCCTGGAGTGTCCTATCCACTGCCCCTATACTTCAGAGTGTTCATGGAGACAGCAGCCCCTCTGGCTCTGGTGATGGGTCCCGATGCTCTGGTTCCTGTGCACTGAACCCCATCCTGTCATCATCCTCTGTCACTCCATGAGTACTTTTACTACACCAACTTAAGGTTACCAGACGTCCCCGTTTCCCAGGGACAGTTCCCGGATTTACAAATCACTCCCCATACAAAATCAATTGAAGTTGAAAAAAATCTGGTAACCTTACACCAACTTCTTCTTCCCCATCTCCAGCTTGCCCTGGTGTGTCCCATTCCTGGCTACAACCCTCACCAGGATCCTCTTCCTCTTCCCCACTCTCCTGTCAGTTCATTACAGTTGCTTGCTTATGTGAGTGGTTCTGGGTAGACATGTACAGCGTTGTACTGTACAGATGCTAGATGCCACCACCAAGCAAACAATTACAGCTGATAGGCAATGAGTCACAGCAACACAATTATTAGTATTTCCACATGTTACTGGAACATAATGAGGGAGGCAAAAGGTAAGATACAGTGGGAATGAAGAGGAGAAGCATGTAAAAATGAATACTATTGGGGGAGGGGGGAAGAAGTGCTGTAAAACACGCAGTGGCTTATTCAATAAATACTCCTCTCTCCTCCTCAGAACAGAAGGAATTTATACTCCACAGCTAGAATAGAAATGACAGTGGAGATATTTGTCATTTCAGTATCTTTAATGAAAGGCTCACATATCACCCCCATTAGATTTTGATCACTAAATATATATATAGACTGTTAAATAATAACAATAAGAACCATAATGCATAGGTACATGGCTGCATAGAGAAAGGTTGGTATGTTCTACACTGTCATGGCTCTGGAGTAAGATTCTCCACGAGGAGGTGATTGAGATGGAGAGGTTATTTCCTTCAACACCAGACCTGGCTGACCACACTTTTCTAGAAGCTCCAGCTCATGAGGATCCCATCTTTCCACAGCTTCCTTACAGTCTCCCCACAGTCTCTCCCATGCCATCAGAGCCAATGGCCAATAGATCAGACAAGACCTCTTTAACTATAAGAGTCTTCTTCCAGATGAGGCAAATCCAGACCAAACTACATTTAAGTCCCAAACTAGAGCTCTCGGCTTCTGAAACAACATTTGACTCTCCTTGTATTCAATCTCAGCATCACTCATTGCTGTCCATGGTGCTACTTGGAACCTGAACTCTTGTCTTGAACTGGGAATCCTGATGAAATCTCCACCTGGCTGTGACCACCAGTTGGGGGAAAAAAGAAAATATGTGTGTTTTAATCCACAATGATTAAATGATAACACAGTCAGCTCACCGCAAGTGCAGCCCAGTTCAAACTTTTCATCAGTATTACTGCAATTTTGGACAAGTAATTCTACTCCAGCTGAAATGCTTTCCTCCTTGTCTATGCAATAAACACCCTGAATCACTCCAAACCTGTCTTTCTTTCTTATGCTCCTCATTTTATTTCATTTTATTTCGCTACATTGGAATCCTTTAACGTGACTCAAACTTGTTTAATTTAAGGCTTTGGAGTGGAAACTACAGCAACACAAGTTTGGCCTTGGTGCACAAATCCTGCCCCAAGACATATCTCCATGATTACATTAGATGACAAGTTCTGTGACTTAAAAGGGATAAACAGGCTACTGCCATAGAGTGCTATTTCAGGGGAGGGAATTATCTCTAAAATTCAGAAAACTGTGAAAATTGAATACCAGGAAGTTTCTTTAAGTCCCCCTCTCTTCCAGGACTCTCTTCCTGCTTTGTAGATCCTTTTGGGCAAATAGCTGTATTAAAAGATAACTATCAGAACTTTGCACATTTGTCTATTTTTCAAGTGCTATATAAATGTCACCAACTGCATTAATCTGATTGGAGAAAACTTGGAAAGGTCCTTCTATGATATATCTATACCTATTTTTGTCTACAGGAGGAAAGAGAAACACAGGAGTGGTATTCAAAATGCTTTCCAAACCTTGTGTCTCTTCCATACCCTTGGTTCTATCCCCATTGTCTCTGTGTTTCAGATTATACCCTGGTTGAGGGCAGAGACTTGTTTGTGTTTCTGCTTAAGAAACTACGTAAAGTTGCACCAAGGGCACTATATATAAATAAGTGCATGTACACACACACACACACACACACACACACACACACAGCTCTTGAGCATTGTCTTCTTACTATGAACTTCTTTTCTTATTATAAATACCAAAGAAACTATTGCTTTCCTTGCTCGAAACCCAGAAGATTTTCAGAGATTGTAATATGCCCCCCCTTAAGAGGAGTGATTACAGGTCTTCATTGTGTGTCTGAGTCTTGGGCATCTAGATATTCACAGAAATATTTTGAATCCTACTGCCTTTGATGAATTCTCTCTGTGTTGCATATATATGTTCACAATAAGACTGGTTTATATTTTGTTCCCTTAAGGGAGTTATTTTGTTGCAGAAAGATGTAAGGCAAAAGAGAGTTGGTGCACTAAGCTGCTAAGGGGAGTAAACAAACTGAATGTCATACTGAAATGCTGAACAATTGGTTTGGTTTCAAAATATGCTAAAACACGGAATGATTCTGGAAGGTGCAGATCTTAAACCACCTCCCACTGAGTCAACAGTTTATCCCAATGGGTTATGAAACAACCCTCCTCAAAAATAAATACTCTGTTTTTTAAAACAAAAATCTCTATGTATGCATGAGTGACTTCCCAGCTAGCCCTTGTGTGTCCATACATCAGTACTGCCTCATACAGGACAGCGGTTAGACAGTGGAACGGTCTCCCATGGGAGTTTGTAGACTCCTTCCTTGGATGTTCCTAAGCAGAAGTTGGATGGTAATCTGCCATGGATGCTTTAGCTGAGATTCCTGCATTATATGGGGGCTGGACTAGATGACCCTTAGGATACCTTCCAACTCTACAATCTATGATTCTAGGACAGCCTGGCATTCCTATGGAACCTTATCAAGTAGAGCACATGCTGCCTGCAGAGGCCATGCTGTTTCTGAGTCAGTTACAGGCTTTGGGATTTTCTATCGTAATCAATTTCTCACTCCTTTAGAGGAGTTATAGAGAGTGTGAATTTGTGACATTTTTGTTGGTCCTAATTCAATAGGACTGGTGAATGTACGGCTTTCCAGATGTTGCTGGGTTCTAGCTCCCATCAGCCCCAGCCAGCATGGTTAGGGATAGAAGTTGAAGTCCAGCAACAACTGGAGGGCCACATTCTCGCCATTCTGTAATAAATATATTTATTGTGTTCTCTTGAGAGGAACTTTGATATAACTGGTTTACTGCTCCTAACCGGGGGCTTTTTGAAACTTGTGTCACTAAGCAGTGGCTAAGATAGCATCTGTTTACATAGTTAACACAAAGCAGACTTTAATTCATGTGACAAATCTTGATCCCTATTACTGTGTATTCCCACCTTCAGAGTTATGATTGCATTGCTAGATTATTTCTTGTGATCCTATTGTTAAATGCTTATTTTGTCAAAGAATCAAACCAATGTTGATAGACTGTTAGGCTGTCTGAACCTCCACCTTAGATATGGTAGCATCACTGGAATATGTAGCATGATTCACCAGTGATTTCTGAAAGCGTCCAAAGAACAGAAGCATAATTATTCCTGAACAGCAAATGCCAGTGATGAATATTTGTTAATACAGAAACAACATTAAGGTCTTCCTGAGCACACCCACAAGCAAGGTACTCACAGCAGAAATAATGCACACTCATCACCCTTATATAACATTAAAAAGGGACCCCTGCTGCATGGATCTGTTTTTGAATTGACTTTGCATGCTCCCTTGCTCTAATGTTTATCAAAAATGCAACATTAGTATATTTCAATTTGTTTTTATGGGAATTTTAATATTTCCCTTGTTAGCATGCAAAGCATTATTGAAAACTTCTGCACGCAATAGTGTACTCAGTCCAGCAATACCAAAACTAATACAACAGTTAGAAAAGTTCGCCTTGGGTATAATACTTACTGTATATGCAGTATATGAATGTATATTTTGTACACACGTACACACACACACACACACACACACACACACAGTTTGCTACAAGCCCAGTTCAGATAAGAACTCATAAAAGCTTGGTTAAAATGAGCTTTTAAAGCCTCTGCATAATATGGATCAAAAGGAATTATTTATGAAACATATTTGTATCTCACTCTTTTTACAAACAGACCTCCATACATCCCAAGTTGGTTCAAAAGAAGAAATTACAATAAAAAGAAAGCACACACCCAACCAACCAACCAACCGCAACCCAATTGAAACACTTCACAACTTCGCTACAGCTTCCAAATCAATTCTGGCAATGGTTATGATCCAGTTATGAAGAGTGGGATTCACCTAACCAGCCCTGTCAGTGGAAGCCTTGCAATAGGGCTCCCCACCCCCACCCCATGTGCCTTCTGCAATTGCTTTTGGAGAAACACTTATATGACAGTAATACTGAATTCCACCCTTAGTGTTCAAAATATACGGTAGCTTTCTAATCCATCACATCTAAAAACTTCATTTCATTTAAAATGTTTCGGAAAAGAAAAAAATGTTTTAATTAGTGCCCAAACAACCACCGTGTAGGTAACCAGATTAACTTCCCTGAGGAGAGAATTCTATAATGGAAAAAAAGGCTCTTGCTGCTATTTGCTTATGGCAGTGACACCCTGAGAAGGACCTCAGTGGAAGATCTTCTCTCTTGTGCAGGTTCATATGGAAGAGAACACCTCTTAAGGTTTCTAGGTGCCAAGCCATGAAGGACTTTATAGGATATAACAAGAACCTTGAATTAATTTTAGAAATAAAGTGGAATGTTCCCAGTGAGCCATCCCAGTTAGAATTCTAGCTGCCATATTTTGAACTAAATGCAGCCTTGAACTGTATTTAAGGGTAACTGCAGGCACAACACATTGCACTAGTCTGATCGGGTTGATACTAGAAAACTGTTAACCAGACTATTCCTGTCTAGAAGAAATTGCAGCAGGATTACCAGTCTAAGGTGGAAAGAAGCAAAAACTGCCACCAAGTACAGTTGTGTCTCTAGTGACAGAGCTGGATCAATTACTATTCTTAAACTGTAAACCTGATCTTACAGGAAAGTGCAGCCCCATCTGAACCTCACCTCCTTACCAGACAAATGAATCCTGGCTTCTACTCACAATGCCCATGTCTTATCAAGTTTAAGCTTTTGTTTATTGCCCTCCCCACATCAGAACACTACTGAGCTCTGTCAACAATTTGACCCTTTCATTGCCTCAGCTGCATTAGATAACATGGAAAAACAGATCTATGTATTGTCTGAATACTGTTGATATTTTATTTCAAGGCTTTGGATAACACTTCCTGGTGGCTTCACACTGGGGTTAAATGGAATGGGGGTGGGGCAAGATGGAACCCTGTGAGATCCCATGACACAAGTGCCAGGAACCTGAAAAATTATTTCCGCAAACTCTGCTGGGAGAAGAGCACAGACCCAAAGGAGTTGGTGGATTGTTTCCAATGAAAGAAGCAATATTCCGGAATGAAAACCCTGCGGGGCAAGGGGGAAAGAAAAACACCCAACACTCCCTTCTGTTCCACTGCTGCATAAAAAGTAGGGCTCATCAACTTTCAGTTCCCTCTCCCCCAGTCCCTCTTTGGATGTCTCTCTGCCCAATTCATAAACTTTGTGAATGCCTATTTCTGGGATTCTACATTTGTAATGAAGCTTCTGTGTTGTTTCCCAATAATACAAATGCAGGAGTGACTTCTGAACCTCTAAAAAGCAGGGGAAATTAATACATTAATAGTCAATAGGTGAGGATGGTGTTTTAGAAGGTTAATATTTGTATTACAAGTAAGAACTATTTTTTTTTAAAAAAGAACTCTTTCTATGATTAGTTATTAGACCACCTTCAGCCATGGTTGGAAAGCTGACTTTCCCCCTTAGTGCATCAGGCAATCAACATTCAATTACTGAAGTGCTTTGATTAGTTGATTAAACATCTAGTTATTGAATATGCATGAGACTCCTAAAACAAGCATTTCCAGTTTAGTGGGCTTATTCCTTTTGAACCACTTGTCCAGCAACTTTCAAATGTTGACAATTCATCAATATTCATAGAGCCATTTATTCTCTTGCTGTATTTTTAGCCCTATCGTGCATGCATATGATGCGTTTGTACACTTGATATTTCTTTGTATTTTCAGTATCTCCCTCAAAGGAGATTTGCATAAGGTTGACATTCTATATTCAGGAGAATTTCTTTTTTCTATACATGTGTGTCCAAAAGTCATCTTACTCCTTCTTCTTGTGCACCACATTTTGTGGTGGTGATAAACTAGCAGGACATATGAGGCAGGGGAAGCTGGATGCGGCTGGGCTAAAGAAGTCAGGAATTCTTCTTTGGCTCAGATATATTTCAGTCATTGTATGCTGAGCATGTGTGATGGATTCAGAACCATGACCTATTAGAAATATGATTGGGACTTGAGCTAGAGTCTGAACAATAATTCACAGAGGAGCCCAATACAGTGCAATGGGGCATCCACATACATATCTGAATTGATTAAAGATTTGGGCTTCAGTGATTAACTTCCACAATATGACTGTTGCAAATCTATATGGTGGAAGAAAAGATTATGATTCAATCTCTTTAAGATTTCAGCAGGAAAGTTATGATTCAATCTCAGTTTGTAAATATTTCAGGGTTGGGGCTTCAGGCTCTTAATTCAGGGGTCTAAAAGATTACTCATTACAATTTCCACATTTAAAGCATTTGCTACAATATTGTGTATGCAAATATAAACCTTTGGCTCTTTAATAGAAAATGCAACCTCTGTGATTCATCTGAGTGGCATTTCAAAGAATACTGAGAAATGATGTTTATAACAACACCAGGTACAAATTAATGATTGCTATAATATCAGAACAGAACACATTAAATGAATTCAAAAAAAGAAAAGAAAAGAAAAAGACAGAAGTGGAGAGAACATCAGGGGGTGCCTTTCAATTCTGCTCCATCATGTATGCTGCTGTCAGGATATGAAAAGGAATTTTAGTACACTGTCACTTTGAGAGACATATTCATCCTCCTGAAGCCAGACTTCACTGGGTTTGATTAAGTGAATACTACTGAAAAGTGCTGTACTGAACTGACAGTTCTAGATGCTGATTCCTTTCGCAGTCCACACACTAGCTACACAAGAAAGGAAGCAGCAGCACAGAGAGCAGCAGGCTCTTGGTGTTACAGAAATCATAAACAGTAGCAAACTGTAATCAGGACAATGTAGTTACAGCTGCCAATGCTTAAAACAGTATATATTATAGAAATGAATTTCCAGGCGATAATTCGCAGCCCAGCTACAAAGCGAACTGTGAGACTGCTGGTGCTTCCATCACCATTACAGGCATTTTGGAAACAAACAAACAAGCAAACATGCCAAATTTCAAAATGCAGCAGCTTTTCAAATTACAAAGTTTTCCTTTCCATTTGAATTTCAGAATCACACTTTGTCGTCTAAATTTGAAAGAAGAAGAAGAAGAGAAGAGTTTGGATTTGATATCCCGCCTTTCACTCCCCTTCAGGAGTCTCAAAGCGGCTAACATTCTCCTTTCCCTTCCTCCCCCACAACAAACACTCTGTGAGGTGAGTGGGGCTGAGAGACTTCAAAGAAGTGTGACTGGCCCAAGGTCACCCAGCAGCTGCATGTGGAGGAGCGGAGACGCGAACCCGGTTTCCCAGATTACGAGACTACCGCTCTTAACCACTACACCACACTGGCTGAAAGTCACGTTTTTGTCAATATAAATATTACTAAAGTCTGCTGAGATCAAGCTGTCAGATCTGCCAAATTCTGAACGCTGCTGCATGTTTTATATAAGGCACCAGCAGCTGTAGGATGCTACTAACTGCTACATGTTAGACACCATCTGATTTCAACTCTGCTACTGCTACTATCAAGTACTGCCCACTACTGCAAAATCTTTGGATATCTCGGTTTTCCAAAAAACACCATTATTTTGACTGACCCTAGGGAAAACCCCAACTAGGATTAGACACTAGGATTTCCTACTGCCTCGCAGAATGTCCCCCCTCCAAAAAAAACAACAACCCACATTTAGCTGGCAAAGGACAAGAACAATGGCTTACTTCCACTCCTCAAAATTTTAGGTCCTTGTTAGGTTGGGTGATCTTCTTAGCAAGTCATACTGAGCCAATTTAGTAGTTCTTAATCCCCAAAAGCATTTTGTATTGTCAGAGACAGGCTGGGGTGGAAATGCCATTACTGTGGCACCATCTAACATTTCTAGCATCTTACTGTGGAGATCTATCAACTTTATAATCTTGAGTGTTGTTGTAGTTGATATGAACTGCATATAGCTAGAAAACTGTATTTCTGTCTCCTGCCGCTTAAATGATTAAATGAGCATGAGGGGTAAAGAACCTTGTGGCCCTACAGTTGATGTTGGACTCCAACTCCCATCAGTCCTAGCTAGTATGGTTGGTGGTGAGAGACAATGGAGGCTGTAGTACACTAACATTGCATCACTGCTTTACACTGACTTATCATATTAGTCACAGTTCCCAAAAGCCCCTCCCATTTTTTCAAATGTGAGGCGTGTTCCTATGTCAAACAAGTAGAACAAATTTCTACTAACATTAAACATCCACTTGAAGTAAAAACAATACTTGTACAAGGATGTTTACACAATAAAAAAGTTGAATGAACCTTAAAGCTTTTTCTGTTTTTTAAAACAAGCCTTTACCCAATAAAGAGTTGCTTACATTCTCCCATACTGGATAAAAACTCCACATCCAACCTGAAATTTGCAGTGCCCTTGGAGCAGTTAATTTTCTTTGTATGGTTATATAAAATTTCAAGGCTACCTGTTCCAATACATTTACTTCTTGCGCAATACTGCTCTCAGCTACCCCAAAGAAAAGAAAAAATAAAAACTTCTAAATAAGAGTTCCTGTAGATCACTGTCAACATCAAGGATTTTTTCTCCTGTCAGCAGTTTTTACTTGACCAAGGTCACCTTCATGTTTCAACGGTAACACTACTATCTGCAAACCTTACACTGGAATTTCATCTCCTCATATAATTCTCAACTGATGGCACAACATATTTTAACAGAATCAGATTAAATCAAAGAGATTAAGACAAACCACTGTTGTTCCTATTACTTCTTAAAATCTTCAAGCAGCAAACTGAAATGTTCTACCAGAGCCATTGCTACGTAATGCTATTTGTCAGCAAAATGGGGCATGCTTGGAAATATCACTGCTCTCTAAGGTTCGTACTGTAAAATATACAAATCTGAGATATATTTTTAAAGCTTTGAAGTCAGATTTTTCAGAGTGACACATGATTTCTAATTAATGTTGACCAGAAATGGAATGGCAGCAATCTGTGTACATTCTAAGAAGTCCCTTTTGATGATTTTCTGCATCTCTTGGAAAACTGTGAAACTATAAAACATGGGCATCCAGGGGGAAGATGTGTCCTTGTCAAGGGGCTTAGATCCACACTTCTTAAACAGGAGCATGAATCATGGTTTTTTTGGTGTAATTCACTTTGAGGGTTGTTGTTTTTGTTCTACAATCAAGCCACATATAAATTTTATGAAATGAATAAAATTAATAAATCCAAATACAGTGGTACCTCGGGTTACATAAGCTTCAGGTTACATACACTTCAGGTTACAGACTCCGCTAACCCAGAAATAGTACCTCGGGTTAAGAACTTTGCTTCAGGATGAGAACAGAAATTGTGCTCCGGTGGCACGGCAGCAGCGGGAGGCCCCATTAGCTAAAGTGGTGCTTCAGGTTAAGAACAGTTTCAGGTTAAGAACAGACCTCCAGAACGAATTAAGTACTTAACCCGAGGTACCACTGTATGGATTCTATTGAGAACAATGCAGTGCAGAACATGATGTGCGTTGGACTCTATATCCCAGTGTGATCTATATCCTGCTGCTCTGATCATGGGAATTAGTTTCTTGCTCCACACTCACAACTGTACAACAGGAGATCAGAGGGGAAATAGGTGCAACCCAAGTAATAGAAAAGAGTTTTGTTTTGTTGGGAAACTTCTCCCCTGAAAAGGCAGTGTCATAAACATTCAGAACTGTGTGAGTTTTAGTTCCTTCAAAATTGAGACAAACCTTCATTCAGCTTCTGATTCTACATGTACAGTAGCTGGAATTATCATAACTAAAATTTCCATTTCAAATGACTAATGGATCAATTGTTTCACTCCTCAGAATTGCATATGCTTCTGACCTCCCTTCCCTGCCTGCTCTAGTCTAATTTAATATAGTTGTATCTCTCTACCAAACAGCCTATGTCACTCATTTTCAGTCCCCTTTTTGCTGTCACCCTACTCTCTGTTGGCACCTTCAATCTGTGGTTCCCACTTTTTCATCTCCTGCTTGAAGAATAAGCATCCATGCCATGCTATGTTCTCCCCAATCCAATGTATGCCCAAGAATACATTGGTGCTTCAAGAGTACTTCCCACACTGATTGTACCAAGAATCTTTTTTTAAAAAACTGTTATTCGAAATATTCTGTGTGCTTATATAGTACCAACAAGAAACTAGTAATAATTTAACACACACAATACAATTGTTTATACATAACACAATTGGAGAACCACTATGAAGTCTGAGATAAAAGTAAATGCTCTTATATGCTTTGAGATTTGGGACGTTGAAATATCTCTCCTCCATTACACATGTAAAATGGTTAAAAAGCTGAATGTCCCATAATCTAGCAATGAAACTAGGAAATCCCCCCTCTTCTCTCTCTTTAATAAGATGGCAGAATACAGACTGGAAGTCTTAAGTCTGTTGATTAAGCATGGGCAAGAAAGCTACATTTAACATTAACCTTCTCTAGTTTTTGTTTCCTTCTGAAGGAATATGTGTGACTTTGCAATCTGAATATTGCCTCATGCTTGTCTCAAAAAAGATGATCATTGTTACACTTCCATTCATCCATAAGACAGGGATTCGTGAACGCTTGTTATTTGGAAAACAACATGGGCAATGACTCATCTCTTGCTTACTTTGATTGCCAAGTGTGAATGTCAAGTGCCTGGGAAAGCCAGATGATCAGATTTTGTTTGTCTGCTGGATCATTATATCATGACTTTAAATGGTGCCATCACTGGGGGTGGGGGACTACCCAGGTTTTTTGCTCTGGGTGGAGGCTCCAGAAGGGTGCCATTGAGGCTCCCAGCCTCTCTCTCTCTCTCTCTCTCTGTGTGTGTGTGTGTGTGTGTGTACGCAAATGTGCAGGGTGTGTGTGTGTACCAAACTGAGGCTTTCACGCGGGTGAAATAAAGCCTCGTTTCGCTCCTAACTTGTTTTAAAAATAGCAATGGAATATTATTCTCCCTCAGCAACTACAGCACAGATTTTTGTCTCTACATTGGTCTGAATTTCAGGTTGTCCCTGAGATTTTACTGGCTTCTACATCTATAAAGCACTCAGTCTTCCAAAGGTAGGGCTCCCTCCCCCCTGATGATTTTTGTTTTAAAAAAACAATTAGTGCAGGAGTTGTGATCGACAGCTTGCAGTAGCACAGGAAAGCTAGACTATGATACTCTTCACCCCGTTTTGAAAAAAATTAAAGCTCAGGAACGAGTAGTGTTAACATCTGGTTAAAAGTGTCTGAGGATCTTAGCTATTCAAATTCCCTCCTGTGCTGAGAATGGACCTGTATTATGCATGTCACATATGGATGACTGATCTGCCTGTAGTAAAGACCTGAAAAGGTACCCTCTGCAGAAACCATTTGCTGAGGGCCTGTAAACTATGTGAAATACAAAAGGATTACAGGGTGGGGGGGGGGGACTAATGTGCATTTTGCACAGGTCATAGGAGGGAGTTTCCCCGCTGCAAAGTTTTTTTTTTAAAAAATTCTCCTTCTCTCTATGCAGCTGTAGAGGGAACACTAGACACTTTCATCTTTCCACAGTCTGTGGTTGAAGCAATACAACAATGGAATTTCCAATGGATTCAGGTCAAGATTCAGAAAATAGGGCTAATCTGCTGAGGATAGTCTGATCTCCATGACTTTCCCTGCTTTGCTATAATAGCTACTAAGAATTACAACCGTGTGCTATAACAAATATATGCCCCCATTTTGGAGTCTAGGGGGGCTTTTTAAAAAAAAAAAGTGAAATGTGGGAAAACATTAAAATCCTTCTACCTGCAGTCAGGTGTTGTACAGTCCCATTATACCACATCAGGACCGTAGCAATTCATTATGTACTTTCCCCCTTCATTTCAACTGCTACTTCTAAAGCTAAGCATTTGGAAGCCTTGCTGAGCAAGCAAACCCATGAGCTTTGACAAGAGCCTGACTCAACTACCCCTGCTCCCAAACCACAATGAAAACTGTAACAGGTTCTTTTTAAAAAATAATAAAATATTTGTACTATGGCAAGATGGTATGTGGGTTAAAGGAAAGAAGTCAGTAATCATAAGGCTTTCTCAATACTGCCTTAAGTTACTTCTATGAAATTCTGCCAAACATAAATGGAACAAACCTTTCCTAAGAACTACTTCTAGGCAAACAATATTGTGCTTTTCTCATTGCTCCATGGGTGAGCCCATGGACTTCAGTCTATTCACTTTTCTACCACCACTTATGTGGTGATGGAGAATTCCCCTCTGCTATTTCTCTGGGTAACTATCTACCCAGCTGATGTTTCATTTTAGAAGGTAATTCATGCAATACTGACACTGTACGCAACATTAACTTCTGTTAACAAACAGGCAACAATAAGCATAGTATTCTAAGCCTTTATGAGAAAAGAAATATGAAAGAAAACAAAGCAACAACAACAACAGTGAGAACCCTCAAGGTTATAGCATTTATAGTTCTTTTTCTGCAGCATAAGCTGGTTAATGGATTCATCATAGATAGACATGGTTCCAAAGATCATTCTATTAACATTCTGTTCACCCCTGGTTAAATGGAAAGGCTGCAGCTTTCTCAATACATTCAGTAAGGAATTCATGCTCCCAACAATAACAGAAGAATAGCTCACAAATGGCATTCACTGCAGAAAGTGAAATTTGCAAAAGACAAAAACAACACTCCGCAAACCTCCTGGTAGAAATATTGAAAGCAGCATTGTGTAATTTGTGAATGAATTGCTTACTATAGTATGGTATTTTAAAACATAAAGAAATGCCCCTCCCTCTGCATTTTCTATAAAACACTCTAAATTTACTTAGTACAAGTAGGAGAAGAAGAACATTACCCCAGGCAGTGAATACAATTTTCATAACAATTTGTTTAGTCAAGTATCAAGAGACTCTTCTCCCAGTTTGCGAAGTAGATAACATACCATTAGTCTTGATTGAATCTGACAAAACAAAACAACACCCCCGATTTACTGTACATAATGTATAAAATAAAATGCTTCCAAAGGCTTTAGTGCTACTGTCAGTCAGAGCAGATGCAGATATCTGTGTGAAAATAGGAAGAGATTCCTAGGAATTTGAATGTCACATAGCTATAGATTGATTTATATATTATTTATGGGCAGATTCAATTAATGAGTCCCATCAGTAGGACATGTGCTTGCACAGGGGGCTTCCCTGTCCTCCCCCTCGTGCCCCCTGCACCCCCGAAAATTGGCTTGGGGTGTGTGTCGTGAGAGGGTGAGAGGGGGATCATTCTGTCTGGCAAGCTGAAATGCTTGCCCTGACAGAACAACTGACTTAGCACAACGTTGAATTTATCTCTATTTTCCCCTTCACCAGAATGATCACAGGGCAGTTTACATCAGAATAAGGAATACAAGATGTAATACATAATAAACATAAACATTAAAACAATGCTCATAATTAGCAGCATCCAAACTCAGAAATGACTTCATCCACCAGCTGCTAAAAGCCTGAAAAAGGTGTTGTTGCTTTTACCTGGCATCAAAATAAATATTTTGCTCCCAGTGCTGTGTTCAGAAGGCTCACATAAGCCCAAATTGCATTTAGCAATTCCTGCTATCCAGAGTACTTTACAGGTGTATATAAACTCTAGCTGAAAGGCACCCTGTGAAGTAGAAAAGTACATACACATTCAGTGATGTAGTAGCAAGAACATAAGCTGCGACCCAGGGGAGGTTTGCTGAAGACTGGCACCCACAGGCAGATGACAGGTCCCCAGTATCCCAACAGGGGTACTGAATCTGTCCTTGGGTCCTTTTGCTAGGTGTCTCTAAGCCATCATTAAAAAATTCCACAGTGTCCCGGAGCATCCAGTCTAATGACCCTACAAGGCATGGTGGGAAATTAAAATGGTTGAGGCTTCTCCTCACTGCTGACTCAAATCTGGTTCCAGCCGTGTTTAGCATCCAGGACACACATGGGCTGGAATGAAACATGATTGTTGAATGATTGCTGATAAGCATTTTAACAATGGTAATAACCAAAGCGGTATATCTTAGGCTTAGACACCCAACAAATGACACCGAACACATGTAAGCCAGAGAGAACCTGATCCACTATTCACACGCTCAGTCAATTTTATACACAAAGACACTTGTAAATGCAGGAGACAAGAATAGTTCAAGCAGGCTGCCTGCTTCCAATCTCATTAATCTATAAATATATTCATTTCTTGCTCAGATGCTTCAAACACAAATATAAATGGCTATTGACCTCTACTCTGTGTGATATGTTCAGCAGATTCCCAGATACTGCATGCAACACTTTTCATGTGCAAGCTTTTCCAGAAGTATTAGCTGTAACGATGCAGCTCCCTTAAAGATTCTCTCCTCTCTGTCCCTGATTTACCTCTCTCATTTTATTTATCAAAAATTTTAAATCGTTTCATTGTAAATAAATTCAGTCTAAATGGTTTACAATAAAATAAAATGTAATTATTGTTTTTTTAAAAAATACAGTGAAAAAATGGTATTGAAAATATTCAAAAGATGATTAAAATCAACAGTAGCTAAAAAGAAACAAGAACACAAATTACTTCTACACTGTTTTAAGCAAGTGCCAAAAGGAGTACAGCAAATATGCCTGCCTGGTGTCAAAAGAAATGGAGTTCCAAAGTGTAGGTCCTGTCACACTGGATCAATTTCTTACAAGCGTCAGTTCTGCATATCGAAGTGGTTACCCTTATATTGGGTATGGCAATCCCATGAGAAAACTGGTCCCAAGTGCTCACGGGCTTTATATACTAACATGCATGTAATATGCAGCAGGCTTGCTCAATCTCGGCCCTCCAGATGTTTTGAGACCACAATTCCCATCATCCCTGACCACTGCTCCTGCTAGCTAGGGATCATAGGAGTTGTAGGCCAAAAACATCTGGAGGGCCGAGTTTGAGGAAGCCTGATATACAGTTTCATGACATATGATGAAACCACTTGCCCTTCTGACTGACTCTGTGGTTAACCCATGAGTTTGAAGATCTCGTTCTATTCAGAAATATGATAGAGTCATGTGGTTGTTTTAGGCCAATCTTGTGTGAATTCATTTGAAGACAGTCTGCAAATGTTGACAGCAGGTTAGCACACTTTCAACTGCGCCCTAATTAACCTTATGAACATAGCTTTCAAAGTCAAAGTAGGCTCTCTCTCTTTACATTGGGTTTAGAGGGAAATCTTTAACCCATAGTAACCTAAAATGAATTATAATCCCAAATTCACTATTCTAGGGATCGCTGTTAGGCCATGCCATCAATATGCTTGCTGCAAAGTCTTTTGCTGCTCCACATTTCATAGCCCTTACAAATTTTATATAAACTCCACACTTGCCTACAGGAAAAGCTTTCATTAGTCTAACAATTTGTCCGGCAATCTGTTAAAATAAAATACACTCCTTTTATGGGAACAAGGCTGGTAATAGTCAAGCTAAGTAATCTTTAATTCCAAATTATTTGCACAGTAGTCAGCATTTACATTCTTGGCATAACCAATCTTAAAAGGCAGTTCTCATGAATTTTAACACACAGTTGCGTCTGAAGATGAGCCCGCAAGCTTGATCTTGAAATGGATGAAGCACCCAAAGCTCTTCCAATAGGCCATGCAGCACTAGGATAAAGGCACCATTCATCTATACTTCTCAAAACCAATGACAATGAGATGGAAGTTGGTATCTTAAGAATGTGATGCCTTTGCAGAAAAAGCTTCAATACAGTAATGCTATTTGGATGTAGACAATAAATTATGCCACAGTTAATCACCTTGGTATTTCACAGAAATACTGACTTACGGACTGTACAAAATAAATAAAAGGATGAAGAACTATATCTAGCTATAGTGAAATGTGAAGCTGGGGAATGGCAGTGCACAGTGGTTAAGCACATGAGCTATGAACCAAATTCTAATCTCAGCTCACCAACAAACTTGCTAGCTAGAAGCAACTCACAAGGATTACTGGCAGGATATATGGCATCTGGAAATGGAAGGGTGACAAACAAACCATTGGGTTGTCCTCCTGGCTCCTGGAGACCCTTAGACAATCATGGCAAGGAGGAGAAACTACCAATCAGGAGAGTGTGAAGATGTTAAAACTGTTGAACTGGCAAATGGGGCCTGGCTAGGGAAGTAAAAGCAGACAGCCATTCTAGGAAGGAACAGATTTAACAGCAACAGTTCTGTTGTGAAGAATTATAAGAAAAGTTCTTGTTTAAACCTGAAACACAACTTGTGATAGAAAATAAGTACTGTGCCTTAATAGTGAAAATGTCAAGCTTTATACCTCACTGAGTATTTGTTAATAAAAATACAGTTTTTGTTTCCATTGTTCCCTCACCTTTAGTTTACATTTAGATCATAGAATAAGTTGCCAAAGGAACTCCAACATCAAGAACCTTTGCTGCTGATTTATATGATATGAAGCCACATATATAGCACCCCTGAATGGTAGGCAGGAGTTGACAAAGGTTAAAGGAAACAAGCAGCTATCCTATTTTTAAAAGACATCTGAAGGCAGCCCTGTTTAGGGAAGTTTTAATATTTAATGCTGTATTGTTTTTAACACTTGATTGGGAGCCACCCAGAGTGGCTGGGGAAACTCGGCCAGATGGGTGGGGTATTAATAATAATAATAATAATAATAATAATAATAATAATAATAATAAACAGCAACCTGACTTGGTCATGTTGCCTAGCTCCCATCTCACTGAGGAAATCTGCCACAGGAGGCTGCTCTATTAAGAAAAATGGGGCATTGCCCCACATACTCAGTCTTTCCTCAGCCAGTCAGCCCCACCTGGCTTGGCCTACCTGCTTGCAACTAGTCCAGGTTAACAGCACTGCCTCTCAGCTTCTGTCCTTCAGTGTTTCAGTGTTGCCCTTGTGGAACTTGTCAGGGAGGAGGATGGGGAGAAGTTTAGAATTAGTTGGCTCTGCTTGACATTGGCTCCTGCCTTCCACCCTATCAGTCCCAATGGACACCAGCCACCTCAAGATTACAGCCTCCAGAGTAATCAACTTCACTGCCAGCCAATTGGCTTTAAAATATTATTTATTTATTTAGGTTTTAAAATAATAGTGTGACTAGGAATCAAACCATCTCTTTTACTACCACCATGGCTAGAAGTGCTCAAAACCACTTTCTTCCTGTTTGAAAGTTTAGTTGTCAAGAAAGTATTGCATTTTAAACTGTAAGCAAAGGAATCAGAAAAGAAGAAAATGAATTTCTAACAACAATTATTTTTTATTTCAGAGTTTCTTATAACCAAGTCAACCAAACAAAAAATTGGCTAGTTGAATGACTGTACCTAAGTGAAAATTTCAACACATGGGTCATCCGTGCTATCCATCCAATAACCACAATCTACAACAGGAACAATATTTACTCACATGTAAATCCACTAACTCCCAAGTAAGTATGATTCAGAATCACTTGTGGTTGTGAGTCTGAAATGCCTTTGACAAACTTAGTTTCCTGCTGCAGCCTGCAGTTCTACTGCACACGAATTGCAGAGAGTAACCTTCTCTTGTGTTGCCTAGGCAACCAGAAAAAGCAAGGTCCTACCTATTACTCTTTTCCTTATTAGACAATGTCCTCAGGAAAGTCATCTTTAGCACCTCCCTTTTTGCCCAAGGAGAACCAGCAAAGAGCCCTCTAAATGAAATAGAATTCAATTAGATAAATTCAACATAAATATTTCTACTTGTCTGTTTCATGAATTCTGGGTAGAAACAATATTTCTTCACAGTTCTAGTTTGCATCTAATAATGTACAATTATTAATATATAATTATTGTTATTACTATAACTAGTTGTAGAATTGTTTGGTTTATAATGTGGAAATTGTGTTTCTTATGCTGATTTCTTTCATTGGACTTTGAAAACTGTTTACAGGTTTCTGTTGACATATGAAGTAAATAAAGGAATATAATGCATATGGTCAGTTTAAATGCTGAGCTACAAATCTTTTCCCATTGCTCTATTTCCTTTCCTATATCTGATTCCCAGAACAGGAAGGTAGATCAGATAAAAGACTAGTTGAGAAAAAAATTCATCCCACTCTAATAATCTAAAATTCATTTCCAAACTATATGGAAATTTGGACCCTTTTATCCAAAAAGGAAGTAATGTGTAATATACTAAAAAGTAAAATTATTCAAAACATAAAACATTTATATAACATTTATATATTGGAATGATGTATTTTTATATAAAAAAATAAAAGTATAACAACAGAAAGATGCAAGGTAAGAATTAATTAAATTTTGGACAGAGCAAATATGGTATTGAAGAGAATTTCTCATTATACAGGTATCAGTGATTGCACACATTTCTGTTCAATTATGCCACCTTTACTTCAAAGTTAATATAATTCTACAGCATAATGCTTCTTCATGGAGATTGATGGACACGTTTCATGCTAATTCTTTCCAGAGTTAGTAAGCTTTTATTTTTCATGTCAAGGAAACAAAATGATGAGAAGCAACCAAGCAGAAATGCCAGTGCATATTTCAAAATGTCATTATGTAGCAGCCACAAATTAAAGTGTTCTCTCTCTCTCTCTCTCTCTCTCTCTCTCTCTCTCTCTCTCACACACACACACACACACACAGAGAGAGAGAGAGAGAGAGAGAGAGAGAGAGAGCGCACTGCCTTTAGGACTAAACAGATACTCTATGGGTGTCAACACTTATTTGGCAGGTCTGATTACAAAAAGCATACCAAGAATAAATATTGAAGCACGTGCTCAGGTGAAAAATACCACACAACCCTATTTTACTAAGGGGGGCTGCAGTTCACAAAATGCAAAACATATATCAACAAGTTCTGTACTAAATTTCATTATGTATGATTTTGGATTCCAGTTTTCGGGCTTTCAGGCTGTAAATAATTCAGGATGATCAAGCCAACACTTGACTGCTCTATAAGAGCATTTCGAAGAGTGGCCTCCTTTCTGTACTGCCACTGTTTATTATTTATATAGCACAAAATTTGATTGTGCTCACCGTCACAAAAGATCTGTGAGGTATGTTACAGACACTAACAATGCCACTTCAGCACACTGCTTGGTACATACCTCAAATTCTTAACTCATTGTGATGAATATAGCGGTTGCTCGTGTGCAAGTTGCCGCCACTCCTGGCAAAGTTGGCTTGTTAAACCTTTCCTGTCTGGACAGCCCTTCACTTCGTGGCTGCCTCAGTCACTAGCAGAATCCGTCAGTGGGCATTTCTTAAACCTTTTCCAGCATAAAAGCTGTTTGATGCCAAGTCTCCTCCTACTCTCCCTGCGCGGAAGTCTTCTGCGCAGTGAGGGTGTGGGTAGTGGAGGACCCGTGCTCTCCCCGCTGGTGTCCGGTGAAGAGTCCTGGAGCCCTCTCTCCGATTCCCCCATCTGCCCCCCTTTATCCCTAGTGTTGCACTGATTTCCTTCCCCAGCTGATGAGCTGCCTCTCTCCCTGCTGGGTCCCTCTCCAGCATCACTTGAGAGCCTTCCCTCCACCTCTGGCTCCGATGTCAGTTCCCTGACACTCATGTTCAAGGATGGAGTGATACCTTTCCCAAACTAGTACTTTACAGGAATTAGCAAACAAAAGGAAACCTATATCACAGCAGAGCTACCAACAGGCAAACTGAGGAGTGTTATTATTACTCCTTCACTACCATTCATTTCTTTTAAAGTTGTTTCATAAAATATAGTTTCCATTTTAGTACCCAGGCAAAAGAATTCATTCTCAGAGAAGCTTTGGGTATTGTCTCCTGCAGGGCAAGCAGGAATGTGTGCTGCTGCTCTTGCTCATCACCTGAATTAAAATGTACTCTGAGGGAGGAAGATGCACAAGTTCTGCTTATGATTCTACAAACAAGCGAAGAGAGAATACACAAGTCACTTGTGATTCCTAGTGTATAAGATATAACATTCAAGACTGCCTTCTCTACTGAAGACAGGTACAAAACGTCCAGTAGTCCAAATCCTTAGGACCAAATTACATGTTCAAAGAAGTTGCATGTAACTTCACTCAGGATTTTGAAAGTGTTTTATCTTTTATTTGTTCTAGGGGAGTGGTACTATTTTGTGTTTTTTTCCAATGATGGGGGGGGGGGGGAGAGACTAAATCTCTTCCCATGTGGGAACTGAAATAGTGAGGAAATTAATAGGAACTAGCAATGGGTAGATAAACAGTCCACTCAACAACCCTGCCCCACCCCCAGTCTACAAGCGTAAACTTTAATTTAATGGTGGATTTGGGGGAGGTCGGACTCTGTGTGAAATCATACAAATTCAAGATGATCTATTTTCATTCTGCTGGATCTGACTTCTACCCAGACCCCACATGAAAGGAGAGAGAGAGAGAGAGAGAGAGAGAGAGAGAGAGAGCGAGCGCGCTTTTGAGATTTCTGTCTTGGGCAGTGGAAACAGAAAGGAAGTTGTCTCTGGGTGGCTGTGACCATGCCTCCAAACTGAAAGGAGGCAAGACGAGGAAAGTCTTGGCATGCAAAATATATCCTATGAGGGCAGGTAACCCTGCTGCATCTCTGAAATAGGGTTGAATATACAAAAAGACCAAGTCCCAGTAGATGATGACTGGATAAGGCAAGACTCATGAATCGTTCAGAGATACATCAGCCATTTTCAGTATAGTACTACTTAATAGAAATATATTAAATGTTCATAATCATAATGGATGTTCTCTATCTACAATTTTGCATTAAGGCTGGATATTTAAAGTTCCACAGTTGTCTACACTATGTATAAACTAATTCTGCATTTTCTAAAGTGACAGTAGAACAAGTTCCAGCAAACAATGCATTAAAGCTACCTTTGCTTCCAAGCACCGTGCAGTTAGGAATCCTTGCTTGGGAATATGTGTCTGTGTTATCTGAAGTCTGCATGAGGTCTGAGGGCAACCAAAATGGTCAAAGGCCTGGAAACGATGCCTTATGAGGAACGGCTAAGGGAGCTGGACATGTTTAGCCTGGAGAAGAGGAGGTTAAGGGGTGATATGATAGCCATGTTCAAATATATAAAAGGATGTCACATAGAGGAGGGAGAAAGGTTGTTTTCTGCTGCTCCAGAGAAGCGGACACAGAGCAATGGATTCAAACTACGAGAAAGAAGATTCCACCTAAACATTAGGAAGAACTTCCTGACAGTAAGAGCTGTTCGACAGTGGAATTTGCTGCCAAGGAGTGTGGTGGAGTCTCCTTCTCTGGAGGTCTTTAAGCAGAGGCTTGACAACCATATGTCAGGAGTGCTCTGATGGTGTTTCCTGCTTGGCAGGGGGTTGGACTCGATGGCCCTTGTGGTCTCTTCCAACTCTATGATTCTATGATTCTATGATCATAGATTAATGTGCAAATTGAACCATGCAAAATATACAGAAAAATTCCTTTGGGTCAATGCCTTCTTCCAAAGCTTTAATTGCTGTGCTTCGTCTTTGGCAAACCCAGTAAGTTAAGAAAATAAAAAGCACAGGAATGTTCTTCCTCATTGGGTTGGCTGTATCAGATCTCTTGTTTCTATCACTACAATGACCCCAACAAATTAAAAGGCGCAAAAGAAGCGAGTCTGAATCCTCTGAAGTAGGACAGATATAGCTCATGTTACTTCATATTTTGGGAAATAATTGTGTCTTGATGTAGCTCTGTATTTCATTTAGGCTAAATTCAGTTGCAACTCTAATTCCATTGAGCCTGCTTTTTACACCAGCAACCTTTTATAGAATGTAAATCACTCACTTCAGGACTAAATGGCGGTTTCATGAAAAACATACATTGCGTTCTACAGGAAGACTTTCAATAAAGCCATAAATGGTGGTGAGAAAGAGGGAGGAAAGCCTTGGAGGAAAAAATTCTAAGTGGCATGCTTTGGAAATGAAAGACAGTATTAAAATTGATGCATTTTTGACCATAGTACTATTCATTATTATGGATGAATAAATCTAAGGCTGATTGGGAACAAGAACATTCCCTTCGGGAACCTCTGAAAAGGCATAAATTAGATTAAATTGCTCTTGTCATTGTGTTTGAATACAGAAGCAACAAAAAGTAATTTCAGTTCAGAGAAGCTTAAGGTAAACAATGGTAATATTGGGTTTCATTTTCATTCCAATGGGTCCTCTCATTGATGGCGTCCCTTTAATTGCTTTTCTAGGTATCTAGTAGAGCATAACTGCGTGATAATATTCAAGCTATTTCACTTTGTTTTATTAGTTCCATTGGGAGGTTGGTTCTTTTCCCTGGCAAAGCACTGTGTTACATCCAACTGCAAGTAACAAAAGGCTAATACTCTGTTGGCCTAGAAAATATATTGCCTTCTAAATATGTGAAGAACCAGTGCTTGTTTATATCACTAGTTACTCCAAAATGACAAGTCCCAATGTACTTTAGTACCAGATTTCTTTATATGACCAAGCTGCTCTATACACAGCTGAGCTGAAGTGGAGGAGAAGCATTCAGAAGAAGAAAAAAATTAGCCAGTACTGAAAGACACCGGCCCTCCCCTTTAATGTTTTTTTAGAAAGGATTGTTGAGGGATGTACCGAAAACTATTCAGAGAACATTGTTTTCACTCTCTTGTCTTTCTTTCTTTTGTCAGTAACCTGACTACTTAGATTCATACATGTGCAGGCAGTTTTGCCCTCTCTTTAAGCTAACTTCACTTGCCCTCTGTGTTGCTGGCACAGAGCCAAACCTCATTGGCTGAATAGCATTCTTGAAAGCCAGGACATTTACTCCATGACCTCAGGACTTTCAAGATCACTCTGATAAGGAGAAATAAATGCTAACCAAGAAAAAGGAACATCAGATAAGAGAAACAAGGGCAGCAAACACCTTTGGGGGGAAAGGGGGTAAACATTCACACATTTAAAAAGGTTTTTTGGGGGCAGGATATTACTGCTCCCCACCTTCATAGGGTCAAACAATCAAAATAGACCATTTTGTGCAGCTCTAATTTATATCACTGTAAAACAGATGCAGGTCAAGTGTTTCTAGCTTCCATGGTTTTTATTATTCCTCACTTTTAGGTTGCTTCAACAGTCTTAATGTTGCTAAATCTGTCTAGACCTTCCGTATTCTACATACATTGCACCAGTCATTTTTATAAACAACCTTATAAGTTGCCACATGTGTACGATATTACTATCTCCATACTACATACAGGAAACTGAGAAACATTGCTTCTCCAAAGGCAGGGCCCTTGCTTGTGACTGAATATGAGATTTAAAACAAGTGCTTCTTGGTTCACAGCTAGTTTTCTTAACTGGGGTAGAGCGGTCAAAAGGCGTGTCACAGGTGGCTCTAAAAGATACGACTTGCCAGTCACCCAGCTCTGTTTCTCTATAATGCCTTTGCTGTTGCTAGTGAAGTAGTCTACCAGGGACTCCTGCTTACTATTGCTATGGCAATACAGAAGCCCAATGGCCAGGCACAATGTGATTCACATGGTTCTCATCTCAGGCTTGAGGTGTAAACAGTCAAGTGGGTGGGGAACTTCTGTTTCTCCAGATGTCAACTCCAACCCCACGGCCAATGGTCAGGGGCGATGAGAGTTGTAATTCAGAGTCCAACAAAATACAGAGGGCCACAAGTTAGCCACCTGGAACTAAAACATTCCTGATAGACGGACACACACACACACACACACACACACACACACAAACAAACACACACACACACACACACACACACACACAAAATCCTCTCTTTCCAGTTCTTTTTACAGCAACTAGATTTCTTCCTAAAATTCAAGCAGTTATTTGTTGGCCTTCCTATGTCAGGCTACTCACTCGAGTGAAATACATTCTTAAGCTTTTTCCTAAATGACGGTAGAAGTTGTTTTTACCTTTAGCTGAAAAACAAATGAAAGAAATATGGTTATGTGAAGCCAGCCTGCCAAATAGGCAGGATTATGTCTGTTCACAGTAAGATGCATCGTGATTAAGCAATGGGATATTATAACATTAATCTCCTCAGAGATTCAGGAATTAGTATCTGCCCCTGAACTGCTACTCACAGCAACTATGAGCCATACAAAACAAGATCCAGCTTTGCTGCACATTAAAGTAATGAATCCAGAGGAAATTAAAGTATCTGTTCAATGAGAGGGGACCTTTAGAAAGCGCTTGTGGGAGTTTGAGGTCCCTGGCTGCAGAACACACTGATGCACACCTGCACCTCTTCTTTCTCCATGCCAAGGATGTGTTGATTGAGTCCTTTGCTCAAATGGGATGCCATGTTATTATTTCTCCACCTGTTCCTTCTCATGCAACCCTTCAGCAGCAGTATAAGGCCACTACTAGTGCAGTTATTTGGGATGTCCCGACAGTGGCTGAAGGTGTGCGACTGCCCAAGACAGACAGCCTGGCTCAGCCTGGTTTCACCATGCTACTTCCATTACTGCCACTGCTTATCCAGCCAGAATAAAACACAGAATCCAGGCTGGCACCTCCTTGTTGTACTGGTAACAGTGAGGTCCAGCAGCCAGGCATGGCACAAAGCAGGGGTAATTTGAATTTCAATTGCCCCATGATGATTAACTTGGCAGGGGATCAGTTGCTCTGGGGCAGAGTTGGATGAAAAAACGTGTGTAACCACAGCTAAGAAATATCACTTTATTATGCTTGTACTATCACTATGTGAATATAAGTTGCCATAGGTGAATCAATGGTCCGCAAACAAATGTAAAATTAAATGATCTCTTCCCTGTGTATCAAACCTGTATGATGTAAATTTAATGGTGAATTCACTGTTAGTATGTTTTCCTGTTAATAGTTTATTTGCTACTGTCAGGGCTGAGTCAGAGCTCCAGAGCCCCCAGACATGGAAGAGAGCATTTGGCAAGAGCCAGAAGCAGCAGAGGAAAGTGTGGGTACAGAGGAGAACGAAGCAGTGGTGGAGCTTTATGCTCTGGCACCGGGGGGCGGGGAGCAGGCAAGGGCATGGCGGGGTGTGCGTCCTGGGGCGTGGTGCGCCACCTGTAGGGGCGTGGTATGCGTCCTGGGGGCATGGCACACCACCTGTGGGGGCGTGGTGCCCAGCACAGGTGGAGGGAGGGGCAGCCGCGATGGCACCCCACCGGGATCGTGCTGGGGGGTGGTGTGCTCCCCTGCTCTCCTCTTCCTCTGCCAGTGGGGGGAAGCAGGACCCAGCAGAGAAGGGTTGGAGTTGGTGCAGGCAGAGAAGCAGGAAGAAGTGGCAGATGAGCAAGCAGTCTCGCAGGCACTGTGAGGGTTAAGCTCTGAGTTGGAGGGAGTTTTATGTTTGCTCGAGCCAGGCAGGAGGACAAGAGGCAGAGTCAAAGAAGAGTTGTAAAGTTCCCACACTTTAGATGCTGGAAACAGAATCGTAAATCATTGGGGGTATCTGATCTCTCAGACTCAGACTGATGGTGATGAGCTTGTAATGACTTTTGTAAGTACTTGTGTATAAAGACCATAAAACCTCACCTCGTGGAAGTGGTGATTGCGGTGAAGAGAGGAACGTACCACCCTGACAGCTACACACTGATGATCATACACTTTCTTCATTACAACTTTAATGAACAAAATTAATTTGCTATGTTTTTCTTACAAGAAAAGGTATTGCACATGAGTGAATCAAAACTAGGTTCGTCTTCAAACCTAAGCAAGTCATTGCCTTCACCAACGTTTTGCTACAATTCCTAGCTTTCAGCAAGCTGGTTTCTTCATTGTTTGAAATAATTTCACCCTCATTGCTTCTCTCCCATTAAATAATCCTTTAATCCTGCTTAGTACTAACAGATCTTGTCTTATTTAATGCCTTCTACTAATTGATGCACACACAATGGCACGGTACAGTATATGAGGTCAGATTGATCAGTTTATCAAATGACAGAGTCATTACCAAATCATTAGTTCTGGTTGCTTCCGTGATTAGAAAAAGAATTCTTATACCTAGGGCCAACCATGTTCTTTCATAATAAGGGATTTGGAAGATATTTATACAAGCAGAAAATTGAATCAGCATCACCATCAGTGCATTAAATTATAGCATTTTTTGAAGTGAATATTGCCTTTAAAACATGACAGTGAATGTGGATAGAAAATAATGATCTACAGTGAGCATCCTTAAATTGTACTTCTTATTATTTTGAGACCATTAGTCATGACCACAAATGACTGCCCTTTAACTTAAACCGTGAACATATGTTGATAAAACGTATGACCTGGTACAGCTAAATGCATACCATTGCCACTAAGCTTGCATATGACCTCCGTGTCTAGATAGCAAGCTGGTGTGCTATCTGAGCCAAACCTTAGCTCTCAAAATTGTTTTGAATGCCATGTCTTACATCTTGAACGTACAGCACAATATTAACCTTTGAGGGATGGCAGAGTGTGTGTACTGTCTTTGCTGAGCAAGGAGGAGACTAGGAAACTATGGTATGAAGATTTAGTGTTCCAGTGACCTCTTAGTTCAACCCGCATCCTTTTTTGTAAGGTTAACCTGCTCACTATATGCCCTGGGAGCTATATGGGGAAAAGTATCGCTATAAGGACACCAGCTATTCCACTGTTTTGGCGACCCATGACTCTCAAGCATAAGCTGCTTTGCTACTACAATAGCCAATGGGATTGGGCAACTAGAGAAAAAGAATGTGAATTAACCAATTTTTCTTAAGCAGATCACTAGATGTTTCGTAATTCAAACAAATGAAAACTGACAAAATGGGATTGTGTGTATCTGATCTGAGAAACTGACACACGAGAAAGCCTGAATGTAACTAATACAGATGTATCATGTACTTTAGCATATATTTCAATGGTGGGTAACCTCATGTTAGCCGCTTTGAGACTCCTGAGGGGGAGTGAAAGAAGAAGAAGAAGAAGAGTTTGGATTTGATATCCCGCCTTTCACTCCCCTTCAGGAGTCTCAAAGCGGCTAACATTCTCCTTTCCCTTCCTCCCCCACAACAAACACTCTGTGAGGTGAGTGGGGCTGAGAGACTTCACAGAAGTGTGACTGGCCCAAGGTCACCCAGCAGCTGCATGTGGAGGAGCGGAGACGCGAACCCGGTTTCCCAGATTACGTGACTACCGCTCTTAACCACTACACCACACTGGCTCACCACAAAGGCGGGATATCAAATCCAAACTACTGCTCCTCCTCCTCCTCCTCTTCTTCTTCTTCTTCTTCTTCTTCTTCTTCTAGAAGCCCACCGACTGCAGAAAACTAAAATTTACATTAACTGTTCTGCCCGCTTTTGCCTTTGGCCCTCACCCACCACAGGCAGATGACCTTGGAAGATTGCTGAGAAGGGACTGTGACCTTTGGGATGAAAAAGATTCACCAGTCACAATGTATTTGACCCAGAGATTACAGATGGCTGTTTGGATCCATGAGGAATCCCCATCTACCCATGAATGAATTATTATTATTACTTCATCCATAGATCTCAAGGTGGTTCACAGCATAAAAATACAAGATCAAAATAAATAATAAAAACAAAAACAAAACAAACCATTTGTGAACTAAAATAAACTGCCCAAAGAATTATATTAGGCTTTGAAGAAATCACTTCACTGTATAGGCACCCAGAGCACTTCAGGCTGTTCAAAACTAAAGATGCTCAGCTGAACATGTATGAAACTTTTCTGTCCCAGGATCCCTGACAGGTAAATGACAGCAGAATGTTATAACCCTGTGTGGACCAAGCGGGTCCTCAGTGGTGATTCATAGTACTAGGGAATGAATTTAGCCCAGCTAGCAGTAGACCATGAATCAGACCCAATCTTCTTATGAACAGTAAAAGCATGGCCTATTAGAGCACCTCTCTTTGAAATCTTGTGACATCCCTATTCAAAGCCATCATACAATTTCCTCACTTTGGAAAACAAAACAAAACAAACCTAAAGTCGAGTAAAGCTTATTACTAATATTTTTTTATGCCAGGTAAAGAATATGCCTTTAGATGATTCAGTGTCTTACAATGAAACAATGATTGAATATTTTAATACTGAATTTGAAACTTCTTTAAAAAATAAGAGCACGTCCACTAAAGGAACATGTTGCAAAATTAATCTCACATTTCTTTCCTGAATCACACCAATTTTTGATGTGGGCGTTTTTAGCAAGCAGGAATGGGCTATACCATAAAAGTACATTACCTATTTAGAGATGTGAATCTCTTTTGGGATTGAGGGTGTATAGGAGTTGTGTGTATTGTAAATTTAGGTCAATGGAACCATATAAGATTTGTAATCTGACACACTACTCACTATGCCAATTCTAGAGATGTATGCAAGCTGGTCCTCTAGTGAAATTTATCTGGGATGTTTCACAACTCTCTACTTTGTGCATGTTCTGAAGCAATTATACACCTGCCATATGCCCAGCCAGTCAGACCTCAATGCTCTGACTGATATAAGGATGTTTGTAAAAGTGACTTAAAAGAATTTGACACCAATGAGTGGAAAAGTCTGGCGAGTAACAGAAACATCTGGCATTACAGGCACTGGGCTGGCACTCAAAATTATGATGAGAAATTACCCCTACAATTTTAGCACAGAAGTGAGCACAAGAAAGCAAAGCATTGTTCATGGTTTTTCCAATGAAATACACAGATGGAAAAACTGTGGCAGGGCTTGCCAATCTTGGAATAGATTCTTCAGCTATCTATCATCAAAGAACATGGACAGCTTATGGGCAATGCCCCTTCTGTATTATGCACCAGGGTCTTCCAACTGTCATCACAGGCCAGCATTCTTAAGAGTCACCAACTGCATATCAGATCCTGAGGAGATTGCGCATTGCTTTTGATATGTACTAGACAATGGAAATGCACTGCTTTGAAACAAACATTTTAGGCAGTGTCTGTTTTGAAGTTGTATTGAGCCACAGTCTTATAAGACATAAAATCCATATACTACTGAGAACTGCCAACTTTCCCTTAGCTCTAAATACAGCTTAAATATATAATATGACACAGATTTCACTGTCAGCCACATTACTTTATAACTTGAAGATAGGGTTACATGAGAAGAAGGCAGTTCCATGCAACAAATTCTTCTGCTGGCCACCCATCCTGTGAACAGAATGAAGTCCATTGTGTATTTGTTTTTTGAAAATAAAAATATTTGCAACTATGGCAAGATAAACACATCATGAATCTCCACTTTGAGCTAATTGTATATCCCACTGAGCGCAATTCTTAATGTGCCTTACTGCATTTTCTTAAGTAATAATATGATCAAAAGTTCATTTATAATGCACTACACAATCTATCCATGCTACACATTTGTGGCAACACTCTTAATTTATCAAGCATGTTCTACAAAAATTGTGTATTGTCTGCAGCTTTAAGAAGCAAAGCGACAGTAGATTTATGTTGGTATTTTGTCCAGTTATGGTGGGTGGGAGTGGTGGCTTCCCAGTCCAGGTACCTCTATCCAACACGGTGATTCTGCTTCTTCTGGGAACCCACAGTGTTACTTGCTGGCATCAAACTCAACTTCTGTACGAGAGGAGAGTAGGGAAATGGGCAGATGTGCACCTAGTTTGGAAAGGGAAGTCTCCATTGTTTTGTGGGCAAGACGGATATCACCATTAATGCTGCTGGAGCTGCCAATTCTTTCCCTCCTCTGTGTTCCAGACACTAACTGCACTGATCATATTAGAGGACAAAACTTCAATGGATACATCTATATGAATGTGAAAGCAGGGAAACGCTTTATTTGCACATGAAATGTGGTCCATGCAAATGAAAATATAAGAGGAAAATTATCTGCACATTTAAAGTCCAATTTTTATGAGGCTCTATTAGATTGTGCCTTTGAAGTATTGGCCAGTATTTCACAGGTTTCAGTACTGAAAATGCCAATGTATTAAACTCATGTAAAATTCACAACGGGAAATAGAACATTTGACCTCTGTTTCATGCGCTCAGTCTCTAAAAGCTTCTTGATGCAGTGATTTGCAGTTATCGTCATTACTGCTTGCATTAAAACAAATTGCACTGTGTTAAAATAGCACCTGGACGTCTAATAGTTGAAAGGGTTATCCGAGCTTTTTATTGTAATCTTGGTTTGCCTTTCTTTTCCTTGGACACTTCAAATTATTACAACATGAAAGTTGTAGAAGTTGTCACCAAAAATACTTTTAAAAATGCTATTTTCTCATTGTTAGTTCAAGAAAAAAAAATGCAAATTTATTTAAGTGGTAATGGTGTATTTTGCAATGAAAGGCATACTAAATGACTAAGGTAATCTATCAAGATCAGGATGGATTTTTGCCAGGTTATGATATTAAACGAAATGTTGGCTCCCTCACCATCCAAATCATCTCACCTCTTCATTTATTGTTCTAATTAAAAATGTAGACAGTAAATAAATAAAAAATCTAAATAAATCTTTATAGCACATCATACTGTGTGACACAAAGGCAATTTAGGTATTTAAAATTACCATTGTGTTTCTAATCAGGCTTTTCATCTATTTTCAGAATCTATAATCTAAAAATGTGCACAGCATTAAAATAACGTCCCTCCACTTAACAGGAGTATTTTACTTCACAGTGTTTTATTTCTGAGTGCAAGCCTAAGTATTACCCTCTGTTTTAATTATGAGCAAATTGAGACACAGACACTCTGGGTTAAGTAAGGTCACACACAGAAAATTGAATGTAAAAATCAAAGCAGAAAGTTAACACAAATTATACAGATCTTGTGTCTCATCTGAATATATAAATCTTGAGGCAGCCCAAATTAAGCATTTTTAATTTCAATTAATTTCAATGACAGGGTTAAGCATAAGCTGTTTATAAACTTTGGTTGGATGATGCCAATAATACTTTGCAATATTATTACACTCCTCAAAATACTGGTGCCTGCCAGTTTCAATACTGGTGCTTAATGTTTCCTAATTGCAACTTTAATTCAATTTTCACTAGTATACAATACATATTTACATTGCAATCCTATACCTCTGGGGTGGGGAGCCCCACTGCACAAGCAGAAGTCATTGTGTGGACTTCTGCTGCTGAAATTCATCATTTGAACCTGACCCTATAGATCCTGATTTCCCCCCAACTTTTTATCCCACCACCATATGAAATTAAACTCATGGCTTCCTGCTATCACAGGATTTGATGGGGTGGAAATCTCCCTCTACCCCAGGGGTCAGCAAACTAAGGTCTGTGGGCCGGATCAGGCCAAATTGCTTTCAGGACCCGGTCCACGGACTGTCTGTGGATTGGCGTGGGGATTCTGTTCGTTCAGGCTGCGCCATTTTTTCCCCTTGCGCCATTACATTCCTCCCCCCACACCACGGCGGCACCTCCTCCCTCCTTCCTTCTCCCCACCCTGCCTAGAGGAAGAAGGCAGCTGGGCTAAGCTGACTGAGTGCCATTTTAAGCAGCCCTTCTCCAGATCCAGTCCTTTCGCACCGCTAATCTTCCCTCCGCAACTGCCGTCCTGGTGCTCCTGTGGCCCAGAGAGCGGAGTGGCCGAGCTCGCTCTGCCTACCCACGAGAAGCAGCGGTGGTGGTAGTGGTGGCAGTCCCAGGGATGGTAAGCGCAGTGGCTGGGGCTGGGGGGTGGGGAGAGGACTACTTGCCCCCGTCACCTCTTCTTCCAGCTACCCCCCCACTGGTGCCGCTTCTCTGGCCCACCACAAGGGATAGTCGACCGGCCTGCGGCCAAAAAACTTTGTCGACCCCTGCTCTACCCAGCCCCAAACAGCTCTGCTGTCTTCTGTTCCCCAGTGTGCAACCTGTAGGAATTCCCCCAAACAGAGCATGTTGGAAGGCAACATAGGATCCCCAGAGCTGGATCCTCTGCCATCCCATGCCATCATTGGGCTTAGCTGCTGTGTCCACTCCTGGTTTGCCTGCCTTGTCTTCTACCCCAGCCCCAGTGTAAGTGGCAGAGTGGTGGATGCAGCAGAGGCTGTGCTGCTTGGTCACACCCTGCTGCTGCCAGGCTGGGGTTAGGATTGCTCTGTTAATGTCAAACTGAATTACAAATCTGATGGCAAGTCAAACACAGAGACATTCTGATATGGCGTACTGAAGAATTAAATAATACAGGAAGACATCCTTATAGATTTTGCTCATATGTGGTTTGTCAGAGCCTACAGCTATTCCAACTATATTTTTTAATGCTAAGTACTTCATTTCATTCACAGTTTCAGTTATTGTTCTCTCCATATTCAAGCACTATTAAAATAAAGCTGATTTATTGGGCAATCACTCTTATTAATAAACATCAAAACCCAGAGTATTGGGGGGAGGGGGATGGTATAAGTGGCCAAACAGAAAATCTGCCAAGTGAAACAGAAATAACAGAAAGATTTTAGGAAACTGCACATTTATGGGGAGCAAAATAGATACAGAAATAAACAATTCCAGAAAATGGATTTATGAGTGGCTTCTCAAAAAGCACATCTTGGCTAGGGCTAAACGAAAATTGAAGCCTTCAAAAATAATTGCAGGTTCCATGATTTTACCCTGCATCACAATTCTCTCATTATCTCCTTCTGGAAGGATATTCATTAACTCCAGTCATCATCTTTCTCTTTCTCTCCCTCCCCCACCCCCCAGAAGTACTGAGAGAAACCATTTTGTGGGTCATAATTCAGCTGTCAGACACTAGGAAGATGTGGGTCCTATTCTTACTTCATATGGCAAAGTGGAAGGACTGATCTACATTCAGGTGTTTGTAGATAAAAGCTTTAATGATGGTACACGGATGCCAGGGGCTCCCAGCTGATACAATGCTAAATACCTTATCGTGCTTCTTGGAAACATTCTTCCTTGGACCAGTGGGCATATTGCTGTCTCACATGCACCAGTTTATATAAGGCTGCCCAGAAACCAGCTAGCATACCAATGGAACAAGGGAGCAGAGGATGAATCATATTTTCCAGCTGAAGCATAAAGGAGTTTCTGTGCAGAAGGATGCTTGGATATCTCTGATGATTATCCTTCCTTCTTGGAAAAAGGAATCTTGTGGAAATAGAAAGGATGAGCTACTATAGTGTATACCTGTGTCTGAGAACAGCCCCCCCCCCCCTTTTGGGGAAAAGACAATATCCGGAAGAGAGAATAATCTACTACACTGCATGCTCACTGGCCTTTTAAAAATCTGAACAGTTTTGGCATTCTTGGGCCTTTTAGGCAGTACCAGCTGTACTGCCTAGCTGTGGGTGTCAAGAGGCACAGAGGGTTAAAGCTCTAGGTGCCGCAAACGGGGCATAAGTGTCTGCCAGCCACTTCTTCTCTTCCACACATGAGAGAACAAGAAGGCATAATGACCTGAATGCATAAATGGAATTTGCTTCCTGCACAAAACACAGAGCTAAAAGGCAATGAATAATTTTTGATGACAGGGCGTGGAAAATCGGATAGCAAGAAATAACGAGTTACGAGTTGGCCTGGTAAAAAGAATAGGAGTGGCTGTTCAAAATTAGGGAAGAATGAGAAAAGGTTCAAAAGGTGGAACCATGAAAAGGATACAAAGATGTTGGATCTAATCAGGTAGGTAGCTGTGTTGGTCTGACGAAGTCAGGAGAGGGGACTAAAAAATTGTCCAGTAGCATCTGAAGGTATCTGAAGAAGTGTGCATGCACATGAAAGCTTATACCAGAACAAACTTAGTGGATCTAATCAGAATACCATAAACACAATGGATGAGGATTTTCATCAGTTGGAATATTGGTATTGGGAACTGGTTGGGTACAGGCTCTAGAGCAGGAGTAGCAGAAACGATGCGCTCATATGCTGTAGTTAGTCGGTAAGTCTCATCAGCCCCCGACAGCATGACCAATGGCCAGGGATGGTGAGAGTTGTAGTCCAACAGTATCTGGAGGGTGCTACATTGGCTATCCATGCTCTAGAGTTCAACATTCAATCAAACAGAAAGCTGGCAAGCAAAGACTGTGTAAGACAAAACCATAAACCTGGGTTCAGGTAACACACTAATGGCTATGACTTAGCTCACAGCAGCAGGAGGACCAGAGGAGCAGCAAAGGCATCATAATCTCCTCTCTGGGAGCCTGCATGCACTAAGACAAGATCTGCCTTAGCTTTACATGTAAACTGAGCCACTGCCATGCCTAGTTTGACCTAAGTTGTTTTTAAGGGATGGAGCCCTGCAATTAATGTTGGTGAAGCCTAGTTCAGTAACACTAAGCCAACCCATTGTTAGCCTTGGGTAATGTGGTAGCGGTCAGACTGTGGGGAGGAGTCCTGCAGCTGTGATATCACTCTGTAAGCCTCTCATTTGTTCATTCACTCTGAGACAGGGTTTGGCTCAGCATTAGCATTACTTGCAAACTGGGTCACTGAGTGATTTCTGTCAGGACTATGGCAAGAAAGGAAAGACTTAAACTTCCCCTTCCTCAGTCCCAATTAGTATCATGTCTAGCCTGGGTCTCAGAGATCTCTTTACGAAAGCAGCCAATTCTGCTGAACCACTGAGACCCATCGTGACATCAAGCCTTTTCATTTATGCTATCCTTGGTATTTAGTCAATACAGAAATAAGATCTTAATGAAGATTCATGCACCATGCCATTTTTAAGTTGATATTTTGCTTTAATGTAACTGTGAACTTTGAGAGGTTGGGTTGCTTATTCGGGGTTAATTACAAATGTTTGTATACCCTCACTAGAGCAATTTCAGAAACTGCCGTGGAGCGTGTGGGAAATGTAGTTCGAAAGGTCCTGCCAAATAGGTGAATGACACTTGCACCTCCTACATCTATTATAACTGGCAGTTCTATAATCTCTTGCACCCAACATTCTGGAGAAATTGGATATAGTCTCATTTATGAGACAGGTTTTCTTTTTTCAGTGTATCCATCTGCTTGCTTATTAGAAATAATAATGGTCATTCAGTGAGACCAGTATTTTTTAATTCAAAGCATATTTCTGCAGTACAAAAAGCATCCCATTACTTCCAGTGTTTCTGCCTTTTGGGTAATGATGCTTTTTAAAATGCCATATGGCAAACAAATTATAAACCATTCTAAACTGGTTCACTGATTTTAAGGCTATCAATGTTTATTCTTTATTGGTGCACATTACCAGAAAAATTAACAGCATCTGCTTGCATATCTAGGATTCTGCAAATCTGTTAAGAATTTAAATGAACCTCTGCTACAGTGGCATGTAAGATTTCTTGTGCTGGATATATGTTCTTTTAACTTAACATTTCAAAAGTTAACCATTGATAAGAATGAACACATTTCTGATGGCACATCCTTCCTTCAAACCCTTCATAAAAAATCTCCTTCTTCTTTTAAATGGAGATCTTTATGCTGATTTGCACCTGTAATTATTTTTATACAGATATATTTGTTTTTAATCAAGGATTGTTTTCATTTTGTTTTATTGTATTGTTCTACCACTGATGTGTTTATTGAGCTCCTTCAGGAGGAAGGGGAGGATATAAATATTATTCTTAACAACAACTTTGTTGGCACAACTTCTTAGTTCTTATCCTCTAGTGTGGTGAAGCTGAAGTACCTATAACTGAACTAAAACATATCCTTCCCTTGTTTACCTTCACCTTCAACTCCTCTTCCTTTATCATCTCTACTGCATTGAGAATTGAGGATAGGGCAAAGGTCTGTATTATTATTTATAGAGCCAAACACTCTATAATCTACATATATTATTGTTATTGCTCATAGTGATTACAATGAAATGTTGCTGTTATGCTACACCTACTGTTGACTTTTTCTCTTGTACTTATGAAGTATGTAGCAAAGGTATACAACCACTTTTCCAGCTCTTTCTTTAAAATCTGACACCATCTTATTAAAAAAGAGAGGAAATAATTGCAGGGATCAGGACTCAAATGTAACAAGGTGAACTGTTCAAGTCCATAGAGCATGTTTAATGGGTTTCTTTATGTTTGAGAGCTGGCCCTATAATGTAGTTCAGTGAGCAGTAGCAGAACAGCTATAGTAAAAATGACAGGAACGACACTATTTGCAAAAAAAGCACGGGGGGGGGGGGGCTCAGGCTGCACAACTGGGATATATGGTACATTTACACAACACCCAAGTTCTGGAATGACTTGAAGGGCAAGCAGTGGTATTTCGACTAAGCTGTATTTGCTGCTCTTCTAGGAACAAGAAATACAGTAAGACAGTGAAGTCACACCTCCTGCCAATAGGCAATCAAGGGTGCATTTGTGGCCTATGTACATATTTCCTTATTTTAGCAGGCAATAAACCTCCATCATCATGGGACATGGGTGGCAGGCAGAGAGGAGTGCAAATACCCTGCACTTCTCTTTTATCATGCAAAGCCAAACTTCCGCATTCTCCCTCCATTCTCGGGGGCAGGTACAGCCATATTTGCATTTGGAAAAGTTATTTATTTATTTCATTTCTATACCACGGATCACAGAGTGGATTACAATATAAATCTGAACCTTTTATTCTGAATGAAGGAGGAAAGATGTGGAAGCATGGCAGTGTGGGCCATCCGCATTTGTTTGTAACTGCTACGTTCCATAATATCAGAAGAAACCTCCATTGTGCGCTTCTCTTTTGGCTCAAATCCACAACTGCTTTGGACAAAGTACAGATTGTTGGTTTCTTTTCCAGTCCCTGGAGCTATCTTTAATTCTGAATGTGTTACGTCCAAGAGCAAAAGAGCATAGAGTGTTGCGGCTTCTAAGCTTCCAACCCTTGAGTTTTCTCTATCTCTACTGGGTGCCATTGTTAGTCTACGGGGCTAAGAGTGGAAGAAAAATCTCCCTTTCATCCTTCTGCCTGTCTACCTGTTCTCTCATTCTCTGTCAAGTCCTCACATATGAAGTGAAAGAATTCCCGCATTCTCTAAGGGGAGAAAAGTGAGTCAATATTGTAATCTCAGAGGAGAATAGAATCCTAATGGTTATTTTAATAGCTTAATTGTTGGCTATAAATCCCTTCCATTTTATGACTATAAACATGTTCTGCCAATATCTTTCCCCCCTCCACTTTAAATTCAGGAATAAGACTTCAAGTTGGCAAACCTGCCACCTGTGCAATTCCTATCCCCCAATCCTATTTCCTAGTCACAGCGAGCAGTCAAAAATACACATTCCCAGCATTAAAATGAACCCAGACTTTGAAATTAGAACCACGTACTTCTGCTGATTACTGATCAATTATGTGAGACTTTCAGGGTGCAGTCCGATCCACCAGCAGAGGTATATTGTGAA
Organism: Podarcis liolepis; assembly: GCF_965112155.1. NCBI lineage: Eukaryota > Metazoa > Chordata > Lepidosauria > Squamata > Lacertidae > Podarcis > Podarcis liolepis. The sequence goes on along the minus strand of NC_139555.1, from coordinate 59,942,161 downwards.
GTGGCAGAAGCCTAATTATGCTGGTGGAACTCGAAATATGCTACTGTCCTGACAGATCTGCCAGTAGAACTCCTCTGACATACCTGTAGAATACTCTGCTTGCAGAGCTATTTCACCAGTGAAAGTATGTTGATGAAATTGGGGTGAGCTGTGGATGGGACAGCGTAAGGGCACACTTATGCAAAATCTTCTATGCACCCAGAACATGGCTGCAAAGCTTTAGACAAGCTGCCAACCTGGTATAAGGAATTTACCTCCCAAAACAAAGTAGCCACCTCCGGTCACCTTCCATCCTACCAATATTGCTGTGGCAGAGCATAGGATATGGCATAACAACTCCCATTCACAGCACACTACCACCAATATAAAACCCCATATAGGGAGACTATAAGACACATGACATGGGGCCCTTTTCTCTGACTTCATGTCACATGGAGCTCACAGAGTGGTATTCTGATGATGGGAAACTATGGAAGAAGGATTACTTGGCCCATCTAACAATGGAGGCTTTGACATGAATCTCTTAACAATTAGGACATACAGAGGTGTATGTTGTGTAGCATTGTATCAACAACACTATCATTCCCTGCCCTGCTTTATTTTGGCCTAAGGTAACGGGACCTAACTGCCAAGAGTCAATTATCTGTATTAAAACTGCCCAGTTTATGAAGTCTGATTTCTGAACAGCTTAAATCAATAATTTTAAACAGGTCACTGATTATATGTCAGAGTGCAATAGCTGTGCTTTGGATTTTTAGAGAGAGGGGGAGAACATGTGCAGACTAGCTTTAGAAGCCCTGGAGAGGAAACGTGGCGTTCACAATAACAGCAAACTGATTAGCAGCTTGAAAGTAAGGCAATTACAAATATGAGAGAGAACTTGACATCATTAGAATTCCAAGAGCACAAATACATTAGCATCCCAGGAAATACAAGACAATAAAAACCAGCAATGCAATGCAGGAGCATAAGGCTTACTTATATAAAATGGTCACATTTCAGTAAAGAATGAAACCGAGCCCTCCTGAACTCACCCCAACACACATCACCATTACACACGCACATTCAATCACCACATAATACAGCCGGGAAGCTTGTGATTATGTACCGGTTAGAAAATGGGCGAGTCCTTTCACAAATACCTTCTTTGCATGAACGAGATAATTATGCATTAAGAATTGCACATTCAAATCATTGTATGTCCACAGAGGAAAGTAATTCCTGTGCCAATCAACAGTGAAAAACAAAAAAACCAAATTTAAATCCTGGAAACACAAGGCTTAAGGAGGGATTTAGGTAGCCTACAGACATTCTGTTGAACATCTAATCCAAACAGAGATGTATTTCATTGGTATTCCAGTAGTGGCAAACCTGAAACTTGCATGAGTGGATTGTCCTTAAGTTGCATCCAGAAACACACAGGAGATAAATTCCAGGGCAGAACAACAGCACAATCCAGCTGTTTTTGTAGAAATGATTGGATCTCAAGGATACTTTTAGCACTTCATCAGACACATATTGGTCAGTAACTACTGTGATGTACATCACATAATACAGCAATAAATATGGAAGAGAATACTATTTGTCTGTAATGTGCCAGTGAAATGTCAGGGATTTTTAAAATTTGTAATGGAACTGGTTGGTTACTGCACAGTAATTTACAAAACTGCATGCTTTATAATGCTGGTCACCAGCCTGGGAAGCTGTCCTCTTATATATGCCAGAGTGCCAGCAGTGCTTGTTTGCAGTAGACACCATGCAGTGTAAAGATGATCAATAGCATCTGCTAAAATTTTAATGAGGCAAGACCCAGGGAAGGTTAATTGTCCCACATGTTCTCCTTGCTAGTAACAGAGTCTTAATGAAAAACTATTTCAAGCAGCTTTTTTTTTCTTATTTAAGGGTTTTCAGGACACCAGTGCAGAATGGTATTCTTCTGCCGTGCTGTTGGGTGCAGCAGAAATGTTAAGTTCTAAGGGAGAAATGTGGCCGTCACATTGTTAGAAATCTAGTGTGGTACCATCAGTTTATAATATGCACTTAAACTACTTTCCAGTTGAATGGTTGCAGATTCTTTGCTTTTTACTCAACTGGCAGAAACTGATATGTACAACCCCAGCAGGACTGCTAATGTGCCTTATTATCTTCTCCGTATGAGATCTGGAAAGAATCTGCTGCACAATCCTGTATAGAAGGGGTTCTCAATATGGTAGTTTCCCCCTTGAAAGGAACATGGATATGTATGTTCATTAAGCAAGTAATGCCTTCCTGACCTCCAGCCAAGACCTGGGTGCATTATATATCCCTGACAGAGGACTGTGACAGCACCCCCACTTTCCTAACATCCTAATATGATTTGAAAAGAAGGGAGCTAGAGAGAGTAGTCACTTTGTGGTTAACGGTATTTTCCTGACTATAGTTTATGGATAGGATTAGAGATATGTTCTATTCCTCTTATAGTGCCAGTGTTCAGATTAGTATCCCACAGATCAACACAAGCAGCAGCAACAGGCCGTATAAATGAGGTTATAACTAAGGATCTTGGCATGTTCATCTGTACAACAGATGACAGCACAAAGATAAAAGGGTCGGAAGCCAGAGTCAGGCATTAAGAATGGAGGATGATCTAAAAGTTTGAGAAACTGCTGTAGAGTCTCTGGAAATTCTAGATGCTATGATAAACTTCTAAACTACCCACATGTAGAATCTGTATGTGCTCCAGCCAATCAGAATTTATTAAATACCTTTCCTAAAGTAGTTGTGGCTTCCATGAATCTGTGATTTACCAAAACTGATCTGACTAGAAATGGATCGTGAATATACTGTGCTGCTCTATATTCTTTACGAATCCAGGCATATGTTACCGTTATAGACAGGTTATTATTCGGCTATATGAATTTATAGAGTAATGGCAGGCCAGATATTCCTTTACCATTTTACTTTCCTCAAGGCAGGTGAGTTTTGGTCTGCTAGGTTAATGATTCCATCATTTGGTAACATTGTTTTCTTGAGTGATAGATTTCATCAACGCTTTACCAGTATTTCCTTGCCAACATATGGTACTGCATCACAGCACTGACTCTTTTATTTCTGTATACTGCACATGAGAGCAAGACAGCTCTGACACCTTTTCCTTTAGCACATTTGATGGGTGTACTCTTTGCTGTGGGAGATTTTTTTGCACTCACAATGAAACAAAAATTGCATTTAACAGCAGTCTTTCCAGGGGTAGCATTACACTATTGTTTACGGTGACCTTTTATTTTCAGATGAGGAAGCAAGCTAAAATATCTCTTGCACACAAGCACACAAAAAAGGGAAAAGGAAAAAGAACAGAAATGTAGCAAGAAAAATGAAAACACAGCAGAAGATGCTGTTGAAATTCTAAAGCCATGTTTGGCACAATTGTTTCATCATAAACTGGCAACTTTGACGAAATGTATTTAAAGATATTACAAGTGAAAGAATCACAAAACATAACAAATATGCATGGTTTTTTGCAGTGCATTATTTTTTTTTACTTTCACAACACTATTCCAATACAGATGAGAGATCATAGAAAGGTTACTGCAAAAAATGAGATCTTTACAGAACATGCGAAGCACCAGTCTTCATGAGAAAGTAATTTATATTGGGGAAAGGCACAACAGTAAATTAGACACTCTCTTCCAAAGCACCACTTTCTCAGTTTTCAAAGCATTCCCACTGGGCTGCTAATGAGTAAAAGAAGTATCACAAAAGATCCTAATTCCATGTTGCAACTACTTTGACCCTTTGTAATAATATGAATTCAGTGAGACTACGGTATAGTTGAAAGAATGGAACTTTCTTGTTTAATCTGGGGTCACCAACCTAGCGCCCACAGTCACTACGATAACTGTGAAGGCCTTCACTGGTGCTCCTGGGCAGAGCATCTAGATGTTAAGATTTATTTGCTTTCTTTAGTGTTTTTAAGGTTCTAACCCTCCTGGAAAAGGAAGTTGTGAAGCAAAATGTGCAGGTACCCTTGTAAGCAATTTCTATGAAATAAGCCAGGCTGGCTGCTCCTGTCAGTAGCTGTTTTAAACCAATAGGTGAAGCTATGTTGTTGAGAAACCAAGCAATATGGATATTGATACTTATAAAACAAAGCAATTTTATAGAGTGAATATAATATTTCTTTTACCTTGATCAAAAGGCTTGTTTGGATTCCAGTTTCTGAAATAATCATCCTAAAGGGAAGAAAATAGGAGTGAAAACTGTTAAAATGAAACGTAGGTATTCTTTTGGGCAAGTCTTTTATTTATTTCTTTGTTAAACAAACATGCAAACTCTTTTTCTGTAATCCATTTACTGTTTGGCCTCAAGATAAAACAAAGTTTAAAAATTTAAAATGTTGCTTTCAAACATATACACACAAAATATAACACAGAAAATGAAGATATATTTCAAAATACTGTGCTATCTTAGTGGCTCCAGGGTTGTGTATATATCCAGGGAATTTCAAAGAAGCCTAACCAGTGAAGGGAAAACTCCTCTCGGCTTCATTTGGAATTGGGCTCATCTAGCCCAACCAATTTTCTTTTAAACTCAGCAGAGAGCTTGGTTATTTTTGAGTGCAATCCCAAACTTTTTCAGGATATCATTGCACACCCAATGACATAATGTGGAGAATGACATGGTTGAAATCCTTCCCCATAACCAGTTCACTTTTCTCCCTTACTCCATTCCAAAATTTATACCTGGAATGGATTGGAAAAGGAAGAGGGTTAACTTGGGTTATATCTGAGTTAGAGGAAAACTCTGGAAATAACAATGCTTCATATTACAGTTGGGCTTTTTAATTTGCTGATATTCATATTCAAAGCAAAGGCATTATGAACTGCAGTGACTAAATCTGATCGCAAAGGTTCTTTTACCCATTACACACATTAGTGGTGAGTGACCTTTCCTCTGTCTCTGGCATGTATACCTGTAGAAATCAGCACTAGCAACATATTTACAAATGAAGTCTGTGAAACTGGCCTTTGTGGTAAGGCATCTGTTTAAGAGCTATGCATAAGGAACTGTAATATTGTGCAAGTAGTGAGCACAAGACAAGCAGAGGCAGAGGTTGCTTCCTTTCTCAACAGGGCCACACACTGGCTGCTATTAGCTAAGTCTCCTCTTCCTCCTCAAGATGCACAATCAGGATTCCAATTCACAATACCAGATTTTGTAAGCATGGCAAATGGCTCTTCCTGGGTGTGCATATCCTGCATGGGAGAGAATTGACTGGGTGTAGGCCTCATATTTCTGTGCTAGAGATGATAAAAATACCACAGGTTTGTTGTTGTTTTTTTTACTAGGTATTCCTCTCCTGTAAAGCACTCTGGGATAATAAAGAAGTCATGAAGGGTGGCATGCAAATGACATTTAAAAAACCCAATATTTTCAACTACTTAACAAGCAAAGGATTTAGTGAGCTGTCTTTAATTTAACAGTTTAACTAGTCAACCTTAGTACATTACCCATCCCCTACATTTATCTACATTTTTAAAAATGAATTAAAGTTGCACGTGGTAATTTTAGTGATCTTGGATTATATCCAATACACTCTGGGGTAGACCCATTGAAATCAATGGATTTAAGTTATAAAATCTATTGATTTCAGCGAGTCTACTCTGAGTATCACTAATATTGGACATCATTTTGTTCAAATAAAAAACAAATTATTATCTCTTAATGAAGCAAAATGATTGCTACTTGTCCCTTTTGCAACCTTCAGTCAATTGATTCTGAGAGCTTCTCTTCATCTCTCTCTCCATTTCAGTCCCCTGCTGCTGTGGACATTGTATAACTTCTTCACTTGCTCCTTTCATCCTTTCCTCCAGAAGTTTTTGGTGAAAGCATTTTAAAACAGATTTTAAAAATCCATTCCCTTTACCCCCATCTACATTCCTCCTCCTCCTCTCCTGTAGTGGCTGAGGTTTCCTTATTTGCTTCTTTTTCTGTGATTATTCACTCATATTTGTCTTTCATGATTCTCTCTTTCCACTCTACTACTCATGCCCCTCACTCAATTTTCTCTTGCTTCCTGACATCCATTGCCCTAGCGTTCCTTTTTATTGCATATTTGCCATTTTTCTCTATATGTTCTCTTTTTCATTCCTGTAAGTCTACCCTTGTTACACACAAAAAAGTGTTTGATTCTCATTCCCCACTCTCTCTCATTGTTCCTCTCTTTCTTGAGGATACTGCTCTTTTCCAATGTCTTACTTTCCCTCCTCCAAATGTTGTCACTTTTTTTTTAAAGCTGCTCAGCCTATCTTCTCTTCCTCCAACCCTCTTAGAGAAAAAAAGCTTAAGGGTCAAAAAAATAGCAAGTAACAGCTACATGAATGCAACACTGCCCACTTGCTTCCAGCTCAGAAAAGGTTTGCTCCTCACAGTTCACTTGGCCAAATGTTTTGATTACAGCCCTTGTTTGACAGTACAGAGATAATTCTAGAAAGTATAGTCTTTCCATAGGTCGTTTTCAAATTGGTTTTAGTTCTTTTCACTCTCTCACTTCTATTTCTAGTAATCTTATTGCAGCAATATCTCTTCTCTGTATTCCTTCTTCTGGTTCTTTAGCCTCTAGTCCAGCTGACTGACCCACTTCCATTGCTTGCTTGGGTATTGGAGTTAAGCAGTAACTTTCTTGTCATTACTTCAGAGTTTCTAACAATGGTTCTGCTTAACCACCTCTTATACTTTCTGAAAGAACTGAGTACTGGGCCCTTTTCTTTTCATTCCTGACATTCTCCCTTTTAGCTCTTTTATCTGCTTATTTCCTCTCACATACCACATTTATATTGAGTTGCAACTATACTCACCTACACCCAAGCCATTTCTTCTTTTCATGTTCCAACCCCCTGCAGTTTTCTGATACCCTTGTATTCATATGAATAATATCCATTTTCTCAAACTTAATTTGGGTCAAAATTGAGCTTCTGATTTTTCCTCTTATGCAGAACTTTCTCTTGCGCGTGTTCATATTGTTTTTTCTCCTCAAGCTTGAAATCTAGGCATTCTCATTTCCTCCATATGTCCATGGTCTTTCAAAGTCTTAACATTTAAGGTAAACCATTCGCTACCAAATGAAGTAGACTGCACTTATTCATGGTCATTATTATTTCCTCCATTTTCTGCACAGATAAATTGTAGCATTCTTCTTGTTGGTATTGCTGTTTCTGCTCTCAAAATTCTATAGTCTGTATTCAGCTCTGCCACCTGCCTGATATATTCTACTTGCCTTTCAGCTCATGCAATTCCCAACTCCACTCTGGTTATACTGCTCCTGTCACTTGGTTCCTCTTCCTTCTCATCAGTGCTTTAAGCTACTTGTATTTAAATAATTTTGCATTATCTTTTCGCCTCTCTATCATCTCTTATTTCTATACACACTTCTTCCTAAAACCTTCACTCTAAAGGTACCAATTTCCTAGTTAAACCTAAGTACACCTTTTCTATTCCCCACCTACTTCCATTTCTCATTCCCTGCTCTTCCATTTAACAGCTGACTCTCTTTTACAATGAAGTAAAAACTCCTTTACATTCTTGCTTCTCCCAACTGCTGCTCTTCAACCCCTTTTTACCGTTCTTCCATTTCCTCCCTAATATCATCGTGCCTTTTTGTTAGATTGCAAGCCTACAGACAAAGCTTGCTTAATTTGTGTGCAACTTGCTAATTTATATGGCATTAGGCATATTTTGAAGGTGATACTAATGGGTTTTTTCCCCTTCCATAAGATCTACATACCTCCTGATTGTAATAAAACCTCAAAGCGGTTTACAAAAGGGCAGAGCGGTATATAAAAAGTGTGAGCTGGAGTGGGAAATTGATCAAATGTAGATCTAATCACACGAAGCAGGAAATGACAGCTAGTTAAGAATAAGAAGATATTTTCAATGTACATATTCTAAACTAGCATCATTTTATTTTAGCAGCTTCTGCATCCCAGGGCTTCTTCTAATGCAGTGGATTCACTACTACGAAGTTTTACTGCTCAACTGAACAAATGACTTGCAGAAGCATATTTCACTCTCACAAAAAGTATTATTAGACCTGACCCCCGCTTTAAGCTTAATTGCTTTTAATTTATTCCTATACAAAATACAATGCTTTAGTATTTCTTAAGTGTCTTTTCTTCCCCAAGCTATTCATTACTTACATTATCTAAATTGAGAGGAACATATTCATTTAACCCACTGCACTGTAGGGGAAGGCAGCACAATGATTCCATCTAGTGTGATGAGAATGCTATCCCCAGTTCTGCTCTGGAAAGTTGGGGGAACTCCAACAACAGATTTAGGGAGCACACAGGGGGAGGAGGGGCACTGATGGGACCTTAGTTTTAATGCTATGTTCAATTCAACTCAAAGTCTCTTAGGAATAAAAGCATGTTTGTGTAGGGGAAAAAATACATAGATAAGGGAACTGTGGGGGGTTTTGTTTTTGTTTTTAGAGAAACCTTCTCTGATATATAAACTTTTAGCATGTAGAAAACTACATGCTTTCTCGTACACTGACATGGTAATATTATGTTAATGGGAGGGACTTTATGGATATTTTAAATAAATAAAGATTAACAACGGCATTTATTGTGCTATTACTGCTTTATTAACTGAGCACTGGAAAAGTCCAAGGAGTGCTCACTTAGTGAAGTTTGTGTGATTAAACGCCTGTACCAGTTTGATCTTCCCTCCCTACTGGATCAGTTTGCCTAGAGCCATTTTGTACCCAGACGTTAAACCAGGGATGACAATACAGAAGCTTAATGGGCAACATTCAGCTACATTTTGCTCATTTCTGTGGGTCTATTCTGAGGAAAGCTTAGTTGAATACCACCTGATATAGTTTCCAAACAGAACGAACTATTGCTCAATACTTTCCAGTCTATTTCATAGACCAGAGACCAGAAAATGAACAAGTTTTGGAACAAAGAGGCTAAACCATTATTTAAAATGTTGACTGTGTATAAAATGCCATGCAGTACCTTTTAGGTATTCAATTGTTAACAAGAAGAAGCAAACATACCTCAACTTCCTGATGACGTAAGCATAATAAATGAGGAAACATAAAAGAATGAATTTAAATATTGGGAAAGAATGCAAACATTTTTCGGTCCCCCCCCCAAACAATTCAAAGATACATTTGATGCAAGACAAAATATAAAATCAGAATATCCATTTATACTTTCTAAATTCCAATGCAAGTCATCTAGCTATTTCCATTATCTCAATAAATATACAGTTCTGTAGGCAATAAAATTCTATTTTAAAAAAACAAAACTGTAATAGAATGTCATGCTTGACAAGTATAGGAAAACTAAACAGAAATGAGCTTATCTTTCATGAGCTCTTAATGTTATATGTTGAATGATTTTGCCATAGTTGTGGATAAACCTGGACCTGAATTTTTTAAGTCCTGTGTTTTGTGAAGTTAGAAAGGGTAGGGGGAGGGAGAAAACCCTCCATTGCTAATTACTATTGGAACTATACTCCCTAAAAGTATTTGACCAGTAGTGGCCTCAGTAGGGTCCTTGCCCATCTGAGCATTTGGAATCTTTATTCACTAGTACGAGTGACTAGTAAAGGTAAAGTGTCTCCTGACTGTTAAGTCCAGTCGCAGACGACTCTGGGGTTGCGGCTCTCATCTCACATTACTGGCCGAGAGAGCTGGCGTTTGTCCGTAGACAGCTTCCTGGTCATGTGGCCAGCATGACTAAGCCGCTTCTGGTGAACCAGAGCAGCACACGGAAACGCCGTTTACCTTCCCGCCAGAGGGGTACCTATTTATCTATTTGCACTTTGACATGTTTTTGAACTGCTAGGTTGGCAGGACCTGGGACCGAGCAACAGGAGCTCACCCGTTGTGGGGATTCGAACCGCTGACCTTCTGATTGTCAAGCCCTACGCTCTGTGGTTTAGACCACAGCACCACCTTTACCTTTCTTTCTTTACCTTTACATCAACAGTACATATTATTTAGACATGTAACATTTATGTAATGAAACCAGCAAGGTGAGAGGATTATAAACCATTGGGAATAAGAAATAAATTGTAATATATTGAAACAAACCAATTTTAAATGTTTAAAATTTTCTTTAAAACCTTTGCAATGCAGTACCAAGCTTTAATTTAAACAATATGAGTAGTTGTATGCTATCTGCTAAGTATATCAATAGTTATAAATCAGCTATATGAAGAATATGTTAATCTTAGTGGTGTGCAGGGATCCAGATGAATCCCAAGCAGAATGCTTTGGAGGGATACTAATGTTGTTCAAGGTGAAACAGGATCTGTCCAACATGCCCTTAACCAAAGCAATGTCCCCTGAAGCGTTTTGTGGTGCACTGGGGATGTGGGTGTCAAAGACACAATTACAGCGCATCTGCTAAAAAGTCAAACTATGTATTTAAGCTTACTATAGGGGGGAAATGTGAAAGGGAGGGTTCCAAACCAGATTACAAATCTATTTTGTAATCTGAGGGAATAATTTTAGCAGTGCTCTTCAATCACAGTGCTTTGGGATGAAGAGGTGCTTATGAAATAAAGAGCTTTGCTCTTCAGTGTTTCTTTCTCTTTTGAAAGTTCTGTCTCTAAGGAGCAGGATGCAAGAAGAGTTCTGGTGGGATTCTCTGGAGGTTTCTTTTGTGTTCCTCATTCCAATCAATACACCCAAACTCTTGTTGCCTACCTTTCCCAAGCTCTTCTTTTCTTATTTATTCTATTTTGACTTACTTTTACTGCAGTTGGCTTTTTGAGTCCAAGTGTATTATGGCAGCAGTACTCATTCTTGCTCATAGTATGGGATAGGAGAATCTGTCCATTTTTGTTTCTTTCACTTTCTCATTTTTTGAATCTTAAGTTCCGTTCTCCACTTTTGCACATCAATTAGTGAATGTTTTCTTTCAAAAGACCTCAGCAGCTTTTGGGTGCTGGGTGCTGGGAAGGATTGCTCTATTTGCAAATCCTTGTTTTGCTGATTTCATTTAATATTCTAATTTTCTGAGATTGTTAATTTGGGGTTTTCATCAGCTGTACGCCATGATCATCACAATTATAACTAATAAAGGCTTGACATATCTCACTTTGCATGTCATGAGTCTATCTCATATACAGTGGTACCTCAGGTTACATACGCTTCAGCTTACATACGCTTCAGGTTACAGACTCCGCTAACCCAGAAACAGTGCTTCAGGTTAAGAACTTTGCTTCAGGATGAGAACAGAAGTTGTGCTTCGGCAGCGCAGCGGCAGCAGGAGGCCCCATTAACTAAAGTGGTGCTTCAGGTTAAGAACAGTTTCAGGTTAAGTACGGACCTCCGGAACGAATTAAGTACTTAACCCGAGGTACCACTGTATTAGTTTCACCTTTTAAATTGAATTACTGAAATAAATGAACTTTTCCACGATATTCTAATTTTTCGAGTTTCACCTGTATTTCACACACTTGTCTTCAGAACATTATACTTGCTAATGTAAGACACCAGAGTGAAAGCTTTGAAGGTGGGCGTGGGTAGCAGCATTAATAATGTCCAATATACACATACCAAGTGGCATAGCACCATCAGCATTTATTAAAATAATGTTTGTTCCACTCTTCATCTTAAAGAGGCCCCTGGAACACCTTATAGATTGCTTAAAAAGATTTCAGCCTGTATTTTGTCCCTTACCATGTGAAGGGTGAAATTAGCTTTAACTTCTCCTGCAACTATCCTAGACATAGAGATCACAACAGAAGTAAAGTCAAATCAAATCACAAAAAAATTACTTGCTCAGATTAACTTTGATGAGTTCCAAATTTATGCAACTCCACCCAGAATCTCATTCTTGTTTTTTAACTTCTGCTTTATAAACCTGATAATTAAACTCCTTGAAGCAAGTAAACTCTTTATTACATAGGAACACATTTCACAGATGTTTTGCAAACTTGTCAAAAAAAGGAAGCTTACATAAAATGCTTAGGTTATGAATAGCAAAAACATTAGCTAAATAGGACTATAAATGTTGGATAAATTGCAGTTATCCATTGTACACTAATCTAGCAGCAATGAGATGAATAAAAGAGCTCTAGAGTGAGTGTACTACTCTCGATACATTCTCATATTTGGGGACTGAAATGCTAATCTTAATTTTGCATTAAGTAAATGGCAAGAAATGGCCTTTTGTGCATCAGTGTCCTGGAACAGCAGACCAAGGCCAGGTGACCATTACTTTCCAGGTAGATCTATAATATCATAGGAGTTGAAGCAGTGATAGCAGCTGAGGCAATCAGCCAATCAGGAGAGTGACTGTGGAATTTAAATGAGCTGCTGACAGTTTAACAGGCAGATAGGGACTTTCTGTCTGAGTGGTCTTCTTAGCGTGTATCTGTCAGGAGGGACAGATAGTGAATTGGCTCCCAAAGATAGGGATTTGACTCTCAGTGGGAGAGGGACTAACAGTGTGGACAGTTGGGATCAGAACTGGGAGCAGTTAGCTAGGCAGGGCAACCCAGTTTTCATTCCCCAAGGGCAAGTTAAATCCAAGAAAAGGAAGAGTGGGTGTTGCTGGTTAGAGCACTGATAGACTTTTGGTGGTGGGGTGTTGTCTACCTGTGACTTGGTTTGTAAAAGACTGCTGTTTAAAAGTTCCTATGTAAAGAGTTTGTATTTTAAACTAAGTTTTGTGCCACACTTTTGAAACCAGAAAATGTTAAACATTCATTGACTGTAATTAAATAACAAAATTGTTTTGTTCCATAAATGCCTCCTCATGCTTTGAACCTCCGAGTTGAGAGTGAGTTGTCACTGGGTAGACTTCACGGAAATACAACACCTTGCTGTTGTTAAAACATGAACGCTACCTCAAACAGTTAACTGTAGACCTATACTGTGTGGGTGCAGTGAAATCTTTATCTAGTAGAACACACACAATATCATTCACAATACCCAGCATCCATCTTTGTTGAGGCTGTTTGTTACACCTGTGCTTTTTGATGTCCTTGCTTTGTAATATGGAAAATCATCTCAACATCAAAGAAAGGTTGGAGCAGCTGCGTGTTGAAACCAACCTAGCCTATACCATAAGCATCTCCCCAAGGTCTAATGCCCATTTAAAGCAAACTGTAGTACCAGCAAATTACACATTTCCCCCTCTTAATTCAAATGGAGATTTCCCAGTTGATCCTGCTCTACTAAGAGAGGTTAGTCTCTCAACCTTCTAATAGAGCACACTGTAATTTTCCTAGCTATCATTTTCTGCCCTGTCTCTTGGGAGGTGGAGAATATTCATTCAATTAGGTTGGTTTCCACAGTGAATGGATTGCATATACTATTGGGATATTTCTTGAAATCCCTCCATCCACCCTTTGGCAGAAGGAATAATTGAAGACATGCTGATACATTTGCCAAGGCAGTTGGAAGTCAGGTGATACTACTTGTGCACATGAAAAGATAATGCAAAATATATATGGCAGGGACGATTTTGGATAGCACTACAGATCTGGGGGAATCAAGATCTCTGAGGTTGCTGCACCTCAGTTGCTTACGAAATTTTAGTAGAGTCACCAGTTTGAAGATGCTTTGGGTATGCATTTGAATGTGTCTATATGTATAAATGCTTGCTTTTGATAGGTTTATAAATATATAAATTTTGTTTACTTTATTAATCAATGAAGATAAAATCATACACTTCTGCACAGTATGACACTGAGTCTCTCTTATTTGGGATCTAATAATTAACCAGACTATTCCTCTAAGCCTCTTCCTTTTTTTAAAAAAAGTAATATTTATTAAAAGTTTAAGAATTACAGAAAGAAGTAAAAAAGAAAGAGAAAAAGTAAAAAATACAAATCAATACATCACAGTACATATAAAAAAACCAAAAAACACAATACATCAAAACAAAAACAAAAGCAAAAACAATTAAAAACACATCCAATATTTCCATATCTTTATCTTTCATTGACTTGTTTCATCGACCTCCTCACACCTCCCTTTTTTGTATTCTAGTTATTAATTATTTCAGCAAATCCTTTCCATCTTTCACTGTTTCCTGTCATTTAATTGTCTTATTTTATTTTAACCTTATCTTACCATTAAAACCCTAAAACTTATTTATACTTAACTCCTTATAACATTTCTACTAAAGCCGTATAATTTCATTCCAACATTTTTCTAACACTCATTAATTTTACAATATTTCTCTAAATAATTTTTAAAACTTTTTTCCAATCTTCTTCCACTGTCTCTTCTCCCTGGTCTCGGATTCTGTCAGTCCTTTCTATCAATTCCATATGGTCCATCAACCTGGTGATCTTCTGTCCGAGGCTCTTAACTCTTTTCCATGTCCCTTCTGCAGATCTTCTTCATATTTATACATGCACTTTACTTTATCTTCTGCTGATCTTGTTCTTAATTTCCTTCCTTTGGCACTGAGGAGTAGATCTCGGGGAAACTCCAACCTAACAATGTCTTTATTCCTTCTCGACAGGTCAGCCCATTCTCCATAGTCAGAACTAAAGTCCAAAAGATATTTCAGAGCGTGTTTCAAAATCCCTCAAAAGCTAAAGGCCCCCACAACTCCATCTCCCCCTGACCCAAATCCAGATCCCAAAAGCCAGAACATCCCTGCATAAGGGGATCTATCCAACTTTCCTTCTCCAATCCAAGCGGGTGTAAGGCCGGGGCTCTCTCCACTTGTATTACTTGAGGTTCAACAACAACTTTCTCCTTCGTCTTCTCCACAGCTTGCCATGTCAAACAGGTTCCTGAATCAATTCCTGAGTAGTTTCTGTATAGGTATTCACTTTTTGTCCCAAATCAGTCATTTTTTGTCCCAAATTGTCAATTTTAATAATCATCACATCCGTCTTCTCATGAAGCTGTTCCAATAAAGCACTTGTCTTGCAAAATGCAATCACTAAGGCTTCTTCTGTCGACATTCTTGTCCAAGGTCAATCTCTGATTCTCACAGTCTTTAATCTCTGCAGCTGGAAAATTCCCCAGCTCCACTCCTGCAACAGTTTCAAAAGCTCCCTCTAGGGGAAACAATTTCTATTTGTATCCATCCTTTTAAACACAGATCCAGCAACAAAGTTAGTTTCGATTTTCAGTTACTTTTGCTTCTTCTTAATTGCAAAAGGAAACAATGGAAACAATATATTTCTCTTCTTTAACTATCTGTCAACATACATTTTATTCACAGTCAATGAACTTTCCCAAAACGTCGATCTTACTGGCAGCCCGTTCCCAGGTTCAAAACGGTGGTAATTTATCTTTCTTCACTCTCTCTCCTGCAGGCTTAGGCGATCTAAAATTTCCCCCCTCTTCTCTTGCTTCCAAGGGGGGTTTAGTAATTTTAACCGATGGAGATTTAATCCTTTACAAAAGGCTTTCCAGACTTTAGCTTACAATGTCTTTGTTTCATCTATTTACAAAAGAGGAAGGCGGACTTCCTGTTTGAAACCTTCCCGTTTCGGTGCCAAATTAAGATGTTTAAAGATCCAATTTTCTGTTCTACTCACGGGTAGTTGTTTAAAGTCCAATTGTCCACAGGAAAAAGTCAGCGCTCTCCGGCAACAGCAATGCAGCTTCACTCCGTGAAAGAAGCAGTCGATTCGAAGCACCGCGCCGCTCACCCCACATCACTCCGGATCCCCGAAACCGGGTTTCCCCGTGAGTAGGGGAGGCGCAAAAGGTGCCAGCCGAATCCCACGTCCACAGGCTTCTCCCGCCTGTGGTTTTTATTGGGTCTCCGCCTTCGCCGTGGTGGCCAGACCCTAATTTCCACGGAGTGGATTCCTCCCGATCAGAGGAAATCCGCCATTGCTGGAGGCGCTAACCCGGAAGTCTAAGCCTCTTCCTTTTTAACATACTTCATTTCCAAAGCCTTTTAAAATTATGGACTCTTCCCGCAGATAAAATGTTTGTCTCTTCACTAACTAGGCGAAACTGACAGTCCAAACCCTAGCTACTTCTCCTCTGCAAAGCAGAAACTATGGATAGCATGGGATCCCCAGCTGTAGCAGTCCAATATACAAACCCTCTCAGGCCCAGTCAAGTTGCATAACAGCCTAAGGCTATGATGGCAAGGTGATGTTAAAGGTTTATAATATTTGATGCTTTTGAGCATTCTTGCATTGGTTTTTTTTCTTTTAACATCCAATAGCAACACCCTAAAAATTCTCAACGATTTTGGGGGTGAGCAAGACTGTGTTCACATATCCCTAACAAAGACATGGGTTGGGAACCCTAGCTAGGTAGACAGCCACTGTGGTGAAGAAGTGATGTATGGGGCAAGAGTTAAGTATCCCTCCTCTCACCTATACTATCTTCCCTGAAAATTGTGTCTTTCCCAAGCCATTTTCTAGAGGAGCTTAAAACTGTGGGATTAGTTGGATGAGAACTTCCCTGGAACTGCCATTGGCTCATTGCTTGTTTGCAGAACCTGTTCATGGCACTCCTAGGTCTTTTGGTGGCTGCTGGCTGCCATTTCTTCTGTAAGAAAACCCTAAAGATGTTCACGAAGCAGAACTGCTCTTTACAGAAACCATGTTGATTTGTCCTCAGCAAGGCCTATATACTTAGAATTTGAGATTTAATAATGCCTTTCACTAACGTAATGACAGACTTTAACAGGCCTGTAATTTCTTGGTTTTCCCATGAATGATATCTAAATATATGAGGTCAAAGAAGAACATAAAATTAAAACCTCATTCACTATTGAGCTACCCAGAGCAAGTAACAAGGGTAACAATGGCTAGTAATGAAATATATGTCCATAGTTTTTGCTTTGTGTTATGGAAGCAACTCAAAGTTTTGCTTTTATTGGCTTAACTCTTAATCATTTTGAGAATAATTAATATCAGATAAAACGAGTGCTCTCCAGAAGTCATGGTTCCCTGCAAGTTAAATTATAAATCAAATTGTAATTATGTTCCACAAAGAACTACAAGCCCCACTGGTTAAAATCTATAGGGAAACAAATACCAGTCAAGTACAACCAGTTTATCTCATTTTGACATTTAGTGTTACAAGTGTTCTACCTCAATGGAGATAACTGAAAACACTATGTGGAAAGTTTTTCAAGGAGTTGTATAAATGACCAACTAATTTCTGCTGTTTGTGATAGACAAATATTTAAAAATGCACACAAATTTCAGCTTTAAGGATGGACTACAATATTGTGTGGCGAGGCCCTGGACCCCCTAGCTCTCGCCAAAATAAATACACCAACACAAGTATATGGGTTAATGGGATAAATAAGGCCACAACTTTATTGGTTACAAATGTGAGCGGTTTGGCTTAGGCAATTGGGTGAAGCAAGACTATATCCTGACTCCTGCCCGACTGCAGGAAGTCTCTTAAGGGTCAACCACTGAAAGGGGGAGCCCTATGATGTACATAATTTAAGAGCACCCCCAGGGTCACCACTGGGGTCGTGGCATGACCCTAGCCCATGCCCAGGCTTTGAACAGGAACCACACCCCCAGATCCCTTTAACGGGATCCCCTTAACGAGAAGGGGCAGGTGGAGGCAACAACCTCTCCTCCCATAATAAGGCTTACCAATACCTAACCTTACAAAGTTGTGACAATTGCTACTAGGTAGGTGAAAACCAATTTTGCCAAGTGGAAAAATTCATACCCGGCCCCGACAACTAGGTGACTAATATAAGACTCCAGGGTTGCTGCGAGGACCCGGATTCCCACCCGCAAAGCAACCCCTCCTAAAAGGGGGAGCTGACTAATGCAAAGGAGATTGTCTCATCAGTGCAAATGTTTATGTTTGCCCAATGAGACAATCTCCTCTCTCCTTCTCCTGCATGCTGTTTTGGGATTCTTTTGACCCTTTGAAGCAGATGTGGGGGAGCTGTGGGGGCGCAAGAGAGGAGAGAGGGGGAAAGGTCTATTGCATTAACTTCTGTTAGTACGTGTTAGTTGAATCTGGCCCTAATTTTTCCTTCATCAAGGATCATACAACACTCTGAACAATACAGTACCATTGTCATGCATTTTACCTAAACATATAGCACTATCTATGTTCTATCTATCTATGTTCTATCAGAGCAGTTTTATGATATGAAACAGACTTAAAAATGGTAATGACTCTAGACCATGGAATGAATGGTTATTTGATGCAGGGATTTTTAGGAATTGGACTCATGGTCATCTAATCAGATGAAGATGCATGCAGAGTCAGGCTTATAGTCTATATCTCCAGGGTCCCAGGATAGGGATCTTTCCCAACTCTACTTGCTGCAATAGGAGATGTTGGCTTTTGAACTGGCATATGAAACATGTGCTGCTCCTTGTCCACCACAGCGCTCAGATCACTTCTGCCTGAAAATTCTTCAGGATTCAAAAATTTGTGAATATTCATTACTCACAAGACTCTCCCTGTCTCTTTTTACTTCTCCAGTAAGTAAAGTAGCAAAAAGTGATCTCATATGAATATGGATGCCATGAAGACTATGTATCTATGGGGAAAATATTTTTCTCTCTCCTTTGGAGGTATTTCCTACGTGAGGTATTAAAAGGAATAATAATAATAATAATAATAATAATAATAATAATAATAATAATAATAATAATAATAATTTATGCCCCGCCCATCTGGCTGGGTTTCCCCAGCTACTCTGGGTGGCTTCCAATTGAATATTAAAAACAAAATACAACATTAAATATTAAAAACTTCCCAGGATGGACAGAAAAGGTGAAGACACTTCAAAATGGCAAGTTTCATTTTTGGTGCAAAATAAGTATGACAAGCATTCTGTCTGATTTTTGACATTTTCCCCTAGCACAAAGCACACTGTTATTTTGCAAAGCTACTTTTTGTTCTCTTTGCAAGAAGGATGTGTTCACATATGATCTGCGGCAGCGGCAGAATGAGCATATGCATTGCTAGATCACACAATACTTTCTTCTTACAGTCACAAGGATATACAAGCTACTGTTCTCACTGTGCAATTTAACTATAAGATCTCACATAAGAAGAATAAAGCGCAATCCTAAGCAGACTTATCCAGAATTAAATCTTTCTGAATGCAGATGGTCATTTCTATTCACTTGCACACGTTTACACAGGCAATGACTTGCTTGTGTCTCTTTCCTCTCCTACCTCCAGCTTCTTTCAATAAACTGGAAAAACTTCTGGGCTACTGTATCCGTACTTGTAAGGATCCTAAGCACTAACTAGTTGCATGAGAGACTGGGTAAATATGCCATGACATGTTTGTTAGTTTTTAAAGTGTAATCTTTATTTTTAACTGATCCTGAAACAGCAAGAAAGAAAGAGAGACTAAGTGGTCCTGAAGCCAGTATACCTCTATCAGTTATGTGCCTGAGCTTTGGGATTGTGAAGGTAGCTTCCAGATCTGGACCAGATTTGTCTGTGCTAGCCTACTGAACATAATGGAATTTAAAGGCTTCCTCCCAGTCTAAAAATGAGATGCCATGTGGTTAGCAGTTAAATATAGTTGTTGTTGTTGTTGTTGTTAAGACATCAGCCTTAGCTTCCACTTTCCTGGCCTTGTAGAGCTTGAGCCAACATGAGATAAACTTAACTTTCTTATTAAACTAGTAGGGTGTTTCCCCCCACTGAATAACAATATAAAACATATTTTCAAACTTTAACTAAGACGGGCAACCTTTTTCTGATCTAGAACATAGTTCCTTAACCAGCCAACCGTCTTATGACATATTAAATTGTAGGCTCCAGCTAGGGATGGGTGACTCTGTCAATTTCAGTCTTTCTAATTTTTCATTTTACCAGTCTTAGGTTCACCTCTCCACATTTCCACATTGGTTTGTGTTTTCTTTCTTTCTTTCTTTTTTAGGAAAGTCCTTGTGAAAATCATCAACAATTTATTGCGAATTTCTGCTACTATACACATTTCTTCACATCCCTTTCACTAATATATGCATTTATACGCACTGTTTACCCCAGTATATGAATTGTTGTACATATTACTTGAGTTGGACAACTGCACTGCAAAATTTGGAGAAGTGTGAATTTCAAAGGATGGCTATGTTTCAGTTCACTTCAGTGTGAATTAGGTACATCCACCTTTAAATGCAAACTGAATCTAATTTCTCCCCCACCCTTGTTTCTGGCCCATTAATGCTACTGCTATGACATGTTTGTTAGTTTTTAAAGTATCACGGGAATATTTGTTGTTTTTCCTGTAACAGTTTACCATTGCTTTCCTTCTATAATTTGTCACTTTTGCAAATTAGATCACTTTCAGCATTCTGTATGATTTGTTTCCACAAAGCTTGTGTGGAGGTGATAAACTGGCTACTGTTTATAGAATATTCATTGAGATTTGATTGTGGAGAGCTTACAGGACCTAACAGCAAAAAAATAATAATCCATATTTATTTTTTATTTTTGGAAGTGAGTTCATTGCATAAGCTTGCCAAATCCACTTTGATTCTGCCAGCCATGGCTATCATAGATACATGATCAATTCCCCTGCTTAGTTCATCATGCTTACTGAATTAGTCTTATTATCAAGTATGTTTAATTAGAAATGCTTTCCTTTGAAAAACAACAACCCTGCCACCATAGCTACTGTCGCTTGAATACTTAACTTTGATAGCTCATAAAAACTACATAATCAGACAATACTTTTGTAGCTGCTGAATTATTCCTGAATCTTATTTCCCAACTTAACTTATTGCTTTTAATATTAAATTTATATCTTTCCATCTCCTGGAATGGAAATCTCATTTAATCTTTTTTAGCCCGTTATTAGGTGTGAACTCATGTTTTCTCACAATACCAAGGCTCACTGTCTTCTGTAATGGCAGTGATGAATTATGCTTTCAGCTTGGCCAGTGCTGAACACACTGTAAGAAAGATGAAGAGCCTGAAAAAATGCCAGCTCTGGAAGGAGAAAGTGTTGAAGGCAGTACTCTGAAAGGAGGGTGTGTGTGAAAATGCTTCAAGGGTTTTAATGTAATAGCCAGGTAACAATCTATTCCAAGATGAATAGCTCCCCAAGTTACTGCTTGCTATTCTACTCACCAGCACCTTTCCAGCATGTGTTGCTATCTGATGATCACTATTGTCCTTGTCCCTACCAACCCTTAATTCCTATTGTTTCTCCAGAGTTCTTTCAGAACTGGAATAATAAAACACCAATCCTGACAGATCTACATTGGCTGCCTGTTTGCTTCCAGGATGACCTATGAAGTCCCCAAACAGTTGGGGAACCAGATATCTGAAAGAATGCCTCTCCTTCTATCAACATACCTGGGTCCTACCACTGAGGGGAAATACATCAGTTCATCACATGGGACTTCTCTGTGGTAACACTTTGACTCTAGAATAACCTCCCCTAGAATCATATATGATTTTGGCACCAGGCAAAGACCTATTCATTTTTCTGTGCACTTATGCCATCACTGCATTTCTGGAAGTTCTTATGACTGAAATTTCAATGCTGTATCTTTAAGTGTCTGGAATGGTTCTTGTGCAATTATATTGTAACCAACCACTGGAACACATCAAAAAGGCTGAAAATATACTTAATAAATAACTTTCCTCCTCTTATTTTCCTCTAAAGTTTGATAATATTATTACTGATCTGTCTAGATGACTTTGCTGGGTAGCTTTTAATGCCTCTCTACATCCATTCACAAATTTAATATCATGCTAAGTTCTGTCATTATCACCTTATCATCATCTCAAAATTAATAGGTAGAACAGTGCCACCCCTAACACAGTGCCACCCCTAACACAAATCTGCACAGAAATTATTGCTTCTGGCAGGTGAGATGCCTAGATTCCTTGTATGCCTGAAAACTTCCCAGCAGAAAGCTTAGCAGTAAAACATTGGTCAAGATGAATCCATGTTACTGTATTAATACAAGTAGCACAAGCGGAATCCATTTTATTTTTTGATAGCCATGTCAGAGACAAGAGCACACCATGCACACCATGCCAATAATTTAAACGAAAAGGTATGGGAATTTGCACAGAGATAGCCCACCCAACTCCTCCATCAATAAACAGCAACAAATTATCCAGCAGGAAACTACAATCTTAAACTTCCAACAATAGCTGGATCATTATGAATTCTAGATGACAGTCAACTAGTATCAGGTTCACATGTGAACTTTGTGTGTAGAATAGTACACAAAGCAAATTTGATTCAAGGATCTTTAGCTATGGTCACTCAGTACTACTCCAC
Source organism: Podarcis liolepis (assembly GCF_965112155.1). Classification (NCBI taxonomy): domain Eukaryota; kingdom Metazoa; phylum Chordata; class Lepidosauria; order Squamata; family Lacertidae; genus Podarcis; species Podarcis liolepis. The sequence goes on along the minus strand of NC_139555.1, from coordinate 59,919,971 downwards.
ACATTTTATAATTATACAGAGCTTCACTGATAGTAGAAAACACTGATATTAGAAATCTGATGACGGTACTTGAATACTTAGGTTGCTCTGAGTCAGGAAACTAATCAGTTAATAAACTTCTTCCTGCTGCTGATTAGAAATCAGACTAGCATACTAACTGGATAAGAGACTGAACCATAGTCACTTGTAGCCCATGACCACTGCTTTCTGTTGGGTTTGATGCCTGCTGGAGAAATAAAGGGAAGCCATAAGAGATATGAAAGGGGGGACTCAGTGGACTGGCACATGATCTAAAGGTGCCAGTCCAGTGAAATAGGCAAGTGTTTTTATTATCTTCCCTTCTAAGAGTAAATTAAAACCATATTCTTATTTAGACTATTGAAGTTTTATATCAACTGGATTCTTTGCTCAGATTCTTTCCCAAACTTCACTGCTTCCAAACTCTGCCACATCTATATTTGTGGCCTTAATTTCTTACACACACACACACACACACACACACACACACACTTTAATTAGATTTTTCTATTTTTCCAATTGAATATCCTGGTTCTCCTGCTACTAAAGTGGTACCTTGGGTTACATACGCTTCAGGGTTACAGACTCCGCTAACCCAGAAATACTGCTTCAGGTTAAGAACTTTGCTTCAGGATGAGAACAGAAATCATGCTCCTTAGGAATCTAGATGAAGCTTGGGCTAACACAAAACCTTGTGGTTGTGTCAAACAAATAAGGGCCATGTCAATATTTCAAGGTCTAAAGAGAAAGAAGAATGGCTAGAGGTGATCACGATTGGCTCTAGATCACCTGGAACTGTACTGGCCTACTGCAGCCGCTGTAATGCTGGCTTGTTGACTTCACCTATGTTACCATTATTTTTATTATTTTTAGGCTGTGCGCTATCAAAAATTATCATTCTTTGTAGAAATTGATTGTTCCAACTGTGTGAAGTTGATCCAAATACCTATCACATGTAATTCCAGATAGGTGAATTAAGTGAACTGGCCTCCAAACGTTTGAAAGTATATTTATACGCACTTGCTGATACGTATCTGGACTTTCAAATTGCAAGGCAGAAAATAACTGAAATGTATTAGCAGTGTCTGTTGTAGCACCTGTGTGGGAAGACTAATAATGAATGACAAAAAGTTATAAGCCATAAAATTGCATGGTGTCATCTGCTTGAGGCGATAATATTCCCAAGATAAACTTTTTGTAAGCTTGAACAGTGTTTGAATTTGAAAGAGCTTGCTAGAATAGTCAATAAAGAGGAAATAAAAATAAGATAAATAGACAAAAAGCATAATATACTGGTTCAGTGGATGTACCACTAAACTACAATAACGATTGCAGTGAGACTCAAATGCAAAGGTTGTTAGTATCCACAGAGCAGAATTACCGTGGAGACAGATTCAATTTTATTGGGGCGGGGAGAGGGGAGTAGAATATGACTACCTACTTTTATCATAGTCTGTTCCTCATGAGCGCTCTACGTTGCAGAGTATAAAGGTAATTCCCAATCCTTTGAGCTGCAGCTATTGAATGACAATTCAATTTGTATTCAGTGTGAAAATGACTGGCTAAGTGGTTAATGCTCAAGACCACAATTTTGATAGGAGATTAGCTAGGCCCTGAATATGGACAAACATTGCATTTGGGTGGTAGACATAACATGGGTTTTTTTTGTTCCCTGTTATCTTCCTGAAAGAAGATAAAGGAGGGAGTTTCACTTTTCCATGTTAGTGATCAGGACAAAACCGAATGAATGCTCGTACCATTGTTAGCAGGGTCAAAAGGACACCCCATTTCTTCATTCAAGACTGGGAATGGTGGTGCCCACATATATGTCCATTAATAATACAATAGCATCCCAGATATTCCATCAACAGAATGCAGTTAATGTATGTGCAGAAATGTCAGGGTAATGGGGTAAAGACAAAAATGTCCAGAACCATGTTGGCTGGAATAAATCAACCACTTAAAAATATATGTGATTTCACATCATTGTATAGGAAGTATAGCCCAATATTCTGTTTGTATTGTTATCTTTTTTTTTTTTACTGAATAGTTAGATTATCTACCCAGGTAAAAAACAAGTCATAAGAGAGTCTTATCAAGTTGGAGCAAGCGTTGCACTTAGCAGACTTGCACCAACAATGGAGGAAGATCAATTTTCACCAATTCCTCTTTCCCCAGTGGCCCCAAACAGTTCCAGATGAAGAATGAACCCTCCTGATCAGCATTAGAGACTGTGCAAGGGTATGAAGAGAAATCAACAAAAATTAACTCATCCAATAAAGAGTCTATGGACAAATTATATATATATATATATATTTAACTTAACCTTATAATAAAGTCTTGCTCTTTAAAAAAGAAAATGCTTCCTTAATTTCACCTATTTTTATATTAGCCTAGTTAATAAGGCATAGCAGTGAGATTGATCCACAACTGAGTCAGTCTTCAACCAAGTACGCCACATAATCCCGTATATACTAGAAGACGAGACAAAACAATGGGTACACCTGGAGAGGGACACAATTTAAAATACCTGCACCACAGCATACCCATAACTCCCAAACAAACTAAAGAAAATTCCCACAACACTAAACAGGTTCACACAGACCATGCTTAAAGCATGGAAAACAGAATTAGGTAAACTGTCCCCAACCCCATCCCCACAAATTCCCCTGGCACATCATCCATTGTTCCATCACGCAGCACAAAACCTCCAGATAAAAACCCGGCAAACCAAAGGGACACGGGAAAGGGATGGTATTCACAATATACAAAATACTTACTCCAAAATCCCACAAACAACCATCTGACTTTTAGAAGACACCTGAAGGCAGCCCTGTTTTATCACATTATTATTATTATTAGTAGTAGTAGTAGTAGTATTTACTACTACTACTACTACTACTACTACTAATAATAATAATAATGTGTTGGGAGCCACCCAGAGTGGCTGGGGAAACCCAGCCAGATAGGTGGGGTATAAATAATAAACTATTCTTATTATTATTAAACTTAAAAAACAGAGCAAACAGCAACAAAAGTGGAGATTTAGCTCTTCAACAACTAAAAACAGCTTCCTTGTAACAAAAGTTGCACATTTCTTTAATCCAGTACAGACAAGCAATGAAGTCTGATCACAGAGAAAAAAATGTCATTCTGTTGAACTTTCCAGAATACATTCCTCTGTGTTTCAGTGATAAAAGGTCAGGGTTTCCTTTCTCCTCAGCATAGCCTGACCTCTGACACAAGGAAATCAAATGAAACAAAATATTATTTCAGAAGGCTTCCTAACCAGATAGCTATTGCTCAAGAGAATATAGAGCTCCCGAATCACCAAGAAGCAATTTTCAACTTGAAGTTATAAAGACAGAAATGTCTTCCTGTTTTTGAGACATTATAGTTTCTACCTGCAAAAAAGATTGAAAATCAGGAGGTGTGTCAAACAAACCAAAACAGCTGTTGAAAATCCAAAGGTGAGAATGTGATATTTAACAGCAGCAGAACTTGTCAAACATGAGAAGCCTGGAATTCTAATAAGCTGTTAACTTACACTTAGGGCTTGAAACAATTGATTCTTCTATTTTTAGCAAAACATAGTAAACACAATATGCAGTTGTCCTATTAAAACACACTTCATATGTTCTCTCACCAGGGTGGTTAATACAATCTTCCTGGTTGCTCTTACATCACGCTAGGACCATGTATATAGCTCCTGCCATGCGATTACAGTGGTACCTCAGGTTAAGTACTTAATTTGTTCCAGAGGTCCGTTCTTAACCTGAAACTGTTCTTAAACTGAAGCACCACTTTAGCTAATGCGGCCTCCTGCTGCCGCCGCACCGCCGGAGCACGATTTCTGTTCTCATCCTGAAGCAAAGTTCTTAACCTGAAGCACTATTTCTGGGTCAGCGGAGTCTGTAACCTAAAGCATATGTAACCTGAAGCGTATGTAACCTGAGGTACCACTGTACTTTAAACAGCATGTTACTCCCAATATATCATAGTCACGAGTAACCACAGTTAGGAACTCCTTTCTAGAATGGAGTTGAGGAAACGAACCACAGAGGAAGTCAATGCCACACCAATAAGACAATTTGTTAAAGGGGTATAATGCACCATACATGGTCCAGTCACTGCCTCTCACTCTGACCTACCTCACACAGCTGTTGTGAAGATAAAAATGGCTGAGGGGGAAGGAGACTCATGTACACTATCCTGAGATATTAATGTAATAGATAAATAAACTCTTCCAAACGTGGTGGAAATAAATGTGCAAATGAAGCTGTTATAGCATCACTGCAAACTAGAGATCTTTGATGAACTTTCTAGAAACCATGATGATCTGAGGGGCCAGACTGATGTGCGGAACAGAACTTCACCATCCATTAGTTTTCACACTTCAAAAATGTTCCAACACATTTTCTTAACCAGGAACTGCATCAAAATAAATTTAGAGATGTGTATTTTGAGAGAAAATATGCTGAAACATATTTTAACAGAAATGTCTCTGTGCGATTTAAAAAATCACAGATTAATGCGGAAAAGGGGCAGAGTGAACGTATGGGTTAACGTAGACCAAAACATATCTGCCGATTCCTATGTGCATTGCTAGTGCCAACCACAAAGCTTCTAAGCAAGGCTCCCCCACCCCCGCGGGCGCCTGACTGCAACACAGGTTACAGCTGGCAGAATCAGAAAGCCAGTTCTTTTCCAGGAACAGGCTTATTTCAGAAAGCAGACAGGGGCTTTCTAGAGAAAGTAAGTGTAGAGTGCAAGCTGCCTAGTAATCACTAGGTGTTCTTTTGGCTTCCGAGCAATAGGAAATAAATTACTGGTTGCTTCCCACAATTTCCACCTCCACCTGTAGCCCAACCGGTGACCACCTACTAGGCTACCTCTTGCTTTAACCTTCAAATGTGCTGTGTGCTGGTTGTATCCAGTTCCAGCTTCTTTACTTGATGGATGTTAGGATAAGGAAGTGCTATGCCAATGTGGGAATGGGAAACTGCCTCTTGGTTAGACAGAACAGTGATGCCTAGCTAGTGACTAGGGGCAGATAGTAAGCCCTTGATTTACATCCTAACTTCTTCAATTGCCCACCCTGATCTAGATGAGAATAGGATGTCACACACTTAACTAGCTACATGAAGGGTAACAATGTGTCTATTAATTACTTTGAGCCGACTAGTCCTTCACAACTCAAAATGTTTGTCTCATGTTGTCCCCATTGCATTTCATATGGATGAGTTCAAAAAGTTTCAGAAATATACTATTCAGATAAGTTTAAAAGTTTACAGTTGCAGGCTTAATATTCTTAAGCTTTTCAAACCCTTGAGATGTTTATAGAAGTTTGATGGAAGCCAGAGAGACTTGATGTATCTTGTAGGCTAATCTGTACATATGCTAATTTCTGCTCCTCCACAATACAACAGTTTTATGATCATAAAGAACTTTCTTCCCACTAGAAACAAAACAGGGATTAACTCAAAGTGATATAATTCATATTGTTATCTCCAAACATCCTTCAAAGAATGGACTAATAAGCTGCAAATCTGAAAATGAATATTGGGACAATTATCTTGATATTTCTACCAAGACTTACTCACAAGAATACAGTGGTGCCTCGCAAGACGAAATTAATCCGTTCCGCGAGTCTCTTCGTCTAGCGGTTTTTTTGTCTTGCGAAGCAACCCTATTAGCGGCTTAGCGGATTAGCGCTATTAGCGGTTTAGTGGCTATTAAAGGCTTAGCGGCTCTTAAAGGCTTAGTGGATTAGCGGCTAAAAGGCTATTAGCGGCTTAGCGGCTTAGAAAAAGGGGGGGAAAGCGGCGTAAAAATCGGAACACTCGCAAGACGTTTTCGTCTTGCAAAGCAAACCCATAGGGAAAATCGTCTTGCGAAGCAGCTCAAAAACGGAAAACCCTTTCGTCTAGCGGGTTTTCTGTCTTGCGAGGCATTCGTCTTGCGGGGCACCACTGTATTGCACAGTTGCCACCTGAAAGATTGTGAATAGCAGAGATGAAACTAGGACTGCAGCAAAGTGGACAGAGGTGGGGGTTCATTTCCTCCTAAGAGGGGTGGTGGGAAATCGGTCTCTGATTTGGATATGGCAGGTGCATTTACCTTCACAGAGGACAGCAGGTACCCTTTCCCCTCCCTTTAACTTCTCAATGACAACGCCTATCAGTGCAGCTGCCATGGGCTTTCTGTTCATTTTCCCGTCATGATGACAGGAGTGTACATGTAAATATGCTGATAAGCCCCCTGCCCCTGCAACTGAAATTAAATCATGAGGAGAGGCAATGATCACATTAGAAATTGAACCTGGCAGACTACAGAATGCTATTGAAATGTGATGCTACTTTATTTTTAATCATGTATCTGTGGGCTGTTCCAGATGACCTGTTTATTCAGCAATCATCCTGATTTGTTTGTGCAATGACTAGCCTATGTCTGGCCTTTATGGAGCGTTTAGTTTTATTTGTATAAAGGGTGGTTATACAACAATGAGCCTTCATCCCGATTTGCTGGATGAGCGTTTGCATGTCTTCTCAATAATCATTCATCCCACACTTTTCAGTGCATTTTCCCATTACCTTCCTTACAGCAAAGTTTTCCATGCCCCGAGTAGATTTGTGCTCTAGAGTGACAGAGTGCATCAACCCATTGGAATTTTATGCAACTAACTTTCCAGTTTGCACTTAGATCCCTCCCACAAAATAGTAAGAGCCTGCAGTCACCTTGTACATGTAAGATGACCTCCCAAAGCAATCCATAATAATAATAATAAAAAGAACCAGGCATTTTAAAATCTTACCGTTTGTTAGTAAGAATTGTAAGAACCTCCAATGCATTCTTAGTTTAAAAAGCCTAATGATACAAAATTGTCTTTAATTTACACAATGCCAGATATTTCCTTTGGATAATCTGAGAGCATTCAATTGCATTCTAAATGTAATATTAAATCAGGAAGGACTATAGCTCAGAGGCAGAACACATACTTTGAATGCACAGCATCCCAGCATTCAATCCCTAGGCCCTCCAGTTAACTGTACTGGGTGGTAGGTGGTGTGAACAACCTCTACTTAATTCCCTGGAAAGCCACTGCCAGTCAGTAGACAATGCTGGGGTCAAAGGAAAGTTGTCTGACCAGGAGTAAGGCATTCCTAGGTTCCTGACCTGCAAAATGTTTTAATTCTGTAACTGCATGAGCTTGCAATAACACGGATAGCTGCCAGCAACCTTGCAGCAGGGTTATATCCTGGAATATTACTACTGTACAAGAAAGACCAATTTGGATACACCAATTTTCCCCTGTACGTTTTTTCCTGTGCTGACCCAAAATTTAACAGTATCATTGCAGAGCCAAACTTGCAAGAACCTGCAGTATGCTGAGAGAAAAACACTAAGCTTCAGTTTCAGCTTGACAGCCTGAAAGCTGATCCAAGAGATCTACTCCTTGTCATGTCAGAACTGTGAGGCGCATTAATCAAATGTAAATAAAGCCTTAAAGGAAATTTCTGAACTCGCTGTCAGCAACCTGCTAGTTGAAATGTCCCATCATTTGTGACGCTGGAAGGTCTAGCTGCCTTTAGTGCATCCAGATATTTGAAATGCAAATAAGGTTGCGTGGGCTGGCATAAGTAAAGGCTGAGGATGTGAGTAGGATAGGAAAGGCGACGTCTCTTTCTCAGCATAACAAAGTTTATTTTTCTGCGTTTCCTATCTACTAAGTCAGTCTCCATTCTCAACTTGCAGCTCAGCTATATATGTTAATTTTTTCCATCACCCTTAGACCACTATAATCCAGAAGCCAAATGATGTCAGGTACCATCTGATTTTAAACTTGTTTATTCGAGTAAGTTGTTGTAAATGGCTTAGGCCACATATAGGGACCATTTGCAGAACTACCATCTTATGATTTGTAACTGGCACTCTAGGAAATAGGAAACAACAACAACAAAAACCAACAATAACCCTCTAGGTTGCAAGGAAGTCAGATGACATCAGCTTTTGACTTGAGCATTTGTTCTGATTTGTTTGTGGGGAAGTTATATAACATTGCATCAAGCAATTGTTATCCCACACTTTCCCGTATATTTCCCCATCCCTTTCCTTTTCATAGCTGTCAACTTACAGATTTGAAAATAAGGGACCAGCAGCCTTGAAAATAAGGGACCAGCAGCCAAAATAAGGGACCTGCAGCCTCACCTGTTCCAGGCACTCCAGTCTTCCTGTCCTCCTGCAGTCTGGTCAAACTCATGCTGGTAGCTTCGAGAACACTGTCCAACCAACTTTGTAACCAGAGGTTCAACTGAATAGAATCTGAATCACATGCACCACAAGGCCTATGCAGCCTCAACTTAAGATGGCTCCCCGGCCTGGCTTTGCACTGCAAAGTTTGCAGCAGCACGTGCAACAAAATGGCGTCCAGTATTCACAAACCCCCTCAGCTTGCATTAACTAGCCACACACAAGGCATGCAAGCTCCACCCCCCAGTCATTCTTAGACTTCTTATTGGGTGAGAAACACAGCCAAGCAACACAGTTGGAGCCTCCCTCCTCCCTGGCCGGCAGGGAGGGAGGGAGAGGAGCTGCTTCCTTTGAAATTTAAGGGACATCATTTAAGGGACATTTAAGGGACATCCATCAATAAGGGACAGCAGAAGGACATGGCGCTGGAATAAGGGACTGTCCCTTCAAATAAGCGACACTTGACAGCTATGTTCCTTTTAGTTATGGTGGGAAGCAGATTGATTGTGCAAAATGACTGCCAAACCAGCTATAATAGCACAAACTAAATTTGCTGGTTCATGATTTAATTCCACCTGAAAACAGCAACAGTCTGGATGCACCAGTAGACTAACAAATTCTTTACAGCATGAGCTTCTTCATGCTGTAAATGTAGATGTAGCTTCTTCAGTTAGTTGGGAAAGGAGAGGCTTCTCATGCTGCCTGCCTGTCAGCTACTCCCTTATCCAAGAGATGGATGAGAATTGGGGAGGGGCCTGTATTCGAGGCATGAGTTAACTGGGCTACTGGTGTGGCTTATGTAGCTTGCTTTCTGTATAAGTAATGCTTAATATATTAGCACTTCACAGTTAAGACATGAATGAGTCCTACTGCTTCTGTGTCCGTCCTGAGTCTATAACAGCAGCAGGGCTTTGCAGGCTGTGTTGTAAATTCATACTTTTAGTTAATGAAGCCTTAGAACTGGTCATTTTGGTGTCTTTGGCATTCTTCTTTGGTATCCTTGCACTAAACCACTCAAACAGGCTCTCCTTTGGGCCTGTGGATCTGGACAACCCACTGCAGAATATCTTCATAGCAACATACATAAGGTGGGCACACTGTTAGTTAAGATAGCATATAAAGTGCTGCCATAGTCCTAGCAGCTGGATAAAAAAGATGAGCTTTCAAAGCATGACTCTGTGACATTATTGTATATTTTGCAAATGTCTATGACTGTGAATGTGAGAAGGTAAGAGAAGAGCAAAATGAAGCAAAATCCTCTTGGCCAAATACTCACCCCACACAACAACATATCTTAGCTTGACAGCACAACAAAAAAAGTCTGAGGCTCTCTGTGATTGGAGATAACTGTAACCTCAGCTGAAGCATTTCTGACTGGTGGGTTGGAAAACCTTTATCTGAAATTGAGAAACTAAGTTGTTGCGTACTGGAATGGAGAAAAAACTAGGTTCTGCTAGTACAGATTATTCAGCGTGAAGAGTCAAAGGCTTCAGCTTCTTTGAACTTGCACAAGGGACTGTGCTGTGTCCCTTGCTCTTGCACAGTGTCAAAGGCATAATACTCATCAAGTGCACTTTGATGTAAACCAGGCAATAGCGAGGTGTTCCCATGAGATAATATCAAGCTATCTCAGGCTCCTTGTGCGATAAAGTCTTCAGCTTGGATGAAATATTCAGAGAGCAGTGAAATTGATGGAAGATTAAATGTGCAAAAGTAGAAAACTACTGTCAGATTTGAGTTTGCACAGGGATCTAACAACCTGTGTTTCTGGAATTTAAAGTAAGCTGAAGAGCATATTGACTTGTTAATGCATCTTGATGTGGGAGCAGTTTTCATATGAACTACTATGAATGGGAATACCAGAGCCTTTAACTATTGCAGCGGCATGTGGGCAGCATAGATTATGGCATCATTAGTATTTGCTGAGAAATCTGGATGGACACTCAGCAGTTGTTTTGGTCAAATTACTCTGTGCCTTTCCGAATAAAATGGTGCTATTAGGGGCTTGCCAAGAGAAAACAGTCAGTTCTCATCAGCTAATTAGGTCTTTAGTTGAGCTGTCCCATAAACATTGCAAAGAGGGTGTTCCCCTCCCCTTCCCCTCCATGACCTCTAAATGCTATTCCATATAACCTGGCTGATTCACCTACACTCAATAGTGGACGGTGAGGGGCCTGCTTCCTGGGAAGGAGAGGGGGATGAGAGGGGAGGGAGGAAGGTCAGTGTAGTGTAGGCATACTAGCCAGTGTGTCAGGTCATCTTTTCCAGCCACGCCAACCTCTGCCTTTCTCCTCCCATTCTTCTTCCCAGTAAGCAGCAGCAACTCAGCTCTCAGGCAAGTGCCACCAACCCACTATGCCACCTGCTACTGCTTGCACTTCTAGTCAAGAAGTATGGAACCACTGGAAAATTTTGAAGTTTAGGGGTTATGTGATATGCAAGGAATGTGGATTATCTTTATCCATTCCATACCAGTGATGAGTATTACTGCTATTGTTTTATTTCAAGCTGATTATTGCTGTTTGAGGAGACTATTTGCAACAATTCTAGCCAGCCAAGTTCGCTTTTGTGTGCTTCTGGTCTCCTGAACTGGGGCTTAAAATGCAGGTGGCTCCCCAAGAAAAGCAGTACCCATTAGAGCCTTATTGGCCATTCAGCTTTTTGTTTTTATGTATTTGTTAGTGCAATTCCTATTCTGGAGAGTAATGTCTTTGCTACTTCGATTTTATGTTGTTAAAAAGGCCACCAGCCATGCCAAATTGTATGTAATTTTCTGTGGCAGTCAAAAGGGCAAATTGGTAAGTGAACTCAAATTCATTTTCATGTGTCCTGAGCTGCATGTTGTCTTGCTGAGGTAATTATACACAGCAATGCTCACCCTCTGATGCAGCCTCAGATCTGAGAAAAGTCAATCTCTTGGCCAATATTTTCAGCCAATTAGCAAATGGTCTTCTTACTCAGGGTCATCCTAAAAGTAAACAGTAACATTTGGATAGCTGCATATGCAGTTTCAAGAGGCACTCAATTACAATGCCATTAAGGTAGGATTTCCAATACAAACGCAACATTGACATATCACCACTTTGATCTAGTTCAGTGACAAAACTTCCCTGGCAGTACAAAAGAATTCACCAGCTCAACACTTCTTTAAAAAACATGCCCTTAATAGTTTAGATTGTGTCTTTGAGGGTGACAAACTTTGCTGAACATGTTTACATCTCAACTTCTGAGGGCCAAATCAGACCTGACATTATTCACTCAATTAGCAATTATGTGATTGGTTTCCCTAACACAACTTGGGTTGGGGAGGGCTGATCCAGATCAGTAAAGACTGAGAGTGTGGTAAAATGTCAAAGCCTATCCTGTGAACCTGATCTGGACCACTGCCTCCTTGGCAGATGCTACTTCATTCACATGCAAAAATGATGCTACTGCTAATTGTGTGAATAAATATCAATACTACTTTGGTCTAAACTCACTGAAAAATCCTTGATAAATTTATGTTATCAAAAGGCACAAGTCTCTTAAAACCCTGCCAGCTCTGCCCCCCCCCCCATGTCAGGAAGGAAGGAAGTTGGTAATTTTTCTGACTACATCACTTACAAAATTATATATGCCTAAAGTATTATCCTTTTTCAACATAAAACAGCTCTTGATCAAAAGATTGAAAATGATCGAGGATCATAATTTATCAGCACATGTGAAGTTACACTCCCTGTTTCAATTCTAAAAATAATGTATTTGTCCTCAGCTTCCATGTTTTTTTTTAAGTTTTAATGATTTTTAAATGTAAATACATGTCTGCTCAGAAGTAAGTTTCACTGAATTCAGGACTGCAGCACTGGGGATCATTATTAAGCCACCTGTTAAACTGTCATTGGATTATAGAATTCCAACCTCCTTCAAGGCTAATTCACATGTGACTCTACTGTTTAATTTCTTTCATGCAAGTGTTCTTCAGCTTACAGGAAACTGCCTTACACTGAGACAGACCATTGGTTCCATCCAGCTTAATACTGTCCACACTGACTGGCACTGCCTCTCTGGGCTTTTAGGCAGGGAGCTTCTTCCAAGCCCACCCGGAGATGCCATGGATGGAACCTGGGACCTTCATAAAAGCAGAGCTATTTCTCCAATGTGTGTGTGTTGTGTGTACCTTAGACAGTTTTTAAATGGGATTAGATAAATCCTTGGAAGAAAATCTAACAATGGCTTCTAACCATGATGGCTACTTGTAATCATCAAGCAGCTGATACCTGTTGCTGAGGAGCAGGAACAGGAGGCATCTATTGCCTTCTTGTCCTACTTGTGGGCTTCCCAAGAATCATGCGGTTGGCCACTGAGAAAAACAGAGCACTGGACTAGGTGGACCTTTGGATGGCTCCAGCAAGCTCTTCTTATGCTCTTATGTAGTTATACACAATTACACAAGATTGCACTAATTCCCTCTATTGTGATAGAACTGCAAGGAATACCACAGTCTTATACTGTATAAAAGGTAAAGGGTAAAGGGACCCCTGACCATTAGGTCCAGTCGTGGCTGACTCTGGTGTTGCGGTGCTCATCTAGCTTTATTGGCCGAAGGAGCCGGCGTACAGCTTCTGCGTCATGTGGCCAGCATGACTAAGCCGCTTCTGGCAAACCAGAGCAGCGCACGGAAACGCCGTTTACCTTCCCGCTGGAGCAGTACCTATTTATCTACTTGCACTTTGACGTGCTTTCGAACTGCTAGGTTGGCAGGAGCAGGGACCAAGCAACGGGAGCTCACTCCATTGTGGGGATTCGAACCGCCGACCTTCTGATCAGCAAGTCCTAGGCTCTGTGGTTTAACCCACAGCGCCACCTGCATCCCTCTTATACTGTATACAAACCAGCATATATACTACCTGTGTAAATATTACTTCATCCCTCTGAAATTCATTCAAACAACAGCTCAGAGAAGGAAAACTTTATTGTTGTAGGTCACTTGGGGTCCCTTTGTGTGTGTTTTTTTAAAGCGACTAAGAAATGTAACAAATAACAACTTTTGAAAGGATTGCCATACGTGTGAACTAACACTAAGTCTTTGGATATTTAAAAACATTGGAAAGATTTCTCTCTCTCCAGTATTCTTTGAATTGAATATAAAATTCTACAATCTTCCTTGATCTATTTTATTTAACAAGCATCTTTATTCTGCTGTTTATCTAAGGAAAGCTTCCAAAGCAACTCTTAAATCTTAGTAGAAAGGCAGTTACCTCTTTCAGGTTTATGATGTAAAAGACACAACACAAATGGAAAAAGGAATTGAGAAGGGGGGAGAAAAGAAATGGAAGTCCCTGAAACGAAGGTATTCCAAGTAGAGGAACAACCAAAGGTTTCATCAGATTTGAGGGAGGGGTCCTACAGTCATATATCCCTCCCGCTCCTAAAAAGGTAAAAGGTAAAGGACCCCTGAAGTCCAGTCAAAGGCTACTATGGGGTTGCGGTGCTCATCTCGCTTTCAGGCTGAGGGAGCCAGTGGTTGTCCATAGACAGCTTTCTGGGTCATGTAGCCAGCATGACTAAACCACTTCTTGTGCAAGGGAACACTGATGGAAACCAGAGCACACAGAAACGCCATTTACCTTCCAGTTGCAGTCGTACCTATTTATCTACTTGCACTGGTGTGCTTTTAAACTGCTAGGTTGGCAGGAGCTGGGACCAGAGCAATGGGAGCTCATCCTGTCACATGGATTCAAACCACTGACCTTCTGATCAGCAAGCCCAAGTGGCTCAGTGGTTTAGACCACAGTGCCACCCCTCCCTACAGTCTAATGGAATCACTACTGTAGATGATAGTTGAGGGAGAAGGCTGATGAAGCTGATCTTTCAGCAGAGCGGATGGAGAGAACTTGCTTTATTTTTACAAGTATAAAATGTCACCTTCTTAAAATTGTATTTTTAATGTAATGGAGGAAACTCATTAAAACTTCAATACGTTCAGGACAATCCATGTCCCAAGTTTAACAGAAGTTTCACCTAAGATAAAATATCCCACATCTAACTCCAGTGAAGTTAGCTCACAAATTATTGCTTAGGATGGCTGGCCGTGTAATGGAAGTGCCGACTACATTATAAGCACTCTCTCTGTCCAAATGCATTTCTGGAGACTACATAAATATGTAATCTATTCTTCTCTTTTTCCTATCATAACATTCCACTGGGTGATTCTGATTAGCTCTTCCCCTACTGCTGCAGTAAAATTCTGCAGAGTGTCTGATGGATGTTTATGGAGTGTGAATAAAGACAGTTTCTGCAGCCATCCATAAACCCAATTCATTTAAATTGCAATCTGATACCAGTAATGGATGGGAGTGGGGGGGACTCTTCTAGCTTACCCCACCCCACTCCTCAAAGAATGTAGATGCATTGTGTGGAAAGCTAAACAGAAATATTGAATCTGAAAATAAACTCAAGATTTCACTTTTGATTAGGATTACAGTGTACGCTTTACTTTGTTGCTTATTTCTCAATAATGAAAGCAATGAACTGGAAATATGTAACAGTATTATATTAAGTTGTGTTTACTCTGGTGCATTTTATTTTTATAAAAAAATCAACAAAGCTGAAATGATTTTTTTATACTTGCAATTTGTCTCAAGGAACAGAAAGAATACAAATTGTGGATCATTGTCAAAATAATCTTGGGTTACATAATTCAGTTCCATACATTATTGGATAGACAAAACACACATATGCTACTAGAAATAGGGAAATTGCTAAAATATCTGGTAGGAAAAGTTTGGCAAGAGTTACATTTAAGTGTCAAACAATTATTTTAAAAAACTATTATTCACAGATTTTAATATTTAAAATTACATCGACACTAAGAATTCTATGTTCAAAAGCATGGCTTATAATAATCAAACTCATTTAGATACCTATTTGGACTTATAAGATGCTTATAGTAATCTACTATACTATGAATTGGAATTCATAGACTATTCTTATTCTTAATGTGAGTTGGCAGTGTTTTTAATCTTTTTCCACTTTCTATTGTATTTGAAACATATAAATTCTATTATATTATTATATCAAGAAAACGGGGGTAAAGCTCATTGCTTTCTCTTAGGATCATTACTAGAGCTAAACAACAGTGGAGCTTTAGGGATGAAAATGGAGGCAAGGTGAAATATTTCATGCAACTGGTTCCCCTTTTTAGATACCACTAGTGTTACCTTTTTCTGGTAATGGCAGTGCCTAGCTCCCCCAGTTTTCCCCTCAGAGAGTCACAGAATGAGGGTAAAAAGCATTGTTTCATCCTGAATCCAACTGGTGTGAATGCAGTACCTCCTGTCCCAACTTTATAGGATTCCTGAAAAGATGCCCAAATACTGATCTTCTCAGCTTTTGAATAGGAACGACAAAACCGGGGAAGGCATTTCAAGTTGGCACTATACTAGATACAGATACAACTACATCACAATGGTTCTCAGACAACACTATTGCAAACCTCATAATCTAATTTTGAACCCCTGCACTCACCCAGTCTTCTTTATACCCAGGGTCTTATGAGCTTTCCCAGTCCTGTGGGATGTACTAAGAAATGCACCACACCTGTGGTTTAAGTTTAGACAAAGACTAACAGTATTAGTTAATATGTGATTAGGGTAAGGGAAGAGAGTGTGCGTTTCTCTTATTACTGTAGAATTACTGGTAACATAGAAGACAGTTTAAAAGGAAAGGAAAAAAATCAAAGCGGAATGATTTCTTAAAGAAATGTATATCTTCCATATATCTGGTGATATATAAACAAAACAAATTGAAATCTACACATCCTGGGCGTAAATCAACCACACAGTGGCCACATGCACAACTTGCACATTCAACACACAAAAACATGTGCAGGACTGCAACTGTGGTTCTAGTACTTTCCGTAATGAAACTTTAATGTCAACTTCCCTAAACAGAAGTTAAACAGAATTGTGATCAATATCCTTTTCTCCATTTGTTTTGTATCCTTTGGACAGTTAAAGTGTGGATGAACACACCGAACAGAGGGGTGTGACTCCTGGTGAGAATGAAGGGATTATTTTCTTTCCCCTTCTGGCCTGCTGTACAAAATCTATACTACATTAATCATTTCTGAGCTCAGCCCCAGCATGGTGGGAGCACAGTGTAATTTACTCTGTTGGCACTGGAATTTTCCTTCCCTCAGTGTTTTGTATAGTTCACTCATAGTAACTAACCAAGGCCTGCACATGTAATGGAAATGTCCTTTGGTTGAGGTGGTGGTAGTCACAGAAATACAGAAAATGAGCAATTAAATACCTATTAAACAATTATTCATCAAAATAAAGATTGAATTAGTAAATGTTATAAGATAAACAAATTAGAGGAGATACATTATTTCACAGACAGAGAGCAAGCATAAAGCCACTGATTTACTTTGCGGTAAACTAGAAGTGGGATGATATAGTACGTAAAGCTTAGCATACATAAGGAGAAGTGGAAGGGCGAACCAGCTTTTGGTATTTAAATAGCCAGACAAATACCTAGACATTTGCTGCGTTCTAGAGGAGACACAGCTGAGGGCTTTGAAGCATGTTTGCCATGGAATGGAATTAAGGCCAACAGAGTGAGGGAAGGAGGTTTAAATCTTGTTTTTGTGCATGTGGCAAAATCCCTTTCTTTTGAGGAGTTACATTAAGACAAAGCTATTGTCCATAAGGCAAATTTCTGCATCACTGAAGTGAATGAAAGTATGTGAAATCCAAGAGAGAGTTCCTGTCTGTGGGCTTGATGAAAGTTCATAATTGATTATGATGTCTGTACACCTCAGCATCATTAGAAATTAAATACTATGTTGATCTGAATGAAAGGAAAATTTTAGATTGATATGAACGGTGTTGATTCAGTTTTAAAAGTATTGCAAGCTATTCATTTACAAAAAGGGAATAAAAAACATCAATACACTATTTGTAAAATAAAATATTAACACAGAAGGGATTATGAATAGGAACACAAATTACATTATCTTCCAAAAAATGCCAGAAATAAATTGGCCACACTGGGGCAAATGAACCCATGGCCATCCTCTAATCTGAAAGTAAATCTGATATTATATATATATTCTTTTTTTCTTGAATCATATCCATCAGTTCTAAAAGAAAATAAGCATGGGCCTCATCATGTGGAATGCTAGTATATAAAGAATTAATGTCCATAGAGACAAGGATTGCATTTTCTGGAATGTACAGGCTCTATACCTTATTTATAAAAATATTTCTGTCTTTTATATATGAAGATATTATAAAAACAAAGGGGTATATTGAGACAAAGGCTGTTATACTGAATCAGATCCAGAAACAATGGGGCGCCCCAGTGGTGGAAAGCCAGGTTTATGTATCTTGGGGGAAATATAAAAAACTGGTTCATGAGGATGTGTATTTTGAAGAAATGTATGTGTGTTTTCATAGTGCCCCTCAATCACTATGGTAGTAATAATAGAAGAAATATGTTTAGTGGCATCAACGGTAATAAATTTACAATAGGAATCATCCTGCAAATGTCTAAACACCCCTTTAAAATAATCCTCTCTATCTAATAATAAAATTGTTCCAACCTTCTCTGCCTTCTTCACTACTAAAGTCTGATCCTTAGCCAAAGTAATCAAACCATTTCTTAGCCAAATTATACCACCTTTTTGGAGTCATTTTCTCAGGTGGTTTAATGTCTCAAAGTTCCAGTCATTCATATACCTGGATGAGAGGATTAGATGTGATAAGTACAAATTGAGAACTTTGACTGAACTGTGAATGGGTTCTTTGATTGTGGCTGCCAAATCACTATTAATTTTAATTGTTGATCTTACTCAATAGATTCCCTAATCCCTTTACCATCTCTTTTATTAACCTTAACTTCAATGTGTTTGTGAACACATATTTCATTCAAAAGTTGTTTTGTCTGCATTTTTATAGTTGGATGCAAAAATATCCCTACATACTTTGAATCAAATCCAAAAGGATGAAGATATTTAACAGTTCAGTTTTGTGTGAAAAGCATCTTCCTTAGTTTCCTGTTCAAATAATGTACCCAATGTACTGAGCAAAGAAACACACTGAATGCAGCTCTTCACCCTAGAATACAGAACTGTTAGTTGAATCAAATGTTTTGCAAACCAATTATCTCACGGCGAGAATTTATTAATACAAATATCTGGATCTGAGTGCTAACACTGAATATGCATAACTTATGCTATCCTGATCTAGAAATTAGTATCAACCTGAATCCATCTCAAGTTAGTCATGATTAACACAAAACTAATTGTATTAATAAATAACCCAGTAAATTAAATGCAGCATGCTCAGAGAGGGTTGGTATTATACTTTCTTAGAGCTGAAGCAGCAGCAGCACATAAATCAGAAGCCCTATGAAAACTCCTTTAAATTGTTCACATAACTATTCATTCATGGTAAAAGGCTCGAACCATGGACCTGGTCATTCTCTCCCCCCCCCATACTTTAAAAGGAAACAGTTTCCAGTGATAAATTAGCAAAAGATGTAGTTAGCCCAGTGTGGATGGTCATTCCATACAAACAAAATTGGGGACAAAAATCCAGGTGTGTATTTGGCTCGAAGGTATGAAACCACCTTATAATGACTCTTGCATAGCCCTTGCATTGTGCAGCCTTTAACTGCCACCATGTGACCATATGCATGCAAATAACCTCTGCCACTGAGCTATAGAATCACCAAATAGAATGTCTACCACAGAGAGTAATGTAAGCAGGCTTTATATAGCTACTCTTTCAAGATTTGAAGAAAACATAAAGACTGCTAGAGCTTAAGAAATGAATTTGCCAGCCACATCTGCCACCCATCCACCCCTTATTTTAATCCCTGGATCTTTGGGTCTAACAATGGGTTAAATCAGGGGTAGTCAAGCTTTTTATACCTACCGTCCACTAATGAATCTTTCTTGATGGTAAAATTTCTTTACCGCCCACCAGTGCTCGAGGGAAGAAGGATTCAGCTTGTGCTGTAGAACCCCCAACTGCCCACCATAGCTGTCAACTTTCAGATTTGAAAATAAGGGATCAGCAGCCTCAGAAATAAGGGATCAGCAGCCTCACCTGTGCCGGGGACAGTCTACGGAATATCTAACAATCCGGGTAGCAGCGGGAAGCAGCGGGAAATGGCGCTGGAATAAGGGAATTTCCCACAAAAAAAGGGAAGCTTGACAGCTATGCTGCCCACCTAGAATCCTGAAACGCCCACTAGTGAGAGGTAGGGACCAGGTTGACAACCCCTGGGTTAAATGAATGAATTCAGAATGAGTTCAGAATGAAGCTTGTTAGTAGCAAGGCTGTTGCCATTACTTTGAACGTACCATTCTTACAACATGCTATACTTAATGTGATGGGTTAAGTGCTGATCAAAAAATAAAGTATTGCTCCCCCTTGTAATTCAGTCATGCCAGAGTCAACTCAAAATGCTGGTTCATTCACGTGTTAAAATTTATTGGTGAAGCGTTTTTGCTGCAGGGTAAGAAAAGGAAATAAAAATAAGCTCTGTGATTCTAAGGAACTCTCTCCTTTTCAGAGTACAGATTTCTTTAACATTTGTTACAATGGTAATAATGGTAACCAGATAACATAATTTCAGAAGGATCCCCACTTCCTTATTTTAGGCTTTTTTGCTGAGACATTTCCCCATGCTAGTTTACCCACAGTACTGTAGTGTATTTTATCTTCAGACAGCATCACCATCCAAGCAATCACGCTTTGTAGATAAGAGAGTGCTAAGAATGTCAATTTCCCAAGAGGCTGGCTCTACCTGCTGTCAATTTGCTTGTTTAAACATACCATATGCCCATAAAATTTATTATAAATATGAGCATATTTTGAAGTGCTAGCCAGGAATTAATTAATTAATTAATTTTTAGGGACAATGTGATTTGAAAACACACATCAAAAACAAGTGCTATCCCGATTATAGTTTTGAGTGTGAATAGGTACTACGATTAAATATCCTGTTGGCTTTTCTGTATACCCCACAATGTAACTCTCACTCATGGGGCATTATCAAATAAAGGTATGGTAGGGATGAGTATTATTTCCATGGAAATTCTCAGTTTGCTAAAGTGTGATGCTGCAAATTCAGGGCATTAATCCAAAAAAGTGGATATGTAATGGCAGGATATTCTGAACATGTCGTTCCTGTTAGACTACAACTTAGTTTCAGCATAATGTGCACATGCTATCAACTGACTTGCTATTTCATGTACTGATGGGCTTTCATGTATCACAGTTCCCCTTCAGTTTTATCCACCTTGTTATTTCACACTGTACCAAACTGTTTTCAAAAGAGCAGATTATTTCATGTTCTTTTATTCTGTTTAATTGTCTTGATTTTGTAATTTATTGCACAAAAAATGTTACTTATAATTTTATTTGTGAATCTACAATCAGTTGTAAAAGCTGTTGATTCATTCAGGACACCTGTAAATAAATAAATAAATATATATATATATATATATATATATATATATATACACACACATATATATATATATACATATATATACATATATATATATACACACACAGTGGTGCCTCGCAAGACGAAATTAATTCGTTCCGCAAGTTTTTTCTTCTTGCGAGTTTTTCGTCTTGCGATGCATGGTTTCCCATAGGAATGCATTGAAAATCAATTAATGCGTTCCTAGGGAAACCGACTTCAGACCAGGTCCGGGGACAGTCTGTCCCCCGACCTCTTCTGAAGGCTGGGGGGGGGCAAGGGCTTTTCTTCCCACCCCCAGCATTTTAAAAAACCCCGGGACAGCGGAGGGCTTCTCCGCTGTCCGGGGCGATCTTAAAATGCTGGCGGGCGGCATTTTAAAATCGCCCCGGGACAGCGGAGGACTTCTCCGCTGTCCGGGGCGATTTAAAAGCCCCTGGGAAGGCAGGCAGGGGGACAAAGACTTTTGCCCCCCGCCAGCCTTCAGAAGAGGTCCTGGACCTCTTCTGAAGGTGGGCGGGGGGGGCGAAAGTCTTTGCTCCCCCGCCTGCCTTCAAAAGCTGTCCGGCCAAGGCTTCGCGGACCTCTGCCGGCATGCCGAAGCCTGCGCGCGCTGACATCAGCGCGCCCAGGCTTCGCGGACCTCTCCTGCCTTCAAAAGCCATCTGGGATAGCGGGAAGCGCTTCCCTGCTATCCCGGACTGCTTTTAAAATGCTGGCGCTGGGGAGCAAAGCCTTTTGGCCCCCGCCAGCCTTCCTGGACCTCTTCTCAAGGCCGGAGGGGGGGGGAAAGGCTTTGCTCCCCACCGCTAGCATTTAAAAGAGGTCCCTGGAGATTTCCCTATGGGCTTTCGTCTTGCGAAGCAAGCCCATAGGGAAATTCGTTTTGCGAAGCGCCTCCAAAACGGAAAACCCTTTCGTCTAGCGGGTTTTCCGTCTTGCGAGGCATTCGTCTTGCGGGGTACCACTGTGTGTATATATATATATATATATATATATATATATATATATGCAGGTTTTGGTGTCTTCGGGTGTCTTCCCGTGTAAGAGTTGGGGTGTCTAGGCGACGTTTCGACGAGGTCTCACTCGTCATCTTCAGGCCGAAAGCACCAGCCTGAAGATGACGAGTGAGACCTCGTCGAAACGTCGCCTAGACACCCCAACTCTTACACGGGAAGACACCCGAAGACACCAAAACCTGCATTCCTGTACCCGTGAAAATCTACGAAAGCAAATATATATATATATATATATATATCCCTTATATGTAGGCAATTGAATCTTATGGGCTTAAAATGTGCCGAGATCTGGGTTGGATTCTGCCCTGGTGTAAATACTCATCTATCTGTGTTTCTTATATCCAGGTATATAAGAACTGTTTGAAGGAGGCAGAGGTAAAGCCACTCCTCAATAAACCCTCCCTGGGTTTGGAAAATCTAAGTAATTACCAGCCAGTTGCCTATCTCACCTTATTGGGCAAAGTTCTGAGTTGTGGGCAAGATCCTGGTGCATTTGGAGGAAACTGATTTTCTAGATCCATTTCAATTGGTGTTTAGGTTTGGTTTGGGCACAGAAACTGCTTTGTTTGCCCTGTATGCTGACCTCTCTTGGGAGAGAGACAGGAGAATTGTGTCCTTGTTAATTCTCTTTGACATCTCTGTGGCTTTTGATACCATCAGCCACAATATCCTTCTGGAGTGGCTGTCCAAGCTAAGGGTTGGTGGCTCCGCTTAGCGGTGGTTCCAGTCATACTTGGATAGTTGTTTCCAGAGGGTGATACTTGGGGAGTGGTCTTCAGCCCCAGGGAGCCTTCAATATGGGGTTCCTCGGGGTTTCATTTTATTCTCCATGCTGTTTAACATCTACATGAAACCGCTGGATGGGGTCATTTTGGACTATGTTGTCAGCAACACACTGATGGCACATAGCTCTGCATCTTTACATCTGCAGGTGTGGCAGTGGGTGTGCTGGACCATTGTCTTGCCTCAGTAACAGACTGGATGAGAGCCAATAAAATGAAGCTCAATCTAGATAAGATTGAGGCACTGTTCATGGGTGGTTCCTGAGAGCTGATGGATGGGAGGCTGCCTGCTCTTGATGGGGTTACACTTCTTTTGAGGGAGCGGGTAAGCAGTTTGGGGGGTACTGCTGGATCCATTGCTATTGCTTCAGACTCAAGTGGCCTTGGTGGCACTGAGTGCCTCTTATTAGCTTTGGCTGATAACCCAGCTGCACCCCTATCTGTACAGGGATAACCTAAACTTCTGTTGTCTATACTCAAGGGCCCTCTACGTTACTTGACTACAGTGTGTTATACGTGGGGCTGCCTCTGAAGACGATTTGAAAATTTCTGCTGGTGCAGAATTCAGAGGTAAGGTAGTGTGACCATATATCACCAATCCTGGCTCATTAACTGTAACAATGACAACGTTACTATGCAGAGCCTTGATAAGAGAGAAAAGTATTTTATCAACAATAAGGTTAAACTTGGGAATGGAGTCAAAACCTGCTTTTAGGTCTGTAGAGGAGTTCAAAGTGGTAGACATGGTTCATCTCCCTCTCCATTAACAACCCTGTGAGAAAAGGTTAGGCTGAGAGACTGAGTGGATTTCAATGTGATGCTATGGTGAACTTCCCATCAGCACAAGCAATGCAACTCGCAATATGGTGCAACGTCCCCTCCATCACCACACTGTTCTGGGGGTTCTCCTGAACAGGAATAAAGGGGAGAGCACCACTGCAGAAGGCAAAGCCCTGGAAGTTGTTAGGCAAATCCTGCCCTGTGATTGATATAGTCACCCACCAAGCTTCATGGCTAAGTGGGGATTTGAACCCTGATCTCCCGCCACTTAGTCCAATACTTTAATCACTTCATCACACTTGCTCAGAGGTTTTGTTGATGAAACAGATCCTGGCATAATTCTGGTAAACAATTCTGTCACCTCAAAACCCATGGAGAAAGGAAATATTCAGTTTCAGACAAATCCCAAGGACAGAACATGGATTAAGCTAGGACTGATATTTCAGTTTGCTGATCATTTTGGATGAGTCAAACTTAGCCTTCAATCTAGTCTTTCTATAACTTTAACTTTCAAAGCAGTCAATTTCAACAAGTATTCACTATAATACAGTCCATTTCTCCCTCACAATAGTTCCAATGATTTATATAAGATTCGAGGACCACTCTGTAAGTTTCTGTGCATTTTTGTTTGCTTATTCATTCATCCCCTTTTCATACCGCAAAGACACCTGACAGTTATGAGTTAGTATGTTAATAAAATACCAATATTCCACACTGCTTCACTTCAGATTTTGGAGCAGAAATATATTCCACTTCTGAAACCTGTCAAGCAAAAGCATCCGTCTTTTAGTTCTTATATATTTTTGAGTCATACATTACTTAATCATCTGATCCAATTGTGTTATTGCCTGTTATATTCTTCTGCACATTTCTAAATAGTTGCTCCTTTTTATTTAAAATGCCAGGTGAAAACATAAGAAACAAAACAATGTAGTTTTCGATACTAATATATGCTGACAAATACATAATTGCAATAATGGAAGCATCATCATTCCTAATGTCTTATTATTAATCACATTCTGATTATATTAGTTGTGTGAGGAAATTAAGCTGAATCCAAATTAAGGTGCCAATATCACAGATGGTATTTATAAACTGGAAGAAAAAACTGTGGCACAGATTTATGATATCAAAGTAATTTTGAAATATGGGATCTACTACATTAAGTACCAGAAGTAATGCTGGGCAGATGTTTACTGATGATTAAAGTAGTACTCCTGGCCTGTTGCCAACCTGTGCTGAAGAGAATGTATACAGTCAGCACAGTGGGTTCAAGTATCTGAGAAAATCCTCATGGAGTCTCTTGGAGAATACCTGCCATGGAGTTTCAATGTCAACTTAGACAGCATCAGTGTACATTACATTAGCCCCCACAGTCCTTGAGTGTGTAAAAGCTTCTAAAGTATTTTATTTACTGGCCAGACACATTTCACTGGCCTGACTTCAAAAGTAGCACAACACACAGAAATTTAGTAGATGAAGCTTTTTCTGGTATGAAGTAAATTAGAGAAGAGCTTAATGGGCTTAAATGGAATCAAGGTCAGAAAAAATGTGCCAATCCTGATGACCAGAGTTTACCACCTTTGATTATGCGGTAAAGTAATAGTTAGACTGATATGACTTGGGGGCCATCAGGGGGTGCATTGGAAGATGGCCGACAATAACATCTCTCCGACCCACACAAGGTAATTAAGAGGCTGTTTTGGGAGTATGCAGCCTCCCTTGCCCCCCCAAGGGAATGGGGGGGACTGCCTTGCCTGCTGTGCCCATAATTCACCCCCAGATTCCAAAGAATGGGGTGAGGACACTAGGCATGAAGCCCTTGGGTGGGTCTGGCTCTCCCGGACGCTGTCTCTGATCACGCACTGGTTTGCATCAACTCGAAATATATAATTGGAAACAGAAGCAAATGCACATACTTCAAGTGAAGATCGGAAGTAAAGACTGCTGATTAATGGGATCTCTGTGAGCAGAGTGATGGGCTGGACAATAAATCAAGTGAAGACTCATCATTAAAAGATTGGTATGTCGGAGCGAAACAGAAAGCGGGGGGGGGGGGAGGAAAAACTTTTCTTTTTTTGTCTTATGTGAGTACCTAATAATCCTCCCTCCCAAAGAGAAAGAATCGTTGCAAATTACTAATCACAAGCAGGAGATTAAGAACTGTGTGGAAATAAATTACTGATCTCAAAGAGAGGACTGGTGGGAACGTTTGATGGCAAGAAAGCTTTGTGACGCAGTTTCAAATGGAGATTTGTTAAGACAGGCCTGCTCACAGGAGGACGAGGGGGAGGAGGACCATGGTCATCGGAATGTGAATGTATGGTTATCGGAATGTGGATTTGACCTGGCAGGGCCCCCTGAGATACAGTTTCGCAGGCCTGTGAAAATCAACGGACAGACTGTGGGAATGTTTTTTTGTGGCGGTGTGGAAATGGCGTCTGTCCTTTATGTGATATGGCTCTTGGAGAGTGTAAAATCCACACAGGATATGTTTGTTTTCAACCCGCTTGTGAAGATTATCAGAGATCACAAAGAAAGGAATATATGATAACAACAAGAAGATGAGGAAAATAACAAAGAGATTATCTGGACAGAACTGGACAGAACTGTGTAATTAAAGCAGCAACAAGAGTGATGTTTGGATCCCTTTCGGAGCTCGAAGTATGGGTACCCCCAATAAAATTTTAAAAATCTGGCTGTATAATTTGGAATTAATGTGATTTGATTGGCCTGTTAATAAAAATTATTTGTTAGACTGATATGACTTAATTAATCTAAGTAACATACAGTAATGCAGATATGTTACAGCCTCTACCTCACAGATTGTATGTGGGGAGTGTTGAACCTGAGAGTATGTGATTTGAATAAGACTTTGCACACAGCAACTGGATTTGAAATGGGGACCTTGTGCTTAACAGCTTAATATCACTCTCTCCAACAGAGAACCCAGGTAGTGAGTGCAGACAAAAACGAACCAAAAACTGGATTAGTTAGGGATGGAGGGATATATCAGTGAGTTGTGTGAACCCAGGTGTTTTCAGAAGTACAGAAAAAAATATATTTTAACAAAAAACCTTAGGTAGCAAAGAACAGCACAAAAACCTGCTGACTAGCATGCTCAATAGCTATAGAATGTTTAGTGTTAGATGGAAAAGAAAACATAAACCATGTAATAGAATTTCCTAAAGGACAGCATGGCTGGCTGGAGTGCTAGACAAGAACACTTTTGTTAAAAGCTATGCCATATTTTCTTGAAGGCCACTCATGTCCTAGCTGGTATGCCAATCTGGGAAGATGTAGAAAACAAAAGGCTAGCTAGCAAGTTCAAATAAAGAACTTGGGCAAGCGACAAGAAAATCTGAAATGCACTTTGAAGCCGGATATCCTAAAGCTGTAACAAACAATATATTTCACGAGAGCACAAATGCAGTAGCAAGTCTGTTTTAATCACTCATTTATCTTTATATATGCAGCTGCACCAGAAAGCAAAGACTGACAGTAATAGCATGGCAATAATATATCAATTCATTGAATGCTTATAGGTAGCTGACTCAATTCCAAAGTGAAAAGCCATGTCAAAAAGGTATGAAAATAATTTCTTTGCTTTAGTGTCAATTTGAGGTATGATTTTAAAGCTGCCCTGTCTTCAGGTATATGAGAAGAATTTCTATTATACACCTGTCAAAAAAGCCATTTTATTCAGGAAATACTTAAAATCAAATGAACTGTAAAATGTGTCTTAACAACAAACAAAGGGCTATTAGCACACTTGGCAGAGTCTATAAGTTGCTCATTCCTATAAACACTTCAAGGGTGCATCTTTATGGGAGCTTCCTGCGCCCCATGTTTAAAAGTGTTGAACTAAATGGTATTCCATGAAAGAATTCCATAAAAAAAGAAGTAAAATGGGAGCTGAAAATTCAGCATAAGTGAATGGCAGCAAGTGCCAGTACACACAAAAAGGAAATATAGATGTGCTCATGTCGCGTGTTTGGCCTTATAAGATTACACAAATTAATAGAAGGTACCTATTGATAGACATTCATTACAATAGCTAAAATCTTAATAAAACTTTTTAAAAACCCAATTAAAAGTCCACTCAGATATGAAGTTTTGACATATATATTAGCATGCAATTTATTTATTTTTATGTACTAGTGGGGAGTTCCTAGCATTGCCCAGGAATTTGTAGAAACCAAAAACTATGTTGTTAAAAAATGCATAGTTTAATTTGTGAATTTGGACCCATCATGCAGAAAAATGGGTGAAGATACGCCAAAGTCTCATTTTGTCTCAAAGTCATGGCTGGCATCCAAACATCAATGAAGACCCCCAGCCCCAGCATAAGAATCCGCATGCTGAGTTTGGTGATGATATCTCAAGAGGCAGCCGAACCTATGCCTAAAGTCACACCAAAGTTGCATTTTAGTCTGCCATCTTGATTCAAAATGGTGCTCAGCACCCCAACAAAAACATAGTCTGTTACTCCCACCTCAGGAACCCTCATGATGAGTTTGGTGATAACACAAGAGGTGGTTGAACCTAAGCCAAAAATGGGCTAAGTCACGCCAAAGTGACATTTTAGTCCGTCATCTTGATTCAAAATGGCAGCTGGCATCCAACATCATAGCTCAAGACCTTGACTCCCACTATAGCTCAAGAAACCTTGTATCAAGTTTGATGACAATATTTCAAAAGGTGCCCAAGGCTATGGAGAAAAGATTGACTGACAGAAACCACTTTCCCAAATACATCGTGAATGCAACTGCTGGTTCTCTTGGGGGGGGGGGCAGGAATGTCAACTTGTTTTTAACATATACTTTTAACATTTATTTTTATTGCTTCGTGTAAGAGGGCTTTGATGGTTAAGTTGCATACAAATCATGTTAAGAAAAATAAAGAAATGAAATGGAACCTAGATTTTTTTAGAGGCGATCAAAGACTAGGACTATGAAGAAGAGTGTGTACTAATTTCCACTCTGTTGGTCTACTCCTGACACATATTCTCAAGGGCAAATCAATAAAACCTTGATCCATCCTCAGCTGAAAGGATTGCACCAATACCAATGGATATAAAAATCCATATCCACCCTTGCCACCATTTCTGTAGAAAATGTAGCTAAAATATAAAGCAAACTCTCTGGCGACGGGCTTTTCCAAGCCTTTTGACATTTGAGTGCTGGATCTCAGCATAAAGGTCAGAAAGATGGAACAATAAGCTTTGCGTCTGTTCTCACCACAGGCCTTCATTGTCCCTTAGATATTAGAACTGGAATCCACATCAATCACACAGTTATTTGGTGATTGCATTTTGACCGTATTGCCAGAAAACCACTTTTTTATTTGACTGAATAAACATCTTCTCCCACCATGAGAAAATGATGTACAGAGGAAAGCAATATTACCACAGCTATAACTAAATTTAATTCCCAGAGATATAAGAAGGGGAAAGCTCTGAGGGTGCAGGGAGTTGATAAATGAATTTATAAAGAACTGGCTTCCAGTAATGATAAAGTCTATTACCTAGTAGAATGATCACAGTATTATCCTTCTACACCACCACAGAATAAAAGACTAATGTTTTATTTGGAAGAGTCTGGGGGAAAAACTTTTCACTGCTAAAGTTAACTTCTTTTCTATGGTTTAGAAATAAAGGCAATCTCTTAACATCAAAACTACTTTGCAAGTACAGTGGTGCCTCGCAAGACGAAATTAATCCGTTCCACGAGTCTCTTCGTCTTGCGTTTTTTTCGTCTTGCGAAGCACGGCTATTAGCAGCTTAGCGGCTTAGCGGCTATTAACGGCTTAGTGGCTATTAACGGCTTAGCGGCTTTAAGAAAAAGGAAACAAACTTGCAAGAACTCGCAAGACGTTTCATCTTGTGAAGCAAGCCCATAGGGAAATTCGTCTTGCGGAACGACTCAAAAAACGGAAAACTCTTTCGTCTTGCGCGTTTTTCGTCTTGCGAGGCATTCGTCTTGCGAGGTACCACTGTATTGTTTTAAGAACCTTATTAGCATACAGGATGCACAAGTATCCTATAGACAACACATGATGTTCTGCAGTGAAGAAATATCCAGGAAAAGGAGGGAGATTAAATGAAGAACAAGCTGGTCATCAGTTGAAGTATTTATTATTATTACCAAGTCTTGTATTTGCTAGAATAAATATTATAAATATATAACTGTAAAGTAATGCTATGGTGTATTTAATAATTTCACATTAGGTACTTTGGAGAATTAATACTGTAATGTTCATTTAGATTACTGTGCTACTGTAATTTTTGTATAGTTTCTAAGAATTATTACTTATTAATAAAGCTTATAAAAAACAAATAACACTCCCTGTCAGGAGCTTGCTTTAAAGCAACTGAACCTCAAATTTAATTCTGCAAACATGGCTCATTTGTTTCAAAACTTATTGCAAAGTTGGTACCAGAGAATAAAAGGCACACAGTCTCTTGTGTGGAGATTTGATTTTTTTGGATTCATTTGTGTGGATGAAAATGTGTGGCCAAATTTGATTTTCACATAAATACATTTGGCAACCTGTACTCTTCTGCTATCTTAAGTTTATTTCAGTGATGATGATAGTGATAATTATAATAACCATCTTGCGGGGGGGGGGGGGGAGGAGAGAGAGAGAGATGACTGTGCTATTGCCAAGAAAAAATGATCTAGCTTCTCTAACCATCTCTAACCATCAAATATTAGACGGTTATGGTACATTTTCAGCAACTCTTGCAACAACTGGACCCCCTTCAACCTATGTTCAGGGCTGTGTTTGGGACTGAATGAGTCTTGCCTGCCCAGATAGATGACCTTAATCAAGAGGGGTGTGCTACTCTTACTCTCTCAGCAGCTTTTGATATCACCGGCAATGGTTTCCATCTGAACTGATGGTGTGGGATGAGTTTTGGAAGCACTGCACTGCAGTAGTTTCATTCCTATCTGCATGGGCAAGTCCAGAGAATTTCATTGGGGGCACTTGAGCTATGGGATTCCAGAGGGCACATTTGGTCGCCAATGCTATTTAACATCTATATGAAGCTTTTAGAAGCCGTCAGAATTTAGGAGCACAATGTTATCAGCGTACTGATAACACACAGCTCTATTTCTTCAAAGCATCACAATTTATTCATAAACATATTTTGTAAATAAATAAATAAATGATGTTGCCATTTACTATTCGGAAGATTTTTTTTTAAAAAAAAATCTGCTTTTTTATACTGCTGTCTCTTTCAGAGCTTTAATATATTTTCATCTTTTGATGTTAATTCTTTTGATAAAATTATGTGAGCTGTCGTGGAAATGAAATTGCTTGAATTGTAGAAAATACAGTGGTACCTCGGGTTACATACGCTTCAGGTTACAGACTCCGCTAACCCAGAAATAGTACCTCGGGTTAAGAACTTTGCTTCAGGATGAGAACAGAAATTGTGCGGCAGCAGCAGCAGGAGGCCCCATTAGCTAAAGTGGTGCTTCAGGTTAAGAACAGTTTCAGGTGAAGAATGGACCTCCGGAACGAATTAAGTATTTAACCAGAGGTACCACTGTAAATGCATATTATAGGGGACTTTGTTATGAAACTGATGGGACCTGAATTAAGACTGGTTCTATTAGATAGTACAAACTTCCTCAATCTACTCTTCAAATTGTTGTCCTCATTCTCAGCTGCTTGGTGAATGGAACTGGGGCTGATGGGACTTGCAGCCCAAAAATCTGGAGGGCACCAGATTGGTAAAGTCTGGTATGGGACACTTGCTAGGCCAAATCTAGGCTTGTACTCGTCAATGCACATTTGGTGTGTGAGATGAAACAATGACCCACAAATGACAACCATGTGCAAATTTGCCACTAGTGAAAGGGGTAGGCTGATCCATTCACTGTGCAGTCCTATACACAAATAATCAAAAGCAAGCCCCCTTAAATTCAATGGGACTTACAGGGAAGCCTTAGGTAGAAAAGCTTACATAAGATTATATGTGGTTCCTATAGCCTTAATAGGATACATTCTTAACTCCACATGACAATGATATTAAGGAAGGGTTTGGGGCAGATTTTATTTATTTAAAGACAAGAAGAAGCTGATACTGAACCCACCTTCATCAGATTTACTCAACAGACTTTGGTGGTGTTTCTTCTGATTTTAAACAAAGACAATGATTTCAGAAACAAGCCATAGTGTTCTGCTACACTGAGTGGAAGGAAAAAATATTATACTAATAAGTCTTGACATTAATGTACTGTGTTGAATTCTGGTCACACCATTTCTGAGAGGAAGAGGCAAATTGGAGAAAGTTCAGGCAAGGGTAACAAAAATAACTGGAGGCATGGAAAGTCTTCCACATGAGAAAAGCTCTAAAAGGTTAAGACAATTTTGTGAGGAGGTGAATAAGAAGTGGCATGGTATAAGCTTAAAACAATTCAAGGCATAGAGAAGGTCAGTTCTAGTTATCTTCCTCGTTTTAACAGTAGGATAACCACTGAGAGCCGAAGACAATAGCCATGTTCCGGAGCCCCTTTATGCATGTGATTAACATTACATGGAATAAGCAGACAAGTACTCACCCTGCTGACACCACTGCTATCCCCTAGCCAGGAACTAGAGGGCAATCATCATCAGCAGAGTCTGTTGAATCTGTATAGGCTCCTTGCACATTTTAGAGCCCTGATATTTTAGGGTAATACTATAGTGACAATACTAAAACATACACCATACTGCCTGCTTTCCACTCAAGGTATAGCCTAGCAACTCAGACAAACCCATGTTTTATTGTTTAACCATTAGGAGGAGAATAATGCCAGGCTGTAAAAACAGTAATAAATGTTTGGCCCATTTAGATATGAGAGAGATATGGACTCCAAGGTACATGTTTAAGGGCTTCTCAAATTGTTCTGTGGATACACCCATGGCCTCTTCCTTTGAAGCACCCACCCAGCACTCTTCACTTGGCTTAGAACAGAACTCAGTCACACACAGGACAATTTGTGAATCATTACCTAGGTCGTTGACAGCTGAAACACACACACACACACACACACACACACACACACTCATCTAATATAATTTGTTTTAACTGATTTTTATATTGTAGTCTTGCATTGTTGGAAGTACTTATAATACAACATTTATTTAAAAATGAAATATCATTTTCAAAAACAGAACCCCCCCCCATAGCAAAAAGCAAAATAAAAACAGACTAACAAAGCTTAACAAGAAACTAATGACCTTCTCTGGAATTAAGCAAAATGATTCTATCCTCTCAACTGAACAAATGAAGAAGGGGTGTAAAATTCAACACCAGACAAGCATTCCTGCACTTAAGTATTTACAAGGAAACCTATTTACATATAGTCCCAGAGCTGCTTAAACCTTATTTCTGCGACACCATTGGCAGAGCACAGTGAGGATACCTGCCAGACATTAACATTCATATTGGCAGCTGCAAGATCACCATCAGAAGTACAGAGGTTATAAAACACTGACGGAAATTTGGGACAGGAAGCATTTGCTATCATGTGGAAGAAACATAACATTTTAGACGTGTTTGACAAAAATGATATTGTATTCCTATATTGTTGTAAGCTGCCCTTGGACCTTGTGCTGAAAGGGAGGTGAGAAATTTAACATACAAATAAATAAAGGGTGGAAGTGCTGTGTTTATTTCAATTTAAGTGAATAAGTATGACAACAGGATAACTATAACAAAATATGTAACATTGAATACTCATGTTGAGTTTTAGCACATATCCATGGGAGGAGCAACAGATTAAAGTGGAATATGTAAGGCTGCTGCTTATGTGTGGTGTATCATCTATGCCCCCCGAGAGCAAGAAGCCCATACAGGATTAGGCAGTGTATCACACTGGAAAACCTGTAATTCGGCTCCCACAGCTACTTTTATAGATGTCACTACAACTTATAGACAGAGGTTTACTGAGAAACTCAAGCATTTTGCAGAATCATGCCTTCAGTCACAATGCAAAAAATAAAAAAGAAACAGTTCTGTATGAATTTTAGCAGCATACAAACTTCCATGTATCATTGAGGAGAAAATGCAAAATGAATTGTGTCACCACCTTGAACTACTCTCCAAGGATTAAGTTCTGTTAAGTGTTTGGTGTGTTTCCCTGGGGCTACGGCTGTCCTGCAGAGAATATCATATTAGAGGAGAAAATAACACGCTTCACCACAACCTCAAAGACTGAGGGCATGCTTAAAAACTTTGTATTTTCCTATCTTTCCAAGGTTTCAGACTGTAAGAGCTACTGCTTCATTTTACAACTTGCAGACAGTTGGCTTCAGCTCTCAACCCACTTTTAGTGATAAGCTCTTCTCTCTCTGACAACAAATCTACTGCCTACGTGACTTAGTTTAAACTAACTTGAGATTTCTCCTGAATGATTTATCATCCTCTAATAGAAGGCAACTCCAGCCTTATCAGTGTAGCTTCAAAACGCACAGTTCAATTCAAATAGTTTGTATCTGGCTCTCACTTTGAGCTAACTGAGCCAAATGCGATTATATAGCTGTTGATATGGATTTTTTTAATTAAAAAAGAGTTTTTTTATAGCAACTTGAGAACAAACAATAAACCCACATCTACAATATCCAAATACCAAGGGGAAAAGAAAAATAATCCCACAGAAAAAATTATACTGCTTTAGAATCACAGTTCATAAGCAATAATGTGAAAAATTGCTTAATCACCCCTTAAAATAAAACAGGTTAGTCTGTCTGCATGTTTTTAAGCAGGGTATATATGTAGGTGGAATTGGAGGGGGTGCCTTTCTCAAAATTATGTCTCTGTTTTATGGTTCATATACTTTTCTCATAGATTTATTTTCTTTTGAAATCTGTGTGTGTGTGTGTGTTCCCCCCCACCCTTTTCTAGCATCTGGAAAGGTGACCAGCAGCAACCCCCCAAAAAGGTAGGAAGCACCCCAAGCAGCACCCTTCCCAGAAATCGGGAGAATGGCTGGTTGCATAAAGTTGGTTAGAAACATTTGGACATTTGAGATTCTAGTGGTGAGGGCTATGGACTGGTTTGGATTCAGCACAACCAGCATGGTAAGGTAGAGAATGACAAGGTTCAATTTCCAGAGAAGCAAGCCAAGCCAAGCCAAATCCCGGTTTGATGTGAGTCAGTCAAAACAATGACACAGCAAGCAATGCAGAGGACAGGCTGAAGCATCAGGTAGCAGGGTTGACTGTGGTTTCAACACCAAACCTAGATTGAGCCTCAGATAAAGCTGCAACTCCATCTGATTAGCCAGCTCCTCACAATGAGCAAAGCTTCTTTGGTTAATGAGACACTGACTGCCTTAACAGTCATTGAATTTGACCCCAATGGCACAGAATCTAGTGTAGCTTAGTTGGGCCACACAACAGCAGGGTCAGAGAATGGCAATTTGATCTCTCAGGCTGGAGGAGTGTGGATGCTGGAGATTCTGGTCCAGTTCTGAGAGCTACTGTCCTCACCCACTGATGTTTCTTTCAAGTTGCACTACTGGAATGGTCTGCACCTTATGCCCAATTCGATGTCCTGCTGTAGTCCCAAGTACTTCCACTTGCTCAAGTTGCTGTGCAGCAAACTTCTGCTAATGCAACTGCATTTCATATTGTACAACCTTTACTTAAATCCTTATGCTAGTGCAACAGCCCTTGTGCTGGTGGTCAGAGAGCACTGAATCCCGGCCAATATCTGCAGACTCAATTTTTGTACTATTTGAATGCTGAATTAATCTTTTATAAACAGGCATCTAATAATCAATGCAAAGAGTTGATAATCTTTCTTGGTAATGATTTACAGCACTTAATTATCCTTGCTTGTAGAAAGTGACACATTTTCATTATTGTCACTTTTGATAGGAGCCACCCAAACCCCACTGAAATCAATACGGCACTGGCGTTTTCGCTTGATTAAATTAATATAATATAACCCGCAGTTCATATTCCAGTCCCTTATCCAAAATTGAATGCATTTGAATACTTAATGATACTGAAAGATGAATGAACAAGAGATTACTCTCTTTTCTTTCATGTTACCACAACTATGCTGAAAACCAGTGGCGTAGCGTGGGGGTGCAGGGGGGGCTGGCCGCACCGGGCGCAACATCTGGGGGTTAGGGTTAGGGGGCGCAAATCCACGGGCTAGGGGGCACAAATCCACGGGCTAGGGGGCGCAAATTACTTGCCTTGCCCCGGGTGCTGACAACCCACGCTACGCCACTGCTGAAAACATTACATTTAAGAACACTCCCATTTAAAGCCATGTGCTATGCATGTTTACTCAGAAGCTGCACTCTGTTCAATTGAAAGAAATGTGCACAAGGCAACCGCTTTAGAACGCTATAGAATAAAATACATTGGGAGGTCTTTGTGCTGCTTTAAAGACCATTACCCTGGTTGGATGGTATACTTTGAAACACTTTTGGCTAAAATATACATACTATTGATGTTCTGTGAAGGACAGTGCAGTGGATTCAGTATAAATCTTTCTCAACAGCTAATAATACCAACTTGGCTAATTGTTAAGACTGGTGATTTCAATATAATTGAATGGAAAGAATGTAGTTAAGCATTTAAGACTTCAATAACCTTCCTGAAAAAAATCAATA
This sequence comes from Podarcis liolepis, assembly GCF_965112155.1. Taxonomy (NCBI): domain Eukaryota; kingdom Metazoa; phylum Chordata; class Lepidosauria; order Squamata; family Lacertidae; genus Podarcis; species Podarcis liolepis. Next base: position 59,884,013 of record NC_139555.1, on the reverse strand, counting down.
CCACTTTTAAACTAGCCTCCCGGGCCTGAGGTTTTACAAGCATGTCGATAGCACTGAAAGCATTGCGCTGTCCAGCTCTGCATATTTGTCCCTTCCACACAGATCATTTACAGCATGAAAAAAGAAAAGTTGTTAGGGTATCTTTGGAAAACTCTCCAAACCAAGTCAAAATCAATATCTCTCTGGGGAGCAGACTGCTAGATATGATAACTTCTAGTTTGCATATGTGTGACTGTCAGCACATGACTGATTGCCTGGGTGTCTGATGGTAAAGATCAATAGTATCTTTTTAAAGTCCTGGAGACACAAAAGATGTTGAATCCAAATAGTTTATTGGATTCTTTTATCCCTGCGTCTGATAGAAACCTGTGGAGTCACTGGTGCACATGTTTTGTAAGTTAAACATTTAGGACCTTTTCACTGCTGTGCCGTACTCCAGTTCCCAAGCAATGGCAGAGTTGAGCACTCCCAAAGTCTGCTTAAACCACTAGACATGGGACTGGGACTACGAGTCCCAGAATCCCTGGCAGAAAAATTCTGCTATTCACAAAAATTCATCTGGGGGAGAAGGCCCTCTTATTAGAGGAAGTCATAAGAACGGGGATGAAACTGTGCCCTTCTCCCCAGCAGAAAAGTAAATAGTGTTTTACTGTTGGTGATTCTGGGACTGATTGCCCCACTTCCATTCCTGGTGGGAAAACATGATCTACCAGATCTCTGGGAATGCCCATGACAGCTTCCGTTGCCATTTTCCCCTTCACTGGACCCAAAGGTAAGTTCTTAGCTTTTATAGCCAGGTCAACACAGCCCTACTCACCTCAATCTTTCTGGAAAGCATTCAAACAAGGGTGAACATCCCTACTAAGGATTTTGGCAACTATGTACAGCATCAGATAGGTACACACAGATGTACATGCACTTTGTGTTTCATGCACAGAAGTAAAATAAGATGAATGCACAGCTGTCGCTGAAAGCAACAAGCACACATTGCCTCCTCTCACTCCTAGAAACATCTGACAAAAGAAAACACATGGTATGATGTCATGTTATCTACTATGAGCTTGTATAATTCCACCACCGCATTTTGAGATCAAGAATAACTTTAGTTATCTATACTCTGTGTGAAGAAAATTCCAAGATTCAGCTTCATTGGATGGGAAGGAGAAAAACATCTCTCTATCCACTTTATCCATACTGTGCATAGTTCTAGACATCTCTCGCTCACTTTTTCTAACTAAAAAGTCCTAAAAGTTATAAGCTTTCCTCATATGGAAGTCACTCTGATTATTTTGATTGTCCCTTTCCATCTGTACATTTTGAGACGAGGGAGAAAGAATGGTAGACAATATTCCAAGTGCCATTGCAACACAGAGTTGTATAACATCATTAGGGTAATGGTAGTTTTATTTTTAATTCCTTCCCTAATGAGTCATTGGATTGGATCTTCCTTTTCACAGCTGTCACACACTGGCTTTATGTTTTCACTGAGTTATTCTGAAGACCCTACACTGCCTATGTGCATTGAAGACCACCTCTCACCATTCTCAATGTGCAGCTACACTGATCAAAACCTGCCATTTTATTGCCATTCACCCAATTTGGAGAGATCCTTTTGCAGCTCTTAACAATCTTTTCTTATTTTTATTCTAACCGCCTTGGATTCTGTAGCATGATTTGTGAACTTGGCAACCTTATTTATGAACAAGTTCAAAAACATCAGCCCCAGCATAGATTCTTAGGGAAATCCCACTTTTGACATGGCAGAAGGTCAATCCATGTCCCTTCTGCCCACACAAGGTGAGAAGAGATTTTTCATCTCTGCCACTGTAGCCTCATTCTAGACTGTTTCTTTTATGAGAAGACAAGCTGTCAGAATCAGATGTTTTCCTCATATTGAAAAATAATAATAATTCCTGAACAGGCAGCATTATTTTGCTCAGCTCCCCTGCTGTGCAACATCTCCAGACCTTCTGTGTGTTTACACAAACACAAAGGACAATGTCAAATCTTATTCAATCACTGTTTACTGGATATAGAATTCCACTGATGGCTGCAAAACAATCCTGAGGGTCAGATCTTGCAGAGTGCATACTCAGCTATACAGAGCTCCATGCAAGTGGCCAAGATGTGGAAACTTGACAGTTGTTCCTAAGAAATGTGGGAAAAAACCCAATTCTCATCTGTATACTCACATATTCCCAGGTTCTGAGCAATTCCACTATCATGCTTTTATACTATGATTACTAGATATCATTAAACAGCACGGGGATTGGCAGACATCCTGTGCAAGAAAAGATCCCCTGAAATAAGATTAATATGGAGAACAAATGTCCCAAATTAATCCAATTTTAAAACAAACCTAGGCCAATTTGGTCTTATTCTGTTCCCAATGACTGATCAGGCACATAATAGGATCAAGTATTTTCCTTGTCAGCTTTCTCTTAGAGAGCATTTCCTTCCATAGTTTTCAGCTATGTTGTATTCTTACTATCATTTATAGTGATAAATATATTTAAGCCAGAGGGGATAGGCCTTGGATGAGAAAGTGAAAACCTATAGAAGTCCAAGATATGGCTTGACTACTATTTCTATCACCTCTGCCTGCTGGCAATGCTGGCTGATATTTTCATACTCAACATTATCCAGGTAATCTGTGAACAATTACGAACAATACTTATGCTTCCTACCAGCCCTAGATGCTTATTTGGGCAATAAGGTTCTCTACAGTGTTGTCAAAATGGGATTGTAGTCAACTAAATTCTATTCTGATTAAACCCACTGAAATTAATGAACCTAAATTAGTCATGTTGATTAACATTAATGGGTCTACTATGAGCAGGACTAGCATTGAATATAACCCAATAGATTTTAAATAGCTAGGGAAGACATCTAAACATGACCACAAGTAAAAATTACAAAATAGAGAGACATTTGTAACCAACACCCCTCCAACATTAACATAGTTGCAGATACCATTGGATAGCATGCCCTTTGGCATCACACAAGGAAACAAATTGACTTCAGATATTTGTCAACACTACTATTGTCTCACAGTTGTGATGGGCTGTCCTATCAAATCTTATAAACTTCTGTGTCAAAACAGCAGCACCAACTGCTTCCTTTGTTTACACCAATGTAAAATCTAGAGTAAAGCTGCTGAACGGCACCACTAAGATTACACAATCATCCAGCAAAGGCAGAACATAATAGAAATAGCTGCTTAAAGCTAATCATGATTTAAATGTTTGTGTAAAGCTATTGTTTGTTACATCATATAAATGGTGTATGTGAGCACATTGTCCTGTAAGCAGATATTTAATGATTAAATATAAAATAGTTATTAATGTAAGAAAACTGCCTCTGGCACTGTAATGATTTCCTGGTAATCAATGTTAATCAAGGGGGAAATCTTAATATTATTTTGTAGATAGTTTGAGCAACCCAAATCTCTATAAGGGAAGCTTTCTCCATCAAATAAAATGTCTGCTGTACTACACTTGGACAAAATTTCCTTTTTGATATTACTGAGTGCCATGTTTAAAAAAAGGGGGGGAGAACACTTCTCTGGCTCAGTATCCTAAATAAAATTTACAGATGTACGAAGTTCAGCAGACCAGCTGCCCCAAGTCAGCTGCTTTACAGGTGCAAAAGTTGTTGAAGTCAACCCCATATATTGAATGAAACTCTTTTTTACGGATATGTAATATACCAACCAGAACTACCTGATCAAACAAACTATTTTTCCAAGTATCTTCTTTACTTGGGCTAATGAATTCTCCTGATTGTTTATTGCAATTGATTCTTCTTTGCAGATGGTGATGGGCGTGTGGTCTGTTAGTATCTCAGCTCACAGTCAGAGGTAACTGGCCTCCCCCGAGGCAAACTGAGTGAGATACTTGTTTACCTTCCGTCTGTGTCTCCCAGCAGACTAGGTCGTAAATCGGCGATTCTCCTCATTAGACGTGAGGAGAACACACCCTCTGCTTCTCTCTCCTTGCTTTCCCCCTCAGGGAGGGGAAATGAGACAGACAGGAGTCTATTTACATGTCTTTTATTCCTGTCATTCAGCAGTACATAGAAACGTGACTGCACCCTTCAGACTCCATCAGAAGAGTCACACCTCCACCCCTGTACTTCCAGCACAGGTCAGATGACACTCTGAGCTAACATCCGGTGCTCAGAACAGAGAAAGGACTGCCCCCTTTCTCCACTAGTACAGTTGCAAACCACAACATCCTGTTTTGCTTTCCAGCCACCTGCAGCTGGCTTTTGCATTGCTGCTTTTTCCTGACAGCACTGAATTTACAGTTGCTGAATTTACAGGTGCAAGTTAAACCAACTACAATTTCAAAGGGTCAGTGACAATATAACAGTGACATTACCTTCAGCATCATTATGACCTGGGAGGGAACTCTTGGAAAACAGATTTCTTTCTCCATAGCATCTTCTTACTCAGTGAAAAGGAAATTATATTTGCTATGAAGAGAAGAGCAGGACTACCCATGACTGGGGCCATGTGCATGTAAATCCATTAAACATAAACTGAAATCATGTCCATCTAGGGACCCATCTAGGGATTCTGAGCCTCCTGCTCCCTATTTACTATCAAACATACCCATAAGTAAAACAGAAACATTTATGCGAACATAGCAATATTCGATACCATCTTTTATTTCTGTACTTTAATCATAGCTTTGATTACAACTTCCTTAATGACACTTTTGAAGTTAAAATTAATGTTGAAAAGTTTAGGATAAAAAGAAATTCAACCCCTTTGGAGAGATATGAATTTGGTTTGCACTACGCAATGCTCCAATCAAAGTATTCCAATATTAAGTTAGAAATTGTTGCTATCCTATAATGAGGTTTTATGTGACTATCTCTCATAGGAATAATTCCAATATAGCTCATTCACGCAGCTTTCGAGGTCCTTCTTACCCTTTCCCACTGGGTGGGATGGAGGGATCTGCCATTATTATAGTATGCAGACCTTCATGATAAGCACCAGGCATCCATTTGAAGGCGTCTACACCCAGCCCTCCTTGCGCAGAACTAATATAGGCTGGATTGTGTCCAGTGATTTTTTTTCTTTAATAGTTTAACCAGTCTAAGAAGATGAAAGAATCTAATTATGTAATGTGTATCAGGATCACTAAGAAACCTGACAATTCCAGATATAAAAAATTGAGTTGTACTGCAACATTAGACAAATACACAGTCAGCTGAAAAGCTAACCCAGAGAAGATATTGATAATTTGTTGCTAAATCAGTGGACAGGAAGGGGGAGAGCAAATAAGCCAGTCATTTTTGCCAATGATGTGGAAAATATAGTTGGAAAAGTATTAGACAGATAATTCCCCCCCCCCCCAATTTGAGTTGAACTTCAATTTTTTAAAAAGCAAGAAATGGAATTTAAAACCATACCCATATGGTTACAGGAGATTATTGTTATTGCTATTTTTTAAATTAGATTTGTATACCACCCTATACCCGTAGATCTCAGAGAAGTTCACAACATAAAATCACAATATAAAAAACACAAAATACATATTAAAAATAAAGACAACCTGATGATCCCCATCCCTTTTAAAGATAATGAATATAAAGTCACTGATATAGTGGAAAATTCAAACATAAAATGTGTTTTTAAGATGGGGGAGCTCAAGTTGCTCCAATATTAAAAATAAATTCAAAGAGAAGCCTAACAGTAATGAAGTGGTACATATTATTATATAACAGCAGTGTTTACGGCTGGTTTTTCTCAATGCTTTCTCCCTCTGTCCTCAAACATTAGCTCTTGGCTTAGTTTAGCAAGCGAATGGTTCAGTCTAGAGAATAGGCTGCTGGTGTTTTACTGGTGCTTTACTAGTCATGCACCCCTCCCCAATGATCCCCAGGGGGTTCACCCACTGCCAATCTTAGGGGAGGCTGTAGTCTGGGGGCTACCAACCCAGCACCTACAAACACCATGCTGCTGCCCATGAAGGGCTTTATTTGTACCCCTAGTTAAAGCCCTACTATTGTCTCCTATGAGAAACCTGACAAATCAGATCAGCCTTTGGCTTGATTCAACATAATTCTTATTTGCTTATTATTTATCAATCCCTGAACTCCTTGGAGGCAGGGGAGTATAAGAGGCACTAAATAAATCTATTGCTTTTGAGCTTGGTGATTTTTTCTCTCCACCTATCTATTTTATCTTCACATCAAACTCAAGGGAGCTTTAAGACTTAACTGACATTTAGACTTCTCCTTTTTACTTATATTTTAGGTGGGCAGTTAAGACTTTTTGTTATTCTTCCAGGCTTTTCGTGAATTATAATTTGGTTAGGCATAACTCTGCTTTGTGTTTTGACTCTCTCAGAATTTGCTTAACCAGTAACAAGCTTGCATACCAAGGCCAATGCAGTCCACTGGGCAAGCAGGCTGAGGCTTGATAATCCTGTTTTTACTAGCTCTCTCAGGTGACAAGCAACTGAGTGGTCCAGCACCTGACAGGCCACAGTACAAGGCTGGTGAGTTGCCTTTGGCTTGGTAGATTACAAATGATCCAGGCCAGGTCTGACCTACATAAATCAGAGCTTTTTCAGTGTCACAAATATGTGCTGTGAGAGGAGGAAGTGGTAGGTGAAGAAAAGGTTGACAACTTTCCCACCTGCTACTTCTTTGCATACCCACTCTGCAAAGGGAGAGAAAGCTCTGAAGGCAAACACTAAAGGAAGAAAGGATAGTTCAATCTCTAATTTTATAATTAATGGTTAAACTACCAGCTTTTAGGAGAAACCTATGTTACAATTTCCAAGTTCAGTCCATTATGAAATGTTCCACTCTCTTCTTTCTTGGGAAAAAATGCAAATAAAAATAATGGATAGTAAAGTACATCTACTGGAACCATTTATTCACAACCCAAATGTAAATTATTTTAAATCACACCATAGTTAATTATAATGTTAAAATTCTTTCCCCTGATAATTATCACAAAAGCCTCTTACTGTCTTTACCTACATTCAGTCCTTTGGAATTTTTAATGAATTGCATGAAAATCCCTGAATGAATCTTCAACAGAGACTTTCATACAATATAATTTTTGCTTCAAAGCAGATATCTTATGCTTCATAGAAGACAGAAGACACAAAAAGCTTCCTCATGCCCCCCATAAGTTAAGCTGCAAAAGACATCATGTGACCAGAATATTTTGCTGATCCAGCCCAGTGATACACGTAAAATGCTCACTACATAAATATCACATTGCTTTGCTGTAATTCCCAGAATCTGACATTTCTGTCTAGATTATTACACTGCATTCTGTTCACCCATTTTGTTTCACACTCATTGGCTGAGACTCTAATCAGGTCTCATGTAACTTTCCAATTTATCACAAACTCAGGAATGTCTAGACAAGAAATTATCATCCTCTTACGAGTCCCAATCCCTGTTACATGGACATGAATATGATGGGGTAGCCCTAATTCATGCTACACAATGGGTAAAAGCCAGGAAATCCACCATAGTTCTGATGATCAATAACATCTACTCACAGAAAACAAAGATTTTTTAAATTTATTTTCAATACATAAGAGTATATTACATAAGCTGCTCTAGAAGGACACTGCAGAAATCCAGCAGAAGAAATACAAAAACTGGCAAAGAAGAAGAAATTTAGGCCCATGCTAGACTAAACTTTATTCTCATCTTTAGCCAAGACATGCATTCCCCCCCCCCCTGGTTATTAAACGGAGGCTTTAGACCTCTGCCCACACCATGATTCTGATCCATGGTCCACATTGTGGTGTGGGGGGGGGGGGAGGCATCTAGGCTATTTGCAATGGAATAAAAGCTTCCATTGATGGGAACTTTCTGCTGGTTTTTAGTAGTAAATTTGGTTAAAGAACAAAAGGGGAATTCCCTGGGTGCCTAAATCCAGGTTTGGGACAAGTATTCTTTGGTGAGGAAACTCCAACAAAGATTTAAAATCACAAAACATGCAGCAAAGTAAAGCATGGAAATATAGGCTGTTAGACATTTAAAATATCCCCTTCTAAGTTTCTTCCAAAGCTTCCCACTTTCCCTTAGCATCAGAAGAGACCACATGTTTGGCAAGTTAATTATGATTTACTGGTACTTACAAACGAAGCAAAGGTCAGATTCATGTGTTTTTCAATATAGCAGCAAGAAAAGACAGGCAGTACAACTTAGTTTCAAAATTGGTAAATTAGTTTCAAAATTAGTAAATGTTTCTAAATTATTTGTATAGAAATACAAAGATGGCTTGCCAAAGTCATGAGGTCTGGGCTTGGAGCAACCAATTCAGACAGCCTTACTGGTTGGTTACATGGTAGAAAAAAAGAATTGTGGAAAGTAGGAGAACAAAACGTTTGGCAGCCCTTCCTCCCAAAGGCGTTACTTAGCTAAATCTTTCAGGACAGCATACTCTATGGTTTCAATCCCCTCATGCATTAATTAGAGTTAAGTATGTTGGTTTTATGAGGTTGGATTTATCTCACACTTTCCTCAAATTGTAAAAAGCTGTCAGAAACACCTGCAATTCAGATTGGGACCAAGGCATAGGCAAATAGTTAAAGCCCCTTCATGGTCCCAGTTCTGCTTGAGATCTCACCTGCAGCTTGAAGTGGTTCAGCCCAGAGACAAGATTACCATCTCTGTGAGAACTATGGATCAGTAAACAGTCAACTGCTGGCAACAGTGTCTATGGGTTTGTCACTGAGGAGACCCTGTCTCAGAAGTCTGCAGTGTTGCAGCTCTCAGGGAGCATAAGCTATAATCTTTATGTCTGGAGCACATAATCCTACAAATCAAAAGGACCAGGCTTCAGATAATATGCAGGACTAGTGTTGATTCTTTCTGCTATGACAGAAGGAACAAGAGAACACATATAGCTGACACATAAGCAAATCAGAAAAATGCTTCCAGTAGGACTGCACCAAAAGACTCAACACACACACACGCATGAACAAACCACTTTTCACCACAATGCGGTCCAAAGCATGTTCCCTTGGGTTTCTCGATTTACACCTTGGGTCCCTCCATTTATACACATCGCTACACACAAACAGAGAGAGATATTCTGTGGTGGCTGAAAGTTATTCTGCTGGCAATAAGAGAATAACCCAATTCTCTCACTTTATAATCGCTATAGCATGATTCAAATATTTTATATTCATGCTCAATACATTCTCACTGTGTAAAAATTAATGTGGATATCAGAATAGAAACACAGAACCACTTGTTTCACAGTGTTCCATACCACAGGCCTGAACATGCTTCAATTCTGGCTGTTAAGATCACCATAAAGTTAGCTTGACTTTATATGCAGGTATATCTCCTGAAGATATGAAAAGTAATACACGATACAGTGCAGCCTCTTTTGCAGAACACGCTGAATGTTCTTTAGATTAGAATTACTATTTTCTAATCACTCTTTCAACTCTAGCGCCAGCCTGTTCTGACACCTTTTATCATACCATTATTTTTTTGTGCAGAAGCTACAAGCCCTTGTAAGAGGTAAGGGTTTTTTCCCCTTCATATTTTGATATAGAAAAATTCTGATATACCTTTCCAGCTGCTTTAATGAAACTTTGCCATGGAAGATAAAATATGAAGAATGCAAAAGGTTTGTACCTATACCTCCTGGCTAAAATGTTCAAGAACTGCAGGATCAGATGAAGGATCTCTATACTTTGAACTTCAGTTTAATAGGCACTCTTGTCAGTTCTCCCCATGACAAACTTATCACAAAGCATACAGAACACAGATAATAGAGGACTACTTCTTAAGATTCCATTTTGGGAATGGATGGTTAAAAATTGTCTATCATAGCCAATTAGCCTCAAAGGAAGCCTATTTACAGCCTGTCAGCTGGGGAGTCTATGGCATGAGATCTATATTGGAAGAAATCCTAGGGGATGGGTGTGTGTGAAATGTATAAAATTAATAATAAATGGGTCATGTAATTTCAAGGACACTGAATAAGTGGTATTTTTAAAGTTAAAAAGAAGTTTCAAGAAGCTGTAATTTTTACTTGTGACTATGCCCCACTGAATTTAGTGGAACTTATGAGTAAACATGCATAAGCCTAGGTTTCACCAAAAAAACAACAAAACCAAACAACACTACTGTACTTTAGACCTGCTTTCTCCAATTTAGACTGCATCAACATTTGTTTGTTGCAGCCTAAACATTAAATTGTACTACACACTGATTGCTTACTCAAGATATCTAACGCACTATGGAGCTGAGCAACTTTATCCCCAAAGTGCCGCGCAAATCACTCACAACTTACGGCTGAGTGTTCCAGAGGCTGATCCTTGGCCACATCAGCCAAAGGAATAACTGACAGTGGTGAAAAGTAGGATAGACTGCTGTTTTCATGAAGACCCACACTGTCCCCTTGCTACTCAGCTCATCACTGGGAAGATAGGGTGCGGGTAATGTAAGATTAGGTTGCGGGGCAGAAGCTTTGACTTCAGTCGCCAAAGGCACACTCCTCCATTGTTTCCCAAGACAGACAGATGTCAACAGGGGGCAGAAGTAGCTCAGGAAAGTGTGGGTGGTACATTTCTGAACTGACATTCACTTTAACACACACACACACACCACAAACCGCCCCCAACCCCATGATCCCTGAAATGATAGTCAAAGAAATGAAAACCTAGAACCTGGTTCTTGCATCACAAGGTTTCCAAGTCTCTTCCTGAGATGCATGCACCTCCCATGTCCTACTGACAGATATTAAAATTGAAGACCTGGCTCACCCATGAGGTGGGTTGAAGCAGCCATTTTGGGCAGCAGAAGTCCCTGAGGCAGTGCCCCTGCAGACCACATCTGTTGGTGGCATAGAAGCAGTGCTGGCTTCAGTGCTGATTTCCAGCAAGGTCTCATGAGATGCTGAAGCTGTTTCTACATTGCCGGTGGTGGTGGTGGCAGAGCTGGGCAGCATTTCCTGTTTTGTCTCAAGTGGCGCAAGGGGACACACCACCTCTGTGAAGTTGAGACTGTTGGCATACACACACACATACACTGAGAGGACCCTAGTGCTTCTCCACCTGCCTTCCTGCCTGCTGAAAATAGGCTTGAAGATCATAGCCAATGGAAAGCATCTTTCATGCCAGAATGTGGCAAAGGATGGAATAATGTATCAGGTCATCCAAAGAGGGATATATTGCTTAGCTTAGTTTATTGCCACCAAGCTGGATGGGGTATTATTATTATTATTATTATTATTATTATTATTATTGCACTGTGCTCACAATAAGCGACAGTCACTTTTAAATGCTGCTTTTTACACCAATAAAAATAGTGCCTTGCTTTGCTTAGACTGAAAGAAAATAAATAGCTCTCATTATGTTACTGACTACCTTGAATAAACTTTTGACTTTATTAATTTCTGTCAAATCCTTGGAAGCATACATTGATATTTCCCAGCAATTCAGCCTAATTTGGCAGGCAGCGCCAATCCTTCTTCAATCCGTGGACAACAACCTACAGTGCTCCTAGGTCATCTAATCAATGGTGAAATACAGAACTGCCAGACTTAATAAAATGTAAGCAATTCATCTGAATCCAGTGGGCTGTTTAGACCACTGGGAACCAATAGTAAGTAGACATGTGACAAGCATTCAGAAACTCTGCAACTTAGGTGCAGTTTGGCTTGCACATTTTCATTTCAACATGCAACTTTCTATATCGGGTTTACTCAGAACTTGGTTTCGTGTATTCGGGAAGGTACAAGTTTGAAAGTAACAAACCGTATCTCAGAGAGACACAGAGAAAGGGAGTCGTAAAACCTCAGCGCCAAGGGCTTGCTGATCGCATGGTCGGCGGTTCGAATCCCCGTGGCGGGGTGAGCTCCCGTCTGCAGTCCCAGCTCCTGCCCACCTAGCAGTTCGAAAGCACCCCTAAAGTGTAAGTAGATAAATAGGTACCGCTTTCTAGCGGGAAGGTAAACGGCGTTTCCGTGTGCTGCGCTGGTGCAGGCTCGCCAGAGCAGCTTCGTCACGCTGGCCACGTGACCCAAAAGTGTCTCCGGACAGCGCTGGCCCCCGGCCTCTTAAGTGAGATGGGCGCACAACCCTAGAGTTGGACACGACTGGCCTTCGGGCAGGGGTACCTTTACCTTTAACTTTAAACACAACCATGAAGACAGAGATAAATACAAACAAGAAATCAGCACCATTATCTAACATAAACACAGGTAAATTCCATTACCCTTGGAGGTTAAAAGCCTATTTGAAAAGAATAGTCCAGCTGATCATTTCTAACCAAATCCATAAATTATTTGGTGGCCACAAAGAATACTGATTTAAATTGCTAAAGAAAATCTAGCTTCCAACGTAAGAGATAATCACAACAATTTCATTACTGGAACAATAGATATCCAAAGGTGGGGGTGAGAGAGGGAGAAGGAGAAGGAGAGACTAGCCTCTTCATTCATTGGCTAAAAACACTAAAAGGCAGGGAATCATAATAATGACTGGCATTTTGGGGTGACAAATCTAGCCAACTTGACAAAGAGAATGATTGAGTGACATGCCCATTAGCTGAAGAAGGAACTTACTTGGTCATATTTAAGTCCTTTTTAACTTCCCAGTTAAAAAACTACATAGTAGGGTCCCCTAGTAATGAGGCTTCTGTTTCACCTTTCCCAGAGAAAGAGGGGCTGTGGCCTCAACAATGGACAACTTTTTGAAGAATGCCGGTGTCACAGCAAGACAGAGCCACCTGTCTTCTGGGCTGCACAATGGCACTTCTTAGGTATAGCTGGTGGGTTGCAAATGGATTTTAATTTGTTTATGGGTTCTGAGATACAAGCCTGATCAATACTGAATGGAACACACTAGCATGCTGCTGTAAATCAGAAGAAATACAATGAAGGTGAGAAATAATTCTTGATCAGCAACAATAAAATATGAATACCATTAGGTGCGTTGACACAAATCTTTAGTGCAAGCTATGAATGGCCCCAAATATTGTCAATTTCCTTCAAGTCAATGGAGCAACACTGAATTCAAAATCACTGGGCCCAACTATTGTTTTCACCGCCTATGAATGCTGTAGATTGATTCTCTCAAAATTCGATTTCTGCATGCTGCTTTACAATTATGCAATGCAGTATAGCCCCACCCTGTCCTTCTGGTCATGTCTTAAAGCACAATTCTAAGGATGTCTACTTTCTTAAGAGTAAGCATGCAGAATGCTGAAGTCCAGATTACTGGAAATTTTGCATATAGAGAGAAATCTATTTCTGCCTTGTGATGCTGAATCACTACCCTCATTCAGAGAAGATGCAAGGTATTCTTTCATGCAAATTTATTCATGTTAAAACCTTTCTGGAATTCAACAATATTTATACAGCTCCCTTTTTAGTATGCATGTTGTCACTCACACAATTCCCACCCCCTCTGGATCAATTCATGTAACATTACAGCTGACCTTATTAAAACTGCTGCTGCACCACTTATTTACACTCCCCCCAAAATGTATCCCCCTTAACTGAATTTTCAGGCACTACTTAAAAAGCATGAATCAGTACTAATTGCTTCATATTTAGCAGCTGAGAAAACCACAGCATGGACAAAGGTCTCCAGCAAACATCTGTGTAGGTCTCGGTGTGATGTAAGCTTAGTCACCCAAATAATTCCAAAGAGTTAACATGATACAATGAAAACTCACCATGCAGAGAACTGAACTACAGTCATCTGCTTGACAGCTATCCAAACATTGCATGTATTGAGCACAAAGCAAGTCACAGCATTAAAATGGATCAGCAGGCTGTACAGACATAAGCAATACAGTGTAGCTGCCCATTTGTTTTACATCCAAGGCTGGCTGTGCATGAGCGCCAGCATCTGCACTTGCTTTCAACTCAGGAATATTTGTTTCTGTGTTCTAATATTTAGACTTCCAAAAAGCCTAAACAGACACCTGGTCTCCTCCTGCTGCACTTATTCCTATAGGCACGACTGCTACTTCCTGTGCTCTGATGTGTTTTGAATATGCATAGCTGTAAAAAAAAACACTTACTTTATTTTTTATAGCATATCCTTCTTCTCTCCAAAAAGAAACCCGAAGTGGCTCGCAAAAATCAAAATCAAATGAAGTACCAAAAATACAGCTGCACAACAATAAAAAATGTGGATACCAGGAACAGGTGCAAGGGCAATAAGGGCTATAGCTATGGACAGAAGGAAGTAGCACCAGAAAAACTAGACAAGAACATTTCGGCCTTTTTCAATTAAACAGTTCAAGTCATTTTCTGTCTGACCTGAAGTCACATCCAAAGCCCTAGAAAGCCTTATAACTGATGCAGCTGCAAGCATGCAAATTAGAAGGGAAGTTAAACTTCTTCTCTGAAGTCATAATCCAACACAGCCTGTAAAATGCCTCATACTTCTTTGAGCCAAAGAAATGCAAGCGATAAAAGAGGTGTGGATGAGATTAGCAAAAAGAGGTATGAGTGAAATTAGCAATATCAATTAAGAAGAACTGAGTTTTTGGAAGAGATGTGTTACACTCAGGGAGGGGGTATCTAGGGGACTCCAGGGGGCTTTCTCCCTGAAATGTTCAAGGAGGGGACTGGGCCCCCTTGATATCCCATGGTGACATGCACACAAAATACCTGAAAGCCATGCAACGTGCTCATGTCATGCATGCACAGCATGCACATGACACATCAGCATGTTGCACAGCGCCAACTTCCTCAATTGCGGGGGCAAGCCAGGGTGATTTGCTACAGTTCTCAGAGTTTATCCTGATTTCTATCCAGAGCTCTGGATGACCAGTATTTGTGAAACACATAAAAAAGAAGCTCCCCAACTCACCAAAAAATATTCTGTATATTAGTCAGCCCTGTTTAGGGAAGCTTTTAATGTTTGATGTATCATAGTATTTTAATATTCTTTTGGAAGCCGCCCAGAGTGGCTGGGGAAACCCAGCCAGATGGGCGGGGTATAAATAATAAATTATTATTATTATTATTATTATTATTATTATTATTATTATTGGACAAAATGGGATTCCATACAAAGAACAAATATTTAGGTTCATAAAAGAAGAATGCTCTACCAGAAGGTATTTTTAACCATCACAATTTAATATGATGTTAAGATTCAATCAGTTGATTCACCCTGAGCTTGCAAAAATTGCACTTGTTGTTGTTTAGTCATTTAGTCGTGACCCCATGGAC
Source organism: Podarcis liolepis (assembly GCF_965112155.1). Taxonomy (NCBI): domain Eukaryota; kingdom Metazoa; phylum Chordata; class Lepidosauria; order Squamata; family Lacertidae; genus Podarcis; species Podarcis liolepis. The sequence continues at coordinate 59,868,811 of NC_139555.1, read as the reverse complement.
CAGAGCACGCCAGGCACTCCTGTCTTCCACTGCCTCCCGCAGTTTGGTCAAACTCATGCTGGTAGCTTCAAGAACACTGTCCAACCATCTCGTCCTCTGTCGTCCCCTTCTCCTTGTGCCCTCCATCTTTCCCAACATCAGGGTCTTTCCCAGGGAGTCTTCTCTTCTCATGAGGTGGCCAAAGTATTGGAGCCTCAGCTTCAAGATCTGTCCTTCCAGTGAGCACTCAGGGCTGATTTCCTTAAAAATGGATCGGTTCGATCTTCTTGCAGTCCATGGGACTCTCAAGAGTCTCCTCCAGCACCATAATTCAAAAGCATCAATTCTTTGGCGATCAGCTTTCTTTATGGTCCAGCTCTCACTTCAATACATCACTACTGGGAAAACCATAGCTTTAACTATATGGGCCTTTGTTGGCAAGGTGATGTCTCTGCTTTTCAAGATACTGTCTAGGTTTGTCATTGCTTTTCTCCCAAGAAGCAGGCGTCTTTTAATTTCGTGACTGCTGTCACCATCTGCAGTGATCATGGAACCCAAGAAAGTAAAATCTCTCACTGCCTCCATTTCTTCCCCTTCTATTTGCCAGCAGGTGATGGGACCAGAAACTTTCACTAACTTGGTTTATTTGGGGATATGGTGGCGGTGATACCTTTATTATGACAACAAACACTGATGAAACTAAGTTTTGGGACTTGGCAATGCAGATGAGAATTAATAGGCTCAAAACTGTCCTTCTGCTCATGTCCCAATGCTCTCATGCTTTTACCCTCCAGCTTCAGTTTTCATTCCTGGGCAACCTCATTCAAAAGAGCCAACTCCTAGGGGCTGAGGAGCCTTCGCCCCTTGAGGGGGGCACCCCCCCTCAAACTGATAGGCACTGCCATTCCAATGTTTTGGCTCCTGAACACTGATAACCAGGAAGTGAGTGTTGCGGTTTTCGAATGTTCTTTGGAACCCAAATGTCCTGCAGGCAATCGGAAGCCGCGCCTTGGTTTTCAAACGTTTTCAGAATTCAAACAGACTTCTGGAACGGATTATGCTTGAGAACCAAGGTACAGCTGTACAATGTAACTTTTAAAATAAGTGGAAAAGTTTCTCTCTCTCTCTCTCTCCCCCCCCCCATCTCTCTTACAGTGAGTCTGATTGTCTGAGGATTTGTTTTTTTACTGATCTGGAAGTGGAGTAATTAATACAAAAATATCAGGCCAGTGGTTCATAAACTTTCTCCACTTAATTATTTTTGTGCCTGTTACAGTATATCAATTGCAATGCACTATGTGAGATGCTGTATGGTTTTAAATTGTATTTATATTGCTGCTTTCATTTTATTTTTTGTATATTGTATTTTAGGGAAATTTGAATTCCATCGAATATGATGGATATGCCATCTCCTGTCATCATCAACAATTTTACAAGCGCATCGTGGACCACCTGAATGAAGTTCACAAACCATGGGTGGTCCACAGAGCACACTTTGGGAACCCCTGCCTTGGGCAAAGCAACTGAGAAGCATCTTTGTTGTTTTACATCAAGGGTTCCTTTGAAGGGCTTCCCCAAGGATAAGCTGGTGAATTCAGATTTCTTCAGAAACTAAGAGAGCCGTGCCTCAACTTTCAGGGAAATAGCTTGTCTCATTTCTGAACCAATCTAATGTGAGCCAAAAGGAGCTCTCTAATTAGGGCCAAGCAGCGGCATGGAAATCGAAATTGTCCAGGCTGGCCTTACTGGTTCCCTAGATGGCAGAGTAAGATGACAGAAAAAAATTAAATGAAATGTTTGCCTTTTCAATTTTCTCTCTGTTGTTCCTTTTCCACATGCTGACTTTCTCCAACAAGTCAGCTCATTTTTCTCTCTCTGGTCTGCCTATTTGAATATTCATAGGACTGGTTTTAAAAAAATCTCTTTTAAGTTCATTTTCTTTGTTTAATTTCTACTCATAGACATAGGAGACAGAGCATGTTAAAGAAAAAACAGAATCCTGTGTTTAATCACTTCACAATATTAAAATGACTAGATGGCATTTTGTTTGAACAAATACAGCAGCATTAATCATCTGAATTTTTTAATATATCTACTATATAAAGTTCAGTTTCACAAATGTTATATCCCAGTACACGCTTATGTTCCAGTAGGCCATTGCATCTCTCACTTGTATTTGTATTACTTGGGTTTGGAGGCAAGCTTCCATGGTCTAGCCTTACAGATGCTTTTAAAAATATATATATTAGGATAAAATGTTATCCAGCATGCCATTATATCTTTGGAAATAAAGCAGACAAAGTATTCACTGGTTAATTTATATGGGATTTGTATAATTATCAATGTAGATTTGTTTCAACTGGATTTAATTTGTTTGGCCCATCTGCTGACATCTACTTTTTAGAGAAATCAATTTTTCCAAAGCAGGAAGACAGAGTTAGTTACATGTTTCTTCCTCTGAATAGTTCTTGAGCCTGCAGTTCCTCGATTTATTAACTTGTTTACATTTAGCAACCTGAAAGATTACATTTCTCAGTTATGTGGATACCAATAAAAGCTCAGAAGCCTGACCATTTGAATACTAAAGTGCAAAACCAGAAGGTCATAAGTACCATATGTATTTCTCAGCTCAACTGATCATATACAGACTTGGAAGCTTAAAAGCCACAAGCGTTTTGCCAAAAATAAGGGTGGGGTCAAAATGACCCTTTATTGAACCCCAAAGTTGAGGGTGTCATATAGTTTGCAATTCTTAACCAAGCTATTCTTCGAGCACAAGAACAACTCCAAAAATGCAGCCAACCTTGTATACAGGGGAAAGTACAGTATGTTTAAAATACAATACATTGTACTATAAGCTATCTAGCTCTAACTGCAGCTGCTCTGTGGCTGCCTGATGCATTAGCCAATGGTGCCATGTTGATATGCAGATGCTACCACAAACAGGACCTTGCTTTTTTCACACTGCTGCAAACCACCATAAAACACACATATTGGCCAGGAGCCATTCCATACAGTGGTTATTGTGAATTCAGACTTGAAAGCATATTGGCCAAATGCAAAATAGAAATTGCTTAATTTGGACCTGAACAGCAGCTAGCTTGCAGTTCCTATAAGAGGAACTTTTGGGAAGCACTGGTGGAGAGGAATGAGAGTATGTGTCCTTTCAACACAGAAAGACTATTGCCAGCTCAGTATGAACTGGGTGACTTAAAAAACAAATTTCTAAGAGTTATCACAAGGCATGAAATTAAGAAATATGGAAGCTCAGAAAGAGCTCAAGGACTAAACAAAGAGGAAAAAGCAAGCAAGCAAGAATGAATTACTTAAAATAAATAAATCAGATGTAAGGGACTCATTATTTGGCTTTTTCTCAGATCTGCAAAACAGACTGCTGTAATCAAGATGCTTAACCTCACAACATGCATCTTTTTTCACATTTAGCTGATGTGGTAAAGTCACCCATGCATTAAGATCGAACCTTTAGATGAAAGATATTGCATTTCCCCATCATGTATAAACCCATTAGGTTCTTTTCTATAATAATAAAATTCCTATCATAATCATTCTTTTCTCTTGAAACATAATTTCAATGCATGGCATATTCCCCTGGAGCAACCAAGCCAAAGCTGTGTGTCTATTTTAGTTATTTTTTGTCAGAGCATTTACCTTTGTGTTATTTTGATAGGAAGGTTCATTTTAGATTAAGCTGATAATCACAAACACTTGTCAACTGTAATCAATCTGTTGGAAATGCAAACAGAATGTAATGTCTCAAAGTTTTCTGGGAAACAGAAATAAAGACTGATTTCTGTATCTTTGAGAAGTGATAATCTAGACGAAGAAGTTATGGGGAGGTTCTTACTGACTTGCTTTTCATAATGGCAGCCTCAGTGCATTGAGAACAAGCAGCTTAGAAACACTGCTTACCATATCTCTGGCAGGGGCAGTTGCAGTCCAGCACAGCTGCAGAAGGACTGAGGATCCTCTGTTGCATGACTGATAGTGTCTTCAGTCTTGGCTAATCATGGAGGCTTCCTGCCAAAAGTTCAAATTCGAGATGGCCGATCGGGGATGGTTTGGGGGCATAGTGTTTGGAGACAGACCTGTGGGAGCCTTTTTCCACTCAGGTATGTCTCTCTGCCATATATCCCACCTGCCCACTCTGTATATCTGTGCACTCTCTGAAGGTAAGCGGAGAGTGCTTTGCATGTTCGTGCTGTGGAATAAATCAGTTGCTGTACTCAGGGCAAGGGAGGAATTTGCCTGCAGATAAACTGGGCCTATCTGGGGGCTTTGCCTACCTTATAGCTACTGTCACAGCTTTCGGAGGAAAAGGCCTAAGTTGGATCCTTAGTTAAATTGGAACAAAGGTTTAGGGTACCCCAATAAAGGGTCCATGGGGATAGTTCTGTCTGAAGGCCCAGACAGGGGCTAATGGGTCATAACACTCTTCCAAGTGGTGGCCTGGCAGGTTTGCCCCATTTGATCTATGTCAGGGGGGAAATCCTTTAAAGCAGGATTGATCCTAATGAATGAAGCAATCAACCAACAACTGAATAGGACTGATTCAGGATACATACCTGCTGCCTATACCAAAGTCTACATACATCTGTAATCAGTGGTGTAGGAAGGGGGGGATGGAGGGCGGGTCAGCCCCGGGTGCCTCTCTGGGAGGGGTGACAAGATGGCCCCTGCCTCCCCACAGCTGTAGAGTGGCCAAAGGCGCCCACAGTCCATACACGTCAACTGTATGGGCTTCCACGCGTGCGCTGCCTGTATGGTAAGCATGTAGGCCACATGCGCACTCCATATGGGCTGCGCCACCCCAGGTGTCGGAGAGGGTTCCTCCGCCACTGTCTGTAATCAATAAAAGTTGGGGCTATTTCATTCCCAGGTCATTACTGATACCTTCACACCTCCAAACCCTGGTTCACTGAGCCTATGTCTGCAAATGCCTCTTATTTTATTACACAAGACTTATTTAAAAGGGAAGTTTTAAAAAAATGCAAAATCTGAAATATAGTTTGTGGTAAGAGACAGATATAACACTGCCAATCTGTAAACCAGGGTCTGCAAATTGGAAGCAACCTTCCAAAACATACACGTCACCCTGCAACGTTTTGTTTACTTTAATCATGGCACTTACACCAATGCTTACTTCAGAGTCAACAAATTTGCCAAATTCATCATATACAATTTTAATCTGAAATGTGATAAAGCATTTGAGTGGAAATGCTTTGCAAATAATTGTTAGCATCTGTCTGTCTCAACAGACCTCTGGGGGTGAAGTCAAACCGCTGGAGAATCACGGCACGTGCTGTGGCTGCAGAGACCAGTAACTCATAACTGTGGCCTCCTGCATTGTTTTTGCTGTGTTAGCAGCACTAAAGTGACCACTCTGGGGCATGAGCCTGGACAATGTCTTTGGAGGTCCTGGGCTTCCGAGAAGACAAAACTCCCCTCTTGGCCTCACAGATGTGGTCCAAAGGAAAGCAGAGCAATATGTTTGGCACCAGCTTGCCAAAAGGAACTTGAAAGAAACTTTGGAAGTAAGCTTCAGTTCTACTGATGTTGCTAGAGCAGATTTCTCAACCTTGGGTCCCCATATGTTGCTGGACTACAGCTCCCATCATTGCAAACTAGCAATATCAGTGGTCAGGGATGATGGGAGTTGCAGTCCAACAATAGCTGGGGACCCAAGGTTGAGAAAGGGTGCACTAGATTAAAGGCCACTGTGCATTTTGGAAACTGCAAATAAAAGAAACTAATATTTTGAAAATTGTAATTTGTAAATAATAAATACATAATGGCAAATTTAAGAGTAGATTGTGCAGTTTTTGCTGCAACACCAAAACAAGGTCCTGCGTGACCAAGGTATTTAATGTAGCATGAGAATTCTTAACCTACAGGTGGTAAGTAGTATATTTGGTAAACGAAGGGATGATAAATTATGCACTCACTCATCTCTCTTTCTTGGTGATGTTAGTTTGCCCTGGAACAGAATCATTTAATTTTTGCATATTTGGAAGAAATGTCCAAGGTTCAATATCAAATTACTTTGCATCACCAGATTTGCAGCTGATCGTTTTAAAATGGACAAATCATAGTTTGAAACGTATTTTAATAATGCCCTTTTCCTTTATCAAAATGAAAGCTTGCCAGATATCATGTGAGAACACTGAACTTCACAGATGACATATGCATAGATATCTCTGAAGCAATAGATAAAGTACTAATGAATCAAGTCAAGTGCAATAAGGAACTTAGTATAAATTGAAATTTAGGCTGTCAAGGTGGCATAACATTGCAATTGATTTTCTCTCTCTCCCTTCAATTCCAACTAGGATAGTTTTTGAAAAGGAAATCATAACTTTAACACGTTAGAAAATTTGTCTCCCAGAAAACTGTTTGATTATGAACAATTTCACTCCTTTAAGGTTTGCAGTATCAAAGGAGTACCTGAAATCTTGAGTACTTTCTGAAACATCTTAAGGATATTTGTGAAACTACAGTAAAACTTGCTGCTGGGGCACAGTGATTGGCCAAGGCTAAATGGTATGTATTGATATGAGTTTCTGCGTGCCAGACACCCTAAATTCCTGGATTAAGTAAATGCCAGACTTTAATTTATGTTTAGAGTGTTAAAACTGGATAAGACAGGCCAGATCCCTGTGTCAGGAAATCACATGGGAGACAAGCCATTAAGAAACACAAAGGGGAGTTAATGAGCCATTAGGAAAGCCAAAAAGAGAGGACTCTGTGCCCATAGGCGCCGACTCCATGGGGCCTGAGGGGGCCCGAGCCCCCTCAAAATGCCCCCCCCAATAATTTAAGAAAATTATTAGGCACCTTGCCAAAAACCACGCAGGGGACTCCGGCGCGCGCCTCCCAAAGTGACCGGGAGCTCCTGAGAAGGGGCGGGCAGGTCGGTCAGTCAGAGGAAGACCCCCAGCGGCGGGACTTTAGAAAGGAATGGAGCCGCGGGGCCGAGGAACGGCGTATTCGTCGCCGGCGAGGGACCGGGGTGAGGGGAGAATGGAGGGGATGGGAGTTCCCGCCGCCGGAGCGGGGCTTTTTTTCTGGGTTCGGCTAAGGTGACGTTGGTAGGAGGGGGTGGCCGCCTCCCGGCGCGAAGCCTGGGGAGGGCAGGCCGGTTCTTGCATGCAAAAGCACCACTGCCATCCTGCCGCCAGTATGGACCCCGGTATGGCCCCCCCAATATTTTTTATAAGTCGGCGCCCCTGTCTGTGCCAGATAGAAAATGGGAGGAGCTCCTCCCTCAACTCATAGTTTAAATAAGAAGACAAGGCAGAGTTTAAAAGTAGTTTCAGAGTTAGCTGTGAGGTGACCCAGGGGGAAGTGTTTGCAATCTGAAAAAGTCAAGCCAGCTGCAGAGAGTCACAGCCATGGTTGGTGTCTGTCTGAATCCATGGCTGCAGCTATGGGAGAAGCAATACCCTCTGTACAGTATCTCATGGAGATACTGTACGTGTCTCCATGATCAGCTCAGGTTGTATATATGTGTAAATAAACCATATATCATAAAGACACTACATTTTCTGCTGTGCCTCATTCCCAAAAGAAAACACGAACCCTGGGAAGGCATGCCTGGGATCCCTGGAACCTTGCACTGCACAGAAACTGGGGTGGAGTGCAATAGTATCTCTATCTACTATATATGTCTTTGGAAACATGAAAGCACTTCAAAAGTTACAGAAAACATCTAGTCAACCCACAGCTGAAACACTGAGTTCCAAAACTGTGCAGTAACAAGACAGCTCTATGTGTCTCATTTGCATAGATCAAGGGTGGCTAACCTGTGCCCCCACCCTCATACTTTTTGGAGTCAAACTCACATCAGCCCCATCCAGCATGACCAACAAACAGTCAGGGATGATGGGAGCTGTGGACCAGGAACACCTGAAAGGCCACAGGTTAGTCACCCCGGCACAGATTGATAGTGATGTAAAATATATCACTAGGTAACAGCATCATCTGAAATTTTCTGTAATGACTGGAAAGTATGGAGCAGAACCAATAAATGTGGTTCGGTTTCCAATAAATGTGTACAGTTTGCTTCCCCTCCCTTTCCTCCTTGTCTGCAAAGGACATCCAAAATGGATTGGAGGCACTGATAGACAAGAACTGCAGATAGAAAAGTATGGACCTCTTGGCTGTTCTTTGCACTCAGCCTGCTATCAGGTCCATCAGATAATCTGATGGGATTTACCAACTAGACAGATCACAAACTATAGCTTGAGAAGAAACTGCTTTACTACACTTGTAGCCTGCCCTTCCTCCAATAAAACCAACCAATTATTTACCTGTCCCTGTAAATCCTGTATCTATTGCTTCTCAGGTTAAGGATGCCAATCTCCAAGGACAACCATGTGGTGGGAGTATAAGGACACCTTCAAATGGCAAAGGAACCACTATGATCAGGCTATAAGACCATGGGCAATGAGGTGAGAGATTAAACACTATCCTGTGTTTGGATGACACACTAAGTTGAAGCTTGCTAAGCTAAAAAGACCAGGGAGAAGCAAAGTAGGTAAGAGCTCATCTCTGCAAGCCAGGAGATTTATGCAGTTGGAGAACTCTGTGGAAACAAATGAGCAATGCACAGGTAGCTTGTCATAGCTACAGCCCCCAAAACACACTTTCTGTACCTTCTATACCTTTGGATTTGGCAAATGTATTACTTCCCCATTTGTAGCACAGTAGCCAACATTTACACAACAGCAGACAGGCAAATAGAACATGTATGGTCATAGTGTTCTCAGTGGGGGCAAAGAGAGTCTCAAATTGATCTCTCTTGGCGGGAGAGGGTTGTGAGTTACATGGGCCAGCCAGAGTGCCCAGAGCGAAAGGCCAGAACTGTCTGACATTTAAGGCTGCTCCATCCCCTGTTCCCTCTCTTTTTGCCTTGCAATACCCTCCCCCCCTCTATAGAGCTTTGCCTAGCTGCCTTTTTTCTGGGCCTGAGTAGGAATTTTGGGGGAACCCCTGATGAGCAATTTGGTCTCCCTGTTTTCACAGACTTCACACTGTATAGCACCTTGTGTTGATCTGGCAAAATTTGGCTGTTTGGCATTCAGTGTAGGCAGGTAAAACCTTAATTCACTGCCAACCTTAGGCATTATGAGGATAAAGGGAAGCCTTCAGTCATCACTCAATAGTCTGAGGCTTTGGGGTGCCATTAGGGCCTGACCTGTGCACCATGGTAAACAATGGACAGCAGAGCCCAGGTGCACAGGTTGAACTTTAATTATCGAAGTTTCACTTAGCAAGGTGAAACTTCTCCCAATCCTTGGCTGGGGGGGGAGCAAATAATTTGGTAGCTCACATGACTGGAGGATGAGGGATACGTTCCTCACATGTAATCGTTGATTCCTCTGCCTGCATTTAGTTAGTTGGCAAACCAGCAAATCTTCTAATTCATTGTATTTTATAAAACATAAGCTTTTTTAAAACCACCCAACATGTTGTCTTGAGTCTTCTTTCTTGGTATGGGGGCGAAATGCTAGCATGTTCCTTTAAAATCAGAAGAACTATGTTTTTGTTGCAGGCCTCGTCCCAAAACAATTAAACACAGAGTACACCAGACGTTGGTAGTGAGCCTATATAACCTTTTCATCACAACAAAGATATAGTAAGCATTTGAAAAGATTTTCTTATCTTGAATATAATGCTAACGTTGTTAAACTATAAAACAGATTTAAAACATACAGATTCATCTTTGCCTCAAAGAGAATTCTCAGACTATTAGAAAATGTTTTACTGAGCATTCAAAAGTTTAAAAGCTTAGACTTTTTTTAAAAAAAGGCTGCTCCTTTTTATGGATATTATTTTGTGTGAAGAATGTTCTGAGACTCAAGATACATTACTATGTAATGGCTGTATGATTTCACAGAGAGAAGACAAAGGAATAGTTTAAATATGCTTGCTTCAATATCGATACACAATTTATCTACTGTTTATTATGTATGCAGCTAATCTATGCTTAGCAATTCCATTTACCAAGCGAAGCTTAAGCATTCCAGTAGACACAAACCTTTACATCACCATTGTTTCAAATGACTGTCTTACGCCCTACTGACTCATTTGAAGGCTTGCTTCCTGAATAGTGCATGAATGGGTTTGCAAAATGGTTCAGGCTTTATTAACAGTAGCTTAATAAACATGAGACATGATAATAAAATGACACTTAGTTTTGTAAAATGAATCGAGCCCAGTATTGTCATTTGCTACTTACTGCCATAAGCAAATTGAGAAACTGAAAAATTGTGCCTCAATTCATTTTCCAAAGCAATATCAGCATACCATTTTACAAAAACATCCACATCTTTGATATCAAGATTGGGCTTTCAATCATGCTAAATCAGTTTTAAGCTCCACTAAGTGGCATTTGACATAATGATGCTTGCAACTGCCAATTGAGAGGAAAAAGCTATACAATCTATTATGCAAATGGCAGCATCTGATCCTGAAATGTTGGCAAACCAAAGCAAAGAATATCAAAAAGAACTATCAAGAGCACTGGATATACGATGAACTTCGACTGATGATTCTCCAAGGGTAAAATGATAGTTGCCTTAATCAGACACATTCAATACACAATGCAACAAAGCAAAATGAGTACTCCATTGTATTCTGTGGGACTTTCCTCCAAGTAAATATATATATAACAAGATTGCATAACTTATATATTTTCATTTGTCTCATATTTTATAATGATAGAAATTTGATAAAAATAATATATCAGCATACTTTTGAGATATGGCAAGCAGATTTGAGCTCCTCTACAGCCATTAAAACATGTGTGCTGTAACACACCTCCTTTGCATCTATTTACAAATGCCTTTTAAATCTACCCTAGTGACATGAACATAACTTGTCAAATAAACACACCATGGACATAGTCCCACTTGGATGCTGCACTCTGCTCTGAGCCAGCAAAAGCTCTCAATTTTTGAGCCTTAGCCTAATGGTAGAACACAGGGTTTCCATGCAGATGGTCTCAGGTTAAATTCCTAGCACCTCCGGGCAGCACTTGGAAACACTTCTGTCTGAAATCCTGTAAAGCTTGACATAAAATAGCTTGCAAAATGCTGTGCTGTCTTACATTTTTCTTGACAGAGAATTGCATATGTCACAAGTTCCTTTCATGTGTGTATAATAGTGCTATTTTCCTAGAGAAAGAGGTACCGGAGCTCACCTGAATACCTCCCTTGTTGTCTTATAATGGCAATGGAGCCCATCTGAGAGGTGCCAGAACTGAGTTCCAGCTGAAAAAAAGCCTTGGGTGCACCACATAACCACTGGTGAAAATGCTGCACTGCTGGCCTGCCCAGATTCCCACATCTGCAGTTAAGAAACCTATGCATGAGGAGCTGATCAAACACAGCTTTTCATGTGAGCAGGAGCCTTTCCTGATTCCTCAATCAAGAAGGCTTAAATGTGCACTCAGTCTTTCCGGCCAGCTTTCCACAACTTAGTGCCTTCTAGATGCTTTGAACTAAGATTCACATCCACCTTGGTCAACAAGGTTGATTGTCAAGGATGATGGGGCATGCAGTCCAAAACATTTATAAGGAACTAGGTTGAGAAAGGTTGTTTCAGCATCCATATGAATAAGTTCAATGAAACACTGAGCATTTGGTCTAATCTTTCTCCTTGGGGATATAAAATTACCAGGCAGCCAGGGCCGATGACATTAAGGTTATGAAATGGAGGGATCACAAATGGGCTGTATAACAGTGATGTTTGCTACAAAGTAAGAAGTCTGAAAGAAGACAAACTAAAGCAGCCCTTGATATTTAAACTGGCACATCTAATGCAACGCAATCATTTATTCTAAGCAACATCCCCAAGTTATTTTTCTGAATCTACAGTACCTATTGTTTTGGCTTTGGGTCAAAGATTTGCCGTTACTTCATCCAAGAACATAGTTAATCAGCTTCTGGCATCAATCTGTGAGGGTCAGCAAAGGAGCATAGTCTGCTACAGCCACAGCTGTCACATTGAACTTGTACAAAATACCTCTCATACTGTAATCATTGAAATGTAAGGCACAAAAGTAATACATAACAAGTTCAGTGCTTATGCCAAGCATATAAGAGTAATACTTTTTTTGTCAAGCTTAAGTATTGTTCTGCTGTCCACTGAAGTACTACTTTCAATCAATCAATCAATCAATCAATCAATCAATCATGCTTTTGCATTTTAAAAGTCAGATTTGTATATAAAACATTCTAAATACGAACACACAGAGGCAAGTAATGAAAGCTCAAAAGGGTAGTGGTAAAGAGACACAGGCCCTGCCTTGTAATGTACTGAATGGAATGGGGAAGCAGCGGGAAATCTATGCATGCAAGTACGGTCTGTGTTTTGGTGCATCACCAAGGATTAGAAAAAGGGATATGATTATGCAAATTATGGTTATAAAGCTCATTTAAGCACCCCTCTCATGAGGGTGTCTGATTATGACCCTTCCAGTTCTTATAAATGAAAAACACATTCCAACCCTGATGCAAAAATGACCCAGCTTCCAGCACTGTGTTGTTCCTTGTATTAAAGAACAAAGCTAGGAACTTGTAAGCAAATGACAAATGTTTTATTTTGCTTTAATACTAAAGAATTCCATCACAATTAATCTTCCAGCTTCTGCTGTTCCACACCCCTTTGCTCCTTGTTCCTTAAAGGAGCTTCACTCGCAAACACCACACTCAGAGAAAGGAATGCAAGGGGACTTTGTGCACAGAGGCCTGTGCATCTGGCTTTGGAAATCTTCCCGAGCACGTGCACACACACAGTGTGGATGCCAAACGCCATAAACAGACATTTTGCTACCAACATTTTAATGATGAACAATTATTCCAAATCCTGTATCGGTGAAAAGCCACATGAAATTTTTGTTGTTCCTTTTCTATGCCAGCATCATAAAAATATTTCTACAAGATTAATAATAATAAAAAAAACCCGAACAGATGGATGCAGTTCCTGGTTGTGTGGGCCAGGCTGTTACTTAAGTTAAATTAGAGAAATACCAGTACTTTGACAACTTGGTTGGTTGTTGGATGTTGATGATAATACCAAAAGGAAAAAAAAAATCAGAGACAATGCTGCTGGGAAAAAATAATCCTGGAACATAAATAAAATAATCCTGGAAACATAAATAAATGAATAAGAAATGCACACACTCTACCACTGGTCTGCTTGTACTGTAATAAAGTACTGTATTTTTCAGTGTGTAAGACTAGGTTTTTTTCCTTTAAAATGTCAAAAATTAGGGGGTGTCTTATACACAGATACATCTCCCCCCCATTTTCTTAAATCTGAGTCCCTCAAAATAGGGGACATCTTATACATGGGGCATCTTATAGACGGAAAAATACAGTATATCTCCACTGATATTCTAATGACTGGAAATCCCTCTGTAAATGAAATGGAAAAACAAAGCCTCTTTCACTGTGGGGTGATGGGAGAAAACTTTCAAAAAATTGGAGGTCAAGTTTTGGGCACAATACTAGTATTTGCAACATGGGGGGGGAGAAATGTACATTTTATTAATTATGCTTGGTTTTGACCCATACCTCACCCAATTTTTTAATAGGAATCTGTTGGAGCTGGAACTTAACGAGTTAAGTTGTTCCCATGATGCCACACCATTCTGACGTCAGTTTTGGAAGCTTGGGAGGAGCTTGGGAAGAGTATGCCAGTCCCACTCTGTGCTTTGAGGGGAAAGGATGCAGTTTTGTCATGGCTGCAAATAGTCCTGGATTTTCCTGAGAAATGTCGGAATAAACAGCTGTAAATAGACAAACCTGGACTGTGTGTGTTTGTCTGGAAGCCAAGCTACTTGACAGTTTTACACCGCTGTGTTATCTCTGCTACGGCGTGACTGAGAGCTCGGAGCAGAGCGTGCGGCAGGAGAAGTGTGCCGGGCAGTAAAGAGCTAATTGAGGATCGCAAATCAATTAGCGGGGGTCGCGCCAGATCAATCAAATTCCACAGGTTATGGGTAACCTAAATCATCGATCGTAAAACCGTCACGGGAGGAGGCTGCCGGAGCTTTGAAGTCTGCGGTTTCGAGCAGGAGGCACGGTAGGAGGCAGAAGCAAGCAAGCAAGCAAGCTGAAAAACGCAGAAAGTGCCTGTGTTGCTGAGAGCTGAGAGCAGCAAGGTATCGTTTCTCCAGGGAGAGAAGCCAGAGGAGCTGGTGTTTTTGTAAGTACAGCTTGGGGCCCCCTTGGGAGAACGGAAGGAGATGGCGGACGGCCATGATTCATTCTCCGTGCCTTTCGAAAAGTTAAACGGCCAGAATTGGGCGGAATGGAGCAGAAAGCTGAAGGCCTGGCTGGTAGCTAAGGGTCTGTGGGACGCGGTCTTAAGGCCTCCACTGCCTCAACCAGCCGCCGGAGCTGCAGCTGCAGCAATTGCAGATGCGCATGCTTCGCAGAGGAGAAACCAGAAAGCCCTGGGAGCTATAGTGCTCAGTTTGGAGGGTTCAGAGTTGCCCCATGTGGAGGGTTTGGACACTGCGCATGACGCTTATGCTGCTCTTGAAAGAGTGCACCACAGGACCACGGCTGGTGCTAAAATCCACACCACCAGGCGTTTGTTTGAGATGAAGCTGCGTCCAGGTGGGGACATAAGACAGCATGTTACAGAGATGCTCTCTGTGTTTAATGAACTGCGGCTGTTGCAGGTGAACTTTACAGATGAGTTGAAGGTTTATATTTTGCTAAGCTCTCTGGACAAAAGTTATGACAATTTATGTCTAACTTTGGAGTCTATGAATCCGCAGGATCTGACTCTGGCGTACGTCACAGGACGCTTGGCTGACGAACAGGAGAGGCGCCTCAGGGAGAGCAAGTCTGGCGCAGGGAGCTCCACCGGGAAAAAGGGGGGGGCCAGGCCAGATGAGAGCTTTGTTCAGGCTTTTTCCACTCGTCGGTGCTATGTGTGTGGATCCCACAGTCATTTCAAAAGAGACTGCCCACAGAAAGCGAGGGCAGCTGGACAGGAAGGCTTCAAGGACACCTATCATGGAAATCAGTCGGGTTTCCATGGGAACCAGTCTGGGAGAGGAGGCCAGCGTGGGAACGCAAGAGAAGGACGTGGAAAACAACGTGAGGAGACGTATCAGATAACAGCTAGTCTGGCTTTGTCTGAAGACAGCTGTGACACAAGCTCAGAGCTAAGTTTTGTTATTGACTCTGCAGCTAATTGCAATTTGATTCCAGAGACACCTGCTGTTGAGAGGTGGAATTGCAAGGCAATTCCGGTTGGGAAAACTGTACTGTTTGCAAATGGACAGAAAAAATATGTGACTAACGTTAAAAATCTCTTTATGTCTATTTTACAGGAAACGTTGGAGTGTTGTACTGTTCCTGGGATGCACCACTGTCTTTTATCTGTGCCTTATTTACTGAAAATGGGATTTACGGTTTGTTTTCAGGATGATGTGCGCACAATCTCCAAAGGAGGGAGGATGCTTGCCAAGGTTAAAAAGGGGCAGAATGATCTCTTCATTCTTAAAACGCCTCTGGAGGGTGATGGGAAGGTTGAGAAAGCACAAGCACTGCGTGCTACAATTCCCAATCATGATTCATGTGTCCATACTTGGCATACACGAACAGCTCATGGTTGTTTGGAAGAACTACAGGTACTGCCGGAGGTTTCCAAAGGTTGTAAGATCTCAGAATGTGGATTTGCTGTAAATTGTGAAACATGCAAACTGGCAAAGGTAAAAGGATGCAGTTATCCAAAAGTAGAGAGGATAACCACAAGACCTTTTGAACTGGTCCATATAGATTTGTGGGGTCCTGTAAAGGAACCAAGTCTGGGAGGGTCAAGGTATCTGCTTACGATGCAGGAAGATTTTACGCAGAATACCTGGACACACGGTCTCAAATCCAAGGATGATGCAGCACAGCTGATCAAACGTTGGATTGAGGAGGTAGAAATAAGGTTTTCCACCAAAGTGCAAGCTGTCACAAGTGACAGAGGAGCTGAGTTTACAGGTTCTGCTTTGCAGAAGTTCTTTCGCAAGAAAGGGATACGTCACACAGTGACTTCACCCAATCAGAGGGGAGTGTCAGAGCTCAGGTGTCAGGCTCTGGTTCAGGCTGCACAGGTGTTGCTGAAAGATTCTGGGTTACCTCCAAGGTTTTGGCTGGAGGCAATCAAGTATGTGAGCTTCACCTGGAATCGTACCTACAATTCCATGGTAGGTGACACACCGTTTAGGCTGTTGCATGGCAGGAAACCCCAGATTCATTTTTTGCGTATGTTCGGGTCACATGCATCTGTGTCAGTACCTGCTGCTTTGCAGGGGCCAGATGGATCCAAGTTCCGGAAAATGATTTTCTGTGGGTATGAGCCAACAGCGAGTGCATGGAGGTTTGCGTTTCCATCAGGTGATCAGAGTAAGTTACTGATCAGCAAGCACGCTGAGTTCTATGAGCAGGATAAAAAGTCAAAGACTGCTGTCAAGCGTGATGTTCTCTCAGAGTGTCTCTCTGACTCAGAACAGGAAGATTCTGAGGGGGAGGAAAGAGAGGCTGAGTCCGATGATGACGATCAGGTAACTGACCAAAGTCAGGAACAGGAGGAGGTATCTGTAGTTTCTCCACAGGTTGTGAAAAGAGAGGCCAAGAGTGAGCCTAGTTCTCCTGTGAGTGTAATGGAGAGGATTCGAAAACGCTTTAAGTCAGAAGGGGAATCCCGTGAGGCGGAGGACACAGTTCCTGGTGGCAGTGAGTCAGAGGTAACATCTGAGTTTATGCCCAGAAGGTCTAGTCGCACAACAAAGGGCATTCCACCTGAAAGGTACCAAGCGACAAGTGCGTGGGCAAAATTCGCACAGTGTGATTCTGGGAGTGTTGAAAGGGTTCAACAGGTGCCTGGGAAAGATGCCGGGAAGGGGCACAAGGCAAAGGGGAAGGTGTTGAACTCAAAAGGGTCTTGTCAGAATGGGCGGCAAAGGGGGGTGTTGGAGCTGGAACTTAACGAGTTAAGTTGTTCCCATGATGCCACACCATTCTGACGTCAGTTTTGGAAGCTTGGGAGGAGCTTGGGAAGAGTATGCCAGTCCCACTCTGTGCTTTGAGGGGAAAGGATGCAGTTTTGTCATGGCTGCAAATAGTCCTGGATTTTCCTGAGAAATGTCGGAATAAACAGCTGTAAATAGACAAACCTGGACTGTGTGTGTTTGTCTGGAAGCCAAGCTACTTGACAGTTTTACACCGCTGTGTTATCTCTGCTACGGCGTGACTGAGAGCTCGGAGCAGAGCGTGCGGCAGGAGAAGTGTGCCGGGCAGTAAAGAGCTAATTGAGGATCGCAAATCAATTAGCGGGGGTCGCGCCAGATCAATCAAATTCCACACCTCCTGAAATTCTGAGCTGTCACTTTATTTCTTTAAAAATCAGTAAGTCATGCCACATACACAGAGTCATCACTTTGGAGATGAGGAAAAGGCGACAATAGGTATAATAACCATTTCTAGAACTACACAGCTTTTCAAATAAAACCAAAGTGTCATCTAAAGCCAGTTCTTGGTTAATACATTGAACAGTAAAGCAAGCATAAACTATATATTCCTATTAACAATTAATGGTCATTTGAACATATGTGATGAAGGGCTGTTCAAGGGGAACTTGGTCTTTTATTTGAAGTTTTGAGGAATGTGGTTGAATGGAAAACTTTTGAGTAATTATAGAAAGATCTTGGCTATGGGGAAATATGTAATATGGCATTATATTAAATCCTGTGTATATTTTAATTTTTTCCCCAGATAATTATGAAAAAGCAAAGTCTCAGTGGAGCTGAAAGACTCTTTTATGGAAGCACCCCTTGCCTTATGGAAGCATTTATCACAGAAGGGGAAGCAGCTCCTGATTCTGGAGAAAAGTAGCGGCAGTTCCCTCCAGTTAAGAGCATGCTGTACTCAAAACACCTTATGCACAATAGTGACTTGTAGTGAGTCATTGAAGACCTTGTCCCTGCCCATTTTCACCTGAACTAGAGGAGCATAGCCCTGTCATTCTCTAGCCACAA
This sequence comes from Podarcis liolepis, assembly GCF_965112155.1. NCBI lineage: Eukaryota > Metazoa > Chordata > Lepidosauria > Squamata > Lacertidae > Podarcis > Podarcis liolepis. The sequence continues at coordinate 59,850,765 of NC_139555.1, read as the reverse complement.
AAGAAGCTACTGCAGCTAGAGGTGATACCCACAGGCATCTGGGTGATGCACTAGATGGGTCATTGGTCTGATCCAGTAGGCTCTTTTTATATTATTAGGTGCCTAGGTATGAATATGAATATTAGTCAGTTTGCTGATGTGGGTGTATAATACTATTTTTGTGGAAATTATGTATTTATGACTATATTTTTGATGTACCTACAATATAGATTGAGAAACGCTTGCAAAAATGAAACATATGAAAGACCAAAGAGAGAGAGAGAGAGAGAGAGAGAGAGAACCAATCTCAATAATCTAAAGTGTTTTGCGTTTATTAAAAATTGAAATACTCTTCAGCTTCCTGAAACTGGTCCTCCTTTTTCGTCCTCAGTGTTCTTAAGAGCTGCTTTCAGCAGTTTTTCTTTAAAATAAATCTGATGATGATGATGATAATGATGGCAGTGATGCTTCCATAAATATTATTTTTGTCCTCTACCATAGGTTGAGTTTGCCTCAGTTGTTGCTGCCCTCATTTCCCTGCTTCCCCACAGTGTACAAATGCCAGATTATAAAAATCATATACTCCTCTAGTACATGAATATTTTGATCAAGTGTAACAACGTCATGACCCTCTGTAAAAGCAATTAATTTCTTTAATCTTGAAGCCATCCTAAGGCTCACTGCCTTCTGCTTAACATCACCTTTATGTGACGTGCTTCAGGCTATAAGAAAGATGTGAACACCATATTTGAAAATGTTTCCAATACTTCTCAAGTAAAATCGGCATAGGAAAGATATGTATTTATTTAACACAACTTCCACAGGCTTAATAATTTAAACAATGTTATTACCCATGCCCAATGCATATTCTCAGTCTGTCTATATCAAGAGAAGCCAATGTAGTGGCAAATTCCTATCCTCCCTGACTTTTGGTCATGCTGCCTAAAATGGATGGGAGTTGTAGTCCAAAAGCATCTTGAGGATCAGAACTTATCCATTCCTGGTCTAAATGTTGCCATGTACAGTATACCCTTGACAGATACATGTGTAGCAGAAACCTTTAAAAGTAGGCATGTGTGGTTATCACCATCTCATTATTACCTGGACATATATTTGAAACTATGGTCACATTCATAGAATAGTCATGTTTATGGCGAACACGTGTATGGTAAAAATCCCCCAGTGTTGCAAACCTGTCTGGTCCTGCCCCCAACTTTCACAACAAGAGCTTAGGTCCTCAAAGGGGCACTTGGATTTTCAGTTGTTCCTGCTTTTCAGACCTTTGACACTAGATGCAAAAGTCAGAGACATGGGCTAAATGACGGCACCAATGACAGCCCTTTCTGTCCTGCACCTCATTGTTTCATGTGTTTATTGAACATGCAAAAGAAGAACAACTATGAATGGTGTTTATTTTTTATTTCACAGAACATTCCTATGAGAGATTCTACTCAAAGATAAATGCAGCTCATGGGGGGGGGGGAGTCTCTAAGACATGACAGCGATTCAACTAGTTTTTCTGAGCTTCAGGGACCTAAAATTTTCGTTTTGATATTTGTCAACTCAGATAGTTAAAAATTACCAGTAATCATCACCATCACCACCACCACAATATGCAGCCAAAACCATTATACATCAGACATATTTGCTTCTCAGGCAGAGAAAACAACAACAAATGAAAGAATGAAAAGGAAAGACAGGATGAAGAGCGGTATATAAATTTAATAAACAATAACAACAACATCAACAATGCTTAAGGTTTTCTTACATGCATCTGTTTGACCACCATGAGAACAGAATGCTGGACTAGATAGACAACTGGACTGATCTAGCAGGCTCTTTTTATGTTCCTAAACTGAATGGGGTCTTCTCTTACCATCCATTAAGTTCCATGAGGTGTTGATATTTATTGCTTCTAACCATATGTTTAAATCAGACTATGCTTTCCCACCTTTTTTTACACTTTCATGGGACGTCACAGTGTTTAAAGACAATGACTTAAGCCACAGCAGCACAGGAACTTCCAACAGAACACTGCTGCTATCACTTTACACCTACATTTTAGGGACAGTTTAGAATAAAATCATGCTTCCCTTCAGGTTCGTGTCTTCAGAGCTAAATTTCCTTTCCCTGCCCCTTTCCCCAAAAGGATTCTTCCAGTGCTGAAGGTACAGTGGTGCCCCGCAAGACGAATGCCTCGCAAGACGGAAAACTCGCTAGACGAAAGAGTTTTCCGTTTTGGAGGTGCTTCGCAAAACGAATTTCCTATGGGCTTGCTTCGCAAGACGACAATGTCTTGCGAGTTCCTGCTGGTTTTTCCCCCCTCCCCCCCTTTTCTAAGCCGCTAAGCCGCTTATCAGCTGATCCGATCAGCAGATAAGCCACTAAAAGCCGCTAAAAGCCGCTAATAGTGCTAATCCGCTAATCCTTCAATGGGCTTGCTTCGCAAGACGAAAAAAACGCTAGACGAAGAGAATCACAGAACGGATTCTTTTCGTCTTGCGAGGCACCACTGTAACTGCTGGCAAGACAGGCACCACATTTTCTCCTAAAAATAAATAAATAAATAAATAACCACAAGGGTTTTGCCACTTGGTGACAATGCAGAAGCAGGGTATTCTCAGCAACAGCACCCATTCTATGATAGAGTTTCCTCTGTCAGGTCATTTTTGGGGCAAAGATAGTCATGGCCTTTAAATGCTTCTTTTAAAGTTATATTTATTGTATGGCTCTCAATAATGAATTCTATACTTTTGTATATGGCTCCATTTTATTTGTGATATATAATTTTGTTCAGTGCTGTATCTAGTTTTTAGGGAATTTTATTAAATGCTACTGTTGCCTTGTTATATACCTTATTTAATATTTATTTATTTATTTATTTATTGGGTTTCTTATGCAATTAGAACCCATTTCCCTTTTATGCTTCTCTCTCTCTTATCATATATTTTTGTGGGTGTCAAAAACTAATGTATCCTGAAGCCAGAGAAAAAGCTTTGCCAGAGAAAAGATGACCAGTACAGAGAATTCCCACTCAGAAATATCACAGGTCTCCTAGGGCAAAAGTGCAGAGCAAATGAAAAATCTTTGCCATATGCTAAGGGAAGGGGCAGCATATTATAACTTCCCTTACTTCAGCCTAATAGGCAAAAAACGACAACAACCCAAAAAGCAAAACACTTCAAAACTCAATATCAGAATTTGCAGACTTCAAGTATCACTACTGAACTTTTCAGTCATAATAAAACTTTAACCTGTTGGCAGCTTCTTTTATGCTATTGATTGCCTCCTGGGTCTACCAGCTGTACTAATTTAAATTATCTAATACCTAAGCATTTTAGCAACAATGCCTAGCATTAATTAATGTGAAATACTCAGCTGTACCAACTTTCATCTGCCTGCATCTACAATGCTATCAAATAAATGGAAAGATCAAGGTGTAACGTTTGCTACTTGGGAAGCAGAGAGGGGCAAAAACCCAGTTTAATGTGGCTAGAAAGGGCAGGGAAGGGGGAAAGCTAAATTTGGTCTTCCAGGAGAGGCAGTTTCCAAGTGGGAGGAGCACCTGCTGGAAACTGGCAGGACCATAAAAGGTCCACCAGGATTTTTCATGATAGAAAATTCTCACTGGCAAAGCTCCAAAAGATGGATAAAGGTGTAACCACCAGGTTACCTACAGCTCCCAAGAAGTTTGACTGGGAAAAATTAAGCCTCTGAAGCAGAGGAAACTAGAGATCACACTTTAAATCCTAAATCTTATTCATTTCTCACTTTTAAGATATACTTTCCTTTATTTTTCTCTGTATAATGACCGAGGAAAAGCAACAGGCAAAGCAGCTATGGAAAAGGACAAGGTAGTCATTATAATGTGGAAAATGAAAAACAATAATCATATGTTATGGAAATGCAAGCTATTCGCCTAAGGTCACATATTATCTTAATTTTAAATACTGAATCAATGGTAAATGTTTAGCTATGAACAACACTATGTTACAGATCAGGGCAAAAAGATGAAATGGGTAATCTTTCCTTTGATGCATCTTTTTGCATAAATAAAAACAATTAGTTTACATGCTGAAATGAAATACAGGAAACAAGTTGTTGTTTAGTCGTTTAGTCATGTCCTACTCTCCGTGACCCCATGGACCAGAGCACGCCAGGCACTCCTGTCTTCCACCGCCTCCCGCAGTTTGGTCAAACTCATGCTGGTAGCTTTGGGAACATGTAGTGGTGCTTATTTATGAGTAAAGAAGATGTGGTAAAGGTACCCCTGCCCGTACGGGCCAGTCTTGACAGACTCTAGGGTTGTGTGCTCATCTCACTCTAGAGGCCAGGAGCCAGCGCTGTCCGCAGACACTTCCGGGTCACGTGGCCAGCGTGACAAACTGCATCTGGGGAACCAGCGCAGCACACGGAAATGCCGTTTACCTTCCCGCTGGTAAGCGGTCCCTATTTATCTACTTGCACCCGGGGGTGCTTTCGAACTGCTAGGTTGGCAGGCGCTGGGACCGAATGACCCGCCGCGGAGATTCGAACCGCCGACCATGCGATCGGCAAGTCCTAGGTGCTGAGGTTTTACTCACAGCGCCACCCGCGTCCCGCCACAGAAGATGTGGACTCTGCTGTAAATAACTTCACATTCATGCTTAGGTAAGTTAACAGGCATGCTGCAAATGCAGCTGCTATCTTCTAATTTGAAGAAACATATACTGTGTATTAACACACTGGCAGTGTATCCTGTGGACTCTGGAGTAGCACCAGAACCCTTCTTATATCAAGAGTTCAGTGATCATGGGTGAGAACATAAATGTTTCCCACTGAATACAACAGAAACCAAAATGTATCGACATACATCACTGTCAGATACTAATGAGGCCAGGACCTGATATGCTGCCAAAGATCAAGTTTAAACAGTACGGAAACTAAGTACCTGTTAGTGCAAGTAGGAGCCATTTCAGATTTGTTCTTCAGTGCGCCTGCATTTGTGAAATGGCATTGCAGCTGACTTCTCAATAAGCGTACTATATACATATAAGTAGGGTCCAAAGATTTTTAGAGACAATTTTAGACGTAGATATAAAAAACTCAAGGCAGGAGGTGAAGCTGAACCAATAGCCCACATACAGGCTTGAGAAGAATGCTCCTGGATGACATTTCAACATCAAAAGATCAGGCAGCTGGGAAACATTCTTGTCCATCTAAACCAAAAATGGCAAGCTACATATCCACTGCAGCTATTAACCAACAGCTATATCCGATACTAAGACAGATTTTGAGCTGCTTACCCTTTCTAACTACTTAACAGATTCAAAATAGGACATTTAGGCCCAGTTTAGATGCAGTCACAAACCATGGTTTTTAGTGAGTCTTGGCCTCATATGTCTGTTCTCTTCTCTTCTCTCCCCCCCCCCATATGATGGACTCTTTAAAGATTAAATAAAAAAATTCCTTCCAGTAGCACCTTAAAGACCAACTAAGTTAGTTCTTGGTATGAGCTTTCGTGTGCATGCACACTTCTTCAGATACACTGTTTCAGTGTATCTGAAGAAGTGTGCATGCACACGAAAGCTCATACCAAGAACTAACTTAGTTGGTCTTTAAGGTGCTACTGGAAGGAATTTTTTTATTTTGACTATGGCAGACCAACACGGCTACCTATCTACTCTTTAAAGATTGAAGGTGCAATCTGGACTACATACCACTTGCAGATCATTTCCTGCACAGATAACAACTACAGAGGCTCAAATTTCTTTTCCTCAAAATTCATCAGTTAAAGTAAAATTGCCTGCCAAGATCATATATGATTATTTAGTTCAATTATGACTAGAATGCTGTTAAATGTCTGATTAGGAAACATGGATAGCAAAGTATTTCTACATTTAGTTGAATTAAACAGACATCGCTGTCTACTTGAAATAGCCTAAAAGCACTTCAGAACTCTTTATTTCTAGTGACATGCCTCCCATTATGATGGGTGGAATGTTTGTGCTCAGAGCTGTGGTCTAAACCACTTGAGCCTCTTGGACTTGCCTATTGGAAGGTCAGAGGTTCAAATTCGCTTGATGGTGGTGAGTTCCCATTGCTCTGTCCCAGCTTCTGCCAGCCTAGCAGTTTGAAAGCACACTAGTTTAGTAGATAAATAGGTACCACTGCAGCAGGATGGTAAACGGCGTTTCTGTGCACTTTGGTTTCCGTCACAGTGCTCTCTTGCACCAGAAGTGGTTTAGTCATGCTGGCCACATGACCTGGAAAACTATCTGTGGACAAACACCGGCTCCCTTGGCCTGAAAGCGAGATGAATGCCGCAACCCCATAGTCGCCTTTGACTGGACTTAAGCATCCAGGGGTCCTTTACCTTTTACCTTACCATAATACACTTGGACTCAAAAAGCAAACTGCAGCAGAAGTAAATAATAATAGAATAAAGAGTTTGAGTTGATTATATTTCTATTTATTAAATTTTAGTCATCATTTTCATAGAAAAAAGTCTCAAAGCCATTTCCAAGTTTAAAAATTCAAAAATACTATAAAATAGCCAAGAGCAGTTTCCATTACAGCAACAATTATGATCTGCTGACAAAACCTGGAGAGTTTACTGAAGCAGCTTCCTGAATGCAATTTAAAACAGGATGCCATCTGGAGGAATGCAAGATTTGCAACATTACATGGTATGGAAGTTATATTATAAACTAGCAGTAATCTTGATGTTTCTGAAAGAATTTGATTATCCTCATCTAGACAGTGACAAAATTCGTAAAGGAGATGAAAAATATTGACTGTATTTGTTTAGAAATTGCATTTGTTATATTAGCAATATTCCACTGGGAAATAATTACTGTGCTCAAATAACAGCATGTGACTGCTAAAATAAAGAGCTACAATTAAACACTGAGGTGATACTTGAATGATACTGCTAATGGAACACACAGCAGAAATATGAGTATAGCAGGACTGCACATTACCATGCAGAAAGGATTATTCCTGTCTTTTCTTATACAACTGACAACACATTGCAGAGCAGCCAAATGATGAACATATAAAGATTCTTCTTGGTATCTTAACTATTAGATTATCTAACTCTTCTAAGCTATTCAGGGGCAACTGGGAAATAACTTAAGAAGAGCCTTCTTCTCCATGCTGTCAAAACCCATAAATATATACTGGCAGGTACTAAACTGGCACCCAACCACAAACACCTAATAACATCACAAACTTTATTAACACAGGAATGCATACCACACACCGTAGGCTCCCTTAGAATTATGTATTATGTCTTAGTGTCAGCACTTTTAGCATTCAGCACATAGCAACTCAAAGCTGCTGATCCCTAGCTGGCATCAGACCCACTGTTGCTTTTGTATACTTCCAGATTTTCAAAGCAAGATCCATAGCAGAACCCACTCCAGCCAAACTTTCCTCCGTTTCATTGATTTCACTGACCATTGTAGGCAGGGAGCGATCACTCCTAACTTTCCTGGAGATCATAAGCTCTAGGTTTAAGGCACAATGATTTCCAGAGTTCAGACCTGCTTTACTACCACATTATCCCAGTATTTACTGTAGAGTATCACATATTTTATTAAGGCCAATAATAGCACTTAATGTTAAGCTGATGCATCTGGAGGGCTTCTGTATTGATTGGTCTATAATGCGCTTTTTCTGGCCAATATATTCCAACCAACACTTCATTTTGGTGTAGCGCAATGGATTAGCTCACCCAGGAGAGTTGCATTTATTACTAATGCTTTTATTGATCTGGATGGTTTTTTTTTTATTTGCCATAGTCTTGTGTAAGTTCTTATCACAGCAAAATGAACTAATAGAAACCTGCCAGGGAAAAAAATCCAACATAAATCTTAATGTAACATATCGTATCAAATGATCTGATCAATATTTTCTTTTAATGTGTATTACTGACTTGGCACTGCTAGACACAGAGCTTAATTTAAGATTTGGATACACTCAGCCTTAAGTTTCTATCACAGCAATTGCTTCAACTTATTTAGTTTACATATTTGTATCATCTAATCATAACACCCATCCTCACAAAATTGAGAAAGCTCAAATAAAAAATAGCAAAAGTCATTTTTTTCAGCCTTTGGGCATCATTGCCATTCCAATGTCTTACAAAGGAGTCCAGTTGCAATATCACATGGACCAGTAGAACCAGGAGAGGGTTGCACTAGATGGCCTATGAGGCCCCTTCAAAAGCTACAATTCTCTCTCTTTTCCCATGGAATTTCTCGTTCTATTCTATTGTTTTAATGTGCCGAGTTCAGCCCCTCCAGGGAAATCCTGGGAAATCTTGTATCCCATGCTCACAATACATTTTTCAGTCCTGAAAAGTCTCCTAGAAGAAAGTTTACATGTACTTGTGGCAGACATATCACATAGGCATTGGGAGTAATCACAAGACTGGCTCCATCTGTTTAAAGATTCTTTGATTTGTGCCTCATCTAGAAACAAAGGCCACAGCTCACTCATAGAGCATAGAGCACATTGTAAAACTTCCAAGGTCCAGTCCCTGGATGGTTGGGTAAAAGTCTCCTATCTAAAACTCTGGAAAGCTTCTGCCCATTATTATAAGATAGAACCTTGGACTCTTTACTGTTACTTTGTTCTGCCGCAATCTTTCCAGAAATTACATCTGCCCCCAACCTCTGCTGGACCCATTTGCACATTTCCTGCCTGTATGCCTTTCTTTTCCTCATTTCTGTAGTCCCCTAATACAGTCATCTACAACTCCCATCATCCCTAGGGCCTAGAAACATGGTCAAGATTGAAACTTACCTTGTCGGGTAGAATCGCAGCAGTTAAGATGAATGTATTGCCAAGAATGTTGTTTTTGTTTCAAACCCTTCAGATCGTGGACAGAGTGGAATGTTTTGGAAAGTGGCAGAGGGACATTGCGAAGTTTGTCTGGCAGGGCAAAAAGCCCCGAATAAAATTTAAAATATTAACAGATGCAAAGGAAAGAGGGGGGTTTGCCCTGCCGGACCTAAGATTGTATTATGAAGCTGCATCTCTCTGCTGGATGAAAGATTGGTTTCTGTTAGAAAACACTGATGTCCTAGATCTGGAAGGGCATAGTAATGCTTTTGGGTGGCATGCATATCTTTGGTACGACAAGGCAAAGTCTCACAAATTGTTTAAAAACCATATTGTCAGGAAAGCTCTACTCATTGTCTGGACTAAATACAAGGACTTATTTGAAAGTAAGACCCCGAGGTGGTTATCACCGGTGGAGGCTAAGGCCATAAAATTACGTAATATGGAGAGTGGCTGGTTGAAATATTGTGAGATAACTGAAAGAGATGGTGATACCTGGAGGTTGCAGAGTTTTGAGAAACTGAAAGGAAAGGTGCGAGACTGGTTTCATTATGCCCAAATCTTAGAGACTTTTAAAAAAGACAAAAAAATTGGTTTCCAGGTGGAAAAATCAAAATTAGAGACAGAATTACTTGAACCTAAGACGAAAGTGCTTTCAAGAATGTATAACTTGCTGCTTAAGTGGAACACTCAAGATGAGATAGTCAAATCAGCTATGATAAAATGGGCACAAGACATTGGGCACAACATTATGTCTGAGGACTGGGAAAGGTTGTGGACCACCGGTATGAAATTCACGGCATGTAGTGCCTTAAAGGAAAACATCATGAAAATGGTGTACAGGTGGTACATGACCCCAGTCAAACTTGCAAAGATATATCATTTGTCTGACAATAAATGTTGGAAATGTAAGGAGGCTGAAGGAACTTTTTTTCACCTCTGGTGGACATGCCCGAGGGTGAAGGCTTTTTGGGAAATGATCTATAACGAGTTGAAAAAGGTGTTTAAATACACCTTTCACAAGAAACCAGAGGCCTTCCTCCTGGGCATTGTGGGCCAGAGAGTGCCAAAAAAAGATAGAACTTTCTTTTTATATGCAACTACAGCAGCAAGAATTCTTATAGCCAAATACTGGAAGGCACAAGAGCTACCCACGCTGGAAGAATGGCATTCGCAGCTGATCGACTACATGGAAATAGCTGAAATGACGGGCAGAATCCGAGATTTGGGAGAAGATGCAGTGGAAGAGGACTGGAAAAAATTTAAGGACTATTTACAAAAACATTATAAGTTATATGAATGTTGAGAATTTGCTAAGTGTTCTGGAAAAACATGCTTCAGTATTGAAATTGGTAAACGTTGGAAATCAAGTTAAGACTTAGAAAGGTATAAATTGTGGACTATATAACTAAATGAAAACACAAAAACATTTGAAATAAGGTATTAATTTGCTGTTTATTTTTATTGTAAAGAAAACAGGGGATGGAGGACGTGGGGAAGTCTGGTTGAATATGAAAATTGATGTGAAAAAGTGAATTTTTTCTTTTCTCTCTTTATAATTTCTTTTCTCTTCTGTAAAACCGCTTTTGTTGTGCTATTGATGATGTATTTTTTACCCTGGAAAAAAGCAATAAAAAAAACTATTATAAAAAAAAATACAACTCCCATCATCCCTGACCACTGGTCCTGCTAGCTAGGGATGATGGGAGTTGTAGTCCAACAATATCTGGGGACCCAGTTGTTTAGAAATAGGCTGCTTTAGATGGTGCTGGACTACAACTCCTGACCACTAGTAATGCTGACTGGAGATGATATTAGTTGACTTCAACTTACATCTGGAGTTACTATTATTTGATTTCAACGCACAGATTCACCTACTGCTGTATTACACTAAATACATTCCTCACCCCATGAGCTAAAATGGCTCTGGAAAGGGATTGGTAAACAAGGAGAACTTCTAGTTCCATTGGGCAGCATAAAACAGCAAGAGAAATAAGAAAAAGAAGAACCAGAAATTGCTTTGTATTCTTTGCATTTGGCAAAAGGAAATAACTCAGATGACTGCACTGTGATTTCAACATCATACGAATCACTGGGGAAGGGCATAGCTTAACAGTAGAGGGCATGCTTTGCTTGGAGAAACTCCCAGATGTATTTCTGCAATTTCCAGGGGGAAAGACTCATGTCTGAAACTCTGGAGAGCTATTGACAAGGAAGCTTCCTAGTCCATGAATGACAGATGTTGGCTCCAATTATGCAAATCTAAAAAAGAAAAATCAACCATGCACCAATGTTTTTCATGTCCCCCCCCTCCTCAAAATATCAATAATAAACTGTTTTAATTGTCTGTTTGTTTGTTTTTGTTTGTTTGTTTTATATACTGCCCTATACTCGGAGGTCTCAGGGCGGTTCACAAAAAAGGTTTTACCCATTTTAATAGCCAAGATCTTAATTCCACTCCTGATAGGTTGCAAATATTTTGGGACACTGGGAGAGAGCAACCACCAGGTGGCAGTAACCATTCTACTCTAGCTCATCTACAAGGCAGGCCTTAATGTGGCAGCTCACCAACATGCTGTACAGAGTAGAGGAAAGGGGGCACATTGGACGATAGGAACACAGAAAAGCATTATATATTTAAAATACAAAACCAAAAAGGAAATAAACTAAAATAATAAAAGGAGTCCAATTATATAGAATTATTTGTAACTTGTAATAGCGGTAAGTGAGGAAACAATTCATGACAAATTCCAATTATAAAAAGAAATTATCTGTTCTGCAACAGCAATTTTAGTGACATTTATAATACAGAAGAAATCATGGAGCTTAATTATTGGAATTTACTGGTGCTACAGATGCTGTACTGAAACCTAATTAAATAGATCCGATAGCACTTCCAAACAGAAGGTTCCAAATGGGGAATTTGCTGATCCGTGTGTTGGTTTTAAAACCCAATCTTGATGACCTCTAAAATAAAAGGAGAAGGAACTTTGCAGAAAAATAAAATCATCGCCCAGAGTAGAAGGGACATTTGTGTTCTAGTTTTAAGATCACCAACTTGAAAATTATTTCACTTGATTAGCTTTTGTACCCTCAATAGGATTGCTAACATTATTTTTTTCTCCAGGGTTAATTAACCACTATTAAGAAGTATATAATCCCCCCCCCGCCATTTTGTATGTGATGTTACTATGACCTTACAGATGAGTGGAATCACTAGGTTCTGCTGCAAGAAAGCTTTTATGAAGAATGGATTCAACTCACTCTATTTTAACAAATCTCTTATTAGATGGGGGCATCTGAAATGAATTCCTCAATCTATTTTCAGGCTTGAGCAGATATTATCGCCATTGTAGCACTCCGGAGAGTGGGGATTGGGGAGTCTCAGCTCAGCCTGGGAAAATCTCAAGTCACTTTACATCATCCACTCTAGAGCCCTCCAGCTATTGATATTGCTCTGCATGATGGGAGGCTTTCAGACATGGAAGACGGGTAAAGAATAGGCTGAGCACATTATGGAGCACACAATGCCACCTCTCTTATTTCTGGAATGTGCCTGAAGACCCGAGAAAGCAGGGGGCCCTGGGCATATTTCATAATTCCTTCAACTTGGGTTAAAAAAACCCCAAACCATTCCTTCCTCAGTCCCCTTCATTTCATTTTCTCGACTACATACTGCAACGTGGGTGGCGCTGTGGGTAAAACCTCAGTGCCTAGGACTTGCCAATCGTATGGTCGGCGGTTCGAATCCCGTCTTTCGAGCTCCCATCGAGCTCCCGTCTTTCGGTCCCAGCTCCTGCCCACCTAGCAGTTTGAAAGCACCCCTAACTGCAAGTAGATAAATAGGTACCGCTTTATAGCGGGAAGGTAAACAGCGTTTCCGTGTGCTGCGCTGGTGCTAGCTCACCAGAGCAGCTTCGTCACGCTGGCCACATGACCCGGAAGTGTCTGCGGACAGCGCTGGCTCCCAGCCTCTTAAGTGAGATGAGCGCACAACCCTAGAGTCGGACACGACTGGCCCGTACGGGCAGGGGTACCTTTACATTTACCTTTATAGGGAGTCTATGAGGCTGATCTAGAAAAGTTTGGACACAGAAGTGGGCTGCATGCATGCACCCAGCTAAGATGGCTGGCACATTGTGCTTCATCAGCACAAAATCAGAGACAAGGGAGGTGAAAGGATCTCTTCCACCTAGTGACAGCTGTTACCAAGAGCTGACGTGGATTACTATGCATGCAAGAGTTGAATTCACAGTCCAGCACACTTAATATAATGTAGAATATATAAAGCAGGACAATTTATGACTATTAGTATCCTTGCTGAGCCATGACACTGTTTATAAGTTTCATATACAACAATAAGGGTAGAACACATGCATACACACATTCACATTTCTTTTGCAGATGAGTTAGTTATGCATCCTTCAGTCAGTAAGTCTTAAGGTGTGTTGCCAGAAAATTTGAAAGACCAAAGTTTGCCCCTGCCTAGTCCATTCTCTTGCAGACCTACACTCTTTTCAATCTTCATTACAACCAGCTTCCTTCCTCTTCCCTTTGCAAGGCTCACCCTAGCCCTCTTTCTTCCAGAACTATTTTGTAGCAGCATGATAGGAGCGGGAAGTGAACAGGAGGGCTGCTTTTCCTAACCAAATGTGGACCATACTCAGTTGACCATTGTTTCTGGTAATGGGTTGGAAATCCTTGCAAGCAGCCATTCTCATGACATTCTGCACTGGAAACATCAGATCTCATGAAATTTCTGTGCTCAACCTATATCTACTCCCATCACTGCAGCTAGAAAACACACTGCAGGAAGCAGCTAAGAACACCCTGAACATAAAGGTAAAGGGGCCCCTGCCCATTAGGTCCAGTCGTGACTGACTCTGGGGTTGCGGCGCTCATCTCACTTTATTGGCCGAGGGAGCCAGCGTACAGCTTCCGGGTCATGTGGCCAGCATGACTAAGCCACTTCTGGCGAACCAGAGCAGCGCTTGGAAACACTGTTTACCTTCCCAACGGAGTGGTTCCTATTTATCTACTTGCACTTTGATGTGCTTTCGAACTGCTAGGTTGGCAGGAGCAGGGACCGAGCAACGGGAGCTCACCCCGTCACGGGGATTCGAACTGCCACCCTTCTGATCGGCAAGTCCTAGGCTCTGTGGTTTAACACACAGCGCCACCCGCGTCCCCTACCCTAAACATAGTCAGCAATAATAAACGAGAACAGCTTGTTTTTTCCTGAATCAGAGTGTGGAGGACAGAAGAGAAGAGTTATAAAACTCATCAACAAAAATAAGCATTCTGTTTATTTCAAGGGGCAGGGAAAAGAACCTGTGGAGGAACTGGTAAGAAACAAGCCAGCAGATGCCATTGCAGAACATACCTGGGCATATAGAGTACAGGCACACTCTTGGTTATGGAAACCCTAGTGCAGAGATGTGAAGCCTATGGCTCTCCAGATGCTGCCAGACTACGACCCCCACAATTCCTCACCACTGGCCATGGCAGCTTTGGTTGCTGGGAGCTGGAGTCCAACAACATCAGGAGGCTCACTGGTTCTCCATTCCTGCCTTCGTGTACTATGTCAGGTTCTTTAAGTATGCCTAGATTTGGATACATCTCTGACCTGGTTTTTATCATCTATGTCAGGGGTCTGCAACCTTTAAGACAAAAAGAGCCACTTGGACCCGTTTCCGAAGGGGAAAAAAACTGGGAGCTGCAAAACCGGGAAGGTGACGTTGGGACGGTGTGTGACTAACACACGCACCGCCCCCATGCGACGTCACAGCCATACAGCGCCCGCCATAGTGGGGAGTGTCGGGGCGCACAATGCGCCTCCTCCCCTCGCTAGTATCCGCCCCGGAGCCGCGGCAAAGGTGTAAAAGAGCCACATGCGGCTCCGGAGCCGCGGGTTGCAGACCCCTGATCTATGTAGAGCTCTGGTCTGGATCACATTTCCATATACATGGCACTTCCTAGAAATCTTGCTTGAAAGCTAGCTTCAAATATTTTGATATAAAGCAAGATTTCAGCTGCCTGAAGTTAGAATCAATTTTTTAATCCTTCTCACTAAAATTTAAATCCTACTCCACATACTGCTGCACAGTCACATCATGATTAGGAATGGAGGCATCAAATCAAAACAGCTGAGACTGACAGGTTTTAGCTGCTAGCTGACAGGAGTGTCTGGTTGAGCAATTCTAAATCCCATCTGAGTGGAATTATATGTAAATAAATCTTAAATTGAATATTCATTCCCTAGCTTATTCTGATTGTATACAGAAGGTGCTGAATGTTAGCCAAGCTCCATTAAAAATGAAGGTGACTTTAAAGGCTCTCCCTAGATTCATTTTCAGATGTCTGTTAATCTGTATTTGATTTAAAACTTATTATACCATTTTTTTTAAATGCTTCCCATGAAGGGGTGTAAGTGGAACATCAACTTGTCTTTTAATCTCAGGAGTATAATTTACTATTCAGTCATATTTTAGAGCATGGCAACTAACTAGGTGGTTAATAATTTCTTGTGCAAGAAGGAACAGTACCAGATATGCAGTTCACTAGACTATGAAACAGAATTTAAAAAAATATGAACAGCAATTCTAGAATTATGTCAAATTCCCACTATTGGTAGATGTGCTTGTATCATTAAAGCATTGCTTGAATTCTGCTTGCTGTTCCTCAGTCATCTCATTGCTGCATCCAGGCACTAGTCCAGGGTCTGCACAGCTTCTCCTGATTCAGATGGCATGGATAAAGAGAGCTAAGTATCATCAGCCTAAACTGAGATTGGAATGAGTCTAGATGGTTTGTGTCCTCCAAGAATGCCTGTAGTTGCCCCACTACAAGCCTCTCAACCATCTTCCCGAGGAAGGGGGTAGCTTTTCCCCCTCTGAAGTCAAGTGACTTATCCTAATAATCTGTAGTCCGTTGGTCACAGTAGTTCCTTGAATGATCCACAGGTTCCTCCACCACACTGCAAGTCAATAACCTCTGCACAGTCTGAAATAACTTCACTGGCCGGCTACTAAAAGATGCAATGCAAACTGCAAAATGTGCCTTCTTCACTGCCTGCACTGCCATCACCATCACCATCGTTAATTGTATACCGTCTTTCTATCTTACAGTACTCAAGGCCGTTTACAAGCTGAAGAAACAAAAAATGTACATCTTATAACAATCTAATGCAATACAAAAATGTGATAATTAAACAAAACTTTAAAATAAGCAACCTACATCAAAAAAGTAACATTCAACAATTATTAGAATAGTATAAAATAATAATATCAACATATAAAAGTTAAACAGAAATCCACTCGTTACAATAAATAATTTCTAAACTAATCAATATTTCTAATCAAATTTATAATCAATAAAACAACAGCAAGCCACAGTACATAAAATAATACAATACAAATTGAGAAGCAGAGACTAGAGGTTGGGGCAAGTAGCCACTTTGGCGCCACAGCACTGGGGAAGACATTCAGGAGCAATTGTGTCAACTGTACATTTAATCTCATCATTCCATAGTGACACCAGGGTTCTGGCAGGATCTTCAACTGGACAGGATTATCCAATGAATAATCCCCCAGAGCATCTGATATACCAGCTGAGCCTTTTCCCAACAGGAACATGACCAGTTCCATCATTCATTTGCAAACTCTACAACTGCTAAGTTAACCTAAACAGCAAGATGCAGCTTTTTTATTTCCACAGTTTTAAAGTTAAATCCCAAATCAGTCCTATATGGACTGCTTGTGCATGCACGCAGAAATGAATGCTGGATTAAGCCGCAGCCTATTTGACACTAAATTGCTTGATTAAAATTACTGGCCATTTCAGGCAATTTCATCAAGAGTAGAATTCTACATGAAAGCCATAAAACACAAAGCAAGAGATTCTCTTATAGGGAGTTTCAGAAATGTTTAGTATTGCAGTCATGAACAATGTGCCAAACTCTATAGCTTCTTTAACAACTCCGAGCACCGCAGGCACTATAGGAAATCAATTCTGCAGGCTTTATCCAACACCATTGAAGCCAGTAGGAGATTTGCCTTTAGCTTCAGTAGGGGTGAGGTCATGCCGTAAGCTGACTAACTATGCCTTTTCAGGAATCTACCAAATACAGAGGCAGGGACCTACATTAAACTTTCAGCATGTGCTAGGAGCATTAATTTACACCTTCCAATGTGCTCATACCCTTGTGCCCCAAGGAAAATAGACAGGAATGGCAAGGTCAGTGTTGACACTTTTTGCCTGTGATAATGTTTTCAACTAGGAAAGACACTGGCCTTTCAAATGCTACAATCTAGTCATTCATAGTGTTTAGAATTTCTTTTCTACAGAAAACCATTGCATGACTTCACGTGCATACATGTCTCCATTCCTAAGCTAGCTATCTTGCAATATAATAGATTTGTAGGTGCCAATCCAATAACGCATGCACTTTCTGTAAACAACAAGTCCCCAACAACAACTCTTCAGGTGACCAAATATTCCATAGGTTTTTAAAATATAATTCATACTAGTTTTTATTAAGATACTTATGTCTTGCCTGTCTGCTAAAATCATATTTAAAAATATGGCTTACAAACAGCAGTAGCAGCAGAGGAAAAAACCCTCATTAAGTTATCAGAATAAAAACTTTTTCACTTGGCACTCAAGAAAGTCAAGAAAGACAATGCACCTCATGGCAGGCAGGAGTTATTGTGGTCCAATGGAAGAAATAAATGGGTCCTGGGACCATTACAGAAATGCTTGTACACTTTCTGAAAAATATGGCTGCAACCCAGAGAGTTGGGATATCCACTTAATCCCTAATACTCATATTTCTGCAAGAAAAGGCACTCTTATTTGCACATCACTAAATCTACTGTTTCAGAGAAGTTACATTTTAAACATGTTAAGTAATGGGACCTCCCACCCCCAATACAAATCGCAGCCATGAATGCCAATCCAAATTTGGGGCCCAAGAAGAATGCAGAGGGTTAAAATGCCCCCTACCTCACCCACTGGATTCTTAATCCCACAAACTAGCAATTTGTATAAAACCCTGAACTTTAATGGCACATATACCTAGCTAACCCCTTACTTAGCTTTACTATCTACCTCAGCTTGTTCCAATCTACTATAATGTGATGTGTTTTGGTGGAACTCCTTGAAAACAGACAGTATTACTGCCTTGAATTGGGGCTGACTAGGTTTACATAGGGTATTGAAAGACACTCACCCCGATAAATGCCAACCCTGTACTTGGGGGCAGGAGTAAATTAGAAAACTCCTAGATGCACTTTCCAAGTTTATAGCTCCATTATTCTGAGGCTTTTACATAGTTAGTAGTAGCCATGACACTGCAATAGCCTCACTTCTACCCATCATTGGCTGAGGAAATGCTGCTATACAAAATATGGTACTAACCCAGCTGCCACAACCACTATCAATTTCAGCCTCACTACACACTATAGTTCAGTTAGCTATAAGCTGATGCAAAAGGTAGCATCCCCAAAGGTGGAACATAAAATATAGATGACATCATAGCCATGGACTAGCAAATTCTTTTCTCTAGGGCTGAAATGTGCTTTTTCTTTATACATTTTACACACCGAGTCATGAAAGCATTTCACAAAAGTAGTTAGATTTTGGCTTCAGGTTTTAACTATATTTCATTAAGTAGCAACATTTAATTGTACAGAGCTTAGCAGCACATTATTAATCACACCCGACAGCACGTTATTTCCACTGTCATGCAGGGTAATGTATCAGCAAATGCCACATAGCATTCTTCATGACAAAAGGCGGAGAGAAAAAATCCATAAGAGGATTTCTTCAAATGAAGCAAACTGTTTCTGTGTAAATGACACCCCAGGACTGTGTTATGGAAAGTGTCACTCATGTCCCCTTGTGTTTAGCCATTATCTATTTACACCAAGGAGGAAGAAGCTCACCACACACTTGAATGACCATGGACAGCTGTATACCAAATCAGCCACAAACAAAAACACAAAGCGTAATGGGGCAGGGAATGAAGAAATGTGAGCCTAGCTGGGAATGGCACATTCATCAGTTGTGCTCTTAGTTAATGCCACTCACCATCCAACACCTGAAAACACAGGTACTCGTTTTTTAATAATGTGCCCCAAATGGTACTGTAAATAAGAAACTATAATGGTACAGCTTTAAATGGAGGACTGGCTCCAGATTTGTATGGTCTTTGGGGCCTCTTTCTCTGTATTTATTACTTCTAAAAAGTGTCCCTTTCTAGGAACTGGCACTCTAGGTTCAGTGTGCAGAGAAGGAGTCTGGAAACTGGCTCTTCAGTGTTTCATCACCTCTGATTGCCACACATTACGCCCAGCCAGGGGATTATTTAAAC
Source organism: Podarcis liolepis (assembly GCF_965112155.1). Classification (NCBI taxonomy): domain Eukaryota; kingdom Metazoa; phylum Chordata; class Lepidosauria; order Squamata; family Lacertidae; genus Podarcis; species Podarcis liolepis. The sequence continues at coordinate 59,831,585 of NC_139555.1, read as the reverse complement.
TTCCCAGCAATCCATGTGGCGGACGAGTGAGCAGAGCAGCTGCATTTTATGTTCCCAGCCAGGGCTACATCCAGTACTTTGGCGGCAGTTGTGGCACATTTTACTTTCCCTCTCATTTCTGCAGCTGAAGATTGCTTTGGCTCCCATGAATGGAAGCAGTGATGTTTTCCAACATAGCATCTCCTCTCCCTTCTTCTCAATTGACAGAGGCGGCTGAATGTATTGCAAAGTCATAGGATGATGGCTCCTATATTTAAAAGTCCCATTGTCATACCACACTGTCCCCTTTTGCTTGTTATTGTTTGCAGGAGAGGAACAACTTCATTATGCATATGTCTGATTATGTGCATAATGCAGAACAAAGACAGCAATGAGTGGCGATGTTTGCTGGCTTCTGTGTCTCTTTTCAGGGTCTGGCAGTCTGTGCTTCTGCTACCAGTCTACTATTAATGTTGGCTCTGCTTAAAGTAGATGCTAGCCAGAAGCATAGATAAAAGTCTGCAAGTGTTACATTTAAAAAATAATAACAATTTCTTGAAGTCCCAAGGATTGAATCAAAACGCAATGAAGAACAGAGAACCGATTTAACTAATCACGTGATCCCTCTTCTCATATAGAGAGGGGCAGTCCCAGTCAAATGATAAACAGCATTTCTTTACTCCCCCAGCACCCAGAAATCAGAGGAAGCAAATTCTGTGGCAATGTATGACTCATAACATTTCTCACAGTTAATGGTGGCCAGATTCTAGGTATATCTTTGTGGATGCAAGTCTCAGCTGTGGTCCAGAATGGCCTTATCTGGGAGAACAGTTAAATGATTGATTGTGACCATTAAATGAACAGTTGTGAAGATTTATTCTACTTCCCCCACTTGTCCAGCAGAGACCATAAATGCTCCATGCTGTCCTAACTGCATCTAGGGCAGCAATAACAATAAATTATCTTGTGTTTCTTAATAGATGAAATTATATTATGTATTGTTTTAATAAGCTGCTACATTCATGTTATGCTTACAGGAATTGCAACAGTATCTTGTTACCCAGGATAAAATAACACACAGTGCATTTTGAGCTCCAGGGGAAAGCTTTCTATCTGTACACAGAAAACGGAACTAATTATATGGGCTCCTTGGAGAAAAACTAGAAAACGAAATGAAGCTTGTTGGAAGGCCTTTCATCGTTTGATCATATTTTCAATAAGAACAACAAGTGAAATATGTTTTCAGTAACCTATTTAAACATGCTTCTCTCCCTCAACTCCAAAAAAAAAAGAGAGAGCTCTGATTAATTTGCTCTCAGCATTGAAAATGTATGACTTTGCACATGCACACAATAGAGACAAAAATCTTGCTTTGGGGTTTAATACAGATTAAAAACAGGGTCATACTAACTCCGGAACATACACAGAATTCTAAATGAAACATTGCATTTGACATTTAGGATATTCATATTTCCATTTCCCCTTCCCCCACCCAGATATACTTTTAGACATCGGTCAGCTCAGAGTGGAATCATGGCAAGTAAGAACATATGACTAGCCCTGCTGTATCAGGTGAGAGGCCCACCTGGTCCAGCATTCTGTTCTCAGAGTGGCCAACCAGAAACCCAAGGGAAGCCTGGAAGCAGAACCTGACTACAACAGTACTCTTTCACCCTTCCATTTCCAGTAACTTGCATTCAGAAGCATGTTCCTCTGGCTGTATCATGACTAGCAGCCACTGATAGCTTTATGCTCCATCAGTTTGTCGAATCATATTTTAAAGTTATCCACCTTGTAAACCATCATTACCTCTTGTGGAAGCAAATTACAGTTTAACTAGGCACTGCGTGAATAAGTACTTTCTTTTGTCTGTCTTTAATCTTCCAACACTCAGCTTCACTGGATGTCCAGGAGTTCTAGTGTTTCCTCTTACTACTTTCTCCATGTCATGCTAAATATTGTACACATCTGTTTCCTCTTATTCTCCTTTTCTCTAAACTACAAAGCCCCCAACATTTCCTCACAGAGAAATTTCTCCATCCCTTTATTGGTTACTCTTTCGTGAACCTTTTCCAACTCTACAATATTCTTTTTGAGGAGAAGTGATCAGAACTGTACACAGTATTTGAAATGGAGTTGAACGATGGATTTGTATAATGGCCCTTAAGATACAGGCAGTTTTATTTCTAATTACTTTCCTAATGATTCCTAGCATGGACTTTGCCTTTTCTTTTTGCAGCTGCACACATATGGTCAACATCTTCATCCATCTATCCACCACAAACCCAAGGTCTCATTCTTCATCAGTTGTCATCAGTTCAGAGCCTGTGAGTTTGTATGTGAAATTAACACACCCACCCAACCCCAAGCACATTTATCACTTTACACTTGTTTACAATGCATTTGCCATTTTACTACCTATTCACTCTGTTCCTTTCCTTTTGCAATTTCTTTTTTCTTTCCCTCCCCCTTTTTTGTTTTAACAGCCTGAACAGTTTAATATCTTCTGCTGTGAGGATAGGTGCAGAGAATTCATTCAGCTTATCAGCAATCTCCCTATCATCCTTTAGCACACCTTCAACTCCCTTGTCATTTAAGTTGCAGAGCACAGTTTCAAAGCCATGTCTCAGTTCTTGCCATTTGTCACATTCTTTCCATACAACTTTTCAACCAGATGAAATATAACTTTATATATAATATGTTCAAATAAAACAAAAGCAGTGCAGCAGCAGATCTCTGCATGTTCATATACCACCCAAAAAGGTTCGTGAAAAAGCTAACAAGCTCTTTCTTCAGTCATTAAAAATGCCTTCATCCTATGCACGTACAATAGGACTGAATATATCTTGCAATGCACTGTGGAAACTTCCACAGCAAAGGTTATTTAGGGCCAATATGTATTACCATTTCAGTGTGCTGCCTTGAAATATGTTGCAGTGAGAAAAATATCCACTAGCTTCATTTTCTGACTTTAGAATTACTCAGTAATAAGTAATATTTTTCAATCGGTTCATTCTAGGATGCCTTGTGATCTAGTCATGTTGTTCTCCATATCTCATTTTTGTGAACTGAATGCTGCTGGACTGAATATATGTGACACTTCAGTCCATAGAAAAGCCATCATGGGATATATTTAGTGAAATGGAATTGACCAGTCCCCGCAGGGCTTCTCAGCCCATTTAAGTTAAAAGGAAAGAATGGTGGCATCATTTTCCAGTTGACTTTTGGGTTTCAGTGCATGTGCAAAATTCCTTGCAGAAGAGAGATTCTGAGAGACAGTATCCTTGGTTTCCTGATCAGATGGTTTCAGGAACACAAGGACAGTGTAAAGCCTCACCTATTCAGGGGAGGGGGGGCGCCTCTGAAACCAGTAAAAGCTTCAGAGGCATGTCTTTCATCTTAGAAAATCCTAAAATGGGTGTTTGGTCCAATCATGAGATCTGCTGCATCTCTGATGTCAGTGGCCAATGTAGCCGATCAGAAATTTACTAGTCTAGCTCTACTTTCTTAATGACTGTCTTTATATGTTAAGCCACTCTGATCACATGAACATAGAATTAAAAATGTATCACATAAGGTTTGCCATATTTCAAATAAATGGTTTTATAACATTGACTTAATTTTATGTGAAGAGAGATAAAATTTAGAAAACAGTTCACATGAGGTGTTATTTGCATAAACTGGTACATATGGCATCTTAATCAGGTATCCACATTTTGCTCTTAGTAAAAAACCCAAATAATCAAGTGCAGCCCAAGACTAATTAAAGAAGTGCGAGTTGCATTAGAGTTTGTAAGCACACCTTTGCTAAACTGTGTATACTAGGAGTGTGCCCAATATGACCTCCACCTGTGTACTTTTAAAAAATTTCATTCTGGTTCTGAGTCACTCCATGCTGTCTCCACATCAGTTCTGAGCCTCTTTGTACAAGACAAGCTGTGTTTTTCCATTCAGTATATTGAGGAATCTAAAAATAGCTAATACATTTCCACATTTTGACCAAAGTCAGTGAAATTTATGGACACAGGAACCCTTCCCCAATCAATTAAGCCTGCCAAATTGCAGACAAATAGGTCAATAATCTTTTTGTCAGGGAAGTAAAACAGATAAATTTTCATCCATGGTCCTTTAAGGTGGGGGAGAGGAGATTTGTTTCTTTCCTCCCTTAAAATAATTAAGAGGTGGGCAAGTAGTGTGTGTTCTTTTTTGTATTTTTCCTTTAAAATTCACACCAGCCTTTCCTTCTAGTGGTAGTTTTTATCAATGAATGGACCTTTACAAGTTTCCCAATAGACCAGGAGTCAGCAAACTTTTTCAGCAGGGGGCCGGCCCACTATCCCTCAGACCTTGTGGGGGACCGGACTATATTTTGAAAAGGGGGGAAAAGAACAAATTCCTATGCCCCACAAATAACCCAGAGATGCATTTTAAATAAAAGGACCCATTCTACTCATGTAAAAACACGCTGATTCCCAGACTGTCCACAGGCCAGATTCAGAAGGCGGTTGGGCTGGATCCGGCCCCCAGGCCTTAGTTTGCCTACCCATGCAATAGACCTTTCAATGTGTCTAGAACACTGCCTGCAGAGTTCCGAGGGGCTCTCTTGGATTCTTTAAAAGCTTAAATGCCTCCCACCCCAAAGAAAGGTGCCTCCTCACAATGTCCCACAGGGGCCTGGGACTTGTCTGTCCATTCCCAACAGCAAGGACTGGTGGACTGGCTGGCTGGGCTCCCTCGCCTGCCAGAGACAGAGGTCAATGTTGCCGGTGGCACCCCTGACCATCATTCAAGGAAGCCCACGGTTCCACAGCACACTGGTTGAAAACCACTGCCATGCGCCATTAAATAAGAGCCCTATTACTGCTCTTGCCAAGTGAGACAAATACTGTAAAACAAGTACTGTAAATAGCTTTGCTTAACAAAGATTAGTTATGTGACTCAGAGAATGACTCAACTGATGTTACCATGTTGGCTCATTTTAAAAGAAGTCAAAAAGGGGGGGGGGAGTGTGTGTGTGTTTAAGAACCATTAACTCCCACTGTAAACAAGCTGAATGGTGTTTTTCTTTGAGAGGGGATTCTTTTTTTCAAGTCAACTACTGAAATGCCTCTAAGAGAGAACAGTAGAAACTTAGGAAACAAAGTAAGGCATCTTAGAAAACAGAGAGATAATACAATAAAAGCATATTGCACTTATACTGTTTTTTGCTTTGGTCTTTTCATATGAATAGTATAGTACAGTACAGTATAGTGTAGCATTAGTATAGTATAGTAAACTACAGCACAGTATAGTATAGTATAGTATAGTATAGTATAGTATAGTATAGTATAGTAGGATAGAAATGGAAGATCTCATCTAGGATTTTCAGAACCACAGCTGACTTTACAAAAGCTAAATGCTCAACAAGGGCATTTCCAAATTGCTATGGGGTGATCCTCTTAAAGGCTGCACCCCAACAACAAAGTGCTGATAACACATCTTCTAAATAGGGTTCTGCTCAGGTGGAAGAATGTAAAATGATTACCAGAGCAACAATTCCAGCACTAATCAGATGATATTACCTAGGATGGCAACAACTATCCACCTTCACCAGCACTATGAATACACTTTTGGAATTTTACTTGTTCAGTATTTCTGTGGAATGTTCAACCAGGTGCCACTTCCCTTTCATACAGACATGATTTATTGTTGAGCTAAATGTTTAAAATGTGAACAAAACATTTTACAACATGGATATCTATGGCACAAATATTTGATGAGCTACAACAGAGTAGCTGCTTTCTGAAGTAAGAGGAAACTAGAATATTTTATGGTGCACTGTTTTTCTGCTAACAGGAATGTCCTTCAAAATATGAGACATCTCTTTAAAGCATATGTCCCAGTTCCAGCAGTGTACACAGGGCTGCAAGAGATAAGAGAGCTCAACTCTCATTAGGATGCCAATCACTCTCCCTCTCTGTCTTCAGAAATAAAAAGTGGGTCTTGTATAATATTGGCATTTGGCATATATCATTAACTTCCAAATTATTTCAAGGCTACCTAGAGCATTTAAAAAGCTACACCTAATATTTTCTTGATTGATGCTTTTAGAACAACAAATGCTTCCTTTTGTGTTCTCTCTCATTATCAACTTTATTCTGAAATATACACATATCATTACCACCTAGTAGAATGCCCACAGAAAGGAAGCATCAAACAAAGTTCAATGGATACACAATGAATCATGTCCTTCTTACTGCATCGGTGACAGGTGAGTGATAGTTCCATTATAGCAAGTAGTGCCTGGAAATGGCAGATGAAGCTTGATACACAGATTCTGAAGCTTTGTGTAGGCTGACCAGACCTGGAGTGTGGTAGGCTCTAACCTGCTAGAGGAGTTGAGAGGTTCAAGGGCTTTAATCTGCAGTACTTTACTTCTGCGAGGGTGGGGGAGACAGGTGTTGCAGAGTCTTCATTATCTGAATCAGAGGAAGGTGGCATTGTGGCCAGGAGGTCCCCAAGTATGATACTGATGGTTCTCCCTTTGAGTTAGCAGCCTGAACCTCATCCTCATCAGAGTTCTTTACGACACACTGCAATGTAATATGAATTCCAGGGGACACAGTTTTTTGCTAACACAAACTGGAGGTCTTTGTTGAATATTTATAGGAACTTGCCTAAAAAAAAATGGATGCGATGGCAAGCCTGCTTTAAGGTATTGAGTGGGTGTGAAACGAAAGTCAACCAGTGACTTTTGCTCTTAGAAGGACAGGTGTGCTGGTAGAACTGGGCAAAACTAAAGGGCAGCTACAGATGCTTATAAATTACAATTTAATTTGTTGCACCTCTAGCTCTCTGAGTTTAATCTGAGTTTGATGGATAGTGCACTTTTAAAGATGTCTCTCTTGATCTTTATAGCCAATAACAGTAGCTTAAATATTAGAAAATTAGTTTTAAGGATAAAATCCTTAAGTCCTCTATACATCCTTTTCAATGGTGTGTCTTTGCTTTGGAATGCCCTCCCAGAAGAGCTATATGTGATTTACAAGTTTTTATACATTATTAACACATCCATTATTAAACTATATGCAACGCCTCAATGTTTTCTGGGGTTTTCTTTAAAGGATATTTGGATTTCTGCTTGTGATCTACATGTATTGTACACTGTCCTAGAATCTTATTTGATTAAAGGTTGCATAAGAATGTCATCTGTCCACAAGAACACAGAAGGCCCCTAAATATATTAAAGATATGAAGGGGCACCATGCAAGTACTAAGGAGCGAGACTGCACCCTTGGTCTTACCCCTAGCACTGGACACATTGCCTGCCATTCCACGTTAGTATTGCCACCTACTCCCCCCCCCCAGCAACCCCCCAACAACCCCTAAACATGCAGGCAATTGTCTTGTGGCTATGCAACTGATTTGACCAACTCACAAACCAAATCAGGTCAACTTGTACTGATTTGTGCTGAATTGGGATGAAGTTGAGATAGCTACTAATTGTTACAGAACAGGTTGGGTGGACCCAAAACAATTTGTAGTCATTTATGCTGCTCTGTAACTGTAAATGGTCTATCAAAAGTCAGAAAGTCTATCTCCAAATAGTTGTAATAATTAATTACAGAGGAATCACATCTTATGGAGGGGGTTAGCATGCACAGTCCTACATACTAGCCTGCATAAATCAGAGGCAGAAGATGGCATTATGCCTCGTGGAGTCAGGACTAAAATGATGCACTACCAAGGAAGACTCTCTTAGCCATTTTCTAGATCTGAAGCAAACTTTGATCTAATTCTCAAGTTCACTTCAGACTTGCCCTTTACCTCCATCAGCATGTTGTACACTGTTACATACATGTAGAGATTGTTTCTGTACTAAAAGAAATATAGAGACTGAATATGGAATGCACTATTCTTTCCTCCTCAGACTGAAACACGATTTACATCCATTTGTAGTTCCCACCTTGATTTTTGGATTTAAGGGAAATGACCATTTAAATGTATAAGAAAGTTCCAGAACAGCAGACAGTTCAAAATATTTCAGTGCAGTGGTTGTCCTCTTAAAGTATGAACTTGACCACAAATTGCTTGAAAATGTGTCCCCTAAGTTTAAAGTTGCTCAGAGCTTGGATGAGTTGCAAAGTAGCAAACGAAAACATTTAGAATGCAATTGTACAACTGAGGGTTACCACAGGACCAAAAGTGTGTTGAAACGATTATGCTGTCTCCCCAAATAGTGCAGAAGGCGTTTAAGTTAACGACTATTAACTTGAAGGTACTTGACTCATGAAGCAGTTTAAAGTCTAGCCCACAGCGATACATGAGCTCAGATGGCCTTGTCAATGTCTGAAGAAGGAAGAGAGCAAAGTAAAAGCACAGAAAGAAAAAGAACTGAGATGGGAAGCCAGCTTTTAAAAAACCTGATATTCTCAGCAACTCTCAAACAAACCCTGCCTTCTAGCCTTTAGCAAAGTGTTCTTTGTTCACAAACAGACTAAACTAATAACATGAAGTATGGTGATCGATAAAAGGGTCATGATACTGGGAATTCCTAGGTCTGTAACTGACTGTATATAGCCGAGAGGAACTCTGTGCTGGACACTCAGACGTGAAAAGGCTTTTCAATTTTTTTGCTCCAAATGCGCTTCTAGCTAACATAACCCAAAAGAAAGAGATGATGTTGTGCTTCACAGTTGCCTATCTGTGTAGTAAGAAAAGGAAATGTGGAGAAGTGATTTCAAGAATATCTGAATCAATCCTTGGTGCCAGTGTACAGGTCAGAGGGGAGATCTGGCCCACCCTCCACAGGCCACTTTTGACAGGTGGGCAGGGCCACCTAATCACCTGATGTCATGAGATGTCAGGTGGCAAATTTCAAACACTAAGAGCACTGCTGATTCTTCCTTTCTTCAACTGCAGCCATGGCTTGAAACCAAGGTAGGGCTGCTAAGATTCCTGCTTAAAGCAGGGCTTGCATTTGACACCAAATTTAAATTCAACTCTGACTGCCAACCCTTCTTTTGGCAGGGATTGGCTTCACTTAGGACTATATGATATATACAATATATTCATATAGTACTTGTGCCAGTATTAGTTCCCTAGCTTTCGACCCCTATTTCAACATGTACAAGTTCATGCTTCATGAGAAAATAGCAAGTAATAAAAGTTTGAGAAGAGGGTAGCTATAACACAAGTCTTGTATGCCTACCTGGAAATTGCTCTTAGCTGTTACTGTGCATAGGATCCCAGGCTAGAGCGAACAATTGAAAACTCCAAGACACAGTCCTTGCAATTCAGAAATCCTACTCAGAGTAGACACAATGAAATTAATGAACACGACTAATTTAGTAGGATACAATCTAGGGCTACTCTTACCATACTGCAGAAATATGCCCATTCCTATATTGAGTGGCTATGAAAAAAGTCACTAGCTCACAGGCTTAGTTCTGGTGTTCATAGAGAGCCTAGCTAGTGTGATAAAACATCTAAGCAGCTATTTCTTATTATTTCAAACATATTTTTAATGCTTACACAAAAAGCGAATTAAGAAGAATCAGTTCACTTATTCACCAGTTCTGCAAGCTCAATAAAATAAACTGATATGTTTATAAAAGACAAAAATGAACACCATGCAAAACTAGAGCAATATGTCATGGACTGTTACTTTAAAAGACTTCACAAAACTCTTAAAGCTGAGCTGAACTTCTCAGCTGCTATCTAAAGTATGTGGTATTTCTTTTTAACTTTGATTCCTCAAAAGGAGGATAGGGCAACTGATGCTCTCCAGATGTTGCTGGCTACAACTCTCACCATCCCTGACCACTATTTCCAACAATTTGCCCTAGGAGATAGAATAACTTTGTTCCTGCCCAACACCGTAACTCTTATATTTCTGCTTCTGCATTTCTTGTGATTCTGGTTGTGAAGAAATACAGGACATTACTAGTGGCACACAGAAGATGTTGTCTGCAATGTAGTATCAAAATTTACAGTTCAACATACAGAACAGAGGCATGCATCACAAAATATTACTCATCTGGAAGTGAAATATATACTATACACTTAGAAGTTCCAATTGTATATACCTGAAGATGCCGTCCCTGTTTTGTCAAAATCATTTCTCTCTCTCTCTCCTTTAGAAGTCCAAGGAATGAAAGCACAGTATAAAACATGACTGCTATGTTTATCAGAATGCTCTATTCATTGTAGCCTGAAGATAAATATAAGCTATCTTACAAGATAAGCATCCAAAATGTCGTTTATCTTTGGCTTTTTTTGAAGCCATCTGATTGTGAACCAAGAAGAAATTGGAAAAATAAAACCAACTGATCCTGGCAATATAGGACAGGATGCAATAATCCATCGAGTCTCTTCAGGATATAAAAATAATATATCTGTTAGATTAGAGAAATAGAGTACTTTAGAGTGGTTCTCCTTCTCACACAGAAGGGAGGAAAAACTCATTTTCCCCCATTTGAAATTTGTACAAAGGACCATCTCACAACTAATCACTACACAGCTTTTGCATCTAAAATCTTATCTTCCTGAACAGTAGCTCACATGGACCCTTGTGATTGTGCCCGTAAGGCTACAACTGCTTTCTAAGTAGATTACATGGACCAAAAGAAACCACTTTGTTTTGCCCTCTGGCTTTCTATGTAGAACTAGTATCACTGTGAAATGCTTACAAAACTCCTTCACACATTTCCTGGCTTTAAAGAGCTAATGTGAAGACAGGAAAGATGAGAATAAATGTTTTTGTTTTCCCAAAAGGAGGAAGTAAACACATTATAATACATCACTGATAAATCAAGACCAAACTGAAAACTTTTGCTATTCTGCATTACACAAAAGTAACAACTTTTGGCTAGAGGTTCGCCAAAGAATGGCACTATTAACATGTTTTTAACATCAGATATACAATCCCAATTTCTCTGAAACTGTTAAGAATTTCAAAATTGACAAAAAAGTATCACTTTCCAATAAGCAAATACAGTAAAAGTCAGCTAAATAAAATCTGGGTTGCTCAATTTTCTAGTTGTCACAATTGTGAAGAAAAACAACTGGAAGTTGACAAGCAGAAAAAGGATGAGTTATTCTGCTTTGAATACCTCTGTCCCTCCCAATGCTTCTTAGATCCTGGCCCTCAGCATCTATATCCTTACTGCTTCTCCCCTCCCACCCTCACAGTGTGAATTCTCATCACCCTGCCAGTACGGTGGTTTATACAAGGCAGTATATTTTATGCACATTGATCTGGCTTGCTCAGTCAATTAGCCAAAAGTATTTCTTTTAGTACTTTGTATCTGTTTTAAAGCACTGTTCTGTCTTTGTATAAACCTAAGCAACGTAAACTAAGTATGTATTATTGGAATGTTTAGTGGGTAAAACTAGGACTTTGCCATCTGTTCCATTTCTGATTACGAATGTAACAAACTTTTGCCATTACCTCAGCAAAAATGTTAAGTAATTTAACATGTGCTCCTTCCACAAATGGACTTGCAGTTCTCCATTTAAAGTGAAGCCTAGACAGGCAAGACAGAATGAGAGGGGACTAATATTAAAGTTGTTTGCTGTTGTGCAGCTCTCCTAGGGAGAGACGACATGATAAAAATGTGGTGTTTGACATGCATTCAGCAAAATATTGCTTAAGGCGCTCCTACATGGTAGTGGAGTGGGGGATACCAAGGACAATGCTAATTATACCTAGGAGTCAGTGACTGGGTTACCTTTCCTACATTAAAGCACTCTTCTGGTAATACAGGGTGAGTCCTTTAAAAGAGGCCCCGTGGATACAGAGTACACATGTTCTACGGGGCCTCTTTTAAAAAGACTCACCCTGTACAATCTGACTTTCCTCAGTAACTCAATGAGGTGCTTGTAGAATTATTCAGCACTGGACAGCTCCTTGTGGCATCAAAACCAGGCAGGAAAAAGGGTGCATTATTGAAAAATTCAAGTTCTTTAAAAGAAAATATATGGTAAAGGGACCAACATACATTTTTAAGGGCACAAACACAATAAGTTATAAGAGGGTGGTGAAGTAGCAACAGTTAATAGAAATGTTTGGTATTCAAAAACTTCTAATTTAGATAATTTCTAGTTATTTAAAACATGTTTATGCCACCCATCATTAAAAAAGGGAAATTATGAGTTATTGTTAATAGTACATTCTTAAGTTTTGTATATGTAGTAATGTGTCCAAGTAACTGCACAGGACTCCTACACATGGCTATAAAATTAAATGTAGAAAACTAATTTATGACACACACAGCTCTCCCTCGAATTTAGTGGTTTCTACAAAATTTGGAATAATCATCATTGTGAAAGCTCAGCACTGAGTTATATACAACTGTGGATCTAAAATGGTAGCAGTGAAGCATCCTCTTCCATCTGTAGAGAAATAAAACTGCAGATGAAAGCAACTGGACTTACTGAATGCCAACATAACAGTTTGTGCAGTAGACACAGATGTTAGGAGAGTTAGGCAGAAACTAGTCAGTCTACATCTGCAAGTGGGTTGGTTTGATTAGCATGGTTTTGTACATCTCCTGCTGATGTTTCAATTTTGGGACAGGTAGAAATAAGGAGAGTAGTCCCTGTAAGGTTTCACATTTTTCAGAAACTCAAGGGAGACCAAACTAAATGTCACTTGGAAGGCACAATGACAATATATTTCTTCTATGGTGCATTCCAAATTAACTCCTTGGGATCATTCCAAAACGAGCTATTTGTGGTTTGCAATCTTAAACTGCAGTTTAAAACTAATAAATACAGTGTGTCCACTTCACTGAACTTCAGTATGGAATACGTAAGAACTGGAGGAAAACTATTAAGGATTAGATCAGGTGATCCTCATGCTGTGTGAAGTGAAATGCCTGGTTTAAGTGTTGAAGATTTTGAAATAGCTATACACATACACCCTGATATTTGGGCAATGAACCAATGTACAATGAAAGAAATGTGAACTGTCAAAATATTTGAAGAAAATTAGTTATTTTGCAGGTATTTGCTCATTGATGATTAAGTTGTACACCACACAAAAAAAGGAAACTACTTCCACACATATAATTACAAAGACACATGGGATAATAATACTACACACTGCTTTTCCAGTGATCATCCAGTACTTTATTACAGAAGTGAAAAAGTGAAAAAGCTCTAGTTTTCCAGGACAAGTTTTAATTGGCCAATATACTGTACTGTAAAAGCATGTACTGAAATTAAAACTAATGATTCAATACATATTATTTAAAAGGTACATCTTATGATCAAAGCGCTTTATAATTATCACCTACAGATTACAGAAAGAATTAATGCATATCAGCATTAATTATATATGCAAAATTCAGCTTGTAGCAGCTGGGCCTTAGAATATGCTATGCAGACGTTTTCCTTCTCTTGGATGCAATTCCTAGTACCCTATTCCTCAATTTGAAGTATGGAAAGAAGCCAAATGCATCCCAATAGCTATGTACCATGACCTGTTGGGTGTTTGACCTGTTTCCATGGTCTCATGCAGGCATCAAAAACAAGAAATAGTTAAAACTTGCCATTTATAAAATGTCAAGGCAGTGCACAGCAATCACAAATACAATGGAACATAAAATATGAAAACAATACAAAATATCATTAAGTCATTAAGCCTGACTTAAGAAAATTTAAACAAATAATTAGGCCTGTTGGCACAAAGAAAGGTCATCAAAAAACACCTGAAAGTCAGCTGTGAGGGTGCCTGCTGAATGTCTACTGGAACAGTGTTCCACAGCATGGGAACAGCAATTCTAAATGCCTGACTTCTAAGTTTAAGTAAGTCAGGCTTATGAAACCTGAGGGACAACTAACTAGCTAGTCATGCTCACCTTGGTGGATGCAGCTTTTAAAACTACTTCTATGTACCAACTATTTAAAGCTGAATTCTATATGCTCTTTAACAACTAAATGATGAAACCAACAGTTCTCTTTGAAGGGGGAAAAACCTGTACAAGACTTTACCTTGAAAGTCATTCAATAATAGCATGATAAGCATAATGGAGAGCAGAAAGCTAAAACAAGGTCCTCTGTGGCCAATTATATAAAAAGCAGCAGATGAGGACAGAACAATGAGGATGAGCAAGGCATCAGGTTGATACATCTGTGATATTAAGCTTACAAAGGATCAGATAATAAAAATAAGCCTTGCTGTTAAAATATTGAGCAAATATTCAGGTTTAATACAGAATTCCATGGGAATGTCCCTAATCAAGAAAGTATGCCTTAGAAATGAGAAGCTGTCAGTTCAGTTTCAACTGGGACAGTAGTTCATTGCAGGGGGTGCATATAGCTCAGCCACTGAGAACATGGTTTGCATGCAGAAGATTCTTAGGTTCAAATTTTGCAATCTTCTGTTTTTCTTGCTACCCCTTACCCTCCAGAACAGCTTTGGCAAGGGTGTGAGGCTTGCAAGGAGTGAAAGGGGAATTCCATTGCAGAAAGGGACATTCTTGCACTGATGGACATGTTAGAAGCTACGGAGGCCTAGGTCATATTGATAAGAGAAAGAAGGATTTGCAAATCCACATTTGAACTTAGAATTTGGAAATAGCAAAAAACTTATGTAAAGTACTACTAACATGTGCACAATAATGAAATGCATCTTTAACCCTCTCCAAAAAGTATGAACATATAATACAGTGATAAAATTACAAAAATGTAATTATATCTGATTTCATCTATCGAGAATGAAGCTTAAACGTCAGTGTGATGTGATGGACAACAACTGCCATGTGGCAATGAATTCAAGAGCTTCTTTTTCCATTTAGATTTACCACAATTTAGCATGTCATCCAAACTTTAAATTGAGCTTAATCTTATCTACGGTTGGTGAAAGCAGTCCAGATTCATTAGTTATGGTTTGGCATTGTTTTGTTTCCACTGAGCATAGTTAAACCACAGTATGGGAACTTTATCTACATGAGAATTAAAACCCAAGCTCCAAGAAGCCTAGGTGGATTTACAAATACACTCTGGGTCACGAGGTTCCCCCCTAGGTGTTATAACAGGAGGTCCCAGTTTTCACAGTAACTATTATTTTTTCTTATGTTGAGGAAGAGAAGAAAGTTGGATAAGCATGCATGAAACAAGGTTTCCCAAGTCTAATACAATTACATTTGGAAGACAGAATGCACACCTTCACTGAAAATGTTATTCTCAATTTCATTTTGTTATTATCTTTCATTTTCTTATCTTTACAAGGCAATCTCTTTTCTATGTTTTATGATTATTACTCATAGCTACACCAAAGTGTTTGCATAGCACAATGAATAAGCCTTGCAAAGCTTCAATGAAATCTAAGGCACAGTATATTGCATCCTGGTACATATGAGAGCACTAGAAAAGTAATAGAATTCTTATACAGGTCAGGATGTTCTGAGTATAATAGGTTTGGGAAAGCTGGCTATCACTTGGGATACCCAAGTTATAAAATCTTGATTGTGTGGGGATTATTCATGTGCTTCTGTTAGCAAAAAAGGTGCTACTAAGAGTTTGCTTTGGAACCTTCTGTAAGAACATATCCCCAAACTAACAAAATAGAGATTTGTGGTTTTCAGCGCAACTTCAAATTATTTACAGGACAATTTCAGACAGCAGGCCAAAAACGTAAGATTGTATATAAATACATATTGCCCAATAGTGCTGTGATAATGTTGGCTTATATCCAAACTAAATCATTTTGTGCACAGAATGACTTCTGCAAGCACAAAAGAACACCCCCTCCCTCTGCTCCCCCTGGACTCTAAGTCTGCTCCATAGGTTGGGTAAAACCGCAGATAGAATTTTTGGGGGAATGAAGGGGCAAGAGACAGAGGGAAAGTTCCACTGCCCTTGCAAAAGTTGTTCTGAGCATATAATAGTTTAGTTGGATACAACACAATATTATTGCAAATGCCTCTCAAAAGTTTTTCGCTGTCCTCTCCTTGCCCCGCTACAAGCATATAGCAAGCACACCAAACAAGGAGACAGTTGAACTGACTTCAGTGTTTACACTACCAAGGACATTTTTATACATCTATCATCTGCTGTCTTACTCTCCAGAGTCCTAGCCTGGGAGAAATACAGAAGAAAAAGTTTTCATACCCATGTTAAAATGTGTGCATTCTGAGAAAACACAGAGGAAGGGCTCAATATGTTGAAGGAGCGGGGTGAATTTATGGTGCTTACTGTAGATCATTAAGTAAACTAAGGCTGCAATACTATACACTTACCTAAGAGTAGTAGGTTCAACTGAACTCAGTAGTACTTACTTCTGAGTAGATATGAATAGGATTCCACAAATTAATTTAAGTCACTTGCGCCCATTTAATGAGACTGATTTTCTGCTACAATGGATTACAAACCAAACAGCTTAGGTGACAGATAAAAGACTGGTCTACTAACTGGCCTACTAACCCTGACAAAGCCTCTGCTGCACAACTTTAGGAATTATTTTAACTATAAGCTGCCTCTTAAAATGCCACTTGCCCTTGAATCCCACTATGGAATAGCAAACCTGCTCAAATGAACATTCAGTATTTTAAAATGTCAGACTGACAGAACAAAGTTCTTCAAGCAATAACAAAGAAGTGAGAATATTCAGGAATTTAAGGGGCAAGTAATTTGGTAAAACTGAAATCAAGGTTTAGATACACTGGTTAACAACATGGTGAGTATAATGTCTGGGAAATAATTGAGAGAAGGGGTATATATAAAAAATAAATTAGATATGCAGTGTTTGGTATGCTAACTATACGAGATCTTGAAAAGTATAGGTAGCATACCAAATTCTGCTTTATATCATCCTGGACAAACAGTAACTTTGTTATTAGGTCATTTTAAACTAGATCAAATTAATTAACAAGATTATATAACATATACATTTCATGAGATAAAAGCCTACAGCACCCAGTATTCTCAGGTTTTCTCCTATCCAAGCACCCTGCTTAGCTTGCAAGTTGAGATGAGATCAGGCATGTTCATAAACTATGGGGTTTATGGGATGGTTAGGGGAGGGGCAGTACCTGTGGTAGGGGACACATTGTGTTCCTTCTGGGGTAGTTCGTCCACCTTTGGTACTCACCCTGCACTCAGATCTCACTTGTGTCTTCTAGAAGCTATCACCATTCAACATGCCTACACCCCAGGAAAGGGCTTAAACAAGTTGGCTAAACCAGGTGAGGGTAACCGATGGATCTCAAATCCTCAGCAAGTTATGGACTTCCCATGAATGTGAAAACAGGCTCTGGAAGATTGAGCAGCTTAGATCAACAGTGGGTCCAACAGTCAAGAAGATGGGATTTCTGCATGGACTGTAGAGGGAAGGGAGGGGCAGATGAAGCTTGTCAGCCTGGGAAGGCAGCCCTTCTAAGAGAAGGAAAATTCTGATCCCAAACCTCTGCTGTCTTCCTGGATATCTTCAGGAGAAGAAAAGGCTAAGGAGTAAACCCTACACAAATCTGGAGTAGAGTCCCTAAGACTGTTGGATGGCACCTTGTATTTCTCCTGCAGGCAAGTTGGTGCCAAACATATTGCTCTGCTTTCCTTTGGACATCAGCCCAGGACCTCTATACACACTGCCCAGGCTTGCACAACAGGGAGGTCACTTTGGTGCTGCTAACATAGCAGTTGGAGTTCAGCCCTGGAGGCACACCCCATTGTCTCTCAAGACAGATGGATGCTAACATCTCATAAATGCTTGCAGTGCTTGGTTTTTAATTTTTATCATGTACTGCTTTCCCTTTCCGCATCCTATTTACTGAAATTTCTACTCTGGTTCCTTGAATCCCTCCGGATGTTAGTTCTGGGTTCTCTAAATTTACCCCACCTCCGATAATCTACAGAAAAATCAAGCCCCGTCACATGCAAGGCGGAAACCAGCTCAGCCTGCAGGCATTCCCTTGTTTTGCTATACCTGTTTTATATGTTTCAATGCATTCAGCAAAGTTAGGAAGTAATAATGCCATCACTTCTCCTCTCAGCTAGGGGTCAATGGATCATGCAAAGTGGGAACTAGCAGAGCTTGGGGATGTCCCCAAGCTGCACTAAGCCCCAGCCACATATTACTTCTTGGTTCTATAATATTTTGCCACCTGTTTTTTTCATGGAGCATTACAGAGTAACAAATGAAGATGGCAGGTTCCTGCCCCAAGGAACTTACAATCTAAATTAAGAACAAAGGTCAGCAAAGGGAGCAGAGGAAAAGAGAAACCAGGATGACATGGGATTATATGTTCAGCAAGAGGTTACCAGTCTGATTTATTCTCTATGTAACTGTAAGGGAGGCAGAACATCTACCCAGAAGAGGGGCAGCCAGTGTAGGTGGCCCTGAAGGGTGGGAAGCTTCTTTTCCACAAAACTAGACAGTATCAGGGCCTCTTTAAAAGACCAGAAAGGACCTTAGAATAAGAAAGTGACTTATTATAACCATCACTGGAACTTCATTGCTCTCCAGGGATATGAATTTAAGTTTCTCATACTTGAACCTAATATTGCAGCTGCTACATCAAATGGTCTCTTCACAAATACATGGCAGGAGGGCAGCATCAAGTCCCAATAGAGTAGTGTACTTTCAAAAGCTGACTCTTTTATAGCTATACAAACCCACAGCTACACTGTTGTATACTAGAATGTGGGTCTGTTTTCCAAACCTGTTTTGTCTCTTACCAACTTTTTAATGAGGAGATACACAGAAGTGCTTTTGGCAATACTGTTTCATTTCTGTTTAGGTTTTGCCAATGTTACTGAAAAAGAGAATTTTGCCCAGAGGCTGCTTATTTAACAAGGGTTTAGGATTTCATCAATCTAAAAACAATTCACATCTCAAGCACATCTGGCTAAGATCTAATTTGCCCATTTGCCCCTTATCATCCTCGAAGGCATCCATCTTCCATATAAAGGTTGTCAAGTTTCTTCATTTTATTTTACCCAACAATTCACCAAAAGCTGAAATATTTCTTTTTCTTTCTCCATCCACAACATGAAGATAGCATGATCTCAACATCATTATAGTTCCCTGCAGCTTGGCTATTTTTGGTACCTATAACCAACATCCAGAAAGCAAACTATAACTTTTTTTCTAAGATGACAGGCAAATTTGAAACATGGGCATAATTTTTTGAAATGCAGCCCAAGCTGATGAAAACTACCTTAAAAACATACTGGCAAATACAGAGATAACCCTGTCCAGTTCTATAACTGTAATTGTTCATAATTCAGTTTAACATTTCTCATTGTATAAAAGAAAGCTCCCTGAAAGCCATTGCACCCAATGTATTTTCTACTTTCAAACATTGCAATATGAAGAAACACTTTTTTGGGCATGTCAATAACCTAGCAGCAGGAAATACAGATATGAAAAATATCTATATGCAGGCATAATACATAATCATTTGACTGCTTGGACCTCTGTGGCTACAATCCAACTGCTTTAAAAATAAAACATTTCTAATGATCTCAGTGGGTCATTTACATCTTCACTGCTAATGATTACTGGGTTAAAAACTTGTGCCAAACATATTCTTTATTCTATATAAGCATTATAAAGCAAATACAAACCTAGACTATTTTATCTTCAAATATTTGAATACATGTGACTAAACTGACACATTTGCAAGGTTTCTGCTGTTATCACTCAAGCTTTTCAGTTTTGCACCGACCATGACACCTTTCTTAATGCATGCTCTAAGACTCCCCATTTTTTTTTTATATTTGGAAGCTAGTAATATTCTCTGTCTAAATATTTTCTTAGCTCTCATACACAAGTTGCAGAATATGTGTTCCTTGGATTAAAATTCATTATTCCAAATTGATTTATCAAATACTGATTTATGAGCACAAAGCAAATGGAGAAGCCTATTATCACTCCTGCTAAAGCATTGCTGTACTATTAATTTAGATTTCCTGCCATGAGTTGCTCTCCTATTTTGAAGCCAAATGAATCTGATTTGGATTGCTGACCACTGAGTTATATTCAAGGAAGTGGCCTTCAAAATAAAACATGATGCTCTCTCTTGAAAGTATGAATGGGTTCTACTCTGCTAAATTTTGGCATGGAAGGGTATTTTTTATTCTGATCCACCAGAACTCCAGACCCTCCAACATTTCTCTGATGGAAATATGGATGCCCTAAGGAAAAGCAGGACATTCCAGGATCAAATAAGAAACCGGGTCGGCTTCTGTAAATCCGGCACTGTCCCTGGAAAATAGGGACACTTGGAGGGTCTGGAACTCAATGGAAGTGGATCACATTCACTCTAAACTAAAAAAAGTGGTAACAAACACCATTCCTTCTCCATATCCTAGGAGAAAAGTCCACTGATCGAAACAGGGGAAGTTAACACAAAGTGCCAGTCTGGGGAAGTGGAAAGCTCTGGATTCTAGCTGGCGATGGGGGGTTGGGGGTGAGGTGTAGTGCTGTGCTAAACTGCCCTCTTAGCCAATATCCTCTTGCAGGATATGTATGTTTTTATTAACATCCTCCTTGCTGGATATCAATGTTTTCATCCTAGAATGCTGAGGCAAGACAGAGGTATGGTGGAGCCCAGGCAGTTGAAGTAGACTCCCCAATCTAATGACAAAATGCCTTTAAGACACAAGAGAAGAAAAGCAAATGCACATCCTGCTATCTGGTGAGAGAGTCCTCCCTTTATTTCTGAGAGGGAAGTGTGTGTGTGTGCACTGATGATAGAAACACCCTTCAGACCTTCCTCCTCAAGATTGGGGACAGGGATGCTTGGAGAGGGACCAGCTTTCATAACCCCTGGCCCCTACTTTTGTTGCAGTTCCCTGCTCAGGCATAATGCATCATATATTACAACTCATACTGGAACCCTGGTGCTATTTTAGAAACGGTGGTTTTATTTACAGTACTGCAATTGTGGTGGGATAATTAAAATTCACAGGCCTAGACTAAAAGGATAGTAAAAAGAGATGGCTATGACTTTAAGTGGATAATGGTTTGTTCACATGTTATCCTGAACCCAGGTAAAAGCCTTTTCTACACATGCACAAGCATTTAAGTAAAAGAGTGTGCAGCCTGTTGGTTTGTGCAGGTATGATTTGCCCAGGTACACAGACTGTGCACTTGTTAAGCATTACATGCAAATAACTGCATAAACAAGTCTACAGCTCAACAATCTGCATACTGAGATTGTACACTAGCTGAATTCAATGTGTAAACATCCCTTATGAAATTTAGTTAACCGTTCCTGAGGGGGAAGCAACGTTCCACAGGGATCTGAGATGGCTTGCTCTTCCTTTCTCTTCTACTGCACCAAAGTACATTTCGTTGCCTTGAGGGCAGAGGTAAGCAAATGTGCTGGCTCATAGGATCGGGAAAAACATATGTTTTCATGGAAGGGCATTCACTGAAGCAAAAACACCTCCCAGCACATCTAGTTTGGCAACTTAAGTTTCTTATTCTGACGAAGTGCATTCCCCAAATGGTAGCTCAAAACACCAAATATCCAAGTCATGAAAGAAGCATGATTGTTAATTACTTATGTGGTTTTAAGATTTAGTACACACAGGGCCATTCACCTACATACTAAACCCTAATGTTTTCCTGTCTTTTGATAAATAATCTTTTGACAGCATTACTACTGCCAGAGTTGAGGTACTCAAATCTCCTTTTAAAGATATATGCCATGCAGAATTTGAATAATGTGCACTTCTCTTCAAGAAGAAAAATGAAGACTGGTGAGCAATCTTCTCCTGACATTCTAAGAAACAATCTACGAGTTTTCTGGTGTGCTGGGCCCAGTGACATGAGTTAGAGCTGCTCATTTCAATGGCCCAAATGTCATAGTAGAGTATGCCTTTGCTACCTCCTTTCATCTCTGAGGAAAATGGATCATATTAAATAAATAGCTCTCTTCAAGCACAGCATACTGGACCAATCAAACAGCCAAAACTACTGTATACTCCTCTACGAGGTGTGGAGAAGAATAATCAAAGATATATTTTAAAAATGAGATGCAAAGCAAAATGCATTTTGTGTTTGTGTTTCTCGGCCAGCTTACAACAAACCACTTTGAAAACAGAGGAAACTTCAAAAATCAGCTTGTAATTTTACTTAAAAGAAAAATTCAAACATCCAAATCCAATCTAAACAATGAGTTGAACCCAATCAGGTCAACTTCCCAGCTCACTCGCATCCACTAAACCGTACCAACTCTTAAATGTGCTTATGTAAATTACTATCTTTTGGTCTTCAAAAATCACAGTGGGAATACATAAAATGTAGTAACTAGAAAGTTTCATCAAGACTAGCCCATCTGCCTATTCACCTATGCTATGACAAATAAAAATTGCGACAAGATGATCAAGTAGGTAATAATTTTGTTAGTGAAGGGCTCATTCACACTTCTACTCATTCCGTCATACTTCTACTTGTCCCATGCCTAGAAAGGATTGGTCCAAGCAGTTTTCTGTTTGACCCACACTTTCTAGGCATAGATCTGAGTGGTTTTCCCCTTGCCCTACTCCTTTCACAGAGAAAAATCAGCTCTTTAGTGCTAAAACCAAACAAGTCTCAATCCAGAGAAAAACCAAATTGCCATTTACTCCAACTGAGCACTAAAGAGCAGTTTCCCCTGGAGGGTGGGAGGAGGAGCAGGACAAGAGTGGATAAGCCCTTAATTGGAATAACCCCCACCTGACCCCTCACACTGGAAGGCTATGGTTGTGCCATAAAATAATTACTTATATGGCATTATTGAGCAGGTAGGTTAATAGACTAGGAACTGCTGTGGACTTATTTGCAAGGCTGATTTATCAAGTATGTGGAAGGAATATTTTTCAAATGCTTTGTGCTGGTTTCTGTACTGGTGTTTGTGTTATAACTTCTTTAAATGTTAGGTTGTTTTGAATCACCTGCAAGCCACTCCAAGAGTGCTGTTAATGGATGGTCAATAAATAGGTAAACAGATAAATGTAGCATCCATGTGTTACACACCTTACGTATCTCCTTCCCCATATTTTCTGCAAAATAAACCTGTATTCCTTACTAGCATACTTGATGTGTGCTAAGCAAAGGGCTGCCAACTTTTGGACTTAGTCCATTAGCTATACTGCTATCCCTTGCTGCTTCCTACATACTGCTAAACATATTTAGTTTCATACCATGGAAAGTATAATTTTCTCTTTTCTGCACATAAAACCTTTCTTAAGGGGGCAGATAAAGACCACACTTCCCCCTTGCCAGTTAGCAACCACAGGCCAAGCATAGTGGTGGTTTGAAATGAGCAGATGTGGAGAATCTTTTGCCATCTCCTGGAGAATCCGCTCAGAGACTGCAAAAGGCCACTCATTAAATAAAATTTTTTAAAAGGTTGCAAGTCAAACCCACTAGACTCAATAGCAAAATTCCTGTTGACTTCTGACCATAAAGATCAATCCTTCTTCAGTCAGAAACATTAACTGAATCATAACACCTCCTCCAGCTTAGATACATTTATCATGATGGTTCAAGGTATACTTAGAATTTTGTTTAATATATATAAGGAAGTTGAATAAAAATGAAAATAGCATCAATGGGACTGAACTGAGGCTTTACTCAATTGGAGAACTGCTTGCAGTAAATAACAGATTGCAATAGTCATAGTCAAGTAAATGCCATCTTTTTAAGAATCTGGTCTTATTTTTCCCATAAGGCCTGACATAAGCAGATAAATGTTGCTGTGAATCTGCCTCATTGTTTTTAGAACACCAGGTGACCAATTCTTCCCAGCCATCTCCCTACAATCCACTTGGCAGAATGCCCTTGCTTATACCAACTGCAAGGGAATGGAATGGTATCTGTTAATAGCTTACCACAATATTCCTTTAGACATTTCTAAATGGGTTACATTAAGCTTCTCAAATACCTAGCCTTAGTAACAAAGCCATTACATCCCCCCCCTTACTGATCCTGGGGCAGTTAACCACAATGGAATTGTTTCTCGAAGTGTTCATTTTCCCTAAAGTTTTGCTTATGAAATACATTTTCCCTGCCCATACAAATGCATGAAGTTTCAGCACAATCCATAAACTGGAGTAACAATGTTAGCTGAAATCATTCCTGAATGTTTAGTATGCCAAGACAGAGAAATACAGACACCATAACAAATACCCCTGAGAGCAGAACTGAGATAATAGAATCTTCTGCTTTGGTCTCCTGCCACATGTGCATGAAGAGAGCTTCAGGTGTTTACCACCTTGTGGCTTGAGTGCGTAAATAGTTTTGCATCCCCCCCCCCGAAAGGTTGCATTTAACAGCAACTAATCTCTTAACACAGGCACACAGAAAGTTCTCTGAAAGTTATGCCCTAAGGAAAAACTGAAGACCAAGAAAATGAGTCCTTAACCAAACATATACAGAATGCTAATAGTAAGAAGACTGAAACACAGCTGATCTTAAAGGATGAGGATCTTCTTCCAAATCTACAGCAACCATTGACATATACTGAAAGATATACCCATCCCTCTGACCCCACCGAAACAACACACCTGAACCATCAGACAGACCCTAGCAAGGGGGGGGGGTCTCTAAGGACCAGCTTGGAGGGGGGGAAAGCAGGAGTACTTACATCTCTGAACTTATTCCAATATTTATCTTTGTCGTATTGGGAAACAGTGCTCAGCCATTTGTCATTGTCCAAGAAATTGCCATTGTTGCTGCTCCCGGGGATGATTTCTGGATGCCTGCCTTCCACTTGCAGAAAACACCAAACAACTATGGCCAATATCCTATGCATCTGCAAAACGGGGCGCGGGGTGGTTGGGAGAGGGAGAAAGCAGGAAGAGAAGAGAGGAGGTGGGGAGAACAGGGACAAATACCTGTCTCAGTCAATCAGTCCACAAGAAAAAGAAAAAGGCAAGCGTTCAAAACACAGCGGCTTAATAGCTCTAGGAGGGGCAAGGGAGGCGGGTGAGCCACGCATTTGATGGGAGACGCAGCTGATGGTCTCCTGAGCAGCTCCACCGCACAGGGCGCTCCGTCAGAGGAACCTGGAGATGGAACCAAAACTGCCAAGGCGGCAGCAGCAGCAGTCCTACCGGGAGGGGAGGGCGGCGGGTTCCCGGGAAAGTTTGAGTGGCAGAAGTAGGGATTCTCCTCACGGGCTTGACCTACCTTGGGAGCCCCTCCCTGCGCCTCCTCCCCAAAGGAAAGCAGCCGCCCCTCGGGCTGAGGGAATCAAAGGACGCTCTGAGGGAGACGCGGGTACCTTTCGAAGGCGGCGCGAGAAGCAGCCTGCAAGTTTCCCTGGCGAGCTATTCCAGGCGCACTCACCTTCGGCCAGAGGGCTTTGCCGTCCTCCGCGCGCTGCCACCCGTTCCGCCTGGCTTTGCGCCGCCGTTCCCCGCTGGCTCGGCGTCGGAGCCCCGCTCCAGCTTCGCCCAGCCGCTTTGTGTGCGCTTGTGTAAGTGTCGGGCTGTGTGTGCGCGCGTGCCTCCTCGCCGGCTCGGCGTGAATCATCGAAATCTGGCGCCGCTTGCTGACCGATCAGTGAAATGGCGGCGGCGGCTGGCGGAGGAGGAAAGGAGCCGGCTCCTCCCGGCTGGGCTGCATCCCGGGGCCTAGCTAGCTCCTTTGCAGAGGCGTCCGCTGGCTAAAATGTTGGCACTTTCTCTGCTCGCTGCCTCATCAACGCAAAAGTACTGTGTGCAACAGCAGAGCTTCTTTAACCGTCTCTGCGTCTTGCAACACTCTTGCCCCAGGGGTCAGACACTCAAGGCTTGGGGTTTGTAAATGCAGGTGTGTGTTGTTGAGGTCCAGTTGCCACGAAGTTGGTTTGCGAAAGCTCTGTGTCGAGGACCCAAAATACTTTGGGGACCTCAGCCGTTGAGCTCAGCACCTGCATGGGAGACTTGCATTCGTGTGGTCGGTGCCATTGTTCTATAAAAAGAGGTGCCGGAACTCACACATTCCCTTGTAATGGCAAAATAGCACCCACCTGAGAAGTGCAGGAACTGAGGGCTGAAAAAAGCAGTGGGTGTGGTTTCTCTATAGCAGAGTTCCCTAACCTTGGGGCTCCAGCTGTTTTTGGACTACAGTTCCCATCATCCCTGACCACTGGTCCTGCTAGCTGGGGATGATGGGAGTTGTAGTCCAAAGACAGCTGGCAACCCAAGGTTGGGATACATTGCTCTATAGCAATGATAAGCAGAATTAGGGCTTGTGGGATCTATTTTGAGACAGATATATTAACTCCATGAACTGGAGCAAGGCACCAAGCAGTGACTGAACATATATTTGTTGTTGTTGTTTAGTCATTTAGTCGTGTCTGACTCTTCGTGACCCCATGGACCAGAGCACGCCAGGCACTCCTGTCTTCCACTGCCTCCCGCAGTTTAGTCAGACTCATGTTTGTAGCTTTGAGAACACTGTCCAACCATCTCGTCCTCTGCCGTCCCCTTCTTCTTGTGCCCTCCATCTTTCCCAACATCAGGGTCTTTTCCAGGTAGTCTTCTCTTCTCATGAGGTGGCCAAAGTATTGGAGCCTCAGCTTCAGGATCTGTCCTTCCAGGGAGCACTCAGGGCTGATTTCCTTCAGAATGGATGTGTTTGATCTTCTTGCGGTCCATGGGACTCTCAAGAGTCTCCTCCAGCACCATAATTCAAAAGCATCAATTCTTCGGCGATCAGCCTTCCTTATGGTCCAGCTCTCACATATATTTAGAATTGAGGAATAGGGTGTCTCTGTACACATACCAGGGTTTTGTTTTCAGTATCACAAGTGAGTGAGTCTTTCTACCCACAAAATACATTCCCCGAGCCTTTATTTCAGCAATGAAGCTGGGAGGAGGGTAATAGTAATTCATAATAATTTTATTATTTGTATGCCGCCCATCTGAATGGGCGGCTCCCAACAGAATATTAAAAACATGATAAAACATCAAATATTTTTTAAAAAAACTTCCCTAAACAGGACTGTCTTCAGATGTCTTCTAAAAGTTAGATAGTAGTTTATTTCCTTGACATCTGATGGGAGGGTTCTCCACAGGGCGGGCACCACTACCGAGAAGGCCCTCTGCCTGGTTCCCTGCAACCTCAATTCTCGCAGTGAGGGAACCGCCAGAAGGCCCGGGCTGAACGATGGGGATAGAGACGCTCCTTCAGGTATACTGGGCTGAGGTCTTTTGGGGCTTTAGAGGTCAGTACCAACACTTTGAATTGTGCTTGGAGATGTACCGGGAGTTAATGTAGATCCTTTAAGACCAGTGTTATATGGTCGCTCCCAGTCACACGTCTAGCAGATGCATTCTGGATTAAATGTAGTTTCTGGGTCACCTTCAAAGGTAGCCCCATGTAGAGCACATTGCAGTAGTCCAAGCGGGAGATAACCAGAGCATGTAACACGCTGGCAAGACAGTCTGCTGGCAGGTAGGGTTTCATCTGGCATACCAGATGGAGCTGGTAGACAGCTACCCTGGGCACAGAATTGACCTGTGCCTCCATGGACAACTGTGATTCCAAAATGACTCCCAGGCTGTGCACCTGGATCCATTGTTGAAAACATTGTTTATAGTTAAATTTATATCTCACCCTTCTTCCCAAGGAAGATCAGGGTGGCAAATATGCAAATGGTAATGCATTTAAACATACTTCCATTACCGGTGCAGACTGGGAACAATTTCTTTTGAAAAGGGAAGTCAAAAGACAACAGAGGACGCTGCTGTCTAATATTTAACAGGAGGGAATTCCAAAAGGTAGGTGCCAGAACACCAAGGACCCAATTCCTATATTGTGAGGAATAGACCTCCTACAAAGATGGTATCTGCAGGATGCTCTCACATACACATTGAAGCTGTTGATTGGGCATATGAGAGGTGATCCTTGTCCCAAGCTGTATAGTCCCAATTTGAAACTTCAAAATGCCAAGTAGATCCCAATCTACTTCTGTTCTCCTGTGCTGTACAGTCACACCCATGCAAACATATTCTGTTGATCCAACAAAGGCAAGGTAGGGTTGTGGCAAAGCATGGCAATGACAGCTGAAGCTATGGGAGTTGTTTACACACCTGCTGTTATGCCCTCCAGCATGAGTGGCCCCAGGCCTCACCCAGTCCCAGAAGCTCTGAAGTTTAAACAAGGTGTGTAATATGATATTTACTTCAAGAAAAGAAGGGATGAGCAGGACGGTGGCATTGATCCACATAAGCCTAATGCAATACATCACATTTGAATTGTGGAGGTGGAAAATAGATCTGAGCCAGATGTGGGCAATTAACAAAATAATCGGCTTGGGACTTTTAAAGGGTGCAAATTCTAGGGGTGACATATAAACATAACCTTCAAGGTACTGGAAACCCTACTGTTCTACTATACTTATCAAGTTTACCAAACAGTTTTGTGCTTCGCTTGTATATTCTGAACATTGTAACATGGATTATGTTTGCACAAGAAAGATGTGTTCCCATTTGCCTAATTATGCCATAATTCCATATTTCAAATGCTTCTAATCCGTTTTGATCCTACTAAGTGTGCAATTCTAGGTTTAATCTTTGACAGTGTTTCACATCCTTCAACAGCTGCAGTATATCACAGCTGTTTATTACTTACAGTAGCAGTAAAAAAATATAAACCCTTGCCTGTAGATTTAATAATATATTTACCACCAACTAAAGCTCTAACTGAAGCATAATTATAATTCGGGGGGGCACAGCAATGTATATTCCCTTCTTGTATATTGTAGATAGTTTCAATTTTTAGAATAGCATGTGCCATTTTCTCTGTAGTTACTGAAAGTAGCTACAACAAGGCTGGAGAGGCTGGAAGCACAAAAGAGAGTTGCAGGAAAAGTGTTGTGACGGGAGGGAGGGCACTGAACAGGGTACTCATTGTACCCTGTCCTCATAGCTTTCTGATGAGGTGATGGGGGATAAAGGGACTCT
This sequence comes from Podarcis liolepis, assembly GCF_965112155.1. Classification (NCBI taxonomy): domain Eukaryota; kingdom Metazoa; phylum Chordata; class Lepidosauria; order Squamata; family Lacertidae; genus Podarcis; species Podarcis liolepis. Next base: position 59,802,734 of record NC_139555.1, on the reverse strand, counting down.
GGTGGGAGATGGCAAATGGCTGCTCCCTCAACAGACAAAGCCAGAGTTTGGAGTTGGGTGTGGGAGTGATGTGACCTAGAAGTAAAGCTCTGAGAAAGACTCAGAGCAACATTTGATTTCTGTTTGAATCCAAGAAACAAGACCTTATTGCTGTGAACCCCTCCATCATAGGCTCAGGTTGTATATATAGATGTTAAAAAAAACATATATCACAAAGATGCCAAAATCTCCTCTGGGCCTCAATCCAAAAGGAAACACAAATCCTAGGTAAGTGCCTAGAACCTTTGGAATCTTGCACCACTCAGAGATTTGTATCAGAGTATCAAATATGAAAGGCACATATGAAAAGCAATGTTCAAGGATGGGTGTTCAGTGAGTAAAAGATTTGGTAGGAGGGCATTTTCCCAAAGTCTGAGTCTAAATGGGGAGAAGGTTGAACTTCCTCATTTCATTCTTTTGCCTTGGCCACTTGCAAGACTGAAGGGCCAGGAAGCAATGCCTCCTTGGAAAATCCTTCCACTTGCACCTTCAACTGGCTGATAATCACCATGGCCTTTTATATGCCCTCCTAAAGGGATAACATGTCTGCTTAATACAGCCCTAATCCTACCTAATTCCTGTTGGCAGGGGACTATCATGATTCTTACTTATATCATAATACAGTGGAACCTCGCAAGACGAATGCCTCGCAAGACAAAAAACTCGCTAGACGAAAGGGTTTTTTGTTTTTTGAGTTGCTTCGCAAGACGATTTTCCCTATGGGCTTGCTTCGCAAGACGAAAACTTCTTGCAAGTTTGTTTCCTTTTTCTTAACACCGTTAATACAGTTGTGACTTGACTTGGAGGAGCAACTCATAGAACGTGGTGTAGTAGCCTTTTTTGAGGTTTTTAAAGACTTTGGTGATTTTTGAAGCTTTTCCAAAACTTTCCTGACACTGTGCTTCGCAAGACGAAAAAAAGCGCAAGATGACAAAACTCGCAGAACGAATTAATTTCGTCTTGCGAGGCACCACTGTAGAGTGGCAGGCTGCTGAAACTAATATTCCATTAAATGCAATTCCATGAAAAGTTGCTGTTGTTTAGTCGTATCTGACTCTTCGGGAGTCGGACATGACTGTGATTCCATGAAATACAGTTGTTGAAAAGGAAAGACAGTAAGGATAACACTTTCTGGGGTGGCGGAATGGGTAGTGACTTTTGTAATGTCTTCAGGTCTTCAAGGAGCATTCCTGTTATGGGGAATGTAATTTATGGGTAGGAAATGTACACAATTCATGAAGCTGTTTCACACTCCTTCTGGCCATGGAAATGCACCACAGCAAGGCATGCTTCTTCCTGCTTGTTGGTGCCAGGAGAGGGTTGTTTGTCCCAGGCTAAGATTCACAAACAAATAAATATGGCATTTGGGCCAAATTATGTTCGGGGTCCCCCCCAATCTACCACCAACACAAAAACCAAAAATAAGTACCATACCAGGACACAAAAAAGTGATTGTGCAAGTAGAGCAGAGAGATCCACATATTCTGCTACAGTTCCATTACTGTAATTGTTTTCATTGCAGTAGTTTCCACTTCTAAACAGACACACTAGTATTTGGTTTTAAAAGTGAGTTCTTTAGCAATGAAAACACTTCTGAAATAACGCAAAAAAATTACGGTAGCTCTAGCCTCCCACCCCCCAGTACTTTAACCTACATGCACATATCATTTACATGCACACATCACTGGATCTCAGGACTACATGGCATAGATATTCCATTTGTGACATTTGCACAAATTCACATACTATGGTTCCACCCCACACCCTTGAGATTTCCAAGACTGCAACTTCAGCATTGTTAGCTGTGATGCAGAGCAATACAGAAAAGCTCATTTATCCCGTACTGGAAATGATTATGAGGCAATGAAATGTTTCTTAGATGGTCTTCCACATTTCACTGAGCTGCAATTCTTCCCATATCTGTCTGTTGCTCTGAAGTTGGAGGCACATTTTAAACAAAGCAGCAGGCAGTGAAAAGGACTTAATTCATAGCTTCCACAATGTTAAGACAGGCATGCTTTCAGTCCCATATGGCTGTGCAAGGATATTTTACAGTCGAAGGACATGGATCTTGTCAAGAGTCTGCCATATCCACATAATTAAAGGAGAACTAAAGAAAAATTGTACTTGGCATGAAAAGTAACGTGCTAACAGAACAGAGAACCACTGACCATATATTAGACTTTGCAGATTTCCCCTGTACTCAGCAGTAAGAGATACTATCGTATTGAAATTGCATACTCCCAATGGCCCAGTGGGAGAAATCCCATTGACTTTAATAGGAGCAGCAAAATTGGACTCCACCAAATTAGCAGATTCTTCAAACAGTTCATTAGCCTTAATTAGTTATAATAACCTGAGAAAAAAAAATCCAATTTAAGACTTTACTGCAGCTGCCAAGCTTGAAGTCAACACAGGTGTTGGCTGGGTGCATGCGGCGGGGGTGGGGGGCAAGGGGGAGGAAAAGTTGGAAACCATGCAAAGGTTGTTATAAATGAATGTAAATTGTTGCCAAATTTCTGTGCAACTTTTTCAAAGCAAAAAAGTGCTCTTTTGTTGATACAACAGGGCACAACCAATAAAGAACATCTGTGAAAGTCTTATTGATATGAGTCAGACTAGATGTTAAGGGAGTACACCGTTGATCCCTATGAGCTTACTAATGAATCTCATCAGTACCAACAAGAGACATCACTTTTAGAAATGTATGGCATGTGGAAATAGTTTGCTCATAGCGATGGATGCCCTATAGTGATATCCTGGCAATGCCATCCCAATCCAGCAACAGTTGTAATTTGAGCAGAACTGAAAAACTGTGTTGTCATTTAAGTTGATCATCATTAATCAGAAATAGCATAAACCGAGATAAAATGAATTGTGCATAATAATGCATATTAAGATGAATTAAATGATTGAATTAAAATTAACTATCTTCAGCGGAGTCTATATAGACTCTTACTGTATGGCATTTCCAAATGAAGCTTTTGCCATGGCATGGTCAGTGTCAGATCACCATTTGGCAATTAATGAGACAAAACTGATCAAATGGCATAATTCCAAATCCAAACCTTAAATACCATTAATTCCCATTGATTAGCATTAGAGCATGCATTCAATGGACTACTACATGTAACATTGTTCTGACTTTAGAGCTCCCAAAGTAATCTCATTTCTGTAAAATCACCCACAAATTCCCCTACTCATCTGGATTAGGGCCTTGGTGTAGGGGAATGGTTGCTTGGGGCTCTTGGGGTCTCAGTGGCACTGAGTGCCTTCAATCAGCTTCAGCTGGTGAGCCTAATATGAATTGACCCTCTAGTACCTGTTTTAAGAAAAAGGAATATATGATGTGAACTCTAAACACAGAGGTCCAACATACCATATAGTTTAATCCTAAACCTCCTGTTGACATCAAGAGCAGTACTTAACTTTTTTTTCAACCAGTCCACATAGAAACCAAGCAAAATCAGTGGCTTAAAGATACTGGCCCTGATCCGTTAAAATCAATGGGCTCTTAGGTTAGCCCTGATTAATTTGTTCAGATGATTTCAATAGACACTGAAACATAGGCACACAAGAGGTTGTCTTTTACTGAGTCAGACTATTGGCACGTCTAGCTCAATATTGTCTACATTGACTGGGAGTGGCTGGCCAAGGTTTCAAGCAGAGCATCTTGTGTGACACAGCCTCTGTGACAGTACAAAGTAGCACCTTCTCCTTTTGCCAGAGCAGTGTGGCATGAGCCCTTTTGCTGTTCTAGGATGGATGGCACTATTCCAGCATACTAAATAAGCTTCTGTACAGTGCAAGGGGTATGGAAAACAGGTGGAGGATATGGAAGGGCTGCTACCATTCATTCCTCTTCTCAGAATGTTTGTCTCCCCAATACCATTAAAAAACAACACTGATGCTGAAGAGCTCTGCCCTATTTATCTAGCACATGTTACTGAAGCAGCAGCAGAGGAAGGAGAAGTTAATGTCTTCCATATATGATCATCCTTTTCTTTAGCTTTCGCCACACACCAGCCTCTTGCTCTGTAACTTTACTTTGTTGGTTTGCCTCTCTAGTTCATTTGAGTGCCCTTTTTAGGACTATTTAATTGATTTCTGAGGGATTCCTATACATAACAGAACTCATCGCAACCCATCCCCACCCCTCACTGGACAGTTTCCCAAAGCACTTATCACCTTCACGGGCTGAGCTTGGCATCCATTCTAATGAATATTTAAGAGACTTGAAATTGCTGAATAGATTTACGCTTGCAGATTCTAAGTTTTATTTGGTTGGTGGTGTCTGTGCACGCTTGTGTGTGCCAGACAATCTATTAATCACTTTGGTCAGTTGCTTTTGGTGCAATTAAAATTACAGTCATGTAAAATGATCCCCATGTGGGCATAGCCATGCATGTGAGGGAGCTGTCACCATAGGACAGGGATGGAGAAGCCGAGACCCTCTAGAGGTGGTTGAACTATGACTACCATCATCCCAGACCACCAAACTTCAGATGGGCCCAGGGTCCCAATCTCTGAAGTAGGAGGTCAGTGGAAGCCTCTTCTATTCTCCAGGGTCAAACTATATGTTACATTAAGCCTATACTTAATTTATTTACATATTTTTAGGGCACTGCATAATCCTCACAAGGCAGCTTACAAGCTTACATAGAATGTTTTAAAATGTTTTAAAACACACTACGATTTTATTTGTTTATTTCATAAAATTTATATGCTTCTTGAATGTAAAATATCCCAGAAGCTTGAAAAGGGCTTAAAGATTTCTTACCCACCTTTCACAATAAGTTACAGCATAGAAAATACAATTATAAGTTATAAATCAAATAAAACCATTGCAAATGGAACAGAACAATGTTAATGCAGCAAAAGGGGTGGGAGCCCCACAGAACAAAATACTCGAAATGTCAAAGCCCAAAGTAAAGAGGTGTGTCTCCAGCATATGGCAGAAGCTGTACCATGAAGATGCTAGATGCATCATCTAGATGCCCTCTCCCTTACTGCCACTCCCCACACTGAGGGTGGTGGAGTTACCAGGAGAACATCCTCTGTGACTCTTAATATCTGTGAAGATCGATATGGATGGATATGGTCTTTCAGATATTTGTTGTTTAGGGTTTTAAACACAAACGTGAGTACATTGGATTGGGCCCAGAAACAAAATGGCAACCAGTGTAGCTATATCAGTTCCAAATAGAATCTACCTGCTGCATTTTGATTTCTAAATCATTTTCAAAGGCAGGCCCAAGGTGAGCCCATTGTAACTGTTCAGTCTGAAGGTTACCAGTGCATGGACTACAGGGGTCAAGTCATCTCTGTGCAAAAGGAGCTGTTGCTGGAAGTCAACACTAGCTCCAAGGCTACTTGAGTCTCCCAAGACAGCGTTGGATCCAGGAGTACTTACAAGCTGTGGTGCAATGGATAATAAATAAAACTTATATCCAAGTACTAAAGAACAACTCCTTAAAAACTATTTTCTTTTGGAGGCAATTTTATTATCCCAAACCTGCCTTGATGTGCTGAATGAAGTATCTTAATCCATTGCTAAGCAACACTTAAGAAAACTCGTCTTGCATTAGCTATTAAGCAAATTTAAGTATTTGAACAGTACATTTACATCACTTGCTTTGCTTGTTTGTCATGAATTATGATTGTCTGGTTGAGAAAATCTAATATTTGAACTACTTAAAAACAAAGTTGTTGTTTCTTTTCTTAGGAAAGGTTTATGATTTGGATATTACCTGGTTCATTGTATTTGTGAAACAAACATTCTTTAACCAACATTTCAGCAATGCTAACAATAAATAAAAGTAAAAGTAGTATTCCCCCCCGGTGTTTTAAGTGAGAAGTTCAAACAGCTATAATACTAATCTAATTTATAATTTCATTGAAGGCACTTTAATCTAATGTATTTCAGACATTGAGCTTATAATATCTTTTCCATTGTTCATACTGTACACACCACTGAGTTTAGTTATTTCTGCCATTTCTAATCAATTGGCTGATATCTGTTCCCTGAAGGCATTCTGCTGATGGGGTTTGTTAGGTGAATGCCACCCTAAGTTTTTTTAAAGAAATCCAGCCTATTTTTTTAAAGTCCTTTTCAAGTCCTTTTGTGACTTTCCAGTTTCTATCTGAGTCAGTCTTGTTAAATTGTTCCCATTATTTTCATCCATCACTTAACATTTGTGAGCATCTTCCCCAGTATCTCACTGTATTTCATTGTACCTTGGGTAGGTAGGATAGGATAAATTATGATTGCTCCTCTTGAAGATGTGATGCTTTCTTAAAAAGAAAAGAAAAGAATAAATCAGTGCCTATTTCCAAAGGACTTTTCTGATATACTGGTTGTTGCTGTTTTTTATCATTTCTACCATGGCACGTTATTTAGTAATGAAATATTAAAGTTGATTTTTTTTTTTTTGAAAAATTCAAAATTATAATGATTAGCAACAATTGTAGACCAACCTGCTATGATCCAACAAGGAGCAGTCTGGAACATATAAACTGTAGATTGGTGTCACTGCATGTTCATGAGGCTGTTTGCAGAAGGAGGGGCAAATCACGCACTTCAAAATCCTACAAAAATATTTTCTGTTTGTGTTCAGGTTTAGGGTGCCAGACAGTTTGAATCCATTTACTTTGACAGGCAGGTTTAAAAGTGGGGTTCTGCACATATCCATATTTCTTGCTGAATTAGCACTGCAGTCAATCAGTGGTTACTAGTATCACTGGTTTCAGGCACCTTCCAGTTTCAGACACAATACGCCCCTGAATATCAGCTACCGGGAAGTAACATAGGAGAAGGCAATCAGCTTCACATTCTGCCTGTGGGCTTCAGAGAGGATTCTTGTTGGTTATTGTGAGCAACAGGGTTTTGGAGCTGGATCCGTGGTCTGATCCAGCGCGGTTCCTTTTATATTCTTACTAATAGGAAGTACCTGGCACTGCCTGGGAATGAGAAGAACCCCAAAATGTTGTGATTTTTAAACTCCACGCTCCAGCTACTGCATTTACAGCATTCAAAATGTGGATTTCCAACATGCAAAATGTGAAATGGGGTATGTGTTGGCTGTGCGCATATGCGTGCGCGCGCACACACACTAATGCCAAGCTCAGTGCACCTAACAGCTTCCAGAATGTAGGCAAAAAATGCCTCCTCCACCTTGGGAAACCTTGTTTGTTACTGTCATGCCAAATTGGGTGAAGTTACACCAAAGTCACATTTCGGTCTGCCATCTTGCTATGAAATGGCAGCCAGCATCCAAACATAGACAAATATTGCTGCCTCCACAACAGGAACTCTCTTGAGAGGCGTCCAAATTGGCAGAGTTGCATCATTTCATGTCAAACCGATATCTTCAGAAGCATCCAAATTGGTGCAGTTTGGGTCCATAATGCCAAGAAAACACCCAAGTCACACCCCAAAAGATTTATTTTACTTATTAAAGTTATATACTGCCATTCATTCAAAGATCACAAGGCACTTCACAACATAAAAATACAAAAAGAGAACACAGAATATATAAAAACAAAAACAAACCAATAGCACTCCTCCCTCAAACAAATTTAAAAGGCCACAGATTAATTATCCAAAAGCCAGGTTATAGAGATCCTTTTTTACTTGGTGCCTAAATATATGTAATGAAGGTGCCAGGTAAGCCTCCCTGAGGAGAGCAATCCACAAATGGAGAGCCACCACAGAAAGGACTTGTTCTCATGTGGGGAGAGGCAGTACCTGAGCTATTTAAAGGCTTATAGGTCAAAACCCGGAAACTACCATATTTTGCGGTGTATAAGACTCCCCCGTGTATAAGACGCCCTCTATTTTGGGAGACTCCAAATTAAGAAAACATCCCCCCAGCACTACCCGTGTATAAGACAAGCCCCAATTTCAAACCTAATTTTTTGGTTAAAAACAAATAAACCCTAGTCTTATACACGGAAAAATATGGTAATTGGCAGCCAGTGCAGTCAGGACAGGATCAGTATAACATGCTCAAACTGTCTATCCCTGTTCAGTTAAGGGCACAGCCAAAGCTGATGTAAGGCACTCCGCAACACCGAGGCCACCTGAGCCTCAAGCAACAGTAAAGGATCTAGGAGCACACCCAAACTACATACCCGTTCCTTCAGACGGAGTGTAACCTCACCGAGAACAGGCCACCTTCCCATCTATCCAGTCTAGGGAACCAACCACTAACAGTGCCTTAGACTTATCTGGATTGAGCTTCAGTTTGTTGGCTCTTATCAAGTCCCTTTGAGCCAAAATGGTGGCCTACTGCCCAGTATGAATGAAAACCACCACCACAGGAACCCTGAGTTTGGAATGATATCTCGAGAGGCAGCTGAACCTATTGAGAACAGATGGACAAACAGACAAACCACTTTCAAAAATATTTAGTAGATGCTATTCTTCACTGCTTTGTTCTCTTACACACTAATTTCTTTAATATTTATTAGATGCCCCACATATATTACATTTTCTAGGTGATGCACTAATAATATTTTAGCACTAACCCAGAACAATAAGTGGCTCTGATCTTACTGTTAGTCATTTGCTCCTCCAAAATTCTGCAAAAGGCTGACAGACATCATCAGAAGGGCAATGACAAACATTTGTATCTATAGCGCAACATTGTGTGGTCTGTTGAACTTCAGCTCTGCACAAAGCTGACAACATAACAGGCTTATATATGTTGCTCCCTGGCAGGACCTTAAAAACACAAGCCTACAACAAGGTTTGTCCTAGTCCAAAGGCAGAGAGAGACCGAGGAGCCTGGAGGCTGGACTATCATTAAGGGGACAGTGCGTGGTTAATTCAAAAGCCCAACTCCAATATGCTCCTGCCACTTGTCTATTGAGATTTTCATTGGATATTCTGTTGTCTACACCTGAAGTATGCATACTTGGGATTAGGAGGGGGGCCTTTTCAGTTTACCATCCCAGGCTTTGGAAATCCCTTCCCTCCTTCTATCATGGTCTTCTCTTGGGTTGTCAAAAGCTTCCCTTCACAGAAAAAAATGGTTTTTCAGTTTCTGCACTGAATTGTTTTACCTTGCTGAAACTGCTTGCTGAAATTGTTTTAATAACCATATTTGATTTTACTTTTTATTTTGTGTTTACATTTTCCCCTCTGTTGTTTTTGTCCATTTTTTTTTGTTTCACTCCTATTTGATTTAACTTGCCTTTGTTAGCCACCTGGAACTCTGTGTGAGGACAGGTGGGATATAAATGTTTAAAATAAATAAATATGCCAGAATACCACACCAGTAGTGCCACCATGCTGAACGCAGGTGCTGAGAATGTCAATTACTGTGAGATGAGGATCTCTTCAGGTGAGGCTGAGAGCCCACCATTAGTTTTGAATTCAGCAACGCTGCTATTGTGATAGACTTCGCAATGAGCTAAATCAAGAAAAAGAAGTAACAGTATTGTGATTACCAGAGCCATTTCCCATTGCTGTTTTTGTCCCTCACAACTGAAAACTTGGCCACAAAGAGTAGGAAACAAAGACAGTCTAAAAGGCTTAGGAATACTGATGAGCCAATCAAAATGCCACAAACAAAATCTGGAGGGCTCCAAAGCTGGAAATCTTAATTTGCGGAAGGCATGGCGATCAGCATGCACCATCTATTACAATACAAGGAAGATGAGACATGATTAGAAGGCACGGTTTTAAAATACTAAATCCTGATGAAATTTAGACATGTTGGCATGAAAAGCAAAGGAAACAGAGGGCTGTGGAAATATAGTAGTGACTGCAAAATAAAACCCTCAAAAGCCGAAAATGTATTGTATATAGAATTTTTATCTGAAACTGGCATATTAAATTGCTTGTTCGAAGAATTAAGTATTCTTTTTCTGTTGTTACATCCCAAGGGAACAAACCAACTGGTGTTTATGAGGTAATCAGCTATATAAACCTGCATTTTTTCAGGCCAAACAAACATGCTCCAAAAGATGTGCCAAGCTACATATCTAGCTTCTTAACAGAAAGGTGTGCTCCCACAGAAGAGGATGTTTTCTTTCAGTCTGTGCCTATAACTCATCATTATCAACCCATTACAAAATGACACCCACACTACAGCTTGACTATCCATGTTATGATCCTTGCCAGTTAATTAATTACCATTTCATGATCAGACAATATGTAGCAATAAAACTATATACATATGTACCTCAAAATTACCTGTCTTTTTCTGCCAGAGAAGGTGTGTGTACAAATAAAGGGTTCATTCTGCCGCTTAGCTGGGCTACCCAACACCTACACTGCTTACCCGGGGCCCCTTCCTGTTCTTCTGCCTTCATGCTTTAGTTCTGACAACATCCTTACAATTTTATTTTATACACACACACACACACACACACACACACACACACTGCATCATTTTTTCTTAACACCCCCTCCTTGGTATACATATATAATTCTTTTTAATTTGAATTAACTTGGAGATTTCCCTTTTGTTTCCCACAGGAAAACATGACCTTTCTCAGTCTGGGGAATCACCATCCTGTTTCAAAATAAACAGGATTTTGCATTGACATGGTTGATGGACACACACACATACAATCCTGCAAACCAACAAGAACAAACAGTGCTGCAATTGTCCGCCCCCCCCCCCCCGCTCTGCATATGAACCTAAAAAGTGAATAGTCTCTGCTCTGTTATTGGAAGGCCTTTGTAACAGAAGGAATCTAAACAAGCTGGTAAGCAAACTTTTTCTGGCCTACCTTGTGCCACCCTTTGAAACTTTATATGAAATGGCTCGTCTTTCTGTGCAATTCTGTACACAACCATGCTATGCAGCACTAACTGAAAAAATGAACATTGAAAAATGTCAGGGATGTTATTTACCATGACTGGGAGAAAAAGTGTCCCAGGAAGTTATTTTATTCCACCTGCCTCTGGAGCCTTCAATTTCCCTTTTCTTTTCTTTTCTTTTCTTTTCTTTTCTTTTTCCTGCAGAAATGTGCCATAGCCACACAAAAAGAAATAACCAATAATGTATGGCCCCAGTCAAGAAATATCGTTCTCAAGTAACTTTCACATTAATTGGACGATTTACTGTCAAACTATCTGTTATGTAAGAGATTCTTGTTCTGATCTCCTGATGGTTTTGATTTTAACTTATTCCTCTGCCCCCTGAATGGGATTAGAGCAGCAGCACAGGGATCATTGAAATAAAAAGCCCTGCTTCCAGACATGTCTCATGAATCACAATGATGGGCATATTACTGGCAATGTAATTGTTCATCATGGAAAAATATGAAAATAGAAAAATAAAAAGAAATAGTGTCTCTGATTCCAAGAGCTTTTCTTAAAAAAAAAAAAAAAAAGATATGTGAACTGTTCTCCAAGGAGGATATCTTCTTCCATTTAGTACACACATATGCACTTGTACTTTATAACTTCAATCCAATATAGCACTCACAAACCAGAGCAGGCAGCCTTTCTTATTTTTTTTATAGGTTAGAATCCCACGAATTAGCTGTTTGGTAAAGAAGGGGCAATGAGAGAGATGGAATCCATCTTCCCAGAACACCCAATTAGCGAGAGTTCCACTTTTTAAAAAGGGCTAAAAACACATGTTTCCAGCTGCTGAACCATGGCAGGGAACTGAATGCCAATAGCACTCCCACACATACGCCAAGGCCTGCTTCCATGCATATATAACCCTCAGCTGGATAGGGGCTGCAATGTATACTGCTGAAAGCTGTTCACAGGGCTAGTGGTGTGCATGTTAGTGTGAGCTCCGCATGTGGACTGTACCATTTCAGATACAGGTGTGGCGATGATTAAATGTTTCCAAGGTGGGGCGAAATCCGACATTGGTATGTCTGGGGGAAGACTAGGTAGCTGAAGAAGTCTGCATGCACACAAAAGCTTATACCTATAACAAACTTAGTTGGTCTCTAAGGTGCTACTGGACTATTTTTTTATATTAGGATAGAACACTTCTCCTTGGTATCTAATTGTCCATGTGCAGGGTTTTTATTTATTTAAGTTTAGTCATTGAGTGTCCACTAGCAGACACAAATTTGCCAGCTCGTTTGCAGCTTGTGACTATTAGGCCTAAGTACATCCAATTCAGGGAGTCATTATACTCTTCTAGAATGCCATTCCAATTAGAGTAATTTGGATATTTGCATGTGAGCTGGTTGGCAACTATTTTAATGCTCGTCTTCTTAATATTGTTGCAGGTGGGGGCTGGAAGGAAGGGTGGATCCATATTTTCTCTCACAAGTCTCTTGACTCATTTCCAAAGTACGTCTGTTTTCTATGCCCTTCTCAACACTGCATAATGGTAGCAATTAGTAGCAAATAGCAACGTCAGCCCTATACATCCCTTGGCCCAGTTTTGCATACTTTGCAGTTCTAATCCAGATTTATACTCACTAGCACTGTTACGTGATGCAACCCATTTCTACAGCTGATCTATAGCTATTGATGTGGGTTTCTCCACTGGTTGCCTTTTGAAAATTCCCTGTTTCCCTGTTAGTGTAAGAGTTTATTATCACTGTGTTTTTGAGATTTTTGAGGCAGAGTACCAAATGTGTTTGGTACGGGCTAGAAACAGCTAAAGCTCTGGTGTTTGATCTAATAAATCCTTAAAGGCACCCAGTGGTGGTTGATGCCCACTGAGACTGTTGGGGTGTAAAGCAAGAAATCCAAATTATAGGTGGAGCCAGAGCCAATGACAAGCACCACCAATGATGGGCAGAGCCAACTAATATTATCTTTGTCCCCAACCTCCTCACTACTGGATTCTACAAGAGCAACTCTGAGACTAAAAGAGGAAGGAAAGTTGATAGGCAGTTCTACCCCTTGGATTCACTAGGGGCAGACTGAGGCTGGCAGGGCACTGCCCCATTTCCCTAACTGACCAACCTCTACAGCCTAGGACCCTCATACCTACGGGACTGCCTCTCCCGGTATGCCCCATGGAGAGCCTCAAGGTCCATATATAGCAACACCCTAGTGGTCCCGGGCCCTAAGGAAGTTAGATTAGCTTCAACCAGAGCCAGGGCCTTTTCAACACTGATGGAGCGCTCTGCCTCATGAGACCAGGGCCCTGCAGGATCTGATTTCTTTCCGCAGGGCCTGTAAGACAGAGTTGTTCCACCTGGCCTTTGGCTTGGAGTCAATTTGATTCCCTCCCCCTCTTTCTTTTTTCTTTTTCCTTTCTCCTCCTGTGATGAGGCTGCATTTTAATATTTTAATTGTTGTATTTTAAACTTGTTTTTAAGTTGTATTCATTCAACTTGTTTTTATTATTGCTTCTTAGCCACCCTGAGCCCAGCCTTGGCTGGGGAGGGCGGGGTATAAATAAAAATTATTATTATTATTATTACTGAAGGCACCTCATTTCTCATAACATCTGACTATAAAGAATCTTCTTGCTAGACACAGTAAGAAAACATTATGCTCCCTTTGCTCAAAAGAAAGCTTAGCCATCATACATTTTCTTAAATAATATCAAAGTAAAATGTAATCGACTAGAGAACTGGAACAATGGACTAGGGGGGATTCCAAAGGCTTGAGGCCAGGGCAGAAAAGGCTCACACTCTGGATGCTGCACAGGCAATGGAAGAAGCAGGAGGTCCTGGTCCGTAGATCCTGGTGAATGGGCAGTACCAGAGTGAATACCCTAGCACTGTAATAACTGACTTAAATGGCCAGAGACAGAGGGGTGCACTGTTCTATCTTCTTGGCATGTAAGTTACATAACATTCATGCCATAGCAATTATCATTCTTAGTCTCTGCAATTATATGCAGAAAGACACCTCTAGCTAAAGCACAGTTAATTGTCCTCTGAATGACAACTTACTGGTGCTAATGAGCACACTGGTTTGTTTGTGATGTCAGAGTCTCATCAGATAATGCTGTCAGATATGCACAAAGCTTGTACTGAAAACATTCATAATATTCCTGTTGAAACAATGACTACAAATCTTAGGGAAAGAAAAGGCAAATCCAGTCGTATGCATCCACCATCTGGTATTTGTTTAGTTATCATTTGTACAGCTTGATGTTTTCTCTTAAACAAAATCTCTTTTATGGACTTCCACTCTATTCCTCACCCCCCACCCCTGGCACAGATTTTGTTTCCAACTTCCAGCTTCCTTTGCTGCATCAACATTAACTGTCACCATACCAGTCTGTTCTTGAATTGCAAGTTGCCCTGGGAAGGAGATCACTTTGCTACAGTTGAGGACCAAATGTTGTATCCTTTAAGTTATACTGTTTCTTTGCTTTTGTGGGTTATGTACTGCTTCTTTATACTGTACTGGTTCTGTAGAATGCCTTTGCTGTATTCTCCATGGAAATGTTAATTTCAGAGCAAGCTGAATATAACACTACTCATAATGAATGCTGTCTTTCTCATTGCTTTCAGACTTTACATCAGTTCTTCCGCTTTGACTTGATTGGATGAGTGAAAACAGTCCCGTACCTGATGCTATTCACTGCAATGTCTGGTGAGGCAACTTACTGATTCGGCGTGAATGCCAAAGATAAGAACTATCCTACCCTATATTGGATTTCCCTGTTTTTTTTTAAAAAATGGAAAGATCTCACCTGCCCTGCAGGAAAAAGATTCTAAAGAAACTAGAAGTTAGGCAAGTTCAGGTATTCTCTCCTGATCATGTGGCAGGGGAAACAGGGTTCTAAATCATGCCAGGATCTATACAAACAGAGAAGATTTCTTGCTGCAAAATTTCAGCACACAGTGTGCAATGAAGCCAATAATTTGACAGGGGGAATGGGGCCAGGGAGAACTCCTCAGCCCTCCAGAGATGGTGCAGTGGGCACACAAGCAGAGGAGAAGGGTTGAAAGTCTCATAGTGCAAGTCAAAGTCTTGTGCCTTTATTTAGCAGGATACTGCCCTGAATCCCTCGCACCATGAGTTTAAAAATCTTCTCACTACTCCCCTCCAGTTAAGTTGCAATAAAGCAGTCGGGTTCAGAGCTGGTGACTCCAATCTTAAGGCCTTTACCGCTACATAGCACATAACTGGAAGGGTTCAGGAGGCTGGAAATGAAGGGGGGGGAATGTCCTCCAGTGGCGACTGATGCCCATTGGAACAACTAAGGTGGAAGGCCACAAGGGACAGCAACAGTAGGTGGAGTCAGAGAAAATGACAGAAAGAGCCAGTTCTAGTCCCCTAGGCCCATCCTCCTCTTTGTTGAGTTCCACAATGACAACACCAAGACTAAGGAGGAGGAAGCTGGCATGCAGTGTCACCCCTTGGGCTCGTTGTAAGAAAGAAGGCAGGTGGGTGGGGGATTGCTGAGGAAAGACTGACGTTGGGGGGACAGTATCGCACCTGCCCAAATGGACCAACTTCTATTGGTGTCATCTGTGAACCCCAAACTTTGCTACAAGGCTCCCATTTCAGATGGGTTGGTCCCTGAACCAGAACTTTTCTTGTTTTGAAGTTGGAAAAACACTGCAATAATTTGTTTTGTGTCCTACCACATGCTTTCCTTATTATCTATTGCTTGCTAGCTCTCTAAACAATAACTTGATTTTTATTTCATTTTTTATGTTTAAGTGAGGTGAGCTTTGTGTGAAAAGAATGAAGCTATAAATCAAGCGATAGTGCCTCAATCTCTGCCCCCTACAGTTTTATGGCTGTCTTTACAAACACAGAAAAGCCTTGCTGTAGACTCCACAATACCTGAAAAGCTTTTCTTTAAGGATGTATGAATGCAGACTTGAGCAAAAAAAGAATAGAAACCTCATGCAAGACTTTTGACCTTTTTTCTGATTTTTGAGGTCACTCAGGCCCAGAATTCAAAAATGTGAACTGAAAGTAATGCATAGAATTGTCATTTCTCATCTGAGATACACCTGTATAAAAGTTTAGAGCAGTTGAGAGGAAAATACTGCTTTTGTGTGTAATTGAAAGGAACCATCTGTACATTTTCCTACACCGACTGCTGAAAATTAATCTCCTGGTTTTTAAGGGAAAAACCATGAAATGTTCCATTCTTCATAGGAAAGTAGTTCTCAGAAGATATATTTAAATGTGACTTGTAAACTAAGTAGTACTAAATTCACTTCCATTTATTACTATTAAATGAAAAAGGAAGAGATAGGTCCGAGAATATATTACCTTTCTTATGTCCATCAGTGTTATATATCAAGCTACATTTTAAAGCTGCACTTGTATTGCGACAGGATGTGAAATGCCACTTGGTTTTATTTTGCCCATTTCCGATCTTAGCAGAGGCTGTGGCTCTCAATACTTGGTGCTTGCATCCTAATAATAATTTAAGAAAGGGTCAAATCCCAGGAGTAAGTTACAATGAAAAAACAATGAGACTTAGTTCTGAGTAGGCATTTATAGTATTGGACATCTATGTTCCTATGATGTATCTCCTTGGCTTCTATAAAATAGAACACAAGTTCTGGTTAAGAACACAAGTCTGCAGGATTAGGCTAATGGCCCGTCTAGTCCAGTATGCTATTCTCACAGTGGCCACCCAGATGCCTGTGGGAAACAGCCTTCTTATACACTGTGTGTGGAAAAAGACCTTCTTCATTGACAATGCCCATATATCTCACTGACTAGAGAAGAGGTCTTGACTTTATCTTAGATTTCTCTCTTTCTTGCCAAGTCCTCACTCAACTTCTCTCTGTATATTATGGTGAAAACCCAACCTTTCCTTTCCTTCCTTATGGCTGAACCTCTGATTCATGCTTTGAAGAAACAATTAGATTGTGAGGGAATGGTTAAGCAATAACAACAGTATACTGTTATCAAGGGTTAACTTTGTGAGATGATAAACTGGCAGTTTACTTTTGACTGAAGCTAGAAGCAAACACAAAGATGCGGTCTTCCAAGAAGCAGTTAAGGTTTTCAACACAGTTTTTTTGTGGGTGGAAGTTAACGGTAAAATCCTGCTTTAATGGAAAATTGTCAAATTGAGGCAAGTCTTTTAGTGACCACTCTTTTCAGAATCAATGGTCCTTAGTTATGGACCAACAAGGATTTAGAATCACTGGAAGAACCTGATGATTAGTCAGAAGGTTCTGGTTGGCACAAATACAAAAACAGGCACATCACTGTTGGGGGGTCTTTAGTTGGCCAATTAAAGAGTGGGTGGGTAGAAGGCAGACCATCATCTAGCATTCTAGCAGAAGACCAGTTCCCAAAGGACAGTCGTGTACCTGTTGGTTTCTGGGCTTTTGCAAAGAATGTACTAGGTAGTCCTTGGCCTGACACAGCATGGTACTTCTTATGTACTTAAGCAAGAGTATATACTTGGGATCATTTGACAGACAACAGAGGATCAATTTCCTTTCTGCTCCTCTTCTTCTTCTTCTTCTTCTTCTTCTTCTTCTTCTTCTTCTTCTTCTTTATTATTTAACTCAGCTCTTTAATACCCTGGCCCAGACATTTGAAGGTGAAATTACACCCAAGTGCACTTCTTGTTTTGGAATTGACTGAGGAGTAGTAGATTCACAGTGTAGTCCTGTCCAGTAATAAGCAATGTCTCTACATTTCAGCCACTTACTGTTTTCAGTTTTCATTCTGTACAGAAAAATCATCAGGGACCAAAAAAATAAATAAAAAAAAAATGGCGGAGGGAGGAAGTAAACCAATTGAATTTTACATGTGGGGATCTGTTTTTTGTCCCAGCCAATGTAATGAGTCTGGGTAATTTTTCTTCCCGACAAAAAACTCCAGTGGTGCAGGTCTAAGTGTGAAGAAAGAGTTTTATTTTTTGAAAACCAATAAAGAGACGGGGGAATAAAGTATACCAGGAAATATTTTGATTTTTGCCAATAGGGTGCTCTTTTTGCCCCAGACAATGTTAATGCATCTGAATAAAAAGAAAGAAAGAAATCACATGGCTTTTTCACACAGAGACTGATACTGAGAAGCAGATACATTATTCCATCCAGTATACTTATTTTTATCCAACTGAGATATATTTCAAAAATGTTGGAGACAGATCATTTTCCAGAGCCACCAATAAGTGTTCTAGATTCTTACTCAGGCTAAAGATAATGTGATTTATGACATGGACAATACCCTCATTCCTTTTGACTGCAAACTGATACATCCATTATGTTGAACAAACCTATTACTTTAGGCCATTCAGTTAATGCATATTGACATATTAATTTTTCCATTATACCCAACTTCTCTAATTGGACTGAAGTGTCCATATAAGCTGAAAAAGACACACTCTAACCCCTCAAATTCTTAAATTCAAGGAATTGTTCATATTTAATAAAATCCCAGTTAAACAAACATCTTACAATTTTACAGTGCTGTTCCATTTTCCTCCTTCCCTGCTCACAAGAACACGGGGGAGATGGAACATGCTTTTCATGTGTTAACTCCGTAACTAATTCCTTTAGTCCAGCAATCTGAGAAACTTGTTTGAGCAGACTCTCATTCTGCTGTTCCAATTCCCCAGCAACACATTGTGCTTTCATAAGATGCTCTTTAATCCCTGTTATCATTTACTTTCACAACTGATTCTGACACAATAGGCGTCCTTTTCTTTGTCTAGCATTTGTCTATCTGCTCTTCTCCTGCAGAAATTTGCTGCTGGGCATCTTGAGCTCTCTCGAACCTCTCTCGAGCTTCTTCGGCTGTAGCTCCTTTGCTTTTGCCCCTAGAAAGCTTGAGAGCTGTACAATATTTATCAAACAATTTGCACAGGCAATCTACCCCCCTTCATTACTATTGCATGGGCTTCCCGCAGAGAGGCCGCAGTGTACAAGTGTACCACTTTACACAGTGGCTTCCCCACCCCTTTCACTGGAACATTGGAGCTCTCCTCCAGTCATTCTTTTGCCAGTTTTCTCTTAAGCATTTTATTTCTTCTTCAACTCATTACATTATCTTCTAGAAAAGGATGGCCAAAATGATCAAAGGGATGGAGCAA
Source organism: Podarcis liolepis (assembly GCF_965112155.1). Classification (NCBI taxonomy): domain Eukaryota; kingdom Metazoa; phylum Chordata; class Lepidosauria; order Squamata; family Lacertidae; genus Podarcis; species Podarcis liolepis. Next base: position 59,783,772 of record NC_139555.1, on the reverse strand, counting down.
CTCTCCTATGATGAATTGCTACAGTGTTAGCAACTTTTTAGCTTAGAGCAAAGGTGCGTAAGAGGTGGCATGATAGAAAATTATATGCATGGCATGGAGAAAGTGGATAAAGAAAAGCTTTTCTCCCTCTCTCACAACACAAGAACTAGTGAATACTACTACTACTACTACTAATTTATTATTTATACCCCGCCCATCTGGCTGAGTTTGCCCAGTCACTCTGGGCGGCTTCCAATCTAGTGTTAAAAACAATACAGCATTAAATATTAAAAACTTCCCTAAACAGGGCTGCCTTTGGATGTCTTCTAAAAGTCAGATAGTTGTTTATTTCCTTGACATCTGATGGGAGGGCGTTCCACAGGGCGGGTGCCACTACCGAGAAGGCCCTCTGCCTGCTTCCCTGTAACCTCACTTCTTGCAATGAGAGAACCGCCAGAAGGTCCTCAGCGTTGGACCTCAGTGTCCGGGCTGAACGATGGGGGTGGAGACGCTCCTTCAGGTATACTGGACCGAGGCCATTTAGGGCTTTAAAGGTCAGCACCAACACTTTGAATTGTGCTCAGAAACGTACTGGGAACCAATGCAGATCTCTCAGGATCGGTGTTATGTGGTCCCGGCGGCCACTCCCAGTCACCAGTCTAGCTGCCGCATTCTGGATTAATTGATCTGGATTAATTGATCTGGGTCACCTTCAAAGGTAGCCCCACATAGAGTGCATTGCAGTAGTCCAAGCTAGAGCATGCACCACTCTGGCAAGACAGTCTGCTGGCAGGTAGAGTTTCATCTTGCGTAGCAGGTGGAGCTGGTAGACAGCTACCCTGGACACAGAATTAACCTGTGCCTCCATGGACAGCTATGAGTCCAAAATGACTCCCAGGCTGCGCACCTGGTCCTTCAGGGACATAGTTACCCCATTCAGGACCCAGGAGACCATTCAGGACTAGTGAGCGTCCAGTGAAGCTGAATGATGAAAGGTTCAGGACAAAAAAGAGAGAAATTACTTCTCCACACACTCCCACAGGAGGCAGTGATGATGGCCACCAACCTGGAAGCTTTAAAAGAGGATTTGACAAATTCATGGACGGCCATGCTATCAATGGCTAGTGGTCATGATGGCTTTGTTCTGTCTCCACTGTTAATGGCTGTATGCCTCTGAATACCAGTTGCTGGGAATCGCAGATGGCAGAGTGCTCTTGTGCTCAGGTCCTGCTTGCAGGCTTCTCACAGTCATCTGGTTGGCCACTGTGAGAACAGAATGCTGGACTAGATGTGCTGTCAGCTTGATTCAGCAGGTGTCAACTTCCGTATTCCAGACATATGTTGTTCTGCCAAAAACATGCAGCTTGGTGGATCAGAATAACAACTGGCAAATCAACATGCACATAGAAGATACATGGATATTATCATGAGAATATATTCAGGGCAGAGCCCGCTGTCCATATTTAATGTCCAGGAAAGAACTAAATCTCAGAAACAGTGCTAGCTGGAGGACATGATGGGAATGGGTTGCAACATTTAACAGCATCTAAAGAACAATACAGCTTGGAGACTGGTGCAACTATGCTGTCACATTGCCTAAATTTGACAAATGTCACTTCGTGCAGGAAAGCAATTGCAAGGAATTATCTTTTCAACAGTTTGAGAGACAAAGTCGGCAAGCTGGAAACTCTAATTTGGCCAACTTCTGTTAGTGAGAATGTGCAAGAGCATTCCCTCTAACAAGTGTTCCATAAGTAGAATAGTAGCTACATACATACATGCATCCATATGGTGGATTCCTGATCCCTCACTACTTTACCCTTAGTGGCGAAAGGCCTGTGAAATACAGGTGCTCTGTGTCACATGTTCCATCGTGCACTTGCCTTGATGGTAAGTCTGTGGAGGAGGTTTCTGGATGATACATTTGTGAAGCACTCCAATGCTGTATTGTATAAGAATAGCTTCACATAATTATTTTGTCCAGGAAAAAGCCAGCTGGTGACAGTTCCCACTATCATTCTAGCATGGTTAAGCTTCTTTTTTTTTATGAAAACCTGCCACAATTATATTTTAACCATAAACTTAAACATAAAAATAAGTTGCTTCAAAATCCAACTAAATATAAGACTGACCACATCATTTAATTATTTTGTTTTATTATCAACTTCTTAAAGCCCTCACAGGGCAGTCTATAAAATGGACTAAATAGAATAAAGGACCTTACAGAATAACTTCCTGCATAAGAACATAAAATCTATTTGCAGAAGACAAGGGCACATCCACAATAAACTTAATGTGTGCTAGGGATAATTCACTTCAATGTGCCCTTTATTGTCAAAATTGACTGTGCAAACACACACTAAGATGAATTTTGAACAAAGGGTCTGTCTAAGCACACTGATAATCTCATCACATCCCTGCTGGCAAGTGGATTTTTCACATTGTGATGACTGTAATCACTTTGCTACATAAAAAGTGGCAATGGAAAGCCACATTAATTTGTAAAACAGTTGGAATAGCCCAGCAGTTTGAACAAATGAAATGCAGCCAGTGATTGCTGACAGCAAAAGACTAACCATCTGATCATCAGATTTTTTAAAAAAATGGTTACTGAAGTAGTCAAGTTTTATAATACAGGGATATCCTGTACACTATACTTATACCTATATAAAGTTATTTAAGCCAAGGCAAAAATACGCCAGATCCAAACTCCATTTTCTCACAGGGTTACTGCTAGCTAAGCCAGCATAAATCTGACAGAGGGAAAACAAACCTTTAAACATTACACCACCCTTTTTGCCAATTTAACTTAAGCTGGGTTCTCAGGTCACATGACTATACTGACCATACTTATTCCTTAGGTTGAGAAATTGTTTGTTTTAAAATCAGATTAGATGTGAAGTTTTTGCTGTAACAATATATGACATTATATAACTTCCATCTATGTTGATTACATTTTCAGATATCCTAAAGCTCTGTTTCTAACTTATAAATTTGTCTTTTAATATATGACACTTTCCAACATTTCTCCAATAGCTAATGATTCATCCAGTGAGTAATGCTTCTGGTAAATTACTGGAAGGTGATGTCTGAATACAGAAAGACAATAAAGGCTATTATTTGCAGCCTTATGTTTGGTTCCAAGGACAAGTCACTTGCTATTTTCTTTTGTCTCCTGCTATTTGAATGTCAAAAAAATCTATAGAAATTTCTAATCTAGGGCACTGTAAAACATAGTTGGGAAAATTGATTTAATTTTAGCAGTAATATGAAAGTGTATTCTAGTGGATATTTCATAAGATGATGAACAGACCTTCCTTTATTAAACTTTGAATAGATGGGACATATTTTGCAGTAAATTTTGGTCTCATATGTATATTTACATAAAGCAAATCTAAATTGCTACCGAAATGGCATTATAAATAATTCTTTAAATTGTGGGTGCTTGGTTAATCATCTTAAGGAGTAAGATACTCCCAAATGTTACAATATAAGTGATATTCTTTGTTCAATACTTTCCCTCCTCCAGCAGCCTTGCAATCCTTAGAATCTATATATTCTATCACATACATGATATTCTATCACATACATGATACTTCACACATTATACATATAGTAAACTTTTCTTCTTAATTTTTAATACAAACATGAACCAGGCTGAGCTGGCGTATTGTTGTGCCACCACAGAGGAAGATCCCCTTTGGCATCACCCCCCATGAGTGTGGGGTGAAGCACTTGCAGTATGCTGTGGGTAAGAGTCAGAATCTGGGGTTATCCTAGGTGTCACAGTTTCCCATCTGAGTCCATTTCCATCGTGAATTTCTTGGTTCAGCTGCCCTTCTTTTGTCATCTTTCTGTGAATAATATATTCTTTTGGAAGTCAATATTCCTCAGCTGCTCACATTGTCAGGAAGTCAAGCCAAACGCGACTGAATCTTTATTGTTTCCCAAAACAGAAGATAATGGTGAATCACTCTCTGAAAGTATACGTCTAACTCGAACTAGAATAGGAACTTGAAAATAAAATAATAATGATTTGATTACAGCAACTGGTGACACCCTCAGCGGTCCCAATAAGGAAAAAAATAAATCACAAGCCGATAAAAATAGCACTTGAAAGGATTTATTCAGATACATTAGGGGTTTGTTCAGGATGTGCTACAACGTGTCTAAGACTGTGGTACTAGGCAGTAAGTTTGAATGAACTCTGAGCTTACTTCCAAATAAACACATGTATGATGGGATTGTGCTGAAAAATACATAAATGCTAAGACGCAGCATACAATTTCTTACCTGATATAACCTTACGTAGGAAGCCTAAGTGCCTCTTGTTGCTAAATCACATTGTAACTGTGAAAATGGCCCCTTTGAATCAAAACCGGACTCTGGGAAAATTTCACCATGAATATAAATTGCAAGGAACCTTAGATAAATGTATTCATAGATTTTTTAAGGCTGAAGGAACCCATCATTTTATGTGACCTCTCGTCTAATGCAAGCCCAAAACATTCACCTAGCAATTTCTGCATCCTGTTCAGAAAAATCTGATATTAGCAAACGCATGCTCAGAATATATATTCTTTCGGGCATTTCCTTTGATATTGCATGGATATTTTTTTTAAAAAAGAATATACATGAAGCCTCAGAGGCTAGCATGCGATTTTCCCAGGCTAAGGCATTTTCAGTAGATCAGCAGAGGGCAATTAAATTAGTCTCTCTAGGATACTGAGTATGTCTTTTGAGTCCAAATAGTACTTTAAATGCTCAGAGACATTTTCTGTTGTGTCATTTGAAGTCAGATGGAGTGGCCTCTTGCTCCACAGCTATGCTATTGGCTGGCTCTTAGCAAGAAAAAAATTCCATTTCCAGCTCTTAAGTCCCGAGGTAGGTACATGAAGTCATCTCTTAAACTTTCCATTCATCTTAAAAGTTAAGAGCTCAACTGTCAGAGAAAGGAGCCTCGGACTTGGTATCAGCAGCATGGGATTTGACAGTTAATCAAGCCTGTCTTGAACAATAGGCATTGCTGAATTAATACCTATTACTGTAGAAGGGTTCAGTTAACATAAGGAAATGCTAGCTAGTTTCAAAAAGAGCTACAATAGATGCCAATGTCTCTCTTTCCCGATATTTAAGGTGATGACATCAGACATTTTGTTTATGACTATATAGAGGCACATTGCAGATCTCAATTTGTCTTTTAGGAATAAAGCAATCTAATTGTTATTAGCCTGCCCTTCAAGGAGAATAAAAACATTAATTGGACTGATCCATTAGTCCAGACATTTAAGTAAAAGGACTCTGGTGCCAGCTTATGAATATAAGGACAATAAAATGTGGAACTGACCAATATATCCTCAGTTATTAGAGAAGTTTTACTGCCAAGTCTAATATATAGATAGCTTTCTACCAAACTGAAAGCTTTCATGGGTTGCTTCCATATTAAAGAATCTGAATAACTGTATGGTTTTTAACATTTGCTTTAACATTTCTCCCTTTGATAAAGGGAACCAGGGACATTTTCTCAAGAAACATCAGTCTCATAGTCAAAAGTGGAACCACCGCTGAAAAGGCACTCTAATGTATGCCCACCAAGCTTGTGGTTTTGTTGCTAAAGAGTTTTTTCACAGTTATACCACTGCCTTGCACTGTGATTGGAGCCAAATGCCTTTAAAAGATTCTGCGTCAGGTTACCCATCTGTAGGAGAAGAAACACCAAGCTCATTTGCCAATGAATTTAACCTCCCCTTCCATATTTGGGTAGAGTTTGCTTCCTTGTTTTGTGCTGCCAGTTATGCAGATTTACAGCTGTGCTGAACAAGATGATGGGCTTTCTTCTACATAATAGACAACTTTCACTCTGGCCCAGTTTGTTCAAGCACCTCAGCTTAATACATAAGAGGATGTGTTTGATTCAGCAGCATGAGAGAAATAAATAACATAGAGGAAAAGCATTTGAAAACAATATCAAGGGTTATGAAGGAAATCAAACAATATGATCAAATGATATGAAGGGAAAGTCTCTGGAAATGAAGACAAAATCTGAGTTGTCAAACCCCAAATATGAAACCCGAGAAAAGGATCATATGAATTTACAGAAAACATGCATTTTACAGAGCAATATTAATTCATTATTTAGATCTCAATAAACATGCATATAAATAAAAGTTTGATGTGAGCTGTGTTCAGATGAAGACCAGCTCAAAACAAAGAACCATGATGAAAAGGGAAGGCACCTTTGTGAACACTTTTGATATAATAAAAAGTCCCTCTTTTCAGTGATTTTTTTCATGTGACAAAAGAGAGGAAAATGTTCCAGATACTCAGGAAGCATTGCCCTAACTCTGTATTGGCCGTGTTTGCCCTCAGAATTGTGCTTTATTGAAATGTGATTAGCTGTACAGTGGTACCTCGGTTTACGAACTTAATCCGTTCTGGCAGTCTGTTCTTAAACCAAAGCCGTTCTTAAACCAAGGCACGCTTTCCCTAATGAGGCCTCCTGCTGCTGGTGCCCTTCCACCGTTCGGCTTCCATTCATAGACCGAGGTAAAGTTCGCTAACACCTACTTCCGGTTTTGCAGAGTTCGTATACCAAATAGTTTTTTAACAGGGCTGTTCGAAAACCGAGGTACCACTGTATAGTGTTGTGACATCGTCCTGTTCATTGTGTGATCCCTAATGGACTGGATTACACATGTAACTGATTCAGAAAGGATCACACTTGTTCTCAATTGGCTTGATGTTGAGACAGACTTGACTGGGAACTATGTCAGCAAACAGGAATGGGAAAAGATCTGTTTCATATAATGCAGTGCTGTTTGTTGGATAGATATTCATCCACCACTTTTGACCAACAGAAGAACATTTGGTACAGTGCTTTCAGGGATGCATTACACAAGAACCTTCTCCTCAAATTACTTAATTTAAAACTGCCATAAATAAGGTTAATTTTGGTTTAGTATTAAACTGCTAAAGGCTTTTGCTTTTGGCAACACTTAACAAAATTACAGAGTGTGAAATGTAATTTTTCCTCTTCCTAACCTCTTTTGTGTGTAACCAGCAAAAAAAGAGGGCACAATTCCTCTATTTGAAGCTTTTTTCACGGAGCCTATTACCATATTTAGGAATAATTGCTCTCCCTAGACGTGATTGAGCATACAAATACCTGCAGCCTGGAAGAAAATCTCATAGCATATTTATTTCAGGCAAAGGGAACCAGAAAAGCAACCCAGCAGCCTAGAATTAATAGGAAAATGGCAGGTAAAAACCATGCAAAATGCCATCTTCTCACTGTTTTATACAGCAGATTCATGTATTCTGAATAACAGGCTACATTTCAGAATCCCAACTAAAATTCCTACCTACTTAATGTACCTCTAATAAAAGTTTACAAGCCTAGACAATACATTATCTGAAATTGGAACTGGATTCCTGTCAGGGAACTGCCATCGGAGGGACAGGTGGTGGAAGGGCTCACGGAGGTTGGGAGAGACCCAGCAGCTGAAGCAGGAACCAGCAGGGGGAGAGGTGGGTCTCTGAGGGAAAGCGAGCAGGAGGGATGGCTCAGGGACACTTCCAGCGAGAACAGTGGGGAGGTTTCTGGACCTCCCATAGGGAGACCCACTCCTCGCCGGAAACTGTCACGCCGTGAGTCCAGAAGACGTGTTTCCGTTAAGGAGCTTTTATGTTGGAAGCGATTCCGAAAGCAGCCACTGTCAGAATCTGCCAGTGACTAGAGGAGCCATGTTTGAGGGGCTCCGTCACAGACAGAGGTTTGTGGACTTGAGCAAACTCTGAGGGACTTGGATTTTACGCATAAGCAGCTCATCATCCCATCACAATACCTGATGAAAGTGCACACTTATGTGCATATATATATTTGTGTAAGTTTTGTATTGTGCAAATCACAGGCCATATGCCTAACTATACCTGGTGCTGCTCTGTTCCTGGTCAAAAAGCTTTATACCTACTGTGATTAGCCACAAGTCTTCTCCATCAGAAACAGGCGCAATTGGTATTAGTCAGATGGCATTCTTGTCCCACATTTGTTTGCCCAACTTGGTTGGTTGTTACTGCCATGAGGAAGGTGAAGATCATGACTGTATCAGCAAAGCACGGCCCTCTCATGAATCACACCCCTTTGAAACACTGTTATATTACAGCTTATGGAGTTCCCAAGTCAAACCTACCAAATCCATCAATCTTGCTGCGATGTCATGTGACTAACAGGTGATCTCTACGAGGGACGATAACAACAATTGGGCCTCTTTTGTTAAGAAAAAAGTGAGTACATCCAGGAAGTGTGAGGTGGGGGCGGGCTTGTGTTATAACCTCCATAAACCTGCTCCCCCGATTCTTTTGAAGATGGTCTTAAAAATGGAGCTGATGTAGAATGCTGCCACTAGAGTACTGGTTGATCCAGCACTACATATGACACCCATTTTTCAGGACATGCACCGGCTGCCTATACATTGCATGGCCAAATTTAAAGTATTCATGTTAACCTATAAAGCCCTGAGCTGAGATGCTTGATGAAGTGCCTGTTCCCATATCAGCCAACTTGCAATCTGAGCTTGGTGGTGGTTGAGTGACAGCAGGTACACAGCACAGCATTCAGTACAGCATAGTTTCTCTCTGACACACCAACTGTGAAATTCCGTCTTCCTGGCAGCACAGATAACCACCACATTGCCATTTTTCCACCACCAAGTAAAAACATAAATATTCTAACAGGCTTTTGAAAGACTTGTTTAGCATGCACCAGATTTTAGAAGTGACTGCACTGTTTTTGTTATAAATTGTGATAATCTTAATTGTGTTTTATGAATATATTGGAAACCACTAGTGATCGGGATGTGATGAAAAGCATTCTATGACAAGTAAATTAATAAAAAAATTCTAGTTTCATGAAGCTTTGGACTACCTTGAGCAGAAAAAAATTATTTTGCTAAGTTTGTGGAAATAAGAAGTTCCAAATCCCAACTCTGATGGCCATTGATGCTGGTTAAGTATTGTTATCTGTAATCTGCACACATCATTTGAATGTGTAAATCTGACACCAGGAGATAGCAGCTCATGCCATCTGAGCTCTTCCATTTCCACCAAATCCCACTGCTTTGACTGGATGTGATCCTCCACACATACCTTTTCTACCCTTTCTTCAGTGATAAGGATTTGTGTGATACCTTCACCCATTTCTCCCCTTTAGTACCAATCAGTGGCATATTAAAGACAAGCAAATGTATTTAACCACAATCTTTTTGCGAGCAAGGCCCTATGTCATCAATTGCACGCCGCATTCTTGCATTTGATGGTGTCGTGATGTGTCTGCCTTTGTTGTGTTTGCGGCTTCAACACAGCTACTATACTGAATTCTGAAACGAACTGTTGCAAAACACTTATTTCAATTATGTAGATGCCAATATATGTCAGTTTTGAGTAGTATTGGGAATGCTAACTGTAAGCAGCTATTCCAGTTAAGAAAATGAAATTACATAGCCTACGGGGATATGGATTTGAACTAGGAAACATCAAAAGCTGCCTTGTACTATGTCAGACCATTGATCCATCTAGGTTAGCACTTCCACACAGACCATCAGCTGCTCTCCAGAGTTTCAGAGAAAAGGTATCTTTCCCACTTCTACCTGGAGATACCAGGCATTGAACCTGGAACCTTTTATATACAAAGCAAGTGCTCTACAATGGGAGCTACAGCCCTTCCCCATGATTGTGATACTTCATAGAATCATGGAATCTTAGAGTTGGAGGGGACACAAAGGGTCATCTCATCCAACCCCCTGTGACGCAGGAATCTCAACTAAAGCATCCATGACAGATGGCCATCCAACCTCTGCTTGAAAACCTCCAAGGAAGGATATGGGTATGGATTGCGCTTCCCTTGTGCAGTTGGCAGGGAAGTTGTTCAGGCCCAGCATTGTGACTGGTTGTACAATTGATCTAAACATACCTGTATCATCTTGACTACGTCATGACTCTTGACGCTGTTTACTAAGTATAGAATATACACTAGCTTGCAGTTATGACAGTAAAGTAGTCACGAATGCACTATAGAAATGAGCTGCCCACTTCTTTTTGTAAAAAATAAATAAATGTATCTGTTTATAAAGCTTTTCAAACTAGATTTTTTAAATAAATCATGGTTCTCACGTGTATTAAGAGCATCTCAGGTGAAGGTTTTCATGCCGTATTGTGCTTTTGCCGATGCTTTATAGAAATATATGTGCCTTCCTGGGATTTTTGTTTTACTATTAGATTTTCAGAGACTGCACAAGAATACAGGGTATATAATAAAGCCAATGTTAACAACACTGCTAGCTGGAACATGAAATTGTAGTATTGCAGTACAGTAACTACAATTATTTGCTACTAGCTGTAATCTACTGAAAATTACAAGAATTAAAACAGTTGCAGCAGCATTTATCCTACTGTGATTTGGAAATGCTTAACCAGACATATTCAGCAGGGGAACTTGAAACTGTGGAATAAAACAAGAGCAAACAGTTGTGATGTATCCCTGTGTTACACTGGTACCCAAACTGGGTGTCTTTCTGACCGTTTGGGAAACAATTTATTTGAAGGTACAGTGGTACCTCAGGTTACATATGCTTCAGGTTACAGACTCCGCTAACCCAGAAATAGTACCTCAGGTTAAGAACTTTGCTTCAGGATGAGAACAGAAATTGTGCTCTGGCGGCGCGGCGGCAGGGGGAGGCCCCATTAGCTAAAGTGGTGCTTTAGGTTAAGAACAGTTTCAGGTTAAGAACAGACCTCCGGAATGAATTAAGTACTTAACCCGAGGTACCACTGTACTGCTCTCCCATGCCAGCAAATGTCTTCCTTTTCAGATAGTTTTGATGGCGAAAGATGCAACATGGAAAATCTTTTCACACAAATGGCTTCCCGTGTGGTTAAGAGCCCATCTATGGGTCCACAGCAATTAAACATCCTGCTTAAGGATTTTCCCAGACTCTGGATTTGCTGTGCCTCACTGTTTGGTAGCTTTGGCTTCAAATCAGTTTATGAATCCCTGTCCATTTACACACTATCCTCTTGGGTCTCTTAGGGTTTTCTTACAGATGCACCCTCTGGCAGAGATGGCTTCTGCATTTGCACAGAAAGAAGAATTTTAGAGGCATGGCCTTTTCTGTTACAAAAGACACATTACCTAGCTGAATGTTCTGAACTCTGCAGTTCTTTAAGGTGCAAGCTTCATTGGTCCATCTACTTCAGTATTGTTGACACTGGCTGATGATGGCTCTCCAGGCTTTTATGTTAGGGGTCTCTCCAGCCCTACCTGGCTATGCCATGGATTGAACTTGGGGCCTTCTGCCCCTGAGCTGCAGCCCTTCTCAAAGTAGTTGTCTATTCAATTGTCCACCTTGCCTCCTCTCTAATGGCCTTTCATAAATCAGTGAAAAAGTTTCCATTTTATTATTCATTATTTATTTTATTAGGTCCATTTATATACCATGTTTAATTTAGGAAATCCTACTACAGATCAAACTGTCACACACACACACACACACACACACACACACACACACACACAACCTCTGAAGGCCTTTGGGTCATAAATTTTATGAAAATGACTTTAACTGTCTCTGGAACTTTGCATATTTTTTATTTATTTTTATTGCTGCTGCTGTTTCTGCTGTTGATTTAAAGTGTTAGTGTTCTAGTGTTTGTAAGGGATATCTTAAATGCCAATTTCTGATTTTATTTTTGTTCCTCACCAAGGAAAGGTGGAAGTGAAGAGTTTTAAATAAATGATCAAAACTCTCCCTTTCTCCCCTCACTGCAAAGTCCCTCATGTGCCTAGCTCCTTCAAAAGAATTTTCCTAGCCCTATTTTCATCATGGCCCCTCCTTTCTTGCACTCTATATCTCCGTAACTGATCTTTTCCTCAGATTTTTTATGTATGTATGTATGTATGTTTGCATGTATGTATGTATGTATTTGTTCATTTCTCTTATTAGATTAGATTAGATTAGATTAGATTAGATTAGAGAGCCAGTGTGGTGTTGTGGTTAAGAGCAGTGGACTCATAATCTGGTGAACTGGGTTCGTGTCTCCGGTCCTCCACATGCAGCTGCTGGGTGACCTTGGGCCAGTCACACTTCTCTGAAGTCTCTCAGCCCCACTCACCTCACAGAGTGTTTGTTGTGGAGGAGGAAGGGAAAGGAGAATGTTAGCCGCTTTGAGACTCCTTAGGGTAGTGATAAAGTGGGATATCAAATCCAAAATCATCTTCTTCTCCTGTCCTTTACTGTAAAGTTCCAGTACTGTAAAGTTGACAACAATAATAAAATAGCAAGTTATAAAACAATTACAACCACAAAAGAAGAAAAGTGTAAGAACATTCAAAAACAGTTCCATCTATAAAGCATTTAAAAATAATTTTACATTCCATATGTAGAGACCATAGTTTTTTTTAACACACACACATTACAGACTGCATATTCCATCTTGATATAAAGATAATTATTTGCATCATCCACCAGCCACTGTAGTTCATGTACAAAATACAGCTGAACAGATAAATCTGCCAAATTAATTTTTAACAATATACAAATTAGAACTTGGAGAACACAATGGTGGGCCTTGTTTTAATGGCAGCCTCTGTCACCAGCTACTTTGACTCTCAGAGCAACTTTGGAACGTAGGATGTAGGATGGACAAGCAGATTGCATTTCTAGGCTTGGTGTTAGTCATTCTTCTGTGAAACTGGCAAGCGGCAGGAGCCCATACATGGTTCAGTAGAAAGTAAGAGACTACTGCTGCTAGACAGCAGCTAGGAAGACCAATACCCTTTCTAACAGGTGGCAGGAGATGGTGGCAGTGGAATGACAGCTACTAGGCTAACACCATGCACTGTTTTCCGGCTGGCATAACCCAGAATGAGCTTCAGACCTGCTTTAGATGCTACTGATCTGTTAGCATCTGCATACCTGCATGGCATTGGCATCACCATATCCATGCCTCCTCTTCCGAGCACCCAATGCTAAAGGCATCTAGGCCACTCAGCCATTGTTCAGCTTCTTCTTTCCCAATATACCACATTATTGGCTGTCACAGGTAGCAAGCTGTGAACTACCTGTTTTCTTTCCTTCTTTCATCCACTTCGACTCCCCTAGAATTTGCTGATCGAGTGATTAGTTATTTGAAGAATAAGGTTAATTTAATATCACAAACCCTTGTTACAGACTGTTTGTCCAAGTTCATCACTTAGGATTGGTAAGTATCAAAAATCAGGGTGGTTCCCCCCCCCTCCATTTGTGGCAGCGGATTTCTGCCCAATAACACATAATGATGTTTTGACATGTTATGAAAAGCCTACACAAAATATACAACATGCTTAGATAGAAGTCAGTTTGGTCTGTTAAGTCACCTTGAAATCTGCTCCAAAGCAGAAGTTTTTTGGGTTTTTTTTCTTTTTTGGTAGCTGAAATTTCCTCTGGCTTCTGAAGCTTCTCCTCTTTTGGTGTGTGCAGATTGGGGATGGGGGAGGGCCAGGAACTACAGAGGGAAGATGGAATAGCCCCATTCTGCGAATGTGAACTCTGCTCCAAGGCAGCATACTATTCCCCATTGTCACCTGCTAGCCTTTCTTAATGTAGCTTTTCAGACCTTGTCTGTCACAGTGGCAGTTTCCCCAGTTAGCACTGCATGCTTTAAATTAGGATGGTCATATATCCTACTTTACAGAGGACAGTCTTCTCTTTGAAGGAGTTCTTCTCTTTAAAGGGCTCTCTGGTCGAAGTCTGTTTTAAAGATAAAGAACCATGAGAAGGAAGAGTGGCAGGGAGCTGGAAGTCACAGCAAGCAGGCTGAGCAGGCACCCAGGCAACCTAGTCACAACATAGCGAGATGCCTTGTTTTTATATTTAAAAATATAGAAATTATTTCTCAATATGTGTCTCTGTGTATACGCTGTCTTTGACGTCTTTTGGTGATATGTAAGTGACCATCCAGCTTTGCTTGTGTGTATGTATGTACAGTGGTACCTCCGGTTAAGTATTTAATTCGTTCTGGAGGTCCGTACTTAACCTGAAACTGTTCTTAACCTGAAGCACCACTTTAGCTAATGGGGCCTCCTGCTGCTGCCGCGCTGCTGGAGCACAATTTCTGTTTTCATCCTGAAACAAAGTTCTTAACGGGAAGCACTATTTCTGGGTTAGTGGAGTCTGTAACCTGAAGCGTATGTAACCTGAAGTACCACTGTATGTGCATGTTTCTCGGTTGGTAGCTCAATGGGTTAGGGCATGGTGCTGATAATGCCTGGGTTGCATGTTCAATCCCCATATGGAACATTTGCCTGTTCATTGCAGTGTTCTTACAGTGGCCAACTAGATGCCTGTGAGAAACATGCAAGCAGAATTCAAGAGCACTCCCCCTTCTTGTGGTTCCCAGCAATTGGTATTCAGACGCATCACTGCCTCCAACTGTGGAGGCAGAGCATAGCCTGTCCACCATGAATTTGTCTTATCTTCTTTGAAAGTCATCTAGGTTGGCTGCCATCACTGTCTCTTGAGAAAGCAACTTCCATGGTTTCATAGTTGCCCCTGTTGGAACCCTCAATATGAGCTGAGTCAACTCCACAGTGTGCCTTTACACTTAGCAAATGATAGGCCTTCTTTCTTTCTTTCTTTCTTTCTTTCTTTCTTTCTTTCTTTCTTTCTTGCTAATATGATTAAATGTCACTGTGGTTTTTCTGGATCCATGCATCTGTCTGCTTATTTGTTAGACATTGATGTTCCTTAACTTGCCTTTGCCATGTTTACTTTGTGACATTGAAAGCCAATTAGTTTCTGGCAGAGTGTTTGAAAATGTTGTTAAAGCAATAAATGCTGCAGGTAGCTCTGGCGGCAATGTGCAGAAGCATGAAATGCCATAAAAGTAAAATTTACAGGGCACAAAGCTTGCAGAGACGCTTGGAGTAAAACTGGCCAGGTAATATTACTGTCATTAGTCACATTAGAACTGCACAAAGGAGACTGCTCCAAAGCTCATGAATCGTATGGGTATTCCAATACAAATCAAAATCCAACCGGGACCATAACAGACCCATCTTTCCTTCACACCATCATGACATTTATGGTACTGAGCAACCAGTACCATAGTGGCTGGCAGACGGACAACAATTTGTGACTTTTATTCTGCAGCAAAGTGTCCCCTTCCTTTGTGTCCGCTGAACAAAGTCAAAACAAAATGCATTGATGTTGGCTTAGATATCTTGCTTTATTTTTTGGCAAAAACCTTCAAACCAACAAAAAACCCTTATATAACCCTTATTGTCGTTGAGCCTCTGATGACATGTCTTGTCGCCAGCCTAGTCATTGTTCTTTGAACACAAGATCATTTGTGTTGTGGCATGGCACTGTCAAGTTAAAGACATTCTTGCCCCACTATCTTTTATCACTAGCTTCTGAGTTGTTGTTTTATCTCAGTTGTCTCCTTACCTGCACCTGCTAGGTCTTAACCATATAACCTCTGCTGCTTCTCAGTAGCTTCACTGCATGCAACATCTATGCATATCAAACCACAGTGTGATTTTTCATCACAAGCTCATACTTAGCATTCATAGCTTCTTTGTTTGAAAAGCATGTTCCCAGACACAATCTGAGTCTAGGGTTTGCTTGCATGTGAGGTCTAAGGCTTTGGTCATCTCAGGTCCAGCCTGACAATATCATTTAACCCTTTAAGGACTGGATTGACAAGGGGCAGAATATAAATGTCAAAAAGAAAACTTCTGAAGTGTGACCGGCCAGTGAAAGTATAATGTTCTTTCTAACATGTTATAATGAGAAAAAGTTGTGTTATCTAACATGTTACCTAGAGGCGCAACCTTGCTCTCATTTTAAGTATCTATACAATCATAGG
Organism: Podarcis liolepis; assembly: GCF_965112155.1. NCBI lineage: Eukaryota > Metazoa > Chordata > Lepidosauria > Squamata > Lacertidae > Podarcis > Podarcis liolepis. The sequence continues at coordinate 59,767,893 of NC_139555.1, read as the reverse complement.
CGCCGACTCCATGGGGCCTGAGGGGGCCCGAGCCCCCTCAAAAATTCGTTTGGGGGGGCTCAGCCCCCCCAATAATCTCGGGCGGCGGTGGGCGCGTCCGCGGCTTTTATAGGGCGCCCGGCGCGCACCAGCTCGATAACGGGCACCGGTGCGGCGGGGGGCGCCGGGCCGGGGGAGGGGGGCGGCCGGCCTGTCTCCTTGGCAACCCCATTGAGCAGCGCCGGCTCCCCCGGGAGGGCCATCCCCCCGCGCCGCCGATCGCCAACACCGCCGACGCTGTGGCTGCCCGAGCCCGAGCCCGAGCCCGAGCCCTACCCGAAGCCCGAGCCCGAGCCCGAGCCCGAGCCAAAGCCCGAGCCCGAGCCAAAGCCCGAGCCCGTCAGTCAGTCAGTCAGGAAGGAAGGAAGGAGAAATGGGGGGGGGGGGGGGAGACGAGGGAGGAAAATTGCGCGCAGGGTGAAGAAAGGAGAAGGGCGAACGAGACGAGCTTCCAACCCAAAAAAGGGCTGGAAGACTGGGAGGATGAAGGATCGGGAAAGAAAGCGACGCCTTCCCCGCCCGCGACGTCGCCCGCTTGTCATTGGCAGCGCAGCGGGCGCCCAGAGGGGCTGGGCACCGGCGCAGGGCTGCTCCGCAGCCGCGGAGGACAGCTGCGTGGCTAGCAAGGTGCGCCGCGTAGAGCGCGGCCCTTGTGTGGCCCGGTGGCCAGGCAAGCTCGGGCGGGGACCCCCATGCGAATCTAAGACGGGAGAAGAGGGCAGAGCAAAGGGGGTCCCTTCGCAACCTCTGGCTCTGAGAATTCCCTGCGCCCCAGAAAAGCGAAAGGATTTTCTCTTTTTTTTATAAATATTTTATTAAGTTTTCAAATACAAAGTTAGAAACATACACTGAAGAAAAAAGTAAAAGAACAAGAAAAAGAAAAAAAGAAAAAGAAGAAAAGAAAACCAACCATTCAACACATTTTTTATATAACTATCTGGACTTCCTCGCATCTCCCTTACCCTGCATTCTTTATAATAAAGATATCAGCAAATTATTACCTTGTTTCGTACCTTATTTTGTACTTTTCAAATACTATACCTCTAAATTTAACATACTTTTCATCAGTTACTTATATCTTAAATTAAACATAGTACCTTAGATTTTGACCTTTTCTTACTTAAAATATAATTTCCTGTTTCCCAAATCTAATTGCTGAAGCTATAGTTTCCGAATCGTGTAAATTTTTAACATTCATACAACTTATATTGTTTTTGTAAATAGTCCTTAAATTTTTTCCAGTCCTCTTCCGTTGTTTCTTCTCCCAAATCTCGGATTCTGCCAGTCATTTCAGCCAGTTCCATGTAGTCCATCAATTGCGTCTGCCACTCTTCCAGTGTGGGCAAATCTTGTGTCTTCCAATATTTTGCGATAAGTATTCTTGCTGCTGTAGTTGCATACATAAAGAAAGTTCTATCCTTCTTTAACACTTTCTGGCCAACAATGCCCAAGAGGAAGGCCTCTGGTTTCTTGGGAAAGGTATACTTAAATACCTTTTTTAACTCATTATAGATCATTTCCCAGAAGGCCTTCACTTTTGGACAAGTCCACCAGAGGTGAAAGAATGTCCCTTCAGCCTCCTTACATTTCCAACATTTATTATCAGACAGGTGATATATTTTTGCAAGCTTGACTGGGGTCATGTACCACCTATAAATCATTTTCATAATATTTTCCTTCAAGGCATTACATGCCGTGAATTTCATTCCGGTGGTCCATAACCTTTCCCAGTCCTCAAACATGATGTTATACCCAATATCCTGAGCCCATTTTATCATGGCTGATTTGACTGTCTCATCCTGAGTGATTTTCTCTTCAACCTGCCCTCCATCCTCTTGCAGAAAACTCTTTGCCTGCCCTGCCCGTATCTTGTTTTTGCTTTTTAATTCCACACACGCACCCTTCGGACTTCGTGGCAATCGGGCGCGCGGGTGCGTTTCCTAAGAGAGTGGGGACCCCCGCCTCCTCCCCACCTGCTCCCTCGCCAGCCAGCCAGCCGCGCGCCCTAGCCGGAGAGCCCCGGCCGTCCCCGTCGCGCAATCGGCTGGATCTCCCTTCAGCAGGCCGTGCTCACAACTCGGCCCAGGGACCCCCAGCAGTGGATCTCCAGCTCAGCTGAAGAATCCGGCAACAAGCCCCCTCCTCCCCAATCGCTCCGCCGAAATACGCTCCAAAACCCCCCAGATAGGCCGCCGGCCGCCAAGTCTAGTGGCGCCCTGAGCGAGGGTCTCTCCCCAACACCGCCACCTCGAACTGCGTTCTCCCGGCTACCCGAGCGAACCAGCGGCAGGACCCCGGTATGGGCCCCCCCAATATTTTTTATAAGTCGGCGCCCCTGTATACAATACCTTGGCTGCTAAAATCTCCATTTCATCTTGGACTTAGAAACCCAGGGCACGAGCAAGCAGGAGTGTATCCTGTCTGCTGTCCATTAGCATAGAACATAGCAGTAACCCTTGGGCATTATGCAAAGATACATGAGGCATCCTGACTATGAAGGTGTCTTTCCCCCCTGTCATTCCTAATGCAATCACATCAGCAAGGTGTGCATACTAATTGGTGTCAGGCAAAAATGTTTCTCTGTAACCAGGCCTTGAGCTGGTTAAGCAATCTATGGCCTTTTAAATGTGTTTGTAGGAGGGGGATTTTGGTTTATTGGTCTGTTGTTGTTGTTGTTGTTATACCCTACCATTTTGTAGTTTTATGTTGTAAACCACCATGTGATCTTCAGATGAAGGGCAGTATACTAACTAACATACTAACGAAACTAACTAACAAAATAAAATAAATAAAATAAAATAAAATAATTGGCCATCCTAGAGACCTGATGAAGGAATATTCCAATGCCTGAGGCACTGCAGCCATAAGTAAACACATTTCCACCCATTAGTCTCAAGGTTAGAGAAACCTAGATTGTGCGGAACTCAAACATTTGCTTAGCTATAATTCAAAGGGTCATGACCTTCCCTAGTATCCCATCAGATAGATGTGCAATTTAAACTATTAGCATGAAGTAGGAACATAAAATAAAATGAAATAGGTACCCAGCCTCTGTTTGTATATTGTTTTGTTCTCATTGTCTGGCTTCCTCTATGCTAATGTATCTCAAGCAATATGCATCACAAACAGCAGAACATGTGAAAGCTTCATTATCGCCTCACTCACTTGCCAGAGTAAGGAGGACCCATCCATTATCCTGGTGCTTTGGCAGATAGCACCATTGCTACTGCCCTGCAAAATCCAAAAATTGCCTCCCTTATGTTCCCCTGTATTACATTTCTGAATCAGTGTAAATAACTGCTCACAAAACAAACGTCTTTAAAACAAAATTGGGAGCACATCCAGTATGAAATAATCACTACAGCAGGAGATAATCCTCACCCTCCACAAACTCAGGCTAAAATCGATGTGACCCTTGCTCTCATGCCAACATAACAGGAGTGATTCTTATTTATTTTCCTGGCACAAATAAACTATGTTCACAAAGGAATCACATTCCTAAACTCTATCACTGATGAAATATACATCAGTATATAGAAAGTGACTTAAGTGTGGAAAGAAATATAGCAATGTAATTAAGCTTTTCATCAGGGTTTGGGAATTTAGGCCTTCCAGATGTTGTTGGACTCCGATTCCCATCAGCCCTAGCTAGTAAGGCCAATGGTCAGGGAGGATGAGAGATGAAGTCCAATGAAATCTGGAGGGTCACAAGTTCTCCATTCCTGTTTTACATGGTGACTGGGGTTTGAGACAAGGCTGAACCATAATAGACTTTGACTTAGCCCTTTCCAGAGAACTCTCACCACATGCCCCACTTATTCCCAAAGTATTTAGCACAGCTTTAGTCTAAGGTTCTTGCACAGTAAAACTGGGAGGTAAAGTAAGTGGTTGGAATGCTTCTGTAGAATCTGGCCCAGTCCATCTCTTCTATCTCCAGACACGTTGCATGTATTATCATGTACCAGATGGTTTGCATTAAATAAGAAATCTGTTTAAATTTTTAATTGACTGAAGTCTATTATCTTTCCTTTTACTAGGAGCTTGTGCACAGTTGGGTTCTAAGAACAAGACTTTCTTTTTTATCACTACCATTAGAGGCAGCAAAAATTTGTCTAATCACCAATGCATGCACTTAGAAATGTCTGTGATTTACCATGGCACTAATTCAATTTTATGCTGATGTACTCCTATATTGGTTTTCATGCAATTACAATCAAACAAAATGGTCTGTGAGATTCGTGATAGCCATGTGGGCTTTTGCATATGCCATGCCGGAACTGATATGTCTTAGAGCAACTGCTGTGTTCTACCTTGCAAGGCAAAGCTTGAGACAAATTTGCCCTTCTGTTAAATTTTAAAATCCAAACCCCTAGACTCCTTTATTAATTCATTTCCTGTTCATACTACTGTAAACATCATATATCATACTGTTGTAGAAATTGACTCCCATTGCATCCTCTACCAAGGCCTGGCATGCCGCTGAGCACAATACAAAAAATTTGCTTAATGGACATAAATGTTTAAGCTGTCGATTTATATTTCCTAGTAAAATATGACATCAATTAAATCCCTTTATGTAGGTTGTACATAATGTAGAACCTCTTCCTAGTTTCACTAACTGCTATAATCTTTTGATAGGGAAGGTTATTGATAGTCAAGATCATCTTTGTATATTCTTGCAATCCGACAGACTTTCCCTGTTATTTCTGTGTATATTTCCATGTTGTCAAAAATGACTATCAGCATCATAATATTTGTTTGCAAAAGTGCATGTGCATTTTTGTCTGTGCGCACATATTTTTCAACGTGTAAATTTGCTTAGATCTTAGCCTCAGATAATAGTATTCCACATTCATTTAAGATAATAGACAGAGCAATCCTATACTTGCATTTTGCTGCTATGAAGTACAAGGCTAGCAGTGCCCCTGGAAAAACTGCTGAAAGTGGCTGCATGCCATGTGGACACAGAGAGACCCAATATGCACATGCTGAGCCAGGGGTGAGTCTTTTGTGTCACCAAGCCCCAGACATGGAAGAAATACACAGAACCCAGCAGAAACAGCAGCAACAACAAGGGGATCCTGGGGCACATTTTGCTAAAGCATATGTACACAAATGTTCACAGAATCAATGGTTCAGATCTGTTCTGAGCAGGGGTTAGTAATGGACTGGATGAGGGTGAATAACCTGAAGCTCCAGATGTCTGATTCAGTGGTTGACTTTTCTGACCAGGGAGTTGGCATTCACCCTATAATGGATGAGTCTGTGCTCTTCTTCAAAGAGCAGGTTAACAGCTTGAACTGTTCACAGTTGTTAGGTCCAGCCCTTACTTTAGATTGCCAGATGACATTTGTGATATACAAAGCACCTTTCGCTAGCATAACCCCTCCAGGGTAGAGATAGCAGGATTAATTATCCATGCCCTTGCTGATGACTTATCCATGCAAATAGATTACTGCAGTGCATGTTCCATGGGGATGCCCAAAGTCTGCTAAAATGCCAATTGATGCAAAATATTGTGGAAATAATATTGACTTGAACTATTCACGTGGAACATATCTTAATCATGTGAGAAGATCCTCAGTGGTTACCTGTGTGTTTCTGGTAAAATACAAAGTGCTGGTTTTGATATGAAAAGCTCTTTACTGCTTGAGAGCTAGGCACTTAAAGGAATACTTTCTCATGTATGAACCTGCCCAGTTAAGACCTGAATAGCTTAGTTGGTTAGAACATGGTACTGATAATGCCAAGGTTGCAAGTTCAATCCCCATATGGGACAGCTGCATATTCCTGATTTGCAGGGGGTTGGGCTAAATGATCCTCATTATCCCTTCCAACTCTACAATTCTCTGATCCTATGAGATGTTGTTTGGCAGTGATGTCAAACTGGGGAACACCGGCTTCAGAAATAGTAGCTCTGGTGCCTATCCTATAAAGTGTTCAGTGCCAAGTCAAATGTCTTTGTCTGGTATTTAGATGAATAGTTGATGTTATTATTGTTATTCTCTTGTGCTGTGTTCTGCCAGGTTGCTCAATTAACAGAGTTTGCATTTTATTGAATGTTAGACCTTTTTTTGCTGTGTTCTTAAAGAACCTACTTCGTGAATTTTCTTGAAATTAAAATGTGGGATATAAATATTTCAAATATATACACACATAAAATTAGATAGCTAGTGGCTCATGTATGGATTTGGCCCAAAATGTTGAAATTACAAAATGCATCAGTGTTGTGAGTTCCAGGCTCCAACTGGCCGCTTAAAATTATTTTCATTTATTGGGCGCAGTTTATTTCCAACTAAGAGTGTTCAGCAGAATTTCTTGCTGCCAGATTCTGGCCAATGGAATTCACCATTTATGAATTCAGAGAGACCAGAAGGTAGAACTGAAATGCAAAGCTGAAGCTTTTTCAGTTCTGTCATTGATACTGATTTGTTTACATGAACCCTGGGGAACTGACCATATATTTTTTATTCTAGAGGTGTCAGCTTTGGCCTCGAACGGTGATCTCCCTTGCCTTTAACAGCTGTAGTACTAGGAGATATTTGACATGCATCTGTGGAGCTGGCCAACCTTTTTGCAAGTGTGCCACAGGGCAAGTCCAAAGAATGACAGAGGATGCCATTCAAGAGTGCTGTACACATGCCATACAGAGTCTGCTGCCCGTCAGATGATAACCAGTAGAGTTCTTAAATGGCCTTCAGCTTGGACAACAGAGAGAAATGGAGATGCAAAATGGAAGCTTTTTACAATTCTGCCATTTATAATGATTTGTTTACATCAACCCTGGGGAGGCAACTACCAAAAAAAGCATAATAAGGTACTTCTTTCCTAACAGGGTGTTTGTGCATTTAATAGCTCTGTGGTAAGCAAAAGATTTCCAGTGTGTAGGGGTAGCAGTCGGAAAACTTAACCTGGTGAATTTCTGCTTGTTAAAGGTATAGCAGCCATGCCAAGAAAACGTTGGCAATCCTAGGCACGATTTATCAACAGAGCTACAAACTTGGGTTCGTTTTCAATGTAGTTGTCTCACATGCAGTTCAGGAAAACCACTGAGAGGCCTCTGGCAATTTTAAGTTGACCTTTGCTGAACAACACCAACTTGTTCAAATGCTAGGCTCTTTGCCTGCCTTAAGTAATTTCTTCACTCAGTTGCTTGCTCAGTGGGATATGGCATTAAATCAGTTTGCTGTCTAATTCTGTAATGAACAATTGTCTGCTCAGCAAAGGCTAAACTAAATTAAACAGAGAAAAATAGATGGGCTGGTCCAGGAATCCTACTGGAGCATTCGACTTCATCAGCCGGAGATGTGGAAGCTGAGCACTTGGTATCACTGCAATTGCTTGCTTATATTGTGCAAAATTTCAGATTAACTTTTAAACTGCTCCATTTTTATTGCTATAATTTTTGAACTGCTTTTATAAAGGTCCCCCCCCACTTGAAGAATATATCATTCTGAGTAGCCCTTGCTAGTTTGTCTGGCAGTATTTCATATTCCAGCTAGTAGCTTGGGCTTCATATAAATTCAGAATATCATGAGAGCAATTCATGCAGTCAGTATGTTCAAATGTTATGGACCAGGCAGGCAAAACGGAGAAGCCATTCTTGATGGTATCTTCATGACAACTATAATATGTGTTTTGACTCACAGAGCAAGATGTAGAATCATCAGGATCCCATGAATTAGACAGTAATGCTTTAGACTTCAGGGATAAAACCGTACTCTCTCTCTTTCTCTCTCTCTATATATTCATGCACATAAATTAGAAAATAAGAGAACATCAACATTTAAAATGTTAAGAAAAACAATACTTTTAATGGTTTTTTTTAAAGGATATTATATTGAATACTCTTGTAGCATACTTTACTTTAAAAAAATCTAATAAAGGGGGAGCATTCAAATGAGCGATTCTCCCACTAGTGGTCTGCAATATGACAAAAGCTGGACATAGCATCACCAACTCCTTGGCCAGGCAGGTCAACAATTTTGCAGCCTGAAAAACATACTCCTCTGGTGTTCTGGACTTGGAAGCTTATGTCATAATAAATTTGTTACCAAGTAATTCAGTAGCTGGCCAGAGGCTGAGGAGCCACTGGAAGCTGTACTGCTCTACCAATGGAGAGGAGCTGTCCATCAAGGGAAGGAGCTAGCAGCTCTGTATGCTAGAGGAAGGCTCCGCCAAGTAGATGTGTCAGCAGCAGGAGCCCTCTGCACCCAAAACTTCACCAGTCCTGAATGTTGTTCTTATTGTTTAGTCGTGTCCGACTCTTCATGATCCCATGGACCAGAGCATGCCAGGCAGTCCTGTCTTCCACTGCCTCCCGCAGTTTGGTCAAACTCATGCTGGTAGTTTTGAAAACATTGTCCAACCATCTCGTCCTCTGTCGTCCCCTTCTCCTTGTGCCCTCCATCTTTCCCAACATCAGGGTCTTTTCCAGGGAGTCTTCTCTTCTCATGAGGTGGCCAAAGTATTGGAGCCTCAGCTTCAGGATCTGTCCTTCCAGTGAGCACTCGGGGCTGATTTCCTTCAGAATGGATAGGTCTGATCTTCTTGCAGTCCATGGGACTTTCAAGAGTCTCCTCCAGCACCATAATTCAAAAGCATCAATTTTTCAGCGACCATCCTTCTTTATGGTCCAGCTCTCACTTCCATCACCAGTCCTGAATATGTTGTAGTTAATTTGTGGTTAAGTCTCTGGCTTAAATCCAACACAGAGTTATCCCATGCTTAAGCTCAAGCATCAATGGCTCAAGTGTGCCCACCTCTATTTAGGTCACAGTCTTCAAGGGGCTACAATACCTTTTGCCGGTTAATTTCCTCTTTGTGTTTATTTTATGAAGCAAGGTGCAGCAGGGTAGAGGCAGTTAGCTAGACAGATACGACAAGGATACTGATTCACATGTCTGCATGTTACAGTAATGGTCCTTGTTGACTCTCAGATCATTTGAAGAGTAAGATATTATCCCAGTCTTCGTGCTGAGATTTTATTTTTTAATGACGGTGACAGCTGAACAGTCCTCAATCAATGTTTCATGCTGTCCCATTCTGCTACTTTTGCCAAGTAATATCAATCTGTGAAGAAGTATATATGGATTCATATGGTAATAAATTCAGATCCCTGAACTAATTAAGCCAGAAGTATTTGATGTTCATGCTTCTAAATGATTAATAGGAAAACAGGTGTTTCTAGGCTAGGTCAATTTCTACCTGCAAATTCAGGAAATGGAAGCTGAACTAAGTTAAAACCAGAGCAGCCCCCAAATTGTTGAGCTTTTCTTAGATAAACCCCAGGACAAAGCGCTGCCTTTTGGAAATCACCCCCGAACATCAATTCTGCCTTGGAAATCTCGGTAATGTCTGCACGTATGGCAGCCCCAATCTAAACTGTTGGAATCATTTAATCATAGAATTGTAGAGTTGATGGGACCTTGATGGTCATCTAGTCCAACCCCCTGCAATGCAGGAATCTTAACTAAAGCATCCATGATAGATGGCCATCCAACCTTTGCTTAATCACCTCCAAGGAATGAGAGTCCACAACCTCCTGTGGATTAACTGCATATGCAGCTCCCATAGACTTCAAAAGACAGTATTAAGCTACATTCTATTATTGCAAAATGAACGTATGGACTACTTGATTATTTACTGAATGAAATGGAGACTTACACTGTTTTGAAAGGCTTTAAATAAAATTACTTTGCATTCTTCTATGTGACTGCATCTTCCTTGAAGATACAATAGACAAAAACAAAACATGTGAAGCTAAAGATATATTGACAATGCGCTCCCATTGTCTTTTAGTCTTCAACTGCTGTGCTTTCCCCTTTTATGTACAAATACTTGCATCTCCCAATAAAACATTAATTGTGTACATGTTTTTCGCATTCTAAACTCTACACATTATATACAGAAACTGTATTGGTTGCTGTTGGAAACATCTATATTCAGTGGACTCAACAAGTCAGATCTGTTAAAGAAATTTGTATGCTTCCATATTATTGTTCAGTGCTGCTAAGCTAAAGAAAACATACAAAAGGTTTCAAAGAAGACTTGTGGTATATATGACTAGAAATTCCATATCACATAGCTTTCTCAGAAGAAAGAAAGATTTTGAAGTTTCTGTCAAGAAGGGGGTCACTTTCCCGAGTCTTCCCTCCAAGCTACTAATCAATCACACGCAGGCACCAAACGGGTTACCAGACTTTCTTGGCTTCTTCTCTGGCACCAGCTACGGAACATCAAACAGCAAGTCTAAAGCACGGCGTGTTCTCTGCCTCTCCTGGCAGGTTAACTTGAAGATTTATAGTGGCTGGGGAATGCTAGCAACCAGCCATCCCCATCACATGCTCCCACTTGGGGAACTAATTGTTACCACCTGCCTGAGGGGCCCCAACCAGCGATACTTGCTCACAGGACCACTACTTCATGACAGTTTCTATGTGGGCAGAGCATCTGAAGAACAGTGACGGAAGGAAAATGCTTCAATAGACCATTGAAATATCTGATCTGCAGATCCCCAAATAATACATGTGGGATGAAGTGTATGTAGCGCAGTGCAGAAACTGTAACCCTAGTGTCTGGAAGCACCATCATTCTCAAGCTTTCTACTAGAAATTCTGTTAGCCTGCTTTGTGTGTGTTTATTTTTGTGTTTATTTTTGCAGTGCAGGGCTGTGTGCCTGGGTATAGTGAGGGAGGGATCAGATCAGCTAGTTTAAGAGAGCAATGTACCATATACAGTGGTATATACAGGTTACATACACTTCAGGTTACAGACTCTGCTAACCCAGAAATAGTGCCTCAGGTTAAGAACTTTGCTTCAGGTTGAGAACAGAAATCGTGCTCCGGCGGCACGGCAGCAGCAGGAGGCCCCATTAGCTAAAGTGGTGCTTCAGGTTAAGAACAGTTTCAGGTTAAGTACGGATCTCCAGAATGAATTAAGTACTTAACCCGAGGTACCACTGTAGTGGATCTAACATACATGACTATATAAAAAACAAAGAGGAGGATGGTTCTATCTCTCCTTTGCCATTGGTACTGCAGAAGAGAAAACTTCCTTCCTTTGCATAGCTACCCTTCACTTCCATCTCTTATTACCTAGTGCAATACATAAAGATTGAGCTCAGTCCATGTTTTTCTTTTCATAAAAAAAGCCAAAACTGCAAGTGAACAATGAAACAACTGTGATTTCTAGACTTAATATTGCTCTTTTAAAATATTTTATAATTTATATACAAGTTGAGCAATCAGAAGATCAACCTAATCTAATACTTAAAAGTGCCACTTGTTGTTTTTTCTTGATAGCTTCATTCCAGATACAGTAATCTGCAAGAATGCTCATACAGCCGAGACAAACAAGGCTGTGCATTCCTATGCAGTCATATGTGCAATGTGAGCAAGGCCAGAGAAGCAAATGGCAGTTGCCAGGTGAATTCTCACTCGGTCCTTGCCTGTTTCAGCTTGGGCTTCTTTGGTGTGAGAGTGTGAATCTGAATATCTGGCAAAAAAAAGGATTCTCCATGTAAAATAGAAGACAGGCAAAGTAGAATGTGGGGCAGAGCAAACCTACAGAAGAATAATAGGGATGTGCAATGACCACAAGATCTGGCAAGGACTCTGATTTGGTACTTCAGAAAATGGCTCACGTCAGCCTCTCTTTGGGGGGGTAAAAATGGAATCACTCACTCTCTCCCATTGTTATGAAAACAGCAGACATGAAAGAAGTTCTTCCTAGATAAGGAATCTGTCAATTTTTTTTTTTTAAAACTATTTGGAAGAAAATGGGTTATAAATAAGGAACTAGATTGGAATGATAAGTGGTTAACAAAAGGCTGCAGCAGAACTTTGTAAAGTTCTGCTTCTTGTGGGGGGGGGAGCAATTTGCAAAGAGAAAGAAGCACATGAACAAGAGGCTGTTTTATTTCCATCAACATCCCTTCCCCAAAGCATTGGGATTGAGGAGTCTGGGTAAATCATCCCCTCTGATTATAAAATTGACCTGTCAGTTACAACAGAATTTGCCCTCTTCCCAGAAGAGCATTTGTTCTACACCCCCTCCCGTGTCTCCCTTGTATGGTAACCTTAGAGATACCAGTTTTGCTTTGCGCAGACATTTGTCTGTAGCGTTTTCTTTTTTGGTGTCAAATGCATGATGAAGTGCACATTGTACCTTTACCTCAGACAGACCAAGAAACACTCCGAAACACCCTGCTTCAGCTTTGTCTGAAGTCACTGCACATCCTTGATAATATTTAGAAGTGGAACAATAAACTTTGCAGGAATTCAGATTTTACACTGAAAATTTCACTTTTTTTTTAAACATGTAAGCAATGTTCTGCATCAAAATCAGGGTGGTAAAGAACTAGAAGATGCCACCTACAAGCAAACCACCATTATCTGCACTACAGTGACATACCAGAAGCTGGGCAGGCAGGACAATGGAAATATTGCTCCTCCATGACAGCAAGTTACCTGCCTTTTTTCTCTGGCAGTTTCTTCCAATGAGGCCCACCTGAGCCAGTTTCTTCTTAGGTAAATGATGAATACTTTCCTCTTTAGGCAGGTATTTGGGCTAAGAGCTCCTTTATGAGAATATACTCAGTTGTTTTTGTCTGGTTTTATTATGTTTTATCGTATAGGTTTTACGTATTTTATTGGGGCAGTATTTTTGACGAGGCAATTGATACATTATGAAAACCACATAAAATAAATATTTGGCAAGGCAGGGATAACTGTTCTTTCACAGTCACATTTTCGGGTCCCTCATTTTTTACAGTTGTGTGTCAAAGAGTAGGCCTGTTGGGAGGCATTCCGAGCCCTGAGCATTTTAAACAAACTAGGACTGTGGTAAAGTTATGCTTCCCCAGGAAGTGAATTCTGTTCTGACACTCAGAGAACAAACTCCATGCAGGTAGGAGGACAATGAAGTGCATCTACTGCTGTATGTCTCATGCTCTAATCCAGGCATAGGCAAACTCGGCCCTGCAGATGTTTTGGGACTACAATTCCCATCATCCTGTTAGCTAGGGATCATGGGAGTTGTAGTCCCAAAACCTCTGGAGGCCCAGGTTTGCCTATGCCTGCTCTAATCTCTTGAGTTCAACTCTTCCACCATTTGCATCCTGGTTTTATCAATATTTATCAACAGGGAACCACACAGAAGGCCTTCTCGGTAGTGGCGCCCGCCCTGTGGAATGCCCTCCCATCAGATGTCAAAGAGATAAACAATTACCTGACATTCAGAAGACATCTTAATGCAGCCCTGTTCAGGGAAGTTTTTAATATGTAATGCTGTACTGTTTTTAACACTTGATTGGGAGCTGCCCAGAGTGGCTGGGGAAACTCAGCCAGATGGGCGGGGTATAAATTATTTAAATAATAATAATAATAATAATAATAATAATAATAATAATAATAATAATTTTTATTTGTTATTATTATTATTATTATTATTATTATTATTATTATTATTATTATTATTATTATTATTATTATTTTCAGTGCTGTGTACAATAGCCAGATAGAAAATGCACAAAATATTTTTTTGAAAAATACAGGCTTGGATCCAGAGATCAGCTCATGGGATGTTCCCTCTCATGGAAGGGTAGAAGTGATTTTTGTCGATCACTCTTTCTTCCTTCAGCCTCATCACACCTCTGCTCTGGAGGCTGAGGGTTCTTCTGGAATATGTGAGAGATGCTGTAGGAAGTGCGTGTGGCAAACTCCTTCACCTTTCTCTCAGTTGGAGTCTCTGCTGGCTCAAATACCCTTCTGTCAATAGAAGAACAAGCCTGGATCCAAGCCATAAAAATCAATGGGATGGTTCCTAATAAGTCTTATTAGTGACCACTAAGATTATCTCAGCCAATTCACTAGCCGTTTTCAGGCTTTGCACGATGGGATAGGCCAAGCCTACCTGAGATATGGCTAGTGCCAGCCTGAGTCCACATTTCCCTCCCTGCCCCCCTTAGCTGCACAAAAAATATTTAATAATGGAATTCAGATCTGTATAATAGCTCAGGCAGGGAGCAAAGACATTAAACTCAGCAGAATTTGGTAGCTGCTAAACTTTTATCATAGAGAACAAAAGCCTGGCCAACAGCATTACTTTCCTTCTCCCTTTGCGGGAGGCAGTAGCAAGGGGAAAATAGCCACACTAAATCCATTCGTTTCAGTGTTCTGCTCTTCTGTCAAGGAAAGACACGGCAACATGATATGCAGCTCCTCCATTTACTATGCACATTTTAATAGCAACCCAGAGGCCAGGATTGATAATTGCATAATTTAAACACAATAAGAACGTAGAGCTATCAATTACGTCCAACTGATTTTTATTGACTACATCCATAAATACGAGCTTTTGACAGGGTTCTTGTTAAATATGGTATATGTGAGTTAAAACTGAAGTGGTTTTTTTCAAAAAAATGTTGCTATGATTTATAGGATTTTAATACCCACCAGTGGACACTGCAGGAAGAAAATGCAAATGGAGAGATCCTATATCACTTTCTGTGACATCCACACAATAACCACCTTGGTGCAGTTGGGTGAAATGGCTGTGCGGCTGCTGCTGAAGATGGCAGCCTTGTGTTGGGCCGCTAGCCTATCTTCTATGTTTGGTATAGCTTACCCCGTGGCCTGTGTGATTCCCTGCCCCTGCCCCTCCACATCAATGGATGTCAGTGCCAATGGAGGACCCAGTGGCCCTTTCTCCAAGGTCACATGGCTATAATTAGGTTACCAAGACAAGGTAAAGGTAAAGGGACCCCTGACCATTAGGTCCAGTCGCGGACGATTTTGGGGTTGCGGCGCTCATCTCGCTTTAGTGGCTGAGGGAGCCAGCGTTTGTCCGCAGACAGCTTCCGGGTCATGTGGCTAGCATGACTAAGCCGCTTCTGGCGAACCAGAGCAGCGCCCGGAAACGCTGTTTACCTTCCCGCCGGAGTGGTACCTATTTATCTACTTGCACTTTGATGTGCTTTCAAACTGCTAGGTTGGCAGGAGCAGGGGCGGAGAAACAGGAGCTCAACCCGTTGCGGGGATTTGAACCGCTAAAACAAAATGCAAATCCAGATCCAATCAGGCAAAGGAAAAGCTCCAGTAGCCTCTGTTTCTCTGGTGTTTCTGACTTTTAGTCACATCCTCTTTCATATCAGATACACCACATCTGGAATCTTTAATGCTTGTTACTTGCATTGGCTTGTGCATAGTTTTTCAAATCTTTTTAGACCAGAGGTGTATGTGTGTGTGTGCTTGTAATGTTATGTGCAAAATCTGATGAAAGCAGTGATATATTTTCTGCTTACTGTGTCATTGCACCTGTATAATAACACCTCTCACCTTACTCCCAGCTGCAGCATAAAAATGCAAATACTGAAGCATCAAAACCCGATTTCAGCATTCAGGGTGTCAGTTGAACAATTTTAATGCCTCTCTGAGGAATCTGATGCCATGAATTCTCAGGTATTTTGAAGGTCAGAAATGTGTTCCGATTGCAGAATGTTTACCTGGACTGCTTCAGCTCTGCAAGCCCCTGGACAAACCATAGACAGATGAAGGTTTGAAGGTTTGCTGAACACATAATGAAAACCTGCTGCTATCACTCCAGTTTGCTGCAAATGCAACCTAAGATACTTTTTAATTGGGGAAAATCTTAAGCTTCTAGCTTTGTTGAGAAAGACCAGCCAAATCAACTTAGCATAAATGGCTCCTAACTATGGATTGACAGTGCCCTCTGCTGTTCTGTTTCATTAGTGCTTGCCTATAGAACGTGCCCTCATGAAACAGAAGCTATTTGCTCCACACGAGGGCATTTTGTGTCAGCACACCACTCCTCATATGTTTCAGGATGATCATTAGATGGCTCGTTAAACAGCAATTTTGAAAATAAAAACATGGTGAAATTGGTATTTGAAAATAACCATGCTCACTACAGGAATCTGAGAAATGTTTAATATATTAGGATCATAGGAAGCTGCCTTATTTAAAAAAAATGGTCAAAGGTAAAGGACTCCAGGACAGTTAAGTCCAGTCAAAGGCAACCATGGGGTTGTGGCACTCATCTCGCTTTCAGGCTAAGGGAGCTGGCGTTTGTCCACAGGCAGCTTTCCAGAGAGCACACGGAAACACAGTTTACCTTCCCGCTGCAGCGGTACCTATTTATCTACTTGCACTGGCGTGCTTTTGAGCTGGGACAAAGCAATAGGAGCTCACCCCGTTGCGGGAATTCAAACCATTGACCTTCTGATTGGCAAGCCCAAGAGGCTCAGTGGTTTAGACCACAGTGCAACCAATACTTGTCTACCCTGACTGGCAGTGACTGGCACCAGGTTTCAGACAGTAATTTCTTACAGCAGTATCTAGCGATACCAGGGATTGAACTTGGGTCCTTCTGTTTGCCAAGCAGATGTTCCACCCCTGCACCCTTCCCCAATCCCCATGTTGTAGGAAATTGAGGTCAGAATGTAGCTTGTAGGTTTCCCCACATTTGTAGGTTCCCCTACAATTCCATTCCACTCTGTCTATCCAGAATTCCTTCAAGGGAGCTGGTGTTGAATTCATTGAGTTAACAGACACCATTAACTTCCTTTGTGTTTCTTCCATTTAGCTGATTTAAATAAAAGTGGCAGAAGTTGAATAAGAATGGTGCTACGTGTGGGTGAAGAATTCAACGCCCAGGAGGCAAACTGGATTGGACAAAGAAATAAATTACATTATCATACTAAACTTCATTTGTTTAAAGGAAGATAGCAGTTTGACCTCCAAATCACTTGAGTCTCGAGATGGAAGACAAACCACACACTTTTGCACATGAATCAATCAATTTTGAATTTGGTATGTATAGAGAGAAGCCATATCAGATAAACTCAGATTCACAGGACAGCTGATATGCGGCGGTCTGAACTGTGAGCTTCCTCTAATCTGATCTCAGTCATGAACTCGCTTGGCAATACATAATTTTCCAGTCTCAGGGTATTATGCTGGCAATCCAGGACTTTCTGATATAATGTATAAGAGATAGCAGGAAGACTCAAACTGGATGGAGGCAGGGTCACTGGGAAGGAAAGTGAAACCGTTTAGTCCTCTTCTACATCTTTCTGTAATCTAAATCACCCTCTCACAGTGGAAAACAGACTGGTAGCTGCAGTATTTGTTCCTGGAAAAAGTACAGTGGTACCTCGGGTTAAGTACTTAATTTGTTCCGGAGGTCCATTCTTAACCTGAAACTGTTCTTGACCTGAAGCGCTACTTTAGCTAATGGGACCTCCTGCTGCCGCTGCGCTGCCGCTACACGATTTCTGTTCTCATCCTGAAGCAAAGTTCTTAACCCGAGGTACTATTTCTGGGTTAGCAGAGTCTGTAACCTGAAGCATCTGTAACCCGAGGTACCACTGTACCGGAACTGACCCCCTCCCCCTGCACTTCCCCCCTTTCCTTGCCCCCCACAAGTTTTCAGAATGCATGGGATCCTTCCCCTGTGAAATAATCTCCCCTCAATGCTCCCATGGGGAAGTTTAGTATCACTTCAGTTTCTTCAAGTAAAGGAATATTTCCAATCCATTTCAATGAGGCGCACGCAAACTCTTTCTGCTGCTGCATTGCCGTGGATATCAGCTAGGAGGGGGGAGCCTGCTGAGGCCACAGAGCTCAATTGTGTGGTCCCCAGCTTCTCTGCTGTGATTTGGTCTCCCAGAGAAGCTATACTCCCTTTGCCTCTCTCACCAGTACCCAACAGTTAAGGCAGAAAGGAATAAAAGCTTTTAAGATGCTTAGGCGTCTTGACACTTGCTCAGAATGCTGCCCAGAGCCCTTGTTTCTGCTGTTCTACAGCTGTTTGAGTTGGTGGAAGGATGGCAGCAGCAGAACTTTGACTCCTACCGCGAGTGTGGCAGCAGTGACTAGAGCTCTGCTAGTGTCACTATACTGCAGTAGAGATACAAAAATACAGTGGTGCCCCGCAAGACGAATGCCTCGGAAGACGAAAAACTCGCTAGACGAAAGAGTTTTGTGGTTTTTGAGGTGCTTCGTAAGATGAATTTCCTTATGGGCTTGCTTCGCAAGACGAAACGTCTTGCGAGTTTGTTTCCTTTTGAAGCGGGAACTGGGCTGGCAGGGAGCGAGCGAGGGAGCGACCTACCTTTTCCAGAGGGATCCTCTTCTGGAGAGGGCACAGAGGAGGCAGGTGGGCTGAGATCCAGCGGATCTGGCTGGGTCTCTGCGCCGCCTCCGCCTCTGCCTCTCTCTCTTCCCCTCCCCACGTGGCTGCTCCATTTTGCCCTAACTGCGCGAAGGCAGGAGGAGGCGGGACAAAGGAGGAGGAGGCATCCACTGCGCTTGGGCCGCTGCGAAGGCGCCTTTGCGGGGGTGGGAAGAAGCCGGGAGCAGCTGCCGAGACTGTGGGGAGCCCGGCGGCGTGGCGCAAGGTAATGGGGGGAGCAAGGGAGAGTCCGCGCCGGGCGCTTCGTGCGTCCGCCCTCGGTTCCTGGGCTCGAACTTCCTTTGGCGCCTTGTGGAGAGAGAGGGAGAGGAGCAGGCTGGGGCTTTGATGTGGGACGCGGTTTGGCGGAGCGAAGACGCGGCAAGGCTTGGCGACAGAGGAAGGGGGGCTGTTTTCGTGGGGAGGTGGGAGGGGGTGTCTTTGCCTCTTCCCAGCAACAGATCCTCCAGCCTGGGGAAACTCCTCCTGCTGGGGAGCGACCCGCTTTGTGCTTTGCCCGCTATCCCATTATAATACAGTACCAGGGTGCATCCGTGCTTCACAAGACGAAAAAATCCGCAAGACGAAGAAACTCGCAGAACGGATTAATTTCGTCTTGCGAGGCACCACTGTAAGAAATGAAAAAGGCAAGGGGAGCAGTAAAAAGCCACACTCCAAAGCCAAATCCCAAAGTTTTTCTCATGAAAAAGGCAAGGTAAAAAGCCACACCCCAAAGCCAAATCCCAAAGTCCCCCCCCTTCCCCTTCAGAATTTCAGCCAAAATGCCCTTCCCCAGAATGCACCTGAAACCCAAAGCAAAATTAAAGTGCTCCTGAAGGCAAGGAGGTGCTCCTTCAGATATTTGGGGCCTAAGTCACTTAGGGTTTTAAACACCAATGTGAGCACCTTGAATTGGTCCCAGAAATAAACGGGCAAGCAGTGCAGTTGTTGTGAATAAAGGAATTATGTGAATTCAAAATGTTGTGTTACTGTTCTTGCTTTAAGTTTAAAGCCACCCAGAACATGATTGTTACACAGAAGACCATAGCTGTCAACTTGCAGATTTGAAAATAAGGGACCAGCAGCCTTGAAAATAAGGGACCAGCAGCCAAAATAAGGGACCTGCAGCCTCACCTGTTCCAGGCACTCCAGTCTTCCTGTCCTCCTGCAGTCTGGTCAAACTCATGCTGGTAGCTTCGAGAACACTGTCCAACCAACTTTGTAACCAGAGGTTCAACTGAATAGAATCTGAATCACATGCACCACAAGGCCTATGCAGCCTCAACTTAAGATGGCTCCCCGGCCTGGCTTTGCACTGCAAAGTTTGCAGCAGCACGTGCAACAAAATGGCGTCCAGCATTCAAAACCCCCCTCAGCTTGCATTAACTAGCCACACACAAGGCATGCAAGCTCCACCCCCAGTCATTCTTAGACTTCTTATTGGGTGAGCAACACAGCCAAGCAACACAGTTGGAGCCTCCCTCCTCCCTGGCCGGCAGGTAGGGAGGGAGAGGAGCTGCTTCCTTTGAAATTTAAGGGACATCATTTAAGGGACATCCATCAGCAAGGGACAGCAGTGGGACATGGCGCTGGAATAAGGGACACTTGACAGCTATGGAAGACTAGGATATAATTGGATTAGAGAGACAGTGCTGAAATAACTTTGTATAGTAAAGATTGTACTGTTAATGTACAAATTGTAGTATTGTACTTTATATAGTACTAGCATGAAATAAGGTTTAATTGAAATAAATTTCTTTCTATTCCAACTAAACATGTTCAATATTGTGGCATTATTATGCAAAGAGTTTTACCCTATTTGTGAGGATAATAATTCCAATTTTAGAGATGTGGGACTAAGACTGTGAAATAGCAATTCCCTCAAGGCTGCACAATAAAAGTTTAGCTGAGGTAAGCCTTGAACCCAGGTTTTCAAAATCTTTGTCCACTGGCTTACAAATACCCTTGAGGGGAGTTTTTATTATTTATTTATTTTAAACTACAGGGATATTTGAATAGGCTGACATTTTCAAAACAAGGATTCCGGCCTAATTTATCACGAAAATTGAAGTGATTGAAGATAGTTGAACTTTACTGTGCCTGGAAAGGATAAAGATTTTAATTTGAAGACAATGAAATTGTGTGTGAAGAGTGGCAGCTAAGAGTGCTGAGGACTATGAGGCTCGAGCTGCAAGAGATTAAAGCTTAATTTGACAGTGGTTCTCATTGTTGAAGTGATTAATTATCAGGACGTTTCATTGATCTTAAGTGCTAACTTAATGTAAGCCAAGAGGATCAGCCCAATCATTTAATAGCCATGACAGGACTGCTAACAATGAGTAACAATCAGGGACAGGAGTCGATAAAGCACATCGGGAAAAGGTTTTCAAAGTTTCGTGACACAGCAATACATTGTACTTATTTTAAATGGGTGTGGGGAAAACAATATGCAGACAATGGGACAAAGTATATGGATGCCGTAGGGTCTCTTTTTTAAAGTGGAATTGTTAATGCTTCAAGTGACATATTACAATGATGATATGTTAGTAGCATTGTGTTGTGTCAAGTGAAGAGATTGCCATATTAGACTGTGCAGTTTAACTGCTTGCCTGCTTATGGCTTTCATGGTTGTTGGGTACCTTGGAGCATTTAGTACATAGGTAAAGGACCCCTGGACAGTTAAGTCCAGTCAAAGGCAACTATGGGGTTGTGGTGCTCATCTCGCTTTCAGGCCGAGGGAGCCAGCGTTTGTCCACAGAGAGTTTGCCGGGTCATGTGGCCAGCATGACTAAACCGCTTCTGGCGCAATGGAACACCGTGATGAAAACCAGAGCGCACGGAAACGCCGTTTACCTTTCCGCCATAGCGGTACCTATTTATCTACTTGTACTGGCATGCTTTCGAACTGCTAGGTTGGCTCAGTGGTTTAGACCACAGCGCCACCCGTGTCCCTATTAGTACATACCTATTAGCTATTAGTACATAATTATAAAGGCTAAGAAGCTAAGGGCTGCATTCAACATAGCACTAAGGAAATCATTCCACCGGTGCATTTCTGCTTCCAATGGTGGAACTATCTCCCTGATCCCTTATTCTTTCCCCATCACAACCTTCCCTTTTGTCCCCAAATACAAAAGTAATGCAGTGCAATTTTGTGAGAGTCATATTACCCCAGTTACTGGCATGCAGTAACTACTAAGAGGAATAAGATGAGATTTTGGCTGAACCATGCATCTTTATGAGTTCGTTGCACACCTGAAGATTGAGAAGTCTAAAAATAGCCGTTCTTGCAATGGGATGGTGGGAAAGAAAAAAAATTTAGTTAGTATATTTTTATTCAGTGGTGCTACATAAACACTGACTACATGCTTGTCTTAGAGGGAAATATCAATTTCAAAACAGACATATCACCCTATTGTACTGACTATATATATAGAGAGAGAGAGGGGGGACGACTCATTACATAGTTTAAAGCAATGCAATCTAGCAAACAGTTGTGGATTCCCATATTGCAAATGTTTTATATTTTATGTATAAAATATAAATAGGGATTTGACAAATCTTTAGCTATGAAGAAATAGTGCCCCATCTGGCCTAATAAAATTTAGCAACTGAACCATCTCCCATCCTTTCTGTCTTTCAATAGAAGTAAAATAAAGTGAAGAAACCCTCCCACCATAACGCATTCACCTGATAGATTTGCAGCATAATTCTTAGAATACCAAAGGTTTAAGCTTTGCATGCAAAATAATTTGCGTTCTGCTGACATCTGTGCCAAGCCATCTGCATCTTGCAGTTTTCTTCCATTCACATGAAATCATCTCTATTCCCCACAGAATGATCTCATGTGATATTATCATTCATAGGACAAAATGTTCATTTTTGCCACCATGTCATGCATGTGTCTGAATGACTGTCCTATCCACACATTATTTACACGCAGGGTGTTGATGTGGGGTAGTTCTGTTGTCCCTATCCCTGACATCACACCCCAAGCTAGCCTTGCCTTCCAGTGACTTCATGCTGAATGACTTCCAAGGATTTCCTGTGTGTGAGCAACTGCTTACTTATGGAGGTCTACATATTGTTGCTGTTGTTTAGTGGTGTCCGCCTCTTCGTGACCCCCTGGACCAGAGCATGCCAGGCACTCCTGTCTTCCACTGCCTCCTGCAGTTTGGTCAGACTCATATTTGTAGCTTCAAGAATACTATCCAACCATCTCGTCCTCTGTCGTCCCCTTCTTCTTGTGCCCTCCATCTTTCCCAGCATCAGGGTCTTTTCCAGGGAGTCTTCTCTTCTCATGAGGTGGCCAAAGTATTGAAGCCTCAGCTTCAGGATCTGTCCTTCCAGTGAGCACTCAGGGCTGATTTCCTTCAGAATGGATAGGTTTGATCTTCTTGCAGTCCATGGGACTCTCAAGAGTCTCCTCCAGCACCATAATTCAAAAGCTTCAATTCTTCGGCGATCAGCCTTCTTTATGGTCCAGCTTTCACTACCACACATCACTACTGGGAAAACCATGTGGCCAGCATGACTAAGCCGCTTCTGGCGAACCAGAGCAGTGCACGGAAACACTGTTTACCTTCCCACTGGAGTGGTACCTATTTATCTACTTGTACTTTGATGTGCTTTCAAACTGCTAGGTTGGCAGTATAGACTAATCTATACTGGTGAGTTATAACATTATAAACGTGTTATAAAAATGTGACAGCAGGTGGCAGTGTACAGCAGTCAATTGAAAATTGCTTTGAGATCTATACAGTATAATGGTTTTTAATAGCTTTTTTTAAAAGATCCATGTGGCTATTGGGAAGCATGGCTAGCTCAGGTGCACAAATTTGGGAGTGGATCAGCAGCACGCCTGTGAGTAATGCATGAATAGGGCAGCAGTTTGAAAACTACATGATCCATGTTGCAGTGCAAGACAATAGAGGCAGCAACTCTGTGTGCATGTAAATCTGAAGTTCCCCCTTCCACTGCCCACTAATATCAGCTGCTAAATGAAGTGCACTCTACGTGACTTTGCTGAGTTTCACTCCTCTTCATTAAGAGTTATATTCCCCGATTTCTTCCTTCTGATTCTCAGAAAGCAGAATCCACTATATGACAGTTGTATGGGGGGAGGAGAATAAAGAGTGGCAAGTAGCCAGTTAGCCGTCTATTCCCTTTCTAGATGTAGCCACCATTTTCTGAGTCCTCAAAATTTGTTTCTCCCAAAGTGACGGGACACTGGCACCACGTATTTGCAAAAAACGCAGTAGAACTTTGGAAAAAAGTGCAATGGGAGTGGGTGGCTTTAAGATGTACGGTATTTGTAGAGAAGCCCTAATTCTCCACTGGAATGCATTTCTAGCAGGAAACATCTCCAAACTAATTCCCAACACGAGAGGGCAGCAAAACCCTGTGCAATACAAAATGTTTGGTGGAGAATTTGTTAGAGAAATGTCCTTGTTTGACTACAAGAAAACAAAAGTCATGAACAAATTGGATAAATATGATCAGAATACATTTTAGGGTCACTGTTAAAATGGCTGCAAAAGGAAATTGAATATATAAATAAAATACAATATTTGGTGCTGGTAGAATATGCACTGTACTGTTAATATATTGGTTTATATGAATCAAAATGCTGCTTTTTGCCCACCTCCCCTCCTCTGAACCTGCAGAAGATAGTTGTGTGTCAAAGCCCCAAGGCACCCCCATGAGAATAAAGACACAAGGACACAGAATTCTAGGTTAATGTTAATGGGCAAAATTTAGGCATTGGCTTCAGCAGACTATATCTGACTCCTGCCTGCCTTGCAGGGAGTCTGGTAAGGGTAAATCACCAGTAGGGGGAGCCCCGCCAATGTGGCTTGATTCGAGCATCCCCCAGGTTCCCGATGGGGTCGTGGCATGGCCCTAGCCCCTCCCCAGGCTTTGGACGAGATCCACACTCCAGGATTCCTTTAACGGAATACCCTTGAGCACGGAGGGGCAGGTGATGGCTGCACCTCCCCCCCCCCATTGCTATTCCAATGCCTGTGTGAGGCTGAAAAGGGGCGATTCAGCATCGCGCAATGGTTTAAGTTGGCCCTGGCCACGCCCCCCAAGACGCCTGATTAGCTTGGCTATCTGGCGTGGCCAGGCTTCCCCAGTGTAAGGTGGGACACAGTCCCGCCTCCCACGCTGACGGGGAGGCTTGCCAGCTGGCCTGCAATGTGTCCCCACAAGGAGGTGGAGCCCATCTGTCATCAGATTCTGAGGCTGGTCCTCAGACTCCTTGGAGGTTTAGCAGAACCTTGAGTGAAGATCCCACAGCCAGAAATTCCATCAGCTCAAAGAAGCGACAGAAATACGCACCAGCCCTTTAACTGCCCAGGAGGCACTACCAAGAGATGGGGTTTCTAGTCAATGACGACCTGCTATAAAACTCAGTCAGTTGCACTTGATAAAGGAAAATTTCCTAAAGATGTTTTATAGGTGGTATATGACACCTAGCAAAATATTCAAAATGTACAAAACAAGATCTAAAATGTGCTGGAGGGGTAGCCAAGCAGAAGGGATGCTATTTCATATGTGGTGGACCTGCAACAAAATTAAGAGCTTCTGGGACACTGTTTATGAAAAATAATAATATTTAAACAAACTTTTATTTCATAAAAACCAAGAAGCCCTTTTTATTGGGCATATTAGACTCAGATATCCGAAATGAAAATAAGAGAATATTCCTTTACACATCATCGGCAGCAAGAATATTAATTGCAAGAATTTGGAAAAGTGAAACAGTACCAACAAAAAAAGAGTGGCAAGACAGACTATTTGATTTTCTTGAACTGGCAAAAATGACGGATGCAATTAGAGGACAGCCTAACCAAAATTTTCAAAAAGAGTGGGGAATGTACAGAGATTACTTTAAAAAACAGTGCCCCCAAATCAAAACCTGGACTTGCTTTGAGTAATTTCTGCAAAATAAATTATGGTCTACAAGCATAGTATATGGAGAAGGGTAGAAATGATGCAATGAGAAAGAAACAGTTTATCATACACGAAACCAGAACTGCTTTGAGGAGAAAGGAAGTCTATTAGAATAGAATAAGAATCGGAAAGAGGAAATAGGGTAAGATAAGTCCGTATGTAAGAACTTTTGGATTTATGGCTATATGTTTGTCATTTGTTTTGTGTGTGTTTTTTAGTTTGTTTCTTAAGTGTCATGTGTGTGCGTGCTCTAATGAAAAGTTAATAAAAAGCATTATAAAAAAATAAAAAATAAAACTCTGTTAGTTGCACCAGGCCTTTGCTAGTACAACTTGGATGTCATGAACTGGCAGAACAGGGGGGTGGAGGAAGAGGATCTCAGTAGCTGGGACTGGGGCAAAGTGGGGGTAGGAAGGTTGGTGTAGGAAGTACAGGGTGACAGATGACAAGAACCAGAGCAGCAGGACTCATCACCAGTGCCAGAGGGGCCCTTTCTCTCTGAACACAACAGACTCTAAGGCAGGGGTCAGCAAACTTTTTCAGCAGGGGGCCAGTCCACTGTCCCTCAGACCCTGGACTATATATTTTTTTTTGGGGGGGGAAAGAACAAATTCCCATGCCCCACAAATAACCCAGAGATGCATTTTAAATACAAGCACACATTATACTCGTGTAAAAAAACCAGGCAGGCCCCACAAATAACCCAGAAATACATTTTAAATAAAAGGACACATATCTACTCATGTCAAAACACACTAATTCCCAGACCATATGTGGGCAGGATTTAGTTTGCCTACCCCTGCTCTAAGGTGTAAGGAGCAGCAGGAGGTCCCTCCCTAGGAGGCAGAGGCAGGCAAGGGCCCACAATCCTGGCCAGGTGGGGCTCGCAAGCTTTGGGAGGAGGTGTGTGATTCCCCAGTTGAAGTTGGCTTGGACAGGTGAGGGTCACATGCCACATCGAGCCCAGATGCTGCAATCAGTATGCAAAGTATAAAAGGGCAGCAGAGCTGAATGCTGTGTCTGCTCAACTGCCCATGTTGAGGGACCTCACCTTGGATGCTCCAAAATCTCTACGGGACTTTGCAGCCGTGGATTGACCCTGGACTGGGGACTTGACATACTGACTTGCTGCCAGGTAGGTCAGAGGTTCATGGAATCATAGAGTTGGAAGGGACCCAAGGGTCATCTGGTCCAATCCCCTGCAGTGCAGAAATCACAGGTAAAGCATCCATAAAGATGGTTATTCAACCTCTGCTTAAAAACTTCCAAGGAAGGTGAGTCCACCACCTCTTGTGGGAGTCTGCTCCACTGTCGAACAGCTCATACTGTCAGGAAGTTTTTCCATATGTTTAGCTGGAATCTTCTTTCTTGTCACTTGAAGCCAAGTATAGGACATT
The DNA here is from genome assembly GCF_965112155.1 of Podarcis liolepis. NCBI lineage: Eukaryota > Metazoa > Chordata > Lepidosauria > Squamata > Lacertidae > Podarcis > Podarcis liolepis. The sequence continues at coordinate 59,741,305 of NC_139555.1, read as the reverse complement.
AGATGTTCAGCCTCAAACATCCACGTTGTGCTTTCCTGACCAACTAGGGGAATGAGAAGCAACTGATCTATTCATGACTGGACTCTTAACTGGTGGTAGGAATCCCCATGGATCATGGCAGTTTATTCTCCTTGATTTCATACCAGCTTTTGGTCATGCTGACCATGGTATCTTGGTGATATGCTGGTTTTGCTTCACTCTGCTCTGGACAGTGTCAATGGGAGACTCCTGCTTAGCTCCGTGGCAATTGCACTATAGCGTTGTCTCATCTACTGGTTAAGATCTATACAAAACCACAGGAAGGGATAATCAGTGGGGTTGGCTTGCTGTGTGGGGCTGTGCAGATGTTGCACTGTTGTGTAGAGGTAGTGATAGACTGGATGTGGACTAGTCAACTGAAGCTGAAAAAGGTACATATATATGCTGTGCCAGTTTCAGCCATTCCTGACATTTCTTGTTCCCCCTCCCCCTCAATAAATGAACCACAAGGTTATTTAAACACCAGCAGTCAATCTGTTGAAGCAAACACATAAGACTCCTGGGTTTCAAAAACCCATGACTGAACAGAACCTTTAAAATCTTTTCCTCTGTTTTACTCTTCATCCTCATGGGATCTATGTGGATTTACAAGATTGTGACTAACATTGACTTTAATCTATAGCATAGTTATGTACTCTCATCCCTTCGGCTTTCCAGAATGAAACTAGCTTCCCCTTGCAAGCTGTATCTCTGCGTAAGAATGAAATGATATGAATGCATTTGAGGAATATTTGCTAACATGTAGCATAAATTAGCATGTTCCTTTCACTAACTAAGGCAGGCTTCTGGATGGGCAGCTAATAATCTGGACATGTTCCATTCATGTTCCTTTCTGTGTATTCTTGAATTGATGTATTTATTTTATACTTATTCCAACTCTAGTGTATGAGTGAAGATGCTGTTGCCCAGACATCATCATCATCACCATCATCATCATTTAGAGATCCAACTGTGGCAACTCACAAGCGCAAGACCCAGTCTGTCAGATGAAGCCCTGTTCCTATGGCAGTGCAACAGTGAAATCAAAGTAGCACCTGGGGTTGGCAAAAGTGTTAACCTATTGTATACTGTTTTGTACTATTACAGTTCTGCTTGTGCAGTAATGCCAACTCCCCAACTTGTCCACTAATGTTAATTTGGACCTTCCCCATTATTGTTGTTTAATAAATTCCTTAGTTACAAATAAGTAAATAAAACCTGCAGAATGATGACGGGTAAAGATATTGTGTTGTAAAACAGTGAAGAAAGACAATTGCAAGCTTGCTGTTCTGCTTTATTGGGACCAGATTCCTAAGTGGACTAAAGCCATTTACATAGCCCAACAGTGGCGATTAAAGCAAAGCCTTCCGATTTTCAGATGTTGCACATCACCAAACATGCTACCAAGGTCTACAAGTGGCTTACATTTTTTAAAAGAAACATAACTACATGATATCATTTTAAAAAATCATATAAAACATTAAAAAAATAAGATTCTAATACAAACACCCGCAGTTCATAAACTGTATATCATTCCTTCTGATAACGACCTCAGGTGGTTGAATGCCTATCAATTTGGAAGTGAAACGAGGCCATACAAGGGAAGAAAAGGTAGTAGTTTATTCCTACTTTAGATAAGCATATGTGCCTTGAAGAGCAGAAGTCCTCCGTAGATCTGGAGATGCACGGCAATAATTTGTTGCAGTTCCTGTTTATAACCTTGAAGACGTAAAAACAAAGTTCAGTAGAGAACACTTTCCCAATCACCTTATTTTCAGGTAAGATATAATATTAGCTTTGTCTGAGAAGGAGTGACTCAGTGACAGTCAAACAGGAAAGTGTTGTACAGTGGTGACTCGCAAGATGAAAAGAACCCGTTCTGTGATTCTCTTTGTCTAGCAGTTTTTTCGTCTTGCGAAGCAAGCCCATTGACGGATTAGCGGATTAGCGCTATTAGCGCTATTAGCGGCTTTTAGCGGCTTATCTGCTGATCGGATTAGCTGATAAGCGGCTTAGCGGCTTAGAAAAAGGGGGGGAAAGGAAAAAAAACCAGCAGGAACTCGCAAGACATTGTCGTCTTGCGAAGCAAGCCCATAGGAAATTCGTTTTGCGAAGCACCTCCAAAACGGAAAACTCTTTCGTCTAGCGAGTTTTCCGTCTTGCGAGGCATTTGTCTTGCCGGGCACCACTGTATTGAAGTCAAAGAGGGTTGATAGGAAACTTTACCTTTCAACAAAACATTTTTTCAATACTCCTGTGATTTTATAAGATGTATATGCAATTTTCAATACATGTGCATATGTGTAGGCATCTGTGCATTTTGAGAGAGGAAATAATATGAATAGGAGTGAATATGTTGTTAATAATAATAATAATAATAATAATAATAATAATAATAATAATTTATTATTTATATCCCGCTCATCTGGCTGAGTTTCCCCAGCCACTCTGGGCGGCTCCCAATCAGTGTTAAAAACAGTACAGCGTTACATATTAAAAACTTCCCTTGTTCATTCCTATATGCTGAAGGAGATGAGTTTGCTGATAAACCTAGCTCCATGCAGCTGTTTCTAGATTCCATTTGGGGGTGCTAGAAGACCCAGCAGTTTAGATATATAACTTATTCAGCTAGTGCTGTTGCTTTGTATTAATTTCACATCAAACAGGCCATGTTCTCCATCACGCCTGGAAAAAAGGAAGGTGAACTGTGCTGATTTCCTCCTGATGTGTGATACACTTGTAGGTTTTAAAAGAATTGGCTTTCAGTGGTACTTCCACATTTTTCATGAACATATTCCAAGCAAGTACTGTGACATGGCCCAAGGGAACTCCACGCTTAGGCTAATTTTATTATGAGCAAATATCCAACAGGGGTTAACCTAGGCTCAGACATGTGCTGGTTCGCTTTCGTTGGTTTCGCTGGTTAGCGTGTTTTTAGTATTCTGTTGGGAGCCGCCTAGAGGGGAAACCCAGCCAGATTATTATTATTATTATTAAGATGTTTTTGTCATGTGACAAAGGTATTTGAGAGCAGAAGCAGTAAAGGAGTCTAGAAATGTTGTGAAATGCTGAAAAGCTGCAGAATCATTTAGCATGCTGAATCATTGTGACTCATCTTGAGGATGACTCATTCTCTGTATAAGTATTGTATTTGCTTGCAGGCAGACTCAGTCAGTCAGTGTGTGTGTGTGTCTGTAAGTGGAGCCTGTGCTCAATGGAGACTCTGTGTGATTCAGTAACTCTGTGTATGCTCTGAAGCTAGTTTAACCTTCTGTTCACTATGCTGTTATTTGCAAACAAGTTTATTTTAACTCAGTAAAGCTTTTATTCTTTTACTGAAGAAGATCCTGCATTACTAATGTACGCTGCATGTCAGTTTTAATTGTGTTTGCCAGGGCTAAAGACCAACTTTCCCCATAGCCTCTTGCTCTGGTCTTCCATAAGAAGTCAGTCGTATTAATGGCTCTACACCATACAGAAGTCTGAGAGGATAACCTTTGCTTATCTCCTTTCCTGACCACACTGAACCTGTCAGCTGTACCAAAATTGCATAATTCTCAAAATCCACCAAATTCCCATAATACCCTCTGAAATACACACAAAGGAGACTTTTTAAAAAGCTGTTCCTAGCTGCCAATTATGAGATGCACCCCCCCCCCCAAATCTCCCCTTGGATCTAAACAGGTGACAATGGAGTTTGCAGACTAATAGCAGATTCTTGGGTTTTGTATCTTGCTTCAGATTTTGCCTTCTCTGTTTCTAGCTCAGCCTCCCAGCTTCAGGCAGCAGTTACTGTATTACCTTCTGTATCTGCAAATAGATTTTGTGGGCCCCCATTCGTGGAGTGTTCCTTTTGGAGAACTGCTTATAGATAGATCAATGTCCATTTCACCTGGTGATAAAGAATATACTTGTCAAGGCACCCATCTGCTTCTTACATGATCGATGAGGGTCAGATATGTAGGGCATGTGTGTAGGGTGAGGAATCAGCTAGTGAGCAAATGAAGAAATGGTTATGAAGTAATGTAGCACTCTCTTCCCTGGACAACTTCCAGGATGCTGTAAAAAGGAGGAGAAAAATCCCTCCCAAATCTGGAAACATATAAAGCAAAGAAAGAAAAATGAAAGCAGGGGAGGGGAACAAACCATCACAAAGCCAGTTTTAATTTGATTTCAGTGTGAAGAATTCCCCTCAGCTGCGGTATACTTTGACAGAATATCTGCCAAGTGAAAGAACAGATGTGACCTCAACTTTTTCTGTTTTTCTTCCCTGAAAACATGGATGGCACGATGTGCCATGAATATTATCTCTTTCTTCAGCTGCATTAAAAATGTTTTTGAAGGGGTGGCTTTTCATTTCTAACCAGTTTAGCGAGGGCACTTTTTGGGCCCTAAATCAGCAGGTAGGTGGAGCTAACTCCCATTTCTGGCCTCTGGCCATACTGGCTGGAGCTGGTGGGACTTGTGAGCCCAATGACAGCTGAAGGAGACCACGTTGGCTATCTTTGTCTTAAGCTCATGAACGTTTTAGTTGAACGTGGTACTTTTACAATTCCCCTCCCCCATAACTAATCAACTAAATAGGATCTGTGTCTGCTTTCAAAGGAATGGGGTATGTGTGTTTGTGTGTGGGGGGTTATTTTATTGTATTGCCCACATCTACATAGTTTGCATGGCACAGGACATTTGTTCATTTGAAAGTTTACAATCCGCTCTTTCGTAAAATATAACAAGGCAGATTGCAACACGTGAAATACAATAAAACAAGTCTATAAATATCCATAAAACATAATTGCAACCATCAATGGGTACTGTTTGGTTTAAAGAAAAAGCCATATTGTGAAGGCCTCTATAAACAGTGGAGTTTTCAGAAAATGACTGGAAGAAAGCAAGGACAGTCCCCACCAAAGCTGTAAGCAGACAGGGGCACTTACACTGAAGGCTCAATCCCTAGTAGATGCCTACCAAACCTCAGGGGCATGGAGAACCACCAGAAGTGCCCCATCAAAGGGGGTCGTTACATATGTTCAAGTGTTCGTAATGCACTACAGTATTGTACTGTTCAAAATGCCAGGCACATAAGATTATATTGTTTGAAAGAGGAGGTGGATCATTGCTGCAATCCAGCTTCTGATCCCTTTGCTAAGGCTGCAATCCTAAAACCACTTACCTGGGAGTTAGGCCCACTGAATTCAATAGCACTTACTTCTGAGTAGATAGGGAAGCCAGTTAAAAACTCTGGTGTCCTTTAAAAGCTGAAGCAACATAAATTGGCCAAGGGTGAACTTTTTATAAACTTAAGGAGAACATTTGGATAAACATGCTCATTTTATAAAAAGGACAAACTGGAGCTAGTTCCTTTTTTGCACAGGGAGAACTGGAACGAATCCTAGCTGCTATTAAAAATGACTTTTCCAAGCGCTGCTCTCAGTACTGTCTCCACTGAGTGACAGTGGCTCCTCCAGAGTTCGGGCAGAAGTGACCTAGAGATGCCAGGGATTGTACCTGAGACATCTTGCATGCCACTGAGCTCCTGCCCTCCCTCTACAAATAAATGCACTGGTACAGAAGAAATTATTGCACAGGATAAAGTTAAAGGGTGACTAGGGATATCAGTTTAGGGATTTGAATGGATTTTCAGGTAGGTCATGTCAGTGGCGTAGCGTGGGGGGTGCAAGGGGGGCCGGCCGCACCGGGCGCAACATCTGGGGGGGCGCGTTCGCCGCCTCCGGAGTCTCCGAAGAGCCTCAGGCGCAGGCTGTAGCACCAGGGCCACGGCCAAGAAGCCGAAGCTGAAGAGCCCGCTGAGCGCCGCGCCCAGGCAGAGCGCGCTGGGAGGCACCACCTCCAGGGCCCGGCGGCAGCCGCAGCACCTCGCCACCATTCCGCCGCCAGACTTGCTCGCACAGGCACGGCCGCCCGCCGCCGACGCTGCGGCCTCTGGCGGCGGACATGTGGAGAGAAACAGCGGCAGCCGAGCGGGAGACTCTCCCTTTCTCACTGCAACGCTCCGGGGAGGGGCGAGGGAGAGAGTCAGGTGGAAACGCTCGCGCGCCCCCCAAGCCGCATCTTTGCGGGGGTTGGGGGGCGAAGCCGCCGGGTATTTGCGCCCCAAATTGGGGCGACCGCAAAAAGCCACCCTGCCAGCAGCAAGCTTCAAGGTCAAAGGCTCCCTTCGAGGAAGCTGCAATCCTCTTTCCAATTAAGTCCCCCCCCCACCCCAGCTCAGTTCAGTGGGAGGTGGATTTCCCGGGTCTCTTGTCCCTTAGAGGGCGCCTCTCATCATCCCGCCATTCTGAGAGCAGGGAGGGCGCCTCTCAGGAGACTTTCCCCCGTATTTGCTTTCCCGCTCAGGAAAGCGCACGCGGCCCCGGCTGGATCTGCAACTCTTCTGGTGAGCGAGGTTTAAACCAGAGGCAGGCGCTCCTTCTTGGACGGATGCCTGGAAGAAAAAGACCCCGCGGTCTCTTCCTTTCCTTCCCCTGCAGAGACCAGCCACATCCCTCAGCCGAGGCTGCCTTGCTTCTCAAAAGAGCCGGTCTACTACAGTTCGTGGCTGCATGGGAGAGCGCTGCTTTCCTTGCAAAAGGCCCCCAGGTTGAGTCGCCGGCACCTCCAGCTATGAGAGGATGGGAGCAGTGGCGTAGAGTGGGGGGTGCAGGGGGGTCGGCCGCACCTGGCGCAACATCTGGGGGTTAGGGGGCGCAAATCCATGGGTTAGGGGGCGCAAATTACTTGCCTTGCCCCAGGTGCTGACAACCCACGCTACACCACTGGGTCATGTTTCTTAATGCCATAGAAAGATAATGTCACATATATCACAATAAGCGTAGTGGTTGTTTGTGTTACTCTGTTCACCTTCCTTCATAAAATCTCTAAATGAAATTAAATGCTCTAACATGTCTGTTGGCTGTTGCTCTTCATATACCTACATTTCTGATACTTTATGCCTCATAAACAAAGTAATTGAAAGCTTTTACAGCAAAACATCAAGCGTTTGCTTGCATCTTTCTTGCTGGGGTTCTTTTCCTAAGGCTTGCCAAAAATCATTTTCTCACCTGGAGAGTACTATAAATATTATCTGGATAACTTGTGTACTTGATGACGCACAAAGCGTGTTCTCCTTCATGGAGAGCACGTGTTGCGGTGGGGGCTGCCAGGACACTCCAAAGTTGGGGGGCGGGCTAATTGATTGTTGGCCACTGATACGATTGGGGCTTCCCTTGTTGTTGGGAAGAAGTTAATGTTGCCATTTTTTGATTGACAGCCAGAAATAGTAAAACTCCTTGCACGAGGCTAGAGCTTCCTCTTTTCGCCCGTGCATCAGATTGCCCGTCCCTCCCTCCCTAGAATAGGGTTGTTCGCTTTGACCTTGCTATGCCTGTCATGGGGTCGTCTGCTTTGGAGCGGGGGCCTGGTAGGAATTTTGTCCATCTGGCTGATTGGCTGGGGCCATTTGGTTTTTGCCTACTGCGTAGCAAATCGTCACAACTTGTAAGGTTCGCGGTTAGGCATTGGTTTATGGTTTGGTTGGTTGAGGGGCATGGATTGGCTGTGCCTGCCCCTCTAATGCTGCTGCTGCAAGGGATTCCGTTAAAGGAATTGGGGGCTAACTATTGCTTGTCCACTCTGTCAAGGGGGCTCGGGCCATAGCAATGAGCTCCTGGTTGCACTTGGGGTGAGGGCAGGTTCCCTGCTCCGCGTAACCCCCAAGTGTATTCCCCCATTCTGACTTCCGCATCATGCGGAATGTCAGACTGTCCCCCATGGTGGGGGCAGATAGTCGCAACCAATGCCTACGCAACCACTCACAAAATTTGTATTTTAATAAAGTTGTGGCCAAAATTATGCCAAAAATCTTAAACAAAAACTTCTGTGTGATGTGTGAGTTATTGGGGTGGACCTGGGGACCTCGACACGCAAAAGCCCAAAGATAAAAGGAAATAAGTTGCTTCACAGGCGGTTTCTTAAAATAAATACAGTCGTACCTTGGAAGTCGAACGGAATCCATTCCAGATCTCAGTGTCGGGCTGAACGATGGGGGTGGAGACGCTCCTTCAGGTATACGGGACCGAGGCCATTTAGGATTGCAGGACAGATGAGAAAAGTGGCTTCAGAAATGGGGTTGGGGAAATGAATAGCGTGTTTAGTAGCTTGCAATGGGATGAGGAAACTGTGGGGAATTAATAGGGGAAATGCCAGGGTAGTTGGTGAGCACAGCAAGCAGTTTCACACCCCCAAGTGTGTCTATGCGTGTGTGCACACAGATGCTCACACACACAGTGTTGCGAGCAAAGATAGCTTTCAAATTTAAAGTGCCCCAAGGGGGTTAATTACCCTGAAGAGCCTTTGGCAAAAATAGCATTCTAGTTTTACACTAATTATCCATAACGCCTGCTCTTTGACCATGCAGTTTGCTTTGCAAGAGGCAGCAGCAGCAGCAAATGTACTATTTTCCAAATAAGTTCTATGGTAATGTTTCTTGCTTTTAGTGTTGCCTTTAGGTCTTTTTGAAAGTTGGGAGTAACTCCAAAAGTAACACAGATAAAATGTTCTGTCTAAAAGTATATTTTATGTTTAAACATTAAAGAGAATCTGGGACCAGACATAATTAAGTCTGTGATATCTTGTCTAATTATTGTCGGAGCACATTGCCCAGCTGAATTTGCTTCCTAGTTGAAGACTATCTGTGTTACAGCTAAGGATTAAGAATCAAGTGATAGGAATTCATGTTCATTAATAATGACAAACAAGGACTATATCCTTCTCTTGCCTGTTCCCACTGACACCTTTCCTTACCTAGCCTCTTAACCCTTCTTCCAGTTCATCTCCCCTTCCTCTTATAAGTTCCCCGCCCACATTTCTCCTTTCCTCCTTCAGATTAGTTATGAGTTTAAGACAAACCTACCTAATCTGTGCTTTCTGAAACAATGTGCAAACTGAAACATAGTGAGCCTTCAAAATTCAATTTTCCAAATTTTGTGATACAGTTTTCCAGCATAATAATTTATGCAATAAAGTGTTTATTAGGGGAATGCACATATGAGTGGAAATAATGTACAAAATGCATTACATTAGGGGGAAATTGCTTCAAAAAATGTGTATATTGGGCAAAACGGCATACAAATATGAGAATATAGGCATAGATTTGCACTAAAATGCTAACAAATTCTCATGAGGACTTGTATGGTTTTTAAAGACATCTGAAGGCAGCCTTGTTTAGGGAAGTTTTAAATGTTTGAAGTTTTATTCTGTTTTTAATGTTCTGTTGTAAGCTGTCCAGAGTGGCTGGGGAAACCCAGCCAGATGGGCGGGATAGAAATAATAAATTGTTATTGTTAAAGTGGATTGATGCAGAAATGTGGAGAACTGAACTTAAGACTGGAAGAAAATGAGAAACTTATAATGGCAGATTTGCCCATCTCTCCACTCTCATGGTAATGCCTTACCTTCTCTGTGGAGCTGGGGATAAAGGATGGTGTTCAGTTCCTCTCAGTTTCCTCTCCACCAACTAATGTCCTGCTTCAGCAGACTGAAGACAAGGGACAATATGATGCTCATAGGTAGAGAGGCCCTCTCCTTGCTGGCCAGTTTGCTATCTTCCAAATCCACATGAAACACTTCTTCTGCCTTAGACACCATTTCCCCAAGCCATGTATTCTTTCTCCTCCTTACATTACTTACATGGGTGATCCCAGGCAATCAGGCATTGTGTGGTGAACTTGATGATATCATGGCATTACCTAGCCAGTTAGATTTGAGTATATGCTGATATCGCTCGATAGTGAATAAAATCAATTCAGAGTGGAAGCAGTGCTCCCTAAACAAGCCAGCACCTTCTAGGCAAGAGAGAATTGTGCAAAGAATGGTGCTTATTTCAAACTTGCTCATGGAAAACAGTGAGTAGTTTGGGTTCAACCCTAGTAGGATTGTCTCCTCAGAATAGGCTATAGATAATGTGTGTGTGTGTGGGGGGGGGAACTATTGCATTGTGCATGTCTGAGTGTTTTATGTACTAGTACACCAAGAAGATGTGTGGGCATTATTCCAAGAAAATGTGCAGTTTTTTAAAATAAAAAAAAATGTTGAATTTTAAAAGTGGAAAAATATAAATCTGACAGCATTCCACTCCATTCCCTGCAGATGGTTCCTTTCAGTTATCATAAAAATTGTTTGAGCTTCCACTCCAGGAAATATTTGTTTATTTATATATAGAGAGCATTTGTGCCCCACTCATCAGCCAAAAAGGCTGAGTGGCTTACACACAATTAAAACAAGACAGTCCCTGCCTGAAACTTACAGATTTATTTTTTTAAAAAAAGACACACTGGCACAGGGGCTCTGTGGTAGGAGGTGTCTGATGGAGCCAGTGGCGTAGTGTGGGGGTGCAGGGGGTGCCGGCCGCACCGGGCGCAACATCTGGGGGTTAGGGTTAGGGGGCGCAAATCCACGGGTTAGGGGGTGCAAATTACTTGCCTTGCCCCGGGTGCTGACAACCCATGCTACGCCACTGGATGCAGCTGTTCTTTCAACAAAGCTGGTGGAACAAGCCCTGCTTCCCTTTCTCCCACTGAGGTACTTAATGGAATGGCTGCCTCCAGGTGACAGTCTGATAAAGTTACCATGTTTTATTAGAGAGAGGACTCTCACTCAGTGGTAGGGCCCCTGCCACTATGACCGTTTCTCTATTTTTAAATAGATAATATTAGCTTCCGGTATTGGCTCATTAAATTTCTGGCAAATTAAACACATCATGAGTTTTTGCTTGGCTTTGAACTGAGTGGCGTTTAAATGGTTTTGGCATAGTACTGTTGTCTGTAATACGTTTGTTGGCAAAAGTATTATGAATTATATTTTTGGCTGTGCATATTTTCTTTTCTGCAAAATTATTTTAGTGCCTAATTTTCTTCCCTATAAACTATGAATTAGCATTCTCCTATAAAATACCAAAAGTATGACTTTTCTGAATATATTCTAAATATATTTTTCTCCAATCCACATATACCCAGCAGTATGTATGTGTGTGTGTGTGTGTGTGTGTGTGTGTGTGTGTGTGTATATATATATATATATATATATGCTGGTGCATGAATCATAGAAACATTAAATTGCAGAGCTGGGAAAGACTCATAGGATTATCTAGTCCGACCCCCTCAAATACAGGAATCAGAGCTAAAGAATCCCTGGCAGATGGCCATCCCACCTCTCTTTAAAAACCTCCAATTCAAGAGAGTCCACCACCTTCCGAGGTAGTTCCCCCATACCAAACAGATATCCAGTGTTGTTTGCTAATTGATGGTGCTGATCGGTTTTTTGGGTTCTTTTTGTACACATCAAACAGGTTATTTGCAAAGTCAAAGGTTTTATGTTTGGGGCTGAATCTTACAAGTGGTTCTAATCCTAAAATGCTAGGTACCAGTTGTGGATACTATGCAGGCACACAGTTCTCTGAAAATATAACTTCCTCCCCAAAACACAGGTCTAAGTGAGAACCTTCTGGCGATGTAGATCTAAACCGCTGAGCCTCTTGGGCTTGCCTATAAGAAGGTCAGCGGTTCGAATCCATGTGACGGTGGTGAGCTCCCTTTCCTCTGTCCCAGCTTCTGCCAACCTAGCAGTTTGAAAGCACACCAGGAAAGTAAACAGTGTTTCTGTGCGCTCTGACTTCCATCATGGTGTTCCGTTGCACCAGAAGCGGTTTAGTCATGCTGGCCACATGACCCAGAAAGCTGTCTGTGGACAAATGCTGGCTCTTTCAGCCTGAAGGGAGATGAGCGCTGCACCCCATAGCCGCCTTTGATTGGACTTAACCGTCCAGGGGTCCTTTACCTTTCTTTTTTCTTTTTTTTTACCTCTAGCGATGTGTTTCTGTCAGAAACTGGGGACGTTTTTATTCTTACCCAGCCATTTGCAGACCCTTGATCATGAACTATCTTGCTAGTTATTTCTCTTACTGCTGTGCTGTTATGGTGTATATATTTGTCATTGTTTTAAATGATGAATAATACTTTGATACATGAAAGGGATATTTTAATAAATAGTGGTCAAACAATGATGTCCTAACCAACTAACCCACCCTTACTTCATTCTAGTATTTCTAAGCTAAGAGAGAGAGAGAGTGATAGGCACGCCTGGGATAGCTCATTTGGTAGAGCATGAAAGTCTTAATCTCAAGGTCACAGGTTCGAGCCCTGTGTTGGGCTAAAGATTCCTGTGGTGCCTTCCAACTCTACAAGTCTATGGTCTATGGTGATGGCCACCAGATGTTGCTGGGACTAAAACACTCATCATCCTTGACCATGTGCTATGCTGGCTGGGGCTATGGGACTGGCAGTTCAGCACATCTGGAGGATACCACAGCGGCCACCCCATACAAGTTCTTCCCCGTATATTAACTTATTTTCCTCTGTATTTTGAAATGAAGGTGATGGTTACAACTCAGGTGAGTTTTGGTTTTTCTGCTGTCATTTGTATAGTCAGTGAAGGTGAACCTTTCACAGCTTTACAGATTGCCTGAAAATGAATGGTGAGCCTCTGTTTTCCATCCAAGTTCTGGAGACAAATCACAGCTGAGAGGTAGCCGTGAAAAAGCATCCAAAGGCTTATTTTTCTGAGGGACTATGAAACTCCTAAGCTAACCTGCAGCACACAGCTTTGGCAAATGCCTGAGCTGCTCAAGTGAGAGAGCTCTGCAATCTCTAATCTTAGCTCAGTCTGATCAGAGAAGCTTAGGCAGAGCCCCTTCGTATTCATTTTGCCTGCACGTCTTCCCCTATTCTGTGCATCTATAGGCAGGGCAGGAAGAGAAAGGGCAGGGGCAGGGTAATTACTAGTGGGATGTTCCTTAATGTGAATGCTATAACTTGATGTTTTTGATTCATCAGGCTTTGGTTTCAATGGATTTTTTTTACATGTTGCCTAGAAGACTTGAGTGGTTTGCAGAACTATTACACTGTAAATGCAACATGGCAGGGAATCAATCTTTTCTTTTAAATTTAATTACAATTTTCTTCCTGCAAGAAGCAAAATAGAAAAGATTGCAATTTTTGCAATTTTTCATATTTTAAGAACTGCCATACTTTGCATGCACTTTTCTTGTAAGGCTATGTTTTTGAGAGCACGCTTACCTGAAAGTCAATGAGCTCTTCTCATATCACTTCATAGTGTGGTTGCCATTTCTTTATGCTCCAGTAAGTGAAAAGCATTTTAGTCACCATCAGCCTAAATCAGTCATCAACTTGGTTTATTTTAATTGGTTTTGCAAACATATTTGCATCTGTTTTATGAATTTGTAAGCTGTTTCAGGGACCAGATTAGTTCACTTAAATAAATGTGACTATGTCCACAAATGACGTGGCTCATTGCATGAGAATGAGTTATTAATAACATGGGACCATATTGGGCTAGGCAGGGGGTTATGAATCTGAAGAACAGCTTTCTGTTGCCTTGCTACTCGCCTGATACTCAAATTCTGTCATAGCATGCCATTCACTAACATATAAAAAATTGCTAATTATGAGTTGGATCTAGAGAAGATTGAGTGGACCTCTGTTGGGTGCTCAGTGAAGTGGCTAAGCTCACTAAAGGAAACAACTGTTTAGCAGAGTTATCTCTACTAGGCCAAAACATACACATTATGTACATACATAGTATTATCAGATGTTGCAAGTAGTTTTCATTCTCTGAGCCCAGATAAGGTTCTTTGCTTACAAGTCCTGAGTTCAGCTGCTTGCAAAGTCCTCTGGGGTGGTGTGGGATGGGGCACTGAAGCTACAGGAGGATGAGGAAGTTTGATGGTGGCACCAGGCACAAGCAGATATTCTTTTCTGCTCACATGAGACCCCTTTAGACATAAGCCAATATATATTTTCAAGTGAAATATAGACAAGGTCAACCATCATTAGGAAGTACTGGCTATCATTTATCTATCTGGGAAATGCCCAAAGATATAACACTGAAAGATCAGTGAATGTGCATATCACCTAAAGGTCATTGTCTGCTGCCGACATTTGTTAGTGTAACTCTATAATTTTTGGCATTCATCTGGAATCCTAATATGCCCTCATGTCTGCAGTTAATCTCATTTTGAATATTCATTGCAGCGTATATAAATGTTATATCCCTACTGTCCAGTTATTTTTCTTTATTCTTATTAAAAAGATACTATACTATAAATAGAATATAAATAGAATATAATACTATAAATATGCTATATATATTGCATACCTATAGTTATAGGAAATAAAGTTTCAAGGAGTTCTGTTTGTACAACATACTCCAGATTTTTGCTTGATAAAGCGTGTTCTCCAATAAATGGAGTGCACGTGTTGCGGTGTGGGCCACCGGGCCAGGCCTCTTGTTGCCAGGCAGGTTAATAGTTGTTGCCTGGCATTATGATTGGGTAACCGGGTTGCTGGGGCAAATTGTATGTTGCAAATTGGGTGGGTGGGACCATAGTCTTTAAATATTGGTGCACTCTGGTTTCTCTTTCTCTTTGCAGAGTGCATCGTATTGCCCGCCCGCCCTCTTTTCCGGTTGACCTTGCTTTGCCTGTCATGGGGTCGTCTGCTTTGGAGCAGGGGCCTAGTAGGAATTTTGCCATTTGGTGATTGGCTGTGCCATTTGATTTTTGCCTACTGCTCAGCAATTCGTCACAACTTGTAAGGTTGCGGTTAGGCATTGGTTATAATATGCTGGTGGTGGAGGGGTCAGGATAGGCTGTGCCTGCCCCTCCTATTGTGCTGAAGGGAATTCCGTTAAAGGAATCCTGGGGCTTGCCACGATTTCGTCCAATCCCTGTCATGGGACCAGGGCCGCCCAATCCCTGTCATGGGCCCTGTCATGGGACCAGGGCCAGCAAGCTTTCGGGGAGCTGCTGGGGTGAGCAGCGTGGGTCCGACGCTTAGCTCAAATGACCCCCAAGTTTGACTTTCCCTTCTACTGGCTACCGATCGGACCTCGGGATGTCAGTTCTGTCCCAGGCGGGGGGACAGATAGTCATAACCAATGTCTAAACAACCACTCACTGATTTTGTATTTTAATAAAGTTGTGGCCAAAATAGTGCCCAAAAACCAAAACCAAAATTATGTGTTATGTGTGAAGTTATTTGAGGGGTGGCCTGGAGACCTACACACGCAACATCTACTGGCTACATTCTTTTAGTTATTTAAAAGAGAAAAAGAAAAACTTTGGTTGGTTTTATTAAAAAAATTGGGAGCATCACTGCACATGTCTTTGTTAAGCCTTTTCGGCTGATCTTTTGCTGCGACCTATGAAAAGAGTGTTGTTATTGTTCTGAATAGGGGCAAAGTACTATCTGTGCAAGAAACCATAACTATTTCCTTCAGGCTTATCTCAACTTTCTCCTTCTTTCATTTCTATTTCTCTGAAATACAGCATCTCTCTGTGCTGAGCCAAGCTAAAATGCATTATAAATTAGTTCTTTCCTCTCCCCCCTGCCCCCAAATAACATTATCAATCCTTTTAGTGGCCAAAAATGGATCTAGATGGAATATATTGGAAGCTGTTATGTGTAGGCAAAAGGCTAAACTAGAGATGCTGGTAATTTTTTCCCTCCTCAAATGAGCTTGACAAGTCCCTGAATTCAGCACTCACCTGTATCAAAATCCATAATTGCAGTAGCCCTCAGGAGAACTAAATATCCACTCCTGTTTGCATTGGAGCAAGTAAAGGAAAACAGGGGTGTTTGGGGGATGGGGATAGCTGGTGGGAGCTGGGTTGTCATTTTCCAAGCCTCAGATTGCCTGAAAACTGAAGTAAGCCAGAGAGAGCTTGCCTATCGTGAGGCTTCAGTTACAATCCTATACTCACTAGCAAAAGTAATCCCTATTGCATTATGTGGTATCTACTGCCAGGGGTGTGTGTGTGTGTGTGTGATTGCAGCTTTAATACTTCTGCATTAAGTACTGTAGTACATTAGAATGCAGATGTTAAATCCCATATTGAATATTCCCTGTGTAAACAACAAACACACTACAATTATAAAACTCACTGTCAATTTCTGGGTATTTTCTCTAATATCCCCCCCCCCAAAAAAAATTATAAGGTGGTTCAAATATGCATCTAAGAATGTCTTAAAGTCAATCAAAGTCATGCCATCCCCCCTTTTTTTACCCATTTTGTTCTGGCTCTAATATGCATTAAAATCTACTGTGCAAACTTTGAAGAATTCTAGACAATGTGCTAATATGCATCATATTGTTTCATGTCATCCCAGTCTCTTAAGTGGTGTGAAATTTCAGGGGTTTGGAAATATGGCAGAGTGAATAATGATATATGGTTTATTTACACACCCACACCCACACACCCTTAGCCTACGATAGAGGGGTTCACAGCATTAACACCCTCAAAGTATTTTGTTTCTCTCATAGCCACAGCCAGCGGCTGAGCTTGCCCCCACCATAGTGGGAAGTGAAGAGGATGACCTGGTAAGAAATCACTCATCTTGAACCTCTTTAAAAGGGATATTTTAAATTTCTTTTGAATCTTCATGGGATGCCTTCTCCTCCTGCTCCAACATGAGGCATTCCATTTGGTTGAGTGACTCATGGCTCCCCAATTTAACCCCACAAATAATATTTGTGTTTCCCTGCCTAGAAGAGAGAGGCTGGCTAAGATAACTTAAACATAGCCTTATGTTTAGAAAAGTTTTAATTTCATGCGTTCTCAAATTATATAAATAGTACATTTTAATTTTTCCAACTTTCGCCTTTCGTTTTGTTACATACGATTAAAAAACAGTTAAAGCAAAAAACAGCTGATATATTTAAAGTGAAACTATACAAAATAGGTACTCATGGCATAGACATATTTCTCCACCTGAAAGAACCTGTCAGAATTGCTTCCAGAATGTGTAGACTGTGAGTACCCGCCATATCTTGTCAGAAATGCTATTCCACAGAGCAGGGGCAGCAGCACAGAAAGCTACTGTGGAGTGGGCTTTTGAGATCTTTCAAGAGACTTTGTTTCCTTCTGTACAATGTGGCTTGACTCATTGACTCACTTCCTCAACTTTGATGGAGGAATCTGCTAGTTGGGCACTTTGGTATGGAACACAGTGTTTGCCCTTGTTTATTGTTTCCAGAAATATGTGACTTACCTCTAATACTTCTGATGTATGGAATCTGTGTGGTGGGGTACTTGATTACCTTTTTGTTCATTCCTGCTTTTTGATTCTAACTTATGTACTGCAGTATGAAAGCATGCTACACTGGAGTGTGTGTGTGTGTGTGTGTGTGTGTGGTTGGGGGGTTGTTTTGGAGTCAAACATGAATACACATGACATGAAAGATGTTAACAGCAAACGTCACCCACAGTTCTGTCCTTTTCTTTGCACCAATGATTTGCCTCCAGCTATTGTGTGCACTTATTAATGTATTAATCATCATTAGTATGAAGTCTGGCTCAAAGGTTTGGTTACATAAAAAACCCAAACACCCCACCAGAGACCATATGAGGATTATAGTTAAACATTATGAGTTTGTGGGTGCCAGATCCACTTAATCCCTGGTATCTACTTGCACTTTGACGTGCTTTTGAACTGCTAGGTTGACAGGAACAGGGACTGAGCAATGGGAGCTCACCCTGTTGCAGGGATTCGAACCGCAGACCTTCCAATTGGCAAGCCCTAGGCTTAGTGGTTTAGACCACAATGCTACCCGTGTCCTTAGATGCAAAAGTAGCAGACTGGAAAAACAGAGAGAGAGAGAGAGAGAGAGAGAGAGAGGGAGAGAGGGAGAGAGGGAAATAGAGATATGCCAGATCTCTGCTTGAATCCAAGGCTGTGACCATAGGCACCTGTTCCCAAGACATAGCTCTGCATGCACTGGGGATGGCACTCAGCCCTGGGCACCTGAAGTCATCCTAACTTGTACATCTTTCAGCACTGGGAAGGAGAAGAACCTTTTTCTTAGTTTAGTCTGACACTCATCTTCTTGAAATATTGGATCTATAGGACTGAGACAATGAAATATCAAAGGTTACTTCCACTTTTCCAAATTCGGTCTGAGATTCTACTTTTCTGTTCATAGGCACAACCATCACTTCAATAACAGTCATCTTGTAGGAATTATCACTTTGTAGGAATTGTGTCTCACGGTAATATATTGAAAAAGTTACTGGATAGTGAGCATGTTGTGGATTACACTGTAAAGAAAGAAAACGAGGAGAGGATCTGGCAAATAATAGCTGTTGGGCATAACCATGGGAAGGAAAGTGAAGGAGGCTCTCCTGGAAACTGACAAACACTTTAATCACTCCCATGTCGTTCATATTTCTTGAGCATAGCCTCTCTTGATTTTAGTACTGATTGCTATTCAAGACAATCAAGACAAGACCTTGAGTTGAGGTGAATTGTCATTTCTTCAGGAAACACATTGGCGGCCATGTCAATGCATCAGCATCAGAAGGAACATTCCACAGGACTGGGCCTGTAGCAATAAAGGCTCAGCTTCTTGCCGCTGTCAAAGGAACCTCACTAGCTCAAGGCTCCAAAGCGCCCTGGGCTCTTTGGCATGCAAAAACCATCGGCTAATGCGATCCAGGCAGCTCCCTGCCACTCATTAATCAGCACTTCAGTTCATAGTTTTTTGTTTATTTCATTGGTAGCTGGTGTCAGGGAGTGGCTGCAGGGAGTAGGGGGAATCTGGGAAAATTTCCCCACTACTTTACAAATATGAGGTGCTTCCAATGTTTTGAAGACTCTTCTGTAAATGAATTTGTCCCTTCTCAGATCAGCTAGTCTGGATCCAAAGTCACTTAATTTGATTTGCTTGCTTGCTTCTTTTTGAGTTTCCTGACAACCTGGATCTCCAAGTAGCCATGACACAAACCTAATTCTGAATAATCATAACCTTTTTAAAAAAATAATAAGCATGCAAGAGTTACTTTCTAACAGTCTGTGCCAAAAAAGAACTCTCACCTTTGAAAACCTGAATTTAATGATTTGTTTAAAAAATGATACGATTTTGCTAAAGCCATGGCTCTTTTGTGGCAAACAAGCAATGATTTCTTGCTATTCTACTTAAATAAAAGGAGACCTTGCTTCATGAGGAAAAATGAAGAAACAAAATTGAATCTTACCTGAATAAGGCTGATTGGTCTATTTTATTTGGGTGGTTGTAACAAGAGTTTGTCATTACAGGTGGCTGGAGAATTGCTGAATAGAGCCTTTCAATGGAGCCTTTCCCCACAGTGAAAACAGCTGCTTTCTTCAGAAATGTGTGTGCCTAAACTTCTTTTCGGAATATGTTTTCCAGAGAGACAAAAGTTTTGTCCATATATTAAGAAGGGAATTCAGAGTGTATGAAGGCAAACTGAGGTGAACCCTCCTGAAGCAGCTGATTTGCCACTGTCCATAGATGCAGCTTCATTTGAGCCAGGAATCAATGGCCAGGAAGGCCATTTAGTTTTCATAGTAGGAATATGCAAAGTAACATTTGCTAATATGCAATCTCAACAATTCCATATCTTGAAATGAGGTTCAGGACTTCCAGGGTGAGGATCTAGATTCCCAAATAGGTTGAGGCTAGTCTCCTCTCTTTACCAACACTAAAATGTCAACTAAGGTGACCCATTTGTATGACCCAGCATGACATTTTTATATAGCCTCAAAATGCAGCTGAGGGGATTTGCAGTGGAGGCCAGGAGTACAATGCTGAAAACAGGCCATTTTGAAATCTTTGGGTGACTTTTAGAAAACAAACTAGCATCTCCTTTTGCCTAGCAGCTGGCAGATAAGACCGGCTATGATCAGAAACACCCCAGAGGATGTCAAAAGGGCAGCTGAGGCAAAATACAAAAGACCCAACAACAAGACCAAAGGGAGCTATTTGTGCACCTGCATTTTGGGTCTGCTGTATTGTTTGCTAGCCTTTGAGGTTTCTATCAAGAACATGATTCTGCACTTGCTTGCATAGTCTATTGTTAGATACACAGAAGGGACTAGATTGTACCCTACATTTTAAAAAAACTAATGCAGAGGAATGGCCTGATTTATTTTCCTTCATACATTCTTTTCATTACCCTTGTTATTGAATTGTTATACTCTAGCTTCCTTCTGATCATTTGATTTGTGGACCTTTGATTGACACTGTTAAACATGCAATGCATATTCTAGTGTTAATAACATAGTGAACAGGGATATGTAATTAGTTGTTGGACCCTGTTATCGATTTCAAAAATAATAATATTGGGGTCATCTATAAATGTCCCTTGCTTACGTCAGAGTAGCAATAGTGAGTTGATTCCAACTTAAGTTTTCCCACCACAGACCCACTGAAATTAATGAGCTAGGTTAGTCATGTTCATTAACTTCAATGGGTGTACTCTGAGTAGGTCTCACATTGAGTACAGCCCAATATTGATAGTTATGGATCTGGATAACATGATTTTGATTGTGTTTATGGGTAATGTTTTGTGATAATGTGAGGCTTTGAATAAAGCCTAAGCAGCCTGATGTGAACTTCTTTGGATCTTAAATCAGGACAACTGGAAAGGTTTGGAAATTCAGAGCCATCCACTGTCCCACATCTCGCTGTGGCCAAGACAGCACATCCCATTCAGTCTGAAGGGCTCAGATTAGCAGTCAAATTCCTTTATTGCTGAGCTCATTTCATTTTGCACGATGTGATCTGAGAGTCTCATGATTTTATCAAGAGTCCAGACAGGCTCTTATTACACTCTAAATCTTTATTTTAAGAATTTCCATTCTATCTTCTTGCCTAAAATTAGTTTAATTGATTGTCCTTTTCCACTCTAGTCAAGAATACTCACATACAAAATCAATCTGAGGTTCATATTCTCCTTCTATTCAATAGCTAAGGTCTGAACGCGACTGGGGAATAAACAGATCTGCTATGTCAGTCCACTCACAACAGAATGGGAACCATTTTCCCCTCTCACTTTCAGGAGGTTACACCTTTACTGGGTTTTCTCTACAGTTGTACCTCGGGTTAAGAACTTAATTCGTTCTGGAGGTCCATTCTTAAAGCCTTTCCTCCTCCCAGGAAGGGAAGGGGTTGTGATCGGGAGATGATTCCTGCGTCATGCAGGGGGCGCTCCGCCCCCTGCTTCAACTCCAGGGCTGGCGTGCCACGCCTCTCCCCTGTTGGGCACCCAATAGGGAAGCTCGGCGGGGGCATGGCTTGCTGCTCAAACGCAGCCCCGCCAGCCATCCCCACCATTGCACACACATTTTCTCCGAGTCACCCACCCTCCACTCCCTTTAGATTAGCTGTTCCTGAGACTTTGCTATGGACCTCTGGTTGGTCGCCCTGTTTAACCAGGGGGCCTGGTAGGAGTTTTTTCCAATTGGCTAAATTGGCCCGGCCTCTTGGTTTTTTCCGCCTACCTCGTAGCAACCGTCACAACTTTCGTGGTATTTGGCGGTTAGGCATTGGAATGTGTTGTTGGTGTATGGAAGGGCAAGGTGTGGCCATTGCCTACCCCTTCACTTATTGGTATTCCGCTAAAGGAATCCGGCGGTCGTGGATCCTGTCCGATGCCCGTGTGGCGGGGGGCCATGGCACGACCCTCGGTGACATCAGAAAGAGAGCCTATAGTTGGATTAGCATCAACAGGCTTCCCCTACTGGTGGTTAACCCCTCCTCAGACTCACCCCTCTACGAGTGGGTGGAGTCTAATGTTCCGTGGTCCAGTGCCTAAGCCAATACCTTCTCACATGCTGTAATCAATAAAGTTGTGGCCTTTACCTTACCCATTAACCTTACATTCTGTGTCCACGTGTCCTTATTCCCCAAGCGGGGATCGGGTCCTCGAATCACAACCTGAAACTGTTCTTAACCTGAGGTACCACTTTAGCTAATGGGGCCTCCCACTGCTGCCCCTCTGCTGCTGCACGATTTCTGTTCTCATCCTGAAGCAAAGTTCTTAACCCGAGGTACCATTTCTGGATTAGCGGAGTCTGTAACCTGAAGCGTCTGTAACCCAAGGCACCACTGTATTTGTTGCTATTTGTCCCTGGCTGAGTTGAAGAGAAGTATTTTCTGAGTTGAAGAGAAGTATTTTCAAAGCACAAGCTTCCCTCGGCCCAGGGCATTTATTTTGCCCCCTTCAAGTTTCTCCAGGGCCAACCCTTTAAACACACATCATCTAGAAAAGCAATGTAGCATTTCTCCATTGCTTTGCTAGAATGTTGCTTTGAAGGTCTGTCCTTGGAGAAAGCTCTCTCTCTCTCTCTCTCTCTCTCTCTCTCTCTCTCTGTGCCTGTGTGTGTGCATGTGACAGAACTCCACTTTCCTCATGGGAAGGTTCCCTGTAGAGCTGGGCAATGTGTTAACACCCTGTACGTTATTGTAGGATGAATTGAGACTGTTCTGATTATTAAAAAAAGGATTAGAAGAAGAAAGGCTGTGCTGCTTCTAATCAGAGGTATAGCTGTAGCAGTGTGGGATTACAAGAATCATACATCCTTTAGCTCTCCAAAGTAGCATTTGTGAAGTTAGTTCAAACACCATTAATTGTAGTGTCTTTTAGATCTATCCTTCCCTTTTCTTTGTTCCATGGTTTTAGAGATAAATAGGATACTTTCAGTATCTTTTTAGAGATTCTTTGTTGGCATGTCTGCAGCCTGTCCACCATGTAAATGCTCTCCCAGTGAATACTGTCAAAGGGAAAGAACAAGAGGATGCAGAGATAAAATGCTCTGAAAACAACTCATACCATTGTCCACCCAGAAAAAAGAGCAGGAGTTTCCAAGAAAAGAGTGGAAAATTAACAGAGAGTGATGTGGGGTTTAAGGCATCTTTCCCCATCCTGTGATGAGAGATATTTTGACATCATTGGATAGAGCCTGAGTCAGTCCTGTGGTCTGGGTCACAATGGGCTGGCAATAGGTTGCTGGACAGGGCAGGGGTCTGATCCAAATAAAGTGTACTGGGCCCAGGAAATCCTTTTGGCATCCTTGCTCATATCTTGTTGAAAGGACTGTGAGTACTAGCACCAAGTGGCTGCCATGGGCAGGAAAAGAGAGAGAGAGAGAGAGAGAGAGAGAGAGAGAGAGAGAGAGAGAGAAAGAAAGAAAGAAAGAGAGAGAGAGAAAGAGAAAGAGAGAGGTGATGGTCCTTGTGTACTGCTTTTTGTGATGGTACTCACCAGTACAATTGTAATCAGAACTGTTGGAAGTATATTGCTTCAGAAAGCGTGAGTAGCTGTATCCCTCACACAGATAGACCCTCTTCCACAACTTCTGACTTGTACAATACACTCCAATATTATTACAGTGGTACCTCGGGTTAATAACTTAATTAGTTCTGGAGGTCCCTTCTTAACCTGAAACTGTTCTTAACCAGAGGTACCACTTTAGCTAATGGGGCCTCCTGCGCCGCCGCCATGCGATTTCTGTTCTCATCCTGAAGCAAAGTTCTTAACCCGAGGTACTATTTCTGGGTTAGTGGAGTCTGTAACCTGAAGCATCTGTAACCTGAAGCGTCTGTAACTCGAGGTACCACTGTATGGTTCTAGAGCAGGGTTTCCCAAACTTGGGGTTTTTTGGCTGCTGTTGGACTACAATTTTCATCATCCCTGACCGGTCCTGCTAGGTAGGGATGATGGGAGTTGTAGTCCAACAACAGCTGGAGACCCAAGTTTGGGAAATCCTGCTCTAGAGCAAGGGTGGGGGACCCTTGGCCCTTCAGATGTTGCTGGAGTCCAATGTGCCTCATCCCTGGCCATTGACTATGCTCATCTGGGCTGATCTGAATTTTAGACTATCAATAGATGGAGGTCTACAGGCTCCCCGCTCCTGCCCTGGAGTCATACACTATGCCAGCCCTCCATCACTGACCCTTTGATCTGTTAAATGAAGATGTGAGGAGATAAGCATAGACCTTCTGTGTGTTCTGCCTCTAGCTACGTGCTCTTTGTCAAGTACTTTGAAGCAAAGTTCTACGTCTTAGATTTGAAACCTTTAACTTTGAAGGACATGTGAAAGGTAAGGCCATCATTCTCAAATGACTTGTGGCAGTAAAATGCTTTAGAGGCTTGTTTCTAAGGATGGGCGAACCTCTCTTCCTGTTTACTATCTTTGATGTCATTGGGTCACTCTCTGTAGGGACCACATTGCTAAAAGCTTTTGCCACCTTTTTATTTTTGGTTTTTGATTATTATTTTTCCTGAAGACCAGAATTTTGAAACCAAAAAGGCTTGCAGCTAGCTGACACAGATTGGATATCAGTGGACTCTGTGTGGCATCATGATGAAAGACCCCTCACCCAAAAAGGCAAATTCTATTAGCATTCTTACTTTATGTTTATGTATGACTATCCTTATTGAGACGTGGAATTGCTGGTAGCTCATTGAGATTGCAAGCCCCCATTAAGCATTCCTCATGGGTGCACTCTTGGGTCCCTTCAAATGGGGTGGCTCAGAATATTGACTTGGAGGTGCAAGTCATTGGTTTAGCACTCTAGTAAGAAGCAAATGTGGAGAAAAGGTGTAAAATAAGTTAATGGAAAGTGAGGAAGAAAGAATCAAGGACAAGAGGACAGAGAGAAACTGAGGAGGAAAGAGTACATGGTAGTGAGGTGGGGGGACATTTTACAAAGTTCTCAATCCAGACATATGCAGAAATAATAAATATATGACCTTAAGACATGAATGGCAAATTTGTACACATCTGTATGTGGGTGGGTGGGGGTGAAATATTTAAGTCAGTCAATAAACATAAGACAAGGCGTGTTGGATCAGACCAGAGGCCTATCTGGTCCAGCACCCTTTTTCCATAGTGGCCAACCAGATGCCTATGGGAAGTCCACAAGCAGGAAACAAGCATAACAACACTTCACCATTCATGATCCCCAGTAACTGATGTTCAGTGGCATATGACCTCTGACACAGCAGACACAAATAGTCTTCATGACTAGTAAAAGCCACAATGAAATTAAAACCACACCACCTGCAGATTGAAATAAGTTTAAGATTGATTGATTCAAGGAATTGTTGTGCCCCTTCTTGGTACAAAACGTATTTTGCACCGAAACAAAGAAACAAAAATTGCTGCTCCCATTAAAAGCGTGCGCGCGCGCGCGCACACACACACACACACACACACACATTATTTGTAGGTTTGGGAATCAAGTTTACAGTAGCTCCTTCTAATACACAGCTCCTTGGTGAGGCTGTGTTGGCAAATGAAAAGTAAATGGCAGAGTCTTCTCCTCCTTTCTGTTCAAGATAGTTGGAAGGCTTTAGCTTGGAGAATATGCAATAAAATAATAGAAAGCGAAAATGTATCTTAAGAAGTTCAAAGGGCATATCCCTCATCACCCATTAGAAATTTGGGGAAAGGCTTCCAGTTCAGATGTAGACACTCAGCCATAACTGGTCATTTTCTGGACATTAAGCAGCAGTGACAACCACATGGAGATGTGTGATCACACTCAGTAACAGCCACATTGAGGCATGTTGTGTCACACTGAATATTTCTTCCCTTGTCAGAAGAACTGTGCTCTGAGGAAGGAAAAAGAGCAGCTCCTATGAAGAGCTTTCTCATTACTGCCAATCACACTGAAGTCTCCCCCAGAAGTCCAGCTGAACCAGCCTTTTAAATTTGACTCATTATAATGGTATCTTTTTTAAAAAGGCGAGAAATAACTAAGGAAAATGACCCTTAATGTACATCTTTATTTCAGAAAACTGAGGCTGTAGATTTGAATCCTCTCTTTACTAGTACCACACCGCTTCATCACATTCTGTGAGGCAATTAAGAAAAGTATCAAGATGCCCAATAAGCACATTACAGAGGTCAACAGGTCTCTGATTCCAACAGGATCAATATAGCCCCCTCACTTCTTTTTAAACTACAATCTTTCAGTCGTTTTAAAAAAGCAAACATTGCTTTTTTAAAAAATAGTTTTGGTAAGAAAGGAAACAAAACACTGCACAAAGATTCAATCTTTTACACAACCACCCACAGAGGATTTTGTAAGTGAACTGCTGTCATCTGAAGATGTTAGAGTAAATAAGGAGCATACAGAAACATTTCTAATAGCCTGGAGGTTGAGATAAGTCAGCTCTCCCTCTTTGGAGGGCTGCTTAGCGGGTGGGAATCTGGGGCCTTCCTGCGACTCGGCTGTGGGTGGAGGTACGCAGCCCACGTCAGCGGCATCCCAGGCTGCATCACGTTCCCGGCCAGCCAATCGGGCTGCCTGGGGGCGTGGCTACCCATGATTGAACCGTGGCGCAGCTAGGGAGACGGCCTCCACTGCTTCCAGTTCAGGATCTCCCAGCCCACCCACCCTCTTTTCTTGCTTGGTTTGACTATTGGCCTTGCTATGACTTATGTCAGTTGCCTGTTTGTTGGGGCCAGGTAGGAATTTTTCCACTTGGCAAAATTGGCACGCCATTTGGTTTTCGCCTACCTAGTCGCAATCATCACAACTTTCTAAGGTAAGCCTTATTGTGGGAGGGGAGGTTGTTGCCTCCGCCTGCCCCTCCATGTCATGGGTATCCCGTTAAAGGGATCTGGGAGTGTGGTTCCTGTCAGAAGCCTGGGCGTGGGCTAGGGCCATACCACGACCCCAACGGTGATGGGGGCGGGGGCAGGGCGGGGGATCAACTGATGTAAATCAGAGAGCCAGTGTGGTGTAGTGGTTAAGAGCAGTGGACTCATAATCTGGGGAACCGGGTTCGCGTCTCCGCTCCTCCACATGCAGCTGCTGGGTGACCTTGGGCTAGTCACACTTCTTTGAAGTGTCTCAGCCCCACTCACCTCACAGAGTGTTTGTTGTGGGGGAAGAATGGAAAAGGAGATTGTTAGCCGCTTTGAGACTCCTTCGGGTAGTGATAAAGTGGGATATCAAATCCAAACTCTTCTTCCTCTTCTTAAATCATAGGACTCCCCCCCCCCTTCTGGTGGTTGACCCTAAAAGAGACTTCCTGCAGTCAGGCAGGAGACAGTTTATAGCAGTGGTGTCCAAAGTTTTTTCAAAGAGGGCCAGATTTGATGAAGTGAAGGGCTGTGAGGGCCAACCAATGGGTCAACGAAAGTTGTTGACCTTTTTAAGGATTGAACTTGTTAAGTTTTTTTAGGATTTTACCCCAGGAAATAAACTGCCACAGGGGCCAGATTAAACCAACCAGTGGGGCAGATTAGGCCCCCAAAACAGACTTTCGACATGCCTGGTTTATAGTCTTGCTTTACCTAATTGCCTAAGCCAAACCGCTCACATCTGTAACCAATAAAGTTGTGGCTTTATTTATCCCATTAACCCAATATTCTTGTGTTTGTGTATTTATTTCGGTGAGCTGGGGGAATCCGGCCTCACCATGTAAATGGCAATGCATAGGTACATAGCACTGTCCCATATGGGACTTCTTCCAGGGATTCAGGTAATTTCAGATCATTAAGCTTAACAACTGACATCCATTAAAATAAACTTGAAAGAAAGATTAATTTCACTATTTTCCAATGAACTAAAATGGGAGGAAGAAGATAGCAAAGCATTATTCTATATTAGCCAGAGAGAAGACTTTGGCTCAGTTCCTTGTTGCCTTGGTTAGAAGATCACATGCCATACCATACATAACACATAGCTAAACTATGTAATTCTCTCCCACAAGAGATAGGGGTGGCCACCAATTTGGATGGCTTTAAAAGATAATTGGGCAAATCCATGGAGGATAAGGCTATCAGTGGTTACTAGCCACAGTGGCTATTCTCTGCCTCCATGGATGCTGGAAACTGCAGAAGGAGAGAACCCTGTGGCACTCATGTCTAGCTTTCAAACTTCCCACAGACATCTGGTTAGTCACTGTGAGAACAGGGTGCTGGACTAAATAGGCTCATTATATGTCAAGACCGATGGAAACATTTACTGTCTCATTAGTGGCAAATAGTGCAATAGGACTTCATAGACAGGCCTGCTCTTCATTCTATATCAGTCAGGCTTTTCCTAGAACAGCAAGGATTAGAAAACTATAAACGACAATTTCACAATGCCTTCACATTGGTATTAAAAAGCCCGAAGCTGTCAGGAGATAGTGGTGGAAGACTTTGCTGAACTGAAATGGCAAGAAAATTAGACATGGGTGAGAGCTTTCCCACTCACCTCAGAGTAAGTTGAAAATGACCAGAGCTCCCCGCCCCCCACAAAAAATAATATTGAAAAAGAACTCAGACTTGTTTTATCTAGCTATTTGGAGACTTGGAAAAATGGCACACTACTATCTTGTCTTCAAGACGCCTCTTATGCCAACCCCACTTTTTGAAATACTCTCCACTTCCCTTTCTATTCTTTTGTTCTTCATCACCATGAACAACACACCAGGGTGCAAAGTTTGAGTCATGGCAGTTATTTCTCTCTCAAGGGCTACTACTGTGTCCCATAGACCCCTTTGCTGTGCCCAGGCATGGTGGTAATGAGAATGCAAGAGGGAAAGATCAAACATCCCTCCTCTTTACTTCGTATGCTTGCCAGGTAAGAGAAGAGAGAGGAAGGGGATGCTTTTGGTACTGAGATTACCAAAGAAAGCAATCGGGAGGGTGATGGCTGTGAGAATGGAATTGGAGATAAATTGGGAATTCCACTTTGGCTCAGGATTTCTTTTTTAAGATGGCCATTTCAGGCAGATTTTTTTTATGAGCCCCTGATTTTTTTCATTGGAAGTGGCTTGGGAAAACTTGGCTGCCAACTCTAAAGAAAATGCCATTCTCTTTCTGATTCACTTTTCCTTGAAAGATCTGGAGTTGCCATAACTCTGAGCCGCTAAATGGTTTCAGAAAGCCGAGTTCCATGAAGCAATAATGATAAAAACCACTGCAGATTTCTTTAAAGGTTGCACAAAGGAACAATGATGCCCTTCTTACGTAAATGTTCCCTGCTCCTAGACAAGGTCTTGAAATGCTAAGAACAGAGGTTCAAAAATTGCACTTGACTCAGTGAAGCAGCACAAATGGATTGTTTACTATATACCAGACTGTTTAAAACTGCTGGGCAGACTTTGATTAAACTGCCGGAATTGAAACATCTGTTGAAGAGTTAGGCGAACCGGTATTTCTCAACCTCAGTTCTCAATCTGTAAAATGGGGATTTAAAAAAACATATAGCTCATATTAGCCTGCATTACAGATACTTAAGTGTTTAATGCATGGTTTTACACCAGAGAGAGAAAGAATATGAGGAAAAAGGCATGTGTGGATTGCTTCCAACTAGAGTTTATTTTTCTGCTTTTTAGTTAATTGCAGGTAACCTAATATGACCCTAAAAGGCTTCAGTCCTGTATTCCTGAAAGAGTGTCTCCACCTCCATTGTTCAGCCTGTGCACTGAGAACCAGCACTGAGGGCCTTCTGGTGGTTCCCTCACTGCGAGAAATGAGGTTACAGGGAACCAGGCAGAGGGCCTTCTTGGTAGTGACGCCCTCCCAGTGGAACACCCTCCCATCAGATGTCAAGGAAATAAACAACTATCCTACTTTTAAAAGATATCTGAAGGCAGCCCTGTTTAGGGAAGTTTTTAATGTTTAATGCTGTATTGTGTTTTTAATATTCGATTGGGAGCCGCCCAGAGTGTCTGGGGAAACCCAGCCAGATGGGTGGGGTATTATTATTATTATTATTATTATTATTATTATTATTACTGTGGACATATGTCCTTCCAATCTGAGGAAGAGGAAGAGGCAGGTTAGCTGGTCAGGATAATTTAAATACAGTGGTACCTCCGGTTACGAATGGGATCCGTTCCAGGGGCCTGGCCGTATCCTGAAAATTTCGTAACCAGAGGACCGCTTCAGCACACGCGCGAACCCTATTAGAAT